>NW_027174563.1:635253-1270506 GCF_000390325.3 Nicotiana tomentosiformis
CAATAGAAAAATTACCATAACGATCTCCAGGAAATGCTTGACCATGTTCCAACCTTTCATCCTTGAAACGTAAGTGGCATGAACCTCCCTCATCAACACAATATTGCCTTGAAATTTCTCCAACAGCTCTGGCAGCTAGGCTTGCATGTTCTGCAAACTCAGTCGATTCTTGAGCAGCAGAGGTAGCATCCTTAAATTTCATGTTCCAATACTGCCTGCCAACAGAAAAATTACCATTACCATCTCAAGGAAATGATTGCCCATGTTCCAACCTTTCATCCTTGAAAACTAAGTGGCATAAACCCCCATCATCAACACAATATTACCTTGAAAGTTCTCCAACAGCTCTGGCAGCTAGGATTGTATGTTCTCCAAAGTCAACCGCTGCTTGTGCAGCAGAGGTAGCATCCTTAAATTTCATGTTCCAATACTGCCTACCAACCGAAAAATTACCATTACCATCTCAAGGAAATGATTGCCCATGTTCCAACCTTTCATCCATGAAACCTAAGTGGCATGAACCACCATCATCAACACAATATTCCCTTGAAAGTTCTCCAACAGCTCTGGCAGCTAGGCTTGCATGTTCTCCAAATTCAACCGCTGCTTGAGCAGCAGAGATAGCAACCTTAAATTTCATGTTCCAATTCTGCTTGCCAACAGAAAAATTACCATAACCATCTCCAGAAAATGATTGCCTATGTTCCAACATTTCATCCATGAAACCTAAGTGGCATAAACCACCATCATCAACACAATATTGCCTTGAAAGTTCTCCAACAGCTCTGGCATCTAGGCTTGCATGTTCTCCAAACTCAGCCGCTGCTTGAGCAGCAGAGGTAGCATCCTTAAATTTCATGTTCCAATTCTGCTTGCCAATAGAAAAATTACCATAACGATCTCCAGGAAATGCTTGACCATGTTCCAACCTTTCATCCTTGAAACGTAAGTGGCATGAACCTCCCTCATCAACACAATATTGCCTTGAAATTTCTCCAACAGCTCTGGCAGCTAGGCTTGCATGTTCTGCAAACTCAGTCGATTCTTGAGCAGCAGAGGTAGCATCCTTAAATTTCATGTTCCAATACTGCCTGCCAACAGAAAAATTACCATTACCATCTCAAGGAAATGATTGCCCATGTTCCAACCTTTCATCCTTGAAAACTAAGTGGCATAAACCCCCATCATCAACACAATATTACCTTGAAAGTTCTCCAACAGCTCTGGCAGCTAGGATTGTATGTTCTCCAAAGTCAACCGCTGCTTGTGCAGCAGAGGTAGCATCCTTAAATTTCATGTTCCAATACTGCCTACCAACCGAAAAATTACCATTACCATCTCAAGGAAATGATTGCCCATGTTCCAATCTTTCGTCCTTGAAACCTAAGTGGCATGAACCACCCTCATCAACACAATATTTCCTTGAAAGTTCTCCAACAGCTCTGGCAGCTAGGCTTGCATGATCTCCAAACTTATCCGTAGCTTGAGCAACAGAGGTAGCAACCTTAAATTTCATGTTCCAATACTGCCTCCCAACAGAAAAATCACCATTACCATCTCAGAGAAATGATTGCCCATGTTCCAACCTTTCATCCTTGAAACCTAAGTGGCATAAACCACCATCATCAACACAATATTGCCTTAAAAGTTCTCCAACAGCTCTGGCAGCTAGGCTTCCATGTTCTCAAAACACAATCGATGCTTGTGCAGCAGAGGTAGCATCGTTAAATTTCATGTTCCAATACTGCCTGCCAACAGAAAAATTACCATTACAGTCTCCAGGAAATGATTGCCCATGTTCCAAACTTTCATCCTTGAAACCTAAGTGGCATGAACCACCATCATCAACACAATATTTCCTTGTAAGTTCTCCAACAGCTCTGGCAGCTAGGCTAGCATGATCTCCAATCTCATCCGCTGCTTGAGCAACAGAGGTAGCATCCTTAAATTTCATGTTCCAATACTGCCTACCAACAGAAAAATTACCATTACCATCTCAATGAAATGATTGCCCATGTTCCAACCTTTCATCCTTGAAACCTAAGTGGCATGAACCACCATCATCAACAAAATATTGCCTTGAATGTTCTCCAATAGCTCTGGCAGCTAGGCTTGCGTGTTCTCAAAACACATTCGCTGCTTGAGTAGCAGAGGTAGCATCGTTAAATTTCATGTTCCAATACTCCCTGCCAACTGAAAAATTACCATTACCATCTCAAGGAAATGATTGCCATGTTCCAACCTTTCATCCTTAAAAACTAAGTGGCATGAACCACCATCATCAACACAATATTGCCTTGAAAGTTCTACAACAGTTCTGGCCGCTAGGCTTGCGTGTTCTCAAAACACAATCGTTGTTTGAGCAGCAGATGTAGTATAGTTAAATTTCATGTTCCAATATTGCCTGCCAACAGAAAAATTACCATTACCATCTCCAAGAAATGATTGCCCATGTTCCAAACTTTCGTCCTTGAAACCTAAGTGGCATGAACCACCATCATCAACACAATATTTCCTTGAAAGTTCTCCAATAGCTCTGGCAGCTAGGCTTGCATGATCTCCAAACTCATCCACTGCTTGAGGAACAGAGGTAGCATCCTTAAATTTCATGTTCCAATACTGCCTACCAACAGAAACATTACCATTACGATCTCAATGAAACGATTGCCCATGTTCCAACCTTTCATCCTTGAAACCTAAGTGGCATGAACCACCATCATCAACACAATATTGCCTTGAATGTTATCCAACAGCTCTGGCAGCTAGGCTTGCGTGTTCTCAAGACACATTCGCTGCTTGAGTAGCAGAGGTAGCATCGTTAAATTTCATGTTCCAATACTCCCTGCCAACTGAAAAATTACCATTACCATCTCAGGGAAATGATTGCCCATGTTCCAACCTTTCATCCTTGAAAACTAAGTGGCATGAACCACCATCATCAACACAATATTGCCTTGAAAGTTCTACAACAGTTCTGGCCGCTAGGCTTGCATGTTCTCCAAACTCAGTCGCTGCTTGAGCCGCAGAGGTAGCATCCACAAATTTCATGTTCCAATTCTGCTTGCCAACAGAAAAATTACCATCTCAAGGAAATGATTGCCCATGTTCCAACCTTTCATCCTTGAAACCTAAGTGGCATGAACCATCATCATCAATACATATTTTTCTTTGAAAGTTCTACAACAGCTCTGGCAGCTAGGCTTGCATGTTCTGCAAACCCAGCCGTTGTTTGAGCAGCAAAGGTAGCATCCTTAAATTTCATGTTCCAATTCTTCTTGCCAACAGAAAAATTACCAATACCATATCAAGGAAATGCTTGCCCATGTTCCACCCTTTCATCCTTTAAACATAAGTGGCATGAACCACCATCATCAAAACAATATTGCCTTGAAAGTTCTCCAACAGCTCTGGCAGCTAGGTTTGCATGTTCTGCAAACTCAGCCACTGCTTTAGCAGTAGAGGTAGCATCCTTAAATTTCATGTTCCAATTCTGCCTGCCAACAGAAAAATTACCATTACCATCTCCAGGAAATGATTGCCCATGTTCCAACCTTTCATCCTTGAAACCTAAGTGGCATGAACCACCATAATCAACAATATATTACCTTGAAAGTTCTCCATCAGCTTTAGAAGCTAGGCTTGCATGTTCTCCAAACTCAACCGCTGCTTGAGAAGCATAGGTAGCATCCTTAAATTTCATGTTCCAATACTGCCTACCAACAAGAAGATTTACCATTACCATCTCAAGGAAATGATTGCCCATGTTCCAACCTTTTATCCTTGAAAGATAAGTGGCATGAACCACCATCAACAACACAATATTGCCTTGAAAGTTCTACAACAGCTCTGGCAGCTAGGCTTGCATGTTCTCAAAAATCATTCGTTGCTTGAGCAGCAGAGGTAGCATCGTTAAATTTCATGTTCCAATACTGCCTGCCAACTGAAAAATTACCATTACCATCTCAAGGAAATGATTGCCCATGTTCCAACCTTTCATCCTTCAAAACTAAGTGGCATGAACCATCAACATCAACACAATATTGCCTTGAAAGTTCTACAACAGCTCTGGTAGCTAGGCTTGCATGTTCTGCAAACCAAGCCGTAGTTTGAGCAGCAAAGGTAGCATCCTTAAATTTCATGTTCCAATTCTTCTTGCCAACAGAAAAATTACCAATACCATATCAAGGAAATGCTTGCCCATGTTCCAACCTTTCATCCTTTAAACCTAAGTGGCATGAACCACCATCATCAAAACAATATTGCCTTGAAAGTTCTCCAACAGCTCTGGCAGCTAGGTTTGCATGTTCTGCAAACTCAGCCACTGCTTTAGCAGCAGAGCTAGCATCCTTAAATTTCATGTTCCAATTCTGCCTGCCAACAGAAAAATTACCATTACCATCTCCAGGAAATGATTGCCCATGTTCCAACCTTTCATCCTTGAAACCTAAGTGGCATGAACCATCATCATGAACACAATATTGCCTTGAAAGTTCTACAACAGATCTGGCATCTAGGCCTGCATGTTCTGCAAACTCAGCCGCTGCTTGAGCAGCAGAGGTAACATCCTTAAATTTCATGTTCCAATTCTACCTGCCAACTGAAAAATTACAAATACCACCTCTAGGAAATAAATGCCCAAGTTCCAACCTTTAATCTTTAAAACCTAAGTGGCATGAACCACCATCATCAACATAATATTATCTTGAAAGTTGTACAACAGCTCTGGCAGCTAGGCTTGCATGTTCTGCAAACCAAGCCGTAGTTTGAGCAGCAATGGTAGCATCCTTAAATTTCATGTTCCAATTCTTCTTGCCAACAGAAAAATTACCAATACCATATCAAGGAAATGCTTGCCCATGTTCCAACCTTTCATCCTTTAAACCTAAGTGGCATGAACCACCATCATCAAAACAATATTGCCTTGAAAGTTCTCCAACAGCTCTGGCAGCTAGGTTTGCATGTTCTGCAAACTCAGCCACTGCTTTAGCAGCAGAGCTAGCATCCTTAAATTTCATATTCCAATTCTGCCTGCCAACAGAAAAATTACCATTACCATCTCCAGGAAATGATTGCCCATGTTCCAACCTTTCATCCTTGAAACCTAAGTGGCATGAACCATCATCATGAACACAATATTGCCTTGAAAGTTCTACAACAGATCTGGCATCTAGGCCTGCATGTTCTGCAAACTCAGCCGCTGCTTGAGCAGCAGAGGTAACATCCTTAAATTAATGTTCCAATTCTACCTGCCAACTGAAAAATTACAAATACCACCTCTAGGAACTAAATGCCCAAGTTCCAACCTTTAATCTTTGAAACCTAAGTGGCATGAACCACCATCATCAACATAATATTATCTTGAAAGTTGTACAACAGCTCTGGCAGCTAGGCTTGCATGTTCTGCAAACTCAGCCGCTGCTTGAGCAGCAGAGGTAGCATCCTCAAATTTCATGTTCCAATTCTACCTGCCAACAGAAAAATTACAATTACCATCTCCAGGAAATGATTACCCATGTTCCAACCTTTCATCCTTGAAACCTAAGTGGCATGAACCACCATCATCAACAATATATTGCCTTGAAAGTTCTCCATCAGCTCTAGAAGCTAGGCTTGCATGTTCTCCAAACTCAACCGCTGCTTGAGAAGCATAGGTAGCATCCTTAAATTTCATGTTCCAATACTGCCTACCAACAAGAAGATTTACCATTACCATCTCAAGGAAATGATTGCCCATGTTCCAACCTTTTATCCTTGAAACCTAAGTGGCATGAACCACCTTCAACAACACAATATTGCCTTGAAAGTTCTACAACAGCTCTGGCAGCTAGGCTTGCATGTTCTCAAAAATCATTCGTTGCTTGAGCAGCAGAGGTAGCATCGTTAAATTTCATGTTCCAATACTGCCTGCCAACTGAAAAATTACCATTACCATCTCAAGGAAATGATTGCCCATGTTCCAACCTTTCATCCTTCAAAACTAAGTGGCATGAACCATCAACATCAACACAATATTGCCTTGAAAGTTCTACAACAGATCTGGCATCTAGGCCTGCATGTTCTGCAAACTCAGCCGCTGCTTGAGCAGCAGAGGTAGCATCCTTAAATTTCATGTTCCAATTCTACCTGCCAACTGAAAAATCACAAATACCACCTCTAGGAAATAAATGCCAAAGTTCCAACCTTTCATCTTTGAAACCTAAGTGGCATGAACCACCATCATCAACATAATATTGTCTTGAAAGTTGTACAACAGCTCTGGCAGCTAGGCTTGCATGTTCTGCAAACTCAGCCGCTACTTGAGCAGCAGAGGTAGCATCCTTAAATTTCATGTTCCAATTCTACCTGCCAACAGAAAAATTACAATTACCATCTCCAGGAAATGATTACCCATGTTCCAACCTTTCATCTTTGAAACCTAAGTGGCATGAACCACCATCATCAATACCATATTGCCTTGAAAGTTATATAACGGCTTTGGCAGCTAGGTTTGCATGTTCTGCAAACTCAGCCACTGCTTTAGCAGCAGAGGTAGCATCCTTAAATTTCATGTTCCAATTCTGCCTGCCAACAGAAAAATTACTATTACCATCTCAAAGAAATGATTGCCCATGTTCCAACCTTTCATGCTTGTAACCTAAGTGGCATAAACATCCATCATCAACACAATATTGCCTTGAAAGTTCTACAACAGCTCTGGAATCTAGGCCTGCGTGTTCTGCAAACTCAGCCGCTGCTTGAGCAGCAGAGGTAGCATCCTTAAATTTCATGTTCCAATTCTACCTGCCAACAGAAAAATTACTTCTACCATCTCAAGGAAATGATTGCCCATGTTCCAACCTTTCATCCTTGAAACCTAAGTGGCATGACCTACCATCATCAACATAATATTGCCTTGAAAGTTCTACAACGGCTCTGGCAGCTAGGCTTGCATGTTCTGCAAACTCAGCTGCTGCTTGAGCAGTAGAGGTAGCATCCTTAAATTTCATGTTCCAATTCTTCCTGCCAACAGAAGAATTACCATTACCATCTCCAGGAACTGATTGCCCATGTTCCAATCTTTCATCCTTGAAACCTAAGTGGCATGAACCACCATCATCAACATAATATTTCCTTAAAAGTTCCACAACAGCTCTGGCATCTAGGCCACTATGTTCTGCAAACTTAGCCGCTGCTTGAGCAGCAGAGGTAGCATCCTTAAATTTCAAGTTCTAATTCTGCCTGCCATTAGAAAATTTACCATCTCTAGGAAATGATTGCCCATGTTCTAACCTTTCATCCTTGAAACCTAAGTGGCATGAACCGCCATCATCAACAAAATATTGCATCGAATGTTCTACTATATCTCTGGGAGCTAGGCTTGCATGTTCTGCAAACTCAGTCGCTGCTTGAGCAGCAGAGGTAGCATCCTTAAATTTCATGTTCCAATTCTGCCTGTCAACAAAAATATTACCATTACCATCTTTAGGAAATGATTGCCCATGTTCTAACCTTTCATCCTTGAAACATAAGTGGCATGAACCACCATCATCAACACAATATTGCCTTGAAAATTCTACAACAGCTCTGGCAGCTAGGCTTGCATGTTCTGCAAACTCAGCCGCTGCTTGAGCAGCAGAGGTAGCATCCTTAAATTTCATGTTCCAATTCTGCCTGGCAACAAAAGAATTACCATTACCATCTACAGGGAATGATTTCCCATGTTCTAGCCTTTCATCCTTGAAACATAAGTGGCATGAACCACCATTATCAACACAATATTGGCTTGAAAGATCTACAACAACTCTGGCAGCTAGGCTTGCATGTTCTGCAAACTCAGCCGCTGCTTGATCAGGAGAGGTAGCATCCTTAAATTTCATGTTCCAATTCTGCCTGCCAATAGAAAAATTACTACTACCACCTCCAGGATAGGATTGCCCATGTTCCAACCTTTCATCCTTGAAACCAAAGTGGCATGAACTACCATCATCAACATAATATTGCCTTGAAAGTTTTACAACAGCTCTGGCAGCTAGGCTTGCATGTTCGGCAAACTCAGCTGCTGCTTGAGCAGCAGAGATAGCATCCTTAAATTTCATGTTCCAATTCTACCTGCCAACAGAAAAATTACCATTACCATCTATAGGAAATGATTGCCTATGTTCCAATCTTTCTTCCTTGAAACCTAAGTGGCATAAACCACCATAGTCAGCACAATATTTCCTTGAAAGTTCTACAACAGCTCTGGCAGCAAGGCCACCATGTTCTGCAAACTCAGCCGCTGCTTGAGCAGCAGAGGTAGCATACTTAAATTTCATGTTCTAATTCTGCCGGCCAATAGAAAATTTACCATCTCCAGGAAATGATTGCCCATGTTCCAACCTTTCATCCTTGAAACCTAAATGGGATGAACCACCATCATCAAAACAATATTGCCTTGAAAGTTCTCCAACAGCTCTGGCAGCTAGGTTTGCATGTTCTGCAAACTCAGCCACTGCTTTAGCAGCAGAGGTAGCATCCTTAAATTTCATGTTCACATTCTGCCTGCCAACAGAAAAATTACCATTACCATCTCCAAGAAATGATTGCCCATGTTCCAACCTTTCATGCTTGAAACCTAAGTGGAATGAACATCCATCATCAACACAATATTGCCTTGAAAGTTCTACAACAGCTCTGGCATCTAGGCCTGCATATTCTGCAAACTCAGCCACTGCTTGAGCAGCAGAGGTAGCATCCTTAAATTTCATGTTCCAATTCTACCTGCCAACAGAAAAATTACTATTACCATCGCAAGGAAATGATTGCCCATGTTCCAACCTTTCATCCTTGAAACCTAAGTGGCATGAACTACCATCATCAACATAATATTGCCTTGAAAGTTCTACAACAGCTCTGGCAGCTAGGCTTGCATGTTCTGCAAACTCAGCTGCTGCTTGAGCAGCAGAGGTAGCATCCTTAAATTCCATGTTCCAATTCTACCTGCCAACAGAAGAATTACCATTACCATCTCCAGGAAATGATTGCCCATGTTCCAATCTTTCATCCTTGAAACCTAAGTGGCATGAACCACCATCATCAACACAATATTTCCTTGAAAGTTCCACAACAGCTCCGGCAGCTAGGCCACTATGCTCTGCAAACTTAGCCGCTGTTTGAGCTGCAGAGGTAGCATCCTTAAATTTCATGTTCTAATTCTGCCTGCCAATAGAAAATTTACCATCTGCAGGAAATGGTTGCCCATGTTCCAACCTTTCATCCTTGAAACCTAAGTGGCATGAACCACCATCAACAACACAATATTGCATCGAAAGTTCTACTATATCTCTGGGAGCTTGGCTTACATGTTCTGCAAACTCAGTCGCTGCTTGAGCAGCAAAGGTAGCATCCTTAAATTTCATGTTCCAATTTTGTCTGCCAACAAAAATATTACCACTACCATCTCTAGGAAATGATTGCCCATGTTCCAACCTTTCATCCTTGAAACCTAAGTGTCATGAACCACCATCATCAACACAATATTTCCTTGAAAGTTCTACAACAGCTCTGGCAGCTGGGCCACCATGTTCTGCAAACTCAGCCGCTGCTTGAGCAGCAGAGGTAGCATCCTTCAATTTCATGTTCCAATTCTACTTGCCAACAGAAAACTTACCATAACCATCTCCAGGAAATGCATGACCACGTTCCAACCTTTCATCCTTGAAACCTAAGTGGAATGAACCACCCTCTTCAACACAATATTGCCTTGAAAGTTCTACAACAGCTCTAGCAGCTAGGCTTTCAAGTTCTGCAAACTCAGCCGCTGCTTGAGCAGGAGAGGTTGTATCCTTAAATTTCATGTTCCAATTCTGCTTGCCAACAGAATAATTACCATTACCATCTCCAGGAAATGCTTGCCCATGTTCAAACCTTTCATCCTTGAAACCTAAGTGGCATGAACCACCATCATCAAAACAATATTGCCTTGAAAGTTCTCCAACAGCTCTGGCAGCTAGGCTTGCAGGTTCTCCAAACTCAACCACTGCTTGAGCAGCATAGGTAGCATCCTTAAATTTCATGTTACAATACTGCCTACCAACAAGAAGATTTACCATTACCATCTCAAGGAAAGGATTGCCCATGTTCCAACCTTTCATCCTTGAAACCTAAGTGGCATGAACCACCATCATCAACACAATATTGCCTTGAAAGTTCTACAACAGCTCTGGCAGCTAGGCTTGCATGTTCTGCAAACTCAGCCGTTGTTTGAGCAGCAGAGGTAGCATCCTCAAATTTCATGTTCCAATTCTTTTTGCCAACTGAAAAAATTACCAATACCATATCCAGAAAATGCTTGCCCATGTTCCAACCTGTCATCCTTTAAATCTAAGTGGCATGAACCACCATCATCAAAACAATATTGCCTTGAAAGTTCTCCAACAGCTCTGGCAGCTAGGCTTGCATGTTCTCCAAACTCAGCCGCTACTTGAGCAGTAGAGGTAGGATCCTTAAATTTCATGTTCCAATACTGCCTGCCAACAGAAAAATTACCATTACCATCTGCAGGAAATGATTGCCAATGTTCCTACCTTTCGTCCTTGAAACCTAAGTGGCATGAACCACTATCATCAACACAATATTTCCTTGAAAGTTCTCCTACAGCTCTGGCAGCTAGGCTTGCATGATCTCCAAACTCATCTGTTGCTTGAGCAAAAGAGGTAGCATCCTTAAATTTCATGTTCCAATACTGCCTACCAACAGAAAAATTACCATTACCATCTCAAGGAAATGAAATCCCATGTTCCAACCTTTCATCCTTGAAACCTAAGTGGCATGAACCACCATCATCAACACAATAATGCCTTGAAAGTTCTTCAATAGCTCTGGCAGCTAGGCTTGCATGTTCTCAAAAATCATTCGTTGCTTGAGCAGCAGAGGTAGCATCCTCAAATTTCATGTTCTAATTCTGCCTGCCAATAGAAAAATTACCATTGCTATCTCCAGGAAATAATTGCCCAAGTTCCAACCTTTCATCCTTGAAACCTAAGTGGCATGAACCACCATCATCAACACAATATTGCCTTGAAATTTCTACAACAGCTCTGGTAGCTAGGCTTGCATGTACTGCAAACTCAGCCGCTGCTTGAGCAGCAGAGGTAGTATCCTTAAATTTCATGTTCCAGTTATGCTTGCCACCAGAAAAATTACCATTACCAATTCCAGGAAATGCTTGCCCATGTTCCACCAATTCATCCTTGAAACCTAAGTGGCATGAACCACCATCATCATAAAAAATATTGCCTTGAAAGTTCTCCAACAGCTCTGGCAGCTAGGCTTGGATGTTCTCCAAACTCAGTCGCTGCTTGAGCAGCAGAGGTAGTATCCTTAAATTTCATGTTCCAATTCTGCTTGCCAACAGAAAAAATACCATTACCATCTCCAGGAAATGCTTGCCCATGTTCAAACCTTTCATCCTTGAAACCTAAGTGGCATGAACCACCATCAGCAACACAATATTGCCTTGAAAGTTATCCAACAGCTCCAGCAGCTAGGCTTGCATGTTCTCAAAACTCAACCGCTGCTTGAGCAGCATCGGTAGCATCCTTAAATTTCATGTTCCAATACTGCCTACCAACAAGAAAATTTACCATTACCATCTCAAGGAAATGATTGCCCATGTTCCAACCCTTCATCCTTGAAACCTAAGTGGCATGAACCATCATCATCAACACAATAGTGCCTTGAAAGTTCTACAACAGCTCTGGCCGCTAGGCTTGCATGTTCTGCAAACTCAGCCGTTGTTTGAGCAGCACAGGTAGCATCCTTAAATTTCATGTTCCAATTCTTCTTGCCAACAGAAAATTACCAATACCATATCCAGGAAATGCTTGCCCATGTTCCAACCTTTCTTCCTTTAAACCTAAGTGGCATGAACCACCATCATCAAAACAATATTGCTTTGAAAGTTCCCCAACATCTCTAGCAGCTAGGCTTGTATGTTCTCCAAACTCGGCCGTTGCTTGAGCAGCAGAGGTAGGATCCTTAAATTTCATGTTCCAATACTGCCTGCCAATAGAAAAATTACCATTACCATCTCAAAGAAAGGATTACCCATGTTACAACCTTTCATCCTTAAAAACTAAGTGGCATGAACCACCACATCAACACAATATTGCCTTAAAAGTTCTACAACAGCTCTAGCAGCTAGGTCTTGCTTGTTCTGCAAAATAAGTCGCTACTTGAGCAGCAGAGGCAGCATCCTTAAATTTCAAGTTCCAATTCTGCCTGCCAACAGAAAAATTACCATTACCATCTCCAGGAAATGATTGCCCATGTTCCAGCCTTTCATCTTTGAAACCTAAGTGGCATGAACCACCATCATCAACAAAATATTGCCTTGAAAGTTTTACAACAGCTCTGGCAGCTAGGCTTGCATATTCTACAAACTCAGTCGCTACTTGAGCAGCAGAGGTAGCATCCATAAATTTTATGTTCCAATTCTGCTTGCCAATAGAAAATTTACCATCTCCAGGAAATGATTGCCCAGGGTTCCAACCTTTTATCCTTGAAACCTAAGTGGCATGAAGCACCATCATCAACATAATATTGCCTTGAAAGTTCTACAACAGCTTTGGCAGCTAGGCTTGCATGTTTTGCAAACTCAGCCGCTGCTTGAGCAGTAGAGGTAGCATCCTTAAATTTAATGTTCCAATTCTGCCTGCCAACAGAAAATAACTACCATTACCATCTCCAGGAAATGATTGCCCATGTTCCAACCTTTCATCCTTGAAACCTAAGTGGCATGAACTACCATCATCAACATAATATTGCCTTGAAAGTTCTACAACAGCTCTGGCAGCTAGGCTTGCATGTTCTACAAACTCAATCGCCACTTGAGCAGCAGAGGTAGCATCCTTAAATTTCATGTTCCAATACTGCCTACCAACAAGAAGATTTACCATTACCATCTTAAGGAAAGGATTGCCCATGTTCCAACCTTTCAGCCTTGAAACCTAAGTGGCATGAACCACCATCATCAACACAATATTGCCTTGAAAGTTCTACAACAGCTCTGGCAGCTAGGCTTGCATGTTCTGCAAACTCAGCCGTTGTTTGAGCAGCAGAGGTAGCATCCTCAAATTTCATGTTCCAATTCTTTTTGCCAACTGAAAAAATTACCAATACCATATCTAGAAAATGCTTGCCCATGTTCCAACCTGTCATCCTTTAAATCTAAGTGGCATGAACCACCATCATCAAAACAATATTGCCTTGAAAGTTCTCCAACAGCTCTGGCAGCTAGGCTTGCATGTTCTCCAAACTCAGCCGCTACTTGAGCAGTAGAGGTAGGATCCTTAAATTTCATGTTCCAATACTGCCTGCCAACAGAAAAATTACCATTACCATCTGCAGGAAATGATTGCCAATGTTCCTACCTTTCGTCCTTGAAACCTAAGTGGCATGAACCACTATCATCAACACAATATTTCCTTGAAAGTTCTCCTACAGCTCTGGCAGCTAGGCTTGCATGATCTCCAAACTCATCTGTTGCTTGAGCAAAAGAGGTAGCATCCTTAAATTTCATGTTCCAATATTGCCTACCAACAGAAAAATTACCATTACCATCTCAAGGAAATGAAATCCCATGTTCCAACCTTTCATCCTTGAAACCTAAGTGGCATGAACCACCATCATCAACACAATATTGCCTTGAAAGTTCTTCAATAGCTCTGGCAGCTAGGCTTGCATGTTCTCAAAAATCATTCGTTGCTTGAGCAGCAGAGGTAGCATCCTCAAATTTCATGTTCTAATTCTGCCTGCCAATAGAAAAATTACCATTGCCATCTCCAGGAAATAATTGCCCAAGTTCCAACCTTTCATCCTTGAAACCTAAGTGGCATGAACCACCATCATCAACACAATATTGCCTTGAAATTTCTACAACAGCTCTGGTAGCTAGGCTTGCATGTACTGCAAACTCAGCCGCTGCTTGAGCAGCAGAGGTAGTATCCTTAAATTTCATGTTCCAGTTATGCTTGCCACCAGAAAAATTACCATTACCAATTCCAGGAAATGCTTGCCCATGTTCCACCAATTCATCCTTGAAACCTAAGTGGCATGAACCACCATCATCATAAAAAATATTGCCTTGAAAGTTCTCCAACAGCTCTGGCAGCTAGGCTTGGATGTTCTCCAAACTCAGTCGCTGCTTGAGCAGCAGAGGTAGTATCCTTAAATTTCATGTTCCAATTCTGCTTGCCAACAGAAAAAATACCATTACCATCTCCAGGAAATGCTTGCCCATGTTCAAACCATTCATCCTTGAAACCTAAGTGGCATGAACCACTATCAGCAACACAATATTGCCTTGAAAGTTATCCAACAGCTCCAGCAGCTAGGCTTGCATGTTCTCAAAACTCCACCGCTGCTTGAGCAGCATCGGTAGCATCCTTAAATTTCATGTTCCAATACTGCCTACCAACAAGAAAATTTAGCATTACCAGCTCAAGGAAATGATTGCCCATGTTCCAACCCTTCATCCTTGAAACCTAAGTGGCATGAACCATCATCATCAACACAATAGTGCCTTGAAAGTTCTACAACAGCTCTGGCCGCTAGGCTTGCATGTTCTGCAAACTCAGCCGTTGTTTGAGCAGCACAGGTAGCATCCTTAAATTTCATGTTCCAATTCTTCTTGCCACCAGAAAATTACCAATACCATTTCCAGGAAATGCTTGCCCATGTTCCAACCTTTCTTCCTTTAAACCTAAGTGGCATGAACCACCATCATCAAAACAATATTGCCTTGAAAGTTCCCCAACATCTCTAGCAGCTAGGCTTGCATGTTCTCCAAACTCGGCCGTTGCTTGAGCAGCAGAGGTAGGATCCTTAAATTTCATGTTCCAATACTGCCTGCCAATAGAAAAATTACCATTACCATCTCAAAGAAAGGATTACCCATGTTACAACCTTTCATCCTTAAAAACTAAGTGGCATGAACCACCACATCAACACAATATTGCCTTAAAAGTTCTACAACAGCTCTAGCAGCTAGGTCTTGCTTGTTCTGCAAAATAAGTCGCTACTTGAGCAGCAGAGGCAGCATCCTTAAATTTCAAGTTCCAATTCTGCCTGCCAACAGAAAAATTACCATTACCATCTCCAGGAAATGATTGCCCATGTTCCAGCCTTTCATCTTTGAAACCTAAGTGGCATGAACCACCATCATCAACAAAATATTGCCTTGAAAGTTTTACAACAGCTCTGGCAGCTAGGCTTGCATATTCTACAAACTCAGTCGCTACTTGAGCAGCAGAGGTAGCATCCTTAAATTTTATGTTCCAATTCTGCCTGCCAATAGAAAATTTACCATCTCCAGGAAATGATTGCCCAGGGTTCCAACCTTTTATCCTTGAAACCTAAGTGGCATGAAGCACCATCATCAACATAATATTGCCTTGAAAGTTCTACAACAGCTTTGGCAGCTAGGCTTGCATGTTTTGCAAACTCAGCCGCTGCTTGAGCAGTAGAGGTAGCATCTTTAAATTTAATGTTCCAATTCTGCCTGCCAACAGAAAAAAACTACCATTACCATCTCCAGGAAATGATTGCCCATGTTCCAACCCTTCATCCTTGAAACCTAAGTGGCATGAACCATCATCATCAACACAATAGTGCCTTGAAAGTTCTACAACAGCTCTGGCCGCTAGGCTTGCATGTTCTGCAAACTCAGCCGTTGTTTGAGCAGCACAGGTAGCATCCTTAAATTTCATGTTCCAATTCTTCTTGCCAACAGAAAATTACCAATACCATATCCAGGAAATGCTTGCCCATGTTCCAACCTTTCTTCCTTTAAACCTAAGTGGCATGAACCACCATCATCAAAACAATATTGCCTTGAAAGTTCCCCAACATCTCTAGCAGCTAGGCTTGCATGTTCTCCAAACTCGGCCGTTGCTTGAGCAGCAGAGGTAGGATCCTTAAATTTCATGTTCCAATACTGCCTGCCAATAGAAAAATTACCATTACCATCTCAAAGAAAGGATTACCCATGTTACAACCTTTCATCCTTAAAAACTAAGTGGCATGAACCACCACATCAACACAATATTGCCTTAAAAGTTCTACAACAGCTCTAGCAGCTAGGTCTTGCTTGTTCTGCAAAATAAGTCGCTACTTGAGCAGCAGAGGCAGCATCCTTAAATTTCAAGTTCCAATTCTGCCTGCCAACAGAAAAATTACCATTACCATCTCCAGGAAATGATTGCCCATGTTCCAGCCTTTCATCTTTGAAACCTAAGTGGCATGAACCACCATCATCAACAAAATATTGCCTTGAAAGTTTTACAACAACTCTGGCAGCTAGGCTTGCATATTCTACAAACTCAGTCGCTACTTGAGCAGCAGAGGTAGCATCCTTAAATTTTATGTTCCAATTCTGCCTGCCAATAGAAAATTTACCATCTCCAGGAAATGATTGCCCAGGGTTCCAACCTTTTATCCTTGAAACCTAAGTGGCATGAAGCACCATCATCAACATAATATTGCCTTGAAAGTTCTACAACAGCTTTGGCAGCTAGGCTTGCATGTTTTGCAAACTCAGCCGCTGCTTGAGCAGTAGAGGTAGCATCCTTAAATTTAATGTTCCAATTCTGCCTGCCAACAGAAAAAAACTACCATTACCATCTCCAGGAAATGATTGCCCATGTTCCAACCTTTCATCCTTGAAACCTAAGTGGCATGAACTACCATCATCAACATAATATTGCCTTGAAAGTTCTACAACAGCTCTGGCAGCTAGGCTTGCATGTTCTACAAACTCAGTCGCCACTTGAGCAGCAGAGGTAGCATCCTTAAACTTTATGTTCCAATTCTTCCTGCCAATAGAAAATTTACCATCTCCAGGAAATGATTGCCCAGGGTTCCAACCTTTTATCCTTGAAACCTAAGTGGCATGAAGCACCATCATCAACATAATATTGCCTTGAAAGTTCTACAAAATCTTTGGCAGCTAGGCTTGCATGTTCTGCAAACTCATCCGTAGCTTGAGTAGCAGAGGTAGCATCCTTAAATAGCATGTTCCAATTCTACCTGCCAACAGAAAAATTACCATTACCATCTCCAAGAAATGATTTCCCAAGATCCAACCTTTCATCCTTGAAACTTAAGTAGCATGAACCACCATCATCCAATTCTGCTTTCCAATATAAAAATTACCATTACCATCTCCAGGAAATGCTTGCCCATGTTCCAACCGTACATCCTTGAAACCTAAGTGGCATGAACCACCATCATGAACACAATATTGCCTTGAAAGTTCTACAACAGCTCCGGCAGCTAGGCTTACATGTTCTGCAAACTAAGCCGCTACTTGAGCAGCAGAGGTAGTATCCATAAATTTCATGTTCCAATTCTGCTTGCCAACAGAAAAATTACCATTACCATCTCCGGGAAATGCCCTTCCATGTTAAAACCTTTCATCCTTGAAACCTAAGTGGCATGAACCACCATCATCAACACAATATTGCCTTGAAAGTTCTCCAACAGCTCTAGCAGCTAGGCTTGCATGTTCTCCAAACTCAACCGGTGCTAGAACAGCATAGGTAGCTTCCTTAAATTTCATATTCCAATACTGCCTACCAACAAGAAGATTTACCATTACCATCTCAAGGAAATGATTGCCCATGTTCCAACCTTTCATCCTTGAAACCTAAGTGGCATGAACCACCATCATCAACACTATATTGCCTTGAAAGTTCTACAACAGCTGTGGCAGCTAGGCTTGCATGTTCTGCAAACTCAGCCGCTGCTTGAGCAGTAGAGGTAGCATCCTTAAATTTAATGTTCCAATTCTGCCTACCAACAGAAAAAATTACCATTACCATCTCCAGGAAATGATTGCCCATGTTCCAACCTTTCATCCTTGGAACCTAAGTGGCATGAACTACCATCATCAACACAATATTGCCATGAAAGTTCTATAACAGCTCTGGCAGCTAGGCTTGCATGTTCTGCAAACACAGCCGCTGCTTGAGCAGCAGAGTTATTATCCTTAAATTTCATGTTCCAATTCTGCTTGCCAGCAGAAAAATTACCATTACCATCTCCACGAAATGCTTTCCCATGTTCCAACCTTTCATCCTTGAAACGTAAGTGGCATGAACCACCATCATCAACACAATATTGCCTTGAAAGTTCTCTAACAACTCTGGCAGATAGGCTTGCATGTTCTCCAAACTCAGCCGCTGCTTGAGCAGCAGAGGTAGTATCCTTAAATTTCATGTTCCAATTCTGCTTGCCAACAGAAAAATTACCATTACCATCTCCAGGAAATGCTTGCCCATGTTCAAACCTTTCATCCTTGAAACCTAAGTGGCACGAACCACCATCATCAACACAATATTGCCTTGAAAGTTATCCAACAACTCTAGCAGCTAGGCTTGCATGTTCTCAAAACTCAACCGCTGCTTGAGCAGCATAGGTAGTATCCTTAAATTTCATGTTCCAATACTGCCTACCAACAAGAAGATTTACCATTACCATCTCAAGGAAATGATTGCCCATGTTCCAACCTTTAATCCTTGAAACCTAAGTGGCATGAACCACCATCATCAACACAATATTGCCTTCAAAGTTCTACAACAGCTCTGGCAGCTAGGCTTGCATGTTCTGCAAACTCAGCCGCTGGTTGAGTAGCAGAGGTAGCATCCTTAAATTTAATGTTCCAGTTATGCTTGCCAACAGAAAAATTACCATTACCATCCCCAGGAAATGATTGCCTATGTTCCAACCTTTCATCCTTGAAACCTAAGTGGCATGAACTACCATCATCAACACAATATTGCCATGAAAGTTCTATAACAGCTATGGCAGCTAGGCTTGCATGTTCTGCAAACACAGCCGCTGCTTGAGCAGCAGAGTTA
The DNA here is from genome assembly GCF_000390325.3 of Nicotiana tomentosiformis. Taxonomy (NCBI): domain Eukaryota; kingdom Viridiplantae; phylum Streptophyta; class Magnoliopsida; order Solanales; family Solanaceae; genus Nicotiana; species Nicotiana tomentosiformis. Next base: position 654,132 of record NW_027174563.1, read on the forward strand.
TTATCCTTAAATTTCATGTTCCAATTCTGCTTGCCAACAGAAAAATTACCATTACCATCTCCACGAAATGCTTGCCCATGCTCCAACCTTTCATCCTTGAAACCTAAGTGGCATGAACCACCATCATCAACACAATATTGCCTTGAAAGTTCTCCAATAACTCTAGCAGCTAGGCTTGCATGTTCTCCAAACTCAACCGCTGCTTGAGCAGCATAGGTAGTATCCTTAAATTTCATGTTCCAATACTGCCTACCAACAAGAAGATTTACCATTACCATCTCAAGGAAATGATTGCCCATGTTCCAACCTTTCATCCTTGAAACCTAAGTGGCATGAACCACCATCATCAACACAATATTACCTTCAAAGTTCTACAACAGCTCTGGCAGCTAGCCTTGCATGTTCTGCAAACTCAGCCGTTGGTTGAGCAGCAGAGGTAGCATCCTTAAATTTAATGTTCCAGTTATGCTTGCCAACAGAAAAATTACCATTACCATCTCCAGGAAATGATTGCCTATGTTCCAACCTTTCATCCTTGAAACCTAAGTGGCATGAACTACCATCATCAACACAATATTGCCATGAAAGTTCTATAACAGCTATGGCAGCTAGGCTTGCATGTTCTGCAAACACAGCCGCTGCTTGAGCAGTAGAGGTAGTATCCTTAAATTTCATGTTCCAATTCTGCTTGCCAACAGAAAATTTACCATTACCATCTCCAGGAAGTGCTTGCCCATGTTCCAACCTTTCATCCTTGAAACCTAAGAGGCATGAACCACCATCATCAACACAATATTGCCTTGAAACTTCTCTAATAGCTCTGGCAGCTAGGCTTGCATGTTCTCCAAACTCATCCGCTGCTTGAGCAGCAGAGGTAGTATCCTTAAATTTCATGTTCCAATTCTGCTTGCCAACAGAAAAATTACCATTACCATCTCCAGGAAATGCTTGCCCATGTTCCAACCTTTCATCCTTGAAACCTAAGTGGCATGAACTACCATCATCAACACAATATTTCCATGAAAGTTCTATAACAGCTCTGGCAGCTAGGCTTGCATGTTCTGCAGACACAGCCGCTGCTTGAGCAGCAGAGGTAGTATCCTTAAATTTCATGTTCCAATTCTGCTTGCCAACAGAAAAATTACCATTACCATCTCCAAGAAATGCTTGCCCATGTTCCAACCTTTCATCCTTGAAACCTAAGTGGCATGAACTACCATCATCAACACAATATTTCCATGAAAGTTCTATAACAGCTCTGGCAACTAGGCTTGCATGTTCTGCAAACACAGCCGCTGCTTGAGCAGCAGAGGTAGTATCCTTAAATTTCATATTCCAATTCTGCTTTCCAACAGAAAAATTACCATTACCATCTCCCGAAAATGCTTGCCCATGTTCCAACCTTTCATCCTTGAAACCTAAGTGGCATGAACCACCATCATCAGCACAATATTGCCTTGAAAGTTCTCTAACAGCTCTAGCAGCTAGGCTTGCATATTCTCCAAACTCAGCCGATGCTGGAGCAGCAAAGGTAGTATCCTTAAATTTCATGTTCCAATTCTTCTTGCCAACAAAAAAATTACCATTACCATCTCCAGGAAATGCTTGCCCATATTCAAACCTTTCATCCTTGAAACCTAAGTGGCATGAACTACCATTATCAACACAATATTTCCTTGAAAGTTCTCCAACAGCTCTGGCAGCTAAGCTTGCATGTTCTCCAAACTCATCCGCTTCTTGAGCAGCAGAGGTAGCATCCTTAAATTTCATGTTCTAATTCTTCTTGCCAACAGAAAAATTACCATCTCCAGGAAATGATTGCCCATGTTCCAACCTTTTATCCTTAAAACCTAAGTGGCATGAACCACCATCATCAACACAATATTGCCTTGAAAGTTCTACAAAAGCTCTGGCATCTAGGCTTGCATGTTCTACAAACTCAGCCGCTGCTTGAGTAGCATAGGTAGCATCCTTAAATTGCATGTTCCAATTCTACCTGCCAACAGAAAAATAACCATTACCATCTCCAGGTAATGATTGCCCAAGTTCCAATCTTTCATCCTTGAAATCTAAGTGGCATGAACCACCATCATCAACACAATATTTCCTTAAAAGTTCTACAATAGCTCTGGCAGTTAGGCTTGCATATTCTGCAAACTCAGCCGCTGCTTGAGTAGCAGAGGTAGCATCCTTAAATTTCATATTCTAATTCTACCTGCCAACAGAAAAATTACCATTACCATCTCCAGGAAATGATTGCCCATGTTCCAACCTTTCATCCTTGAAACCTAAGTGGCATGAACCACCATCATCAACAAAATATTGCCTTGATAATTCTACAATAGCTTTGGCAGCTAGACTTGGATGTTTTCCAAACTCAGCCGCTGCTTGAGCAGTAGAGGTAGCATCCGTAAATTTCATGTTTTAATTATGCCTGCCGATTGAAAATTTACCATCTCCAAGAAATGATGGCCCATGTTCCAACCTTTTATCCTTGAAACCTAAGTGGCATGAACCACCATCATCAACACAATATTGCCTTGAAAGTTCTACAACAGCTCTTGCAGCTAGGCTTGCATGTTCTGCAAACTCAGCCGTTGCTTGAGTAGCAGAGGTAGCATCCTTAAATTGCATGTTTTAATTCTACCTGCCAACAGAAAAATTACCATTACCATCTCTAGGAAAGGATTGCATATATTGCAACCTTTCATCCTTGAAACCTAAGTGGCATGAACCACCATCATCAACACAATATTGCCTTGAAAGTTCTACAACAGCTGTGGCAGCTAGGCTTTCACGTTCAGCAAACTCAGCCGCTGCTTGAGCAGCAGAGGTTGCATCCTTAAATTTAATGTTCCAATTCTACCTGCCAAAAGAAGAATTACCATTACCATCTTCAGGAAATGATTTCCCATGTTCCAACCTTTCTTCCTTGAAATCTAAGTGGCATGAACCACCATCATCAGCACAATATTGCCTTGAAAGTTCCACAAGAGCTTTGGCAGCTAGGCTTGCATGTTATGCAAAACTAGCCACTGCTTGGGCAGTAGAGGTAGCATCCTTAAATTTCATGTTCCAATTCTGCTTGCCAACAGAAAAATTACCATTACCATCTCCAGGAAATGATTGCCCATGTTCCAACCTTTCATCCTTGAAACCTAAGTGGCATGAACCACCATCATCAACACAATATTGCCTTGAAATTTCTCCAACAGCTCTGGCAGATAGGCTTACATGTTCTCCAAACTCAGCCGCTGCTTGAGCAGCAGAGGTAGTATCCTTAAATTTCATGTTCCAATTCTGGTTGCCAACAGAAACATTACCGTTACCATCTCCAGGAAATGCTTGCCCATGTTTAAACCTTTCATCCTTGAAACCTAAGTGGCACGAACCACCATCATCAACACAATATTACCCTGAAAGTTCTCCAACAGCTCTAGCAGCTAGGCTTGCATGTTCTCCAAACTCAACCGCTGCTTGAGCAGCAAAGGTAGTATCCTTAAATTTCATGTTCCAATTCTTCTTGCCAACAGAAAAATTACCATTACCATCTCCAGGAAATGCTTGCCCATATTCAAACATTTCATCCTTGAAACCTAAGTGGCATGAACTACCATCATCAACACAATATTTACTTGAAAGTTCTCCAACAGCTCTAGCAGCTAGGCTTGCATGTTCTCCAAACTCAACCGCTGCTTGAGCAGCATACGTAGTATCCTTAAATTTCATGTTCCAATACTGCCTACCAACAAGAAGATTTACCATTACCATCTCAAGGAAATGCTTGCCCATGTTCCTACCTTTCATCCTTGAAACCTAAGTGGCATGAACCACCATCATCAGCACAATATTGCCTTGAAAGTTCACTAACAGCTCTGGCAGCTAGGCTTGCATATTCTCCAAACTTAGCCGCTGCTTGAGCAGGAAAGGTAGTATCCTTAAATTTCATGTTCCAATTCTTCTTGCCAACAGAAAAATTACCATTACCATCTCCAGGAAATGATTGCCCATGTTCCAACCTTTCATCCTTGAAACCTAATTGGCATGAACCACCATCATCAACAAAATATTGCCTTGAGAGTTCTACAACAGCTCTGGCAGCTAGACTTGGATGTTTTCCAAACTCAGCCGCTGCTTGAGCAGCAGAGGTAGTATCCTTAAATTTCATGTTCCAATTCTGCTTTCCAACAGAAAAATTACCTTTACCATCTCCAGGAAATGCTTGCCCCTGTTCAAACCTTTCATCCTTGAAACCTAAGTGGCACGAACCACCACCATCAACACAATATTGCCTTGAAAGTTCTCCAACAGCTCTAGCAGCTAGGCTTGCATGTTCTCCAAACTCAACCGCTGCTTGAGCAGCATAGGTAATATCCATTAATTTCATGTTCCAATACTGCCTACCAACAAGAAGATTTACCATTACCATCTCAAGGAAATGATTGCCCATGTTCCATCCTTTCATCCTTGAAACCTAAGTGGCATGAACCACTATCATCAACACAATATTGCCTTCAAAGTTCTCTAACAGCTCTGGCAGCTAGGCTTGCATGTTCTGCAAACTCAGCCGCTGCTTGAGCAGCAGAGGTAGCATCCTTAAAATTAATGTTCCAGTTATGCTTGCCAACAGAAAAATTACCATTACCATCTCCGGGAAATGATTGCCTATGTTCCAACCTTTCATCCTTGAAACCTAAGTGGCATGAACTACCATCATCAACACAATATTGCCATGAAAGTTCTATAACAGCTATGGCAGCTAGGCTTGCATGTTCTGCAAACACAGCCGCTGCTTGAGCTGCAGAGGTAGTATCCTTAAATTTCATGTTCCAATTAAGCTTGCCAACAGAAAATTTACCATTACCATCTCCAGGAAGTGCTTGCCCATGTTCCAACCTTTCATCCTTGAAACCTAAGAGGCATGAACCACCATCATCAACACAATATTGCCTTGAAAGTTCTCTAACAGCTCTGGCAGCTAGGCTTGCATGTTCTCCAAATTCGGCCGCTGCTTGAGCAGCAGAGGTAGTATCCTTAAATTTCATGTTCCAATTCTGCTTGCCAACAAAAAAATTACCATTACCATCTCCAGGAAATGCTTGCCCATGTTCCAACCTTCCATCCTTGAAACCTAAGTGGCATGAACTACCATCATCAACACAATATTTCCATGAAAGTTCTATAACAGCTCTGGCAGCTAGGCTTGCATGTTCTGCAAACACAGCCGATGTTTGAGCAACAGAGGTAGTATCCTTAAATTTCATGTTCCAATTCTGCTTGCCAACAGAAAAATTACCATTACCATCTCCAAGAAATGCTTGCCCATGTTCCAACCTTACATCCTTGAAACCTAAGGGGCATGAACTACCATCATCAACATAATATTTCCATGAAAGTTCTATAACAGCTCTGGCAGCTAGGCTTGCATGTTCTGCAAACACAGCCGCTGCTTGAGCAGCAGAGGTAAGATCCTTAAATTTCATGTTCCAATTCTACTTGCCAACAGAAAAATTACCATTACCATCTCCAGGAAATGCTTGCCCATGTTCCAACCTTTCATCCTTGAAACCTAAGTGGCATGAACCACCATCATCAGCACAATATTGCCTTGAAAGTTCTCCAACAGCTCTAGCAGCTAGGCTTGCATGTTCTCCAAACTCAACCACTACTTGAGCAGCATAGGTAGTATCCTTAAATTTCATGTTCCAATTCTTCTTGCCAACAGAAAAATTACCATTACCATCTCCAGGAAATGCTTGCCCATATTCAAACCTTTCATCCTTGAAACCTAAGTGGTATGAACTGCCATCATCAACACAATATTTCCTTGAAAGTTCTCCAACAGCTCTGGCAGCTAAGCTTGCATGTTCTCCAAACTCAGCCGCTTCTTGAGCAGCAGAGGTAGCATCCTTAAATTTAATGTTCCAATTCTTCTTGCCAATAAAAAAATTACCATCTCCAGGAAATGATTGCCCATGTTCCAACCTTTTATCCTTGAAACCTAAGTGGCATGAACCACCATCATCAACACAATATTTCCTTGAAAGTTCTACAATAGCTCTGGCAGTTAGGCTTGCATATTCTGGAAACTCAGCTGCTGCTTGAGTAGCAGAGGTAGCATCCTTAAATTTCATATTCTTATTCTACCTGCCAACAGAAAAATTACCATTACCATCTCCAGGAAATGATTGCCCATGTTCCAACCTTTCATCCTTGAAACCTAAGTGGCATGAACCACCATCATCAACAAAATATTGCCTTGAGAGTTCTACAACAGCTCTGGCAGCTAGACTTGGATGTTTTCCAAACTCAGCCGCTGCTTGAGCAGCAGAGGTAGCATCCTTAAATTTCATGTTCCAATTCTGCCTGCCGATTGAAAATTTACCATCTCCAAGAAATGATGGCCCATGTTCCAACCTTTTATCCTTGAAATCTAAGTGGCATGAACCACCATCATCAACACAATATTGCCTTGAAAGTTCTACAACAGCTCTTGCAGCTAGGCTTGCATGTTCTGCAAACTCAGCCGCTGCTTGAGTAGCAGAGGTATCATCCTTAAATTGCATGTTTTAATTCTACGTGCCAACAGAAAAAATACCATTACCATCTCTAGGAAATGATTGCATATGTTGCAACCTTTCATCCTTGAAACCTAAGTGGCATGAACCACCATCATCAACACAATATTACCTTGAAAGTTCTACAATAGCTCTGGCAGCTAGGCTTACATGTTCAGCAAACTCAGCCGCTGCTTGAGCAGCAGAGGTAGCATCCTTAAATTTAATGTTCCAATTCTACCTGCCAATAGAAAAATTACCATTACCATATTCAAGAAATGATTTCCCATGTTCCAACCTTTCTTCCTTGAAATCGTTCTCCAAACTCAGTCGCTGCTTGAGCAGCAGAGGTAACATCCTTAAATTTTGTGTTCTAATTCTGCCTGCCAACAGAAAAATTACCATTACCATCTCAAGGAAATGATTGCCCATGTTCCAACCTTTCTTCCTTGAAATCTAAGTGGCATGAACCACCATCATCAGCACAATATTGCATTGAAAGTTCCACAACAGCTTTGGCAGCTAGGCTTGCTTGTTCTACAAAACTAGCCGCTACTTGGGCAGTAGAGGTAGCATCCTTAAATTTCATGTTCCAATTCTGCCTGCTAATAGAAAATTTACCATCTCCAGGAAATGATTGCCCATGTTCCAACCATTTATCCTTGAAACCTAAGTGGCATGAACCACCATCACCATCACAATATTGCCTTGAAAGTCCTACAACAATTCTGGCAGTTAGGCTTGCATGTTCTGCAAACTCAGTAGCTACTTGAGCAGAAGAGGTAGCATCCTTAAATTTCATGTTCCAATTCTACGTGCCAACAGAAAAATTACCATTACCATATCCAGGAAATGATTGCCCATGTTCCAACCTTTCATCCTTGAAAACTAAGTGGCATGAACCACCATCATCAACAAAATATTTCCTTGTAAGTTCTACAACAGCTCTGGCAGCTAGGCTTGGATGTTTTGAAAACTCAGCCGCTGCTTGAGCAACAGAGGTAGCATCCTTAAATTTCATGTTCCAATTCTGCCTGCCAATAGATAATTTACCATCTCCAGGAAATGATTGTCCATGTACCAACCTTTTATCCTTGAAACCTAAGTGGCATGAACCTCCATCATCAACAAAATATTGCCTTGAAATTTCTACAATAGCTCTGGCAGCTAGGCTTACATGTTCTTCAAACTCAACCGCTGTTTGAGTAGCAGAGGTAGCATTCTTAAATTTCATGTTCTAATTCTACTTGCCAACAGAAAAATTACCATTACCATCTCCAGGAAATGATTGCCCATGTTCCAACATTTCATCCTCGAAACCTAAGTATCATGAACCACCATCATCAACAAAATATTGCCTTGACAGTTCTACAACAGCTCTGGCAGCTAGGCTTGGATGTTTTGCAAACTCAGCCGCTGCTTGAGCAGAGGAGGTAGCATCCTTAGATTTCGTGTTCCAATTCTGCTTGCTAATAGAAAATTTACCATCTCCAGGAAATGATTGCCCATGTTCCAACCTTTTATCCTTGAATCCTAAGTGGCATGAACCACCATCACCAACACAATATTGCCTTGAAAGTCCTACAACAGTTCTGGCAGTTAGGCTTGCATGTTCTGCAAACTCAGTTGCTACTTGACCAGCAGAGGTAGCATCCTTAAATTTCATGTTCCAATTCTGCCTGCCAACAGAAAAATTATCATTACCGTCTCCAGGAAAGGATTACCCATGTTCCAACCTTTCATCCTTGAAACCTAAGTGGCATGAACCCCCATCATCAACACAATATTGCCTAAAAAATTCTACAACAGCTCTTGCAGCTAGGCTTACATGTTCTACAAACTGAGCCGCTGCTTGAGTAGCAGAGGTAGCATCCTTAAATTTAATGTTCCAATTCTGCGTGCCAACAGAAAAATTACCATTACCATCATTGCCCATGTTCCAACCATTTATGGTTGAAACCTAAGTGGCATGAACCACCATCATCAATACAATATTGCCTAGAAAGTTCTACAACAGCTCTGGCAGCTAGGCTTGGATGTTTTGCAAACTCAGCCGCTGCTTGAGAAGCAGAGGTAGCATCCTTAAATTTCATGTTCCAATTCTACCTGCCAATAGAAATTTATCATCTCCAGTAAATGATTGCCCATGTTCCAACCTTTTATCCTTGAAACCTAAGTGGCATGAACCACCATCATCAACACAATATTGCCTTGAAATTTCTACAATATCTCTCGCAGCTTAGACTTATATGTTCTTCAAACTCAGCCGCTGCTTGAGTAGCAGAGGTAGCATTCTTAAATTTCATGTTCTAATTCTACCTGCCAACAGAAAAATTACCATTACCATCTCCAGGAAATGATTGCCCATGTTCCAACCTTTCATCCTTGAAACCTAAGTGGCATGAACCACCATCATCAACACAATATTGCCTTGAAAGTTCTACAACAGTTCTGGCAGCTAGGATTGGATGTTCTGCAAACTCAGCTGTTGCTTGAGCAGTAGAGGTAGCATCCTTAAATTTCATGTTCCAATTCTGCCTACCATTAGAAAATTTACCATCTCCAGGAAATGATTGCCCATGTTCCAACCTTTTATCCTTGAAACCTAAGTGGCATGAACCACAATCATCAACATAACATTGCCTTGAAAGTTCCACAACAGCTCTGGCAGCTAGGCTTGCATGTTCTACAAGCTTAGCCGCTGCTGGAGTAGCAGAGGTAGCATCTTTAAATTTCATGTTCTAATTCTACCTGCCAACAGAAAAATTACCATTACCATCTCCAGGAAATGATTGACCATGTTCCATCCTTGAAACCTAAGTGGCATGAACCACCATCATAAGATTGCCTTAAAAGTTCTACAACAGCTTTGGCAGCTATGCTTGGTTATTTTACAAACTCAGCCGCTGCTTGAGCAGCAGAGGTGCATCCTTAAATTTTGTGTTCCAATTCTGCTTACCAATAGAAAATTTACCATCTCCATGAAATGATTGCCCATGTTCCAACCTTTTATCCTTGAAACCTAAGTGGGATGAACCATCATTATCAACACAATATTGCCTTGAGTGTTTTACAACAGTTCTGGTAGTTAGGCTTGCATGTTCTGCAAACTTTGTCGCTACTTGAGCAGCAGAGGTAAAATCCTTAAATTTCATGTTCTAATTCTGTGTGCCAACAGAAAAATTACCATTACCATCTCCAGGAAATGATTGCCCATGTTCCAACCTTTCATCCTTGAAACCTAAGTGGCATGAACCACCATCATCAATACAATATTGCCTTGAAAGTTCCACAACAGCTCTGGCAGCTAGGCTTGCATGTTCTGCAAACTCAGTCGCTGCTTGAGCAGCAGAGGTAGCATCTTTAAATTTCATGTTCCAATTCAGACTTCCAATAGAAAAATTACCATTACCATCTCCAGGAAATGATTGCCCATTTTCCAACCTTTCATCCTTGAAACCTAAGTGGCATGAACCACCATCATCAACACAATATTGCCTTGAAAGTTCTATAATAGCTGTGGCAGCTAGGCTTCCATGTTCTGCAAACTCAGCCGCTGCTTGAGCAGCAGAGGTAGCATCCTTAAATTTCATGTTCCAATTCTGCTTGCCAACAGAAAAATTACCATTACCATCTCCAGGAAATGCTTGCCCATGTTCCTACCTTTCATCCTTAAAACCTAATTGGCATAAACCACCATCATCAACACAATATTGCCTTGAAAGTTCTCCAACAGCTCTGGCAGCTAGGCTTGCATGTTCTCCAAAATCAGCCGCTGCTTGAACAGCATATGTAGCATCCTTAAATTCCATGTTCCAATACTGCCTGCCTGCCGAAAAATTAACATTACCATCTCAATGAAATTATTGCCCATGTTCCACCCTTGCATTCTTGAAAACTAATTGGCATGAACCACTATCATCAACACAATATTGCCTTGAAAGTTCTACAACAGCTCTAGCAGCTTGGCTTGCATGTTCTGCAACCTCACTCGCTACTTGAGCAGCAGAGGTAGCATCCATAAATTTCATGTTCCAATTCTGCCTGCCAACCTTTCATCCTTGAAACCTAAGTGGCATGAACCATTACCATCTCCAGGAAATTACCATTACCATCTCCAGGAAATGATTGCCCATGTTCCAACCTTTCATCCTTGAAACCTAAGTGGCATGAACCACCACAATATTGCCTTGAATGTTCTACGACAGCTCTGGCAGCTTGGCTTGGATATTCTGCAAACTCAGTCGTTGCTTGAGCAGCAGAGGTAGCATCCTTAAATTTCATGTTCCAATTCTGCCTGCCAATAGAAAAATTACCATTACCATCTCAAGGAAATGATTGTCCATGTTCCAACCTTTCATCCTTGAAAAATAAGTGGCATGAACCATCATCATCAATACAATATTGCCTTAAACGTTGTACAACAATTCTGGCAGCTAGGCTTTCCTGTTCTGCAAAATCAGTCGCTACTTGAGCAGCAGAGGTAGCATCCTTAAATTTCATGTTCCAATTCTGCCTGCCAATAGAAAAATTACTATTACCATCTCCAGGAAATGATTGCCCATCTTCCAACCTTTCATCCTTGAAACCTAAGTGGCATGAACCACCATTATCAACACAATATTGCATTGAAAGTTCTACAACAGCTCTGGCAGCTAGGCTTGGATGTTCTGCAAACTGAGCCGTTGCTTGAGAAGTAGAGGTAGCATCCTTAAATTTCATGTTCCAATTCTGCATGCCAATAGAAAAATTACCTTTACCCTATCCAGGAAATGATTGCCCATATTCCAATCTTTCATCCTTGAAACATAAGGGGCATGAACCACCATCATCAACACAATATTGCCTTGAAAGTTCTACAATAGTTCTGACAGTTAGGCTTGCATGTTCTGCAAACTCAGCCGCTGCTTGAGCAGCAGAGGTAGCATCCTTAAATTTCATGTTCCAATTCTACCTGCCAACAGAAAAATTACCATTACCATCTCCAGGAAATGATTGCCCATGTTCCAACCTTTCATCCTTGAAACCTAAGTGGCATGAACCACCATCATCAACACAATATTGCCTTGAAAGTTCTACAACAGCTCTGGCAGCTAGGCTTGCATGTTCTGCAAACTCAGTCGCTACTTGACCAGCAGAGGTACCATCCTTAAATTTCATGTTCCAATTCTACCTACCAATAGAAAAATTACGATTACCATCTCCAGGAAATGATTGCCCATGTTCCAACCTTTCATCCTTGAAACCTAAGTGGCATGAACCACCATCATAAACACAATATTGCCTTGAAAGTTCCACAATAGCTCTGGCAGCTAGGCTTGCATGTTCTTAAAAATTAGCCACTGCTTGAGCAGTAGAGGTAGCATCCTTAAATTTCATGTTCCAATTCTGCCTGCCAACAGAAAAATTACCATTACCATCTCCAGGAAATGCTTGCCTATGTTCCAACCTTTCATGCTTAAAACCTAATTGGCATGAAACACCATTATCAACACAATATTTCCTTGAAAGTTCTCCAACAGCTCTGGCAGCTATGCTTGCATGTTCTCCAAACTCAGCCACTGCTTGAATAGCAGAGGTAGCATCCTTAAATTTCATGTTCCAATACTGCCTGCCAACTGAAAAATTAACATTACCATCTCAAGGAAATTATTGCCCATGTTCCAACCTTGCATCCTTAAAACCTAATTGGCATAAACCACCATCATCAACACAATATTGCCTTGAAAGTTCTCCAACAGCTCTGGCAGCTAGGCTTGCATGTTCTCCAAAATCAGCCGCTGCTTGAACAACATATGTAGCATCCTTAAATTCCATGTTCCAATACTGCCTGCCTGCCGAAAAATTAACATTACCATCTCAAGGAAATTATTGCCTATGTTCCACCCTTGCATTCTTGAAAACTAATTGGCATGAACCACTATCATCAACACAATATTGCCTTGAAAGTTCTACAACAGCTCTAGCAGCTTGGCTTGCATGTTCTGCAACCTCAGTCGCTACTTGAGCAGCAGAGGTAGCATCCATAAATTTCATGTTCCAATTCTGCCTGCCAACAGAACAATTACCATTACCATCTCAAGGAAATGATTGTCCATGTTCCAACCTTTCATCCTTGAAAAATAAGTGGCATGAACCATCATCATCAATACAATATTGCCTTAAAAGTTGTACAACAATTCTGGCAGCTAGGCTTGCCTGTTCTGCAAAATCAGTCGCTACTTGAGCAGCAGAGATAGCATCCTTAAATTTCATGTTCCAATTCTGCCTGCCAATAGAAAAATTACCATTACCATCTCCAGGAAATGATTGCCCATCTTCCAACCTTTCATCCTTGAAACCTAAGTGGCATGAACCACCATTATCAACACAATATTGCGTTGAAAGTTCTACAACAGCTCTGGCAGCTAGGCTTGGATGTTCTGCAAACTGAGCCGTTGCTTGAGAAGTAGAGGTAGCATCCTTAAATTTCATGTTCCAATTCTGCATGCCAATAGAAAAATTACCTTTACCCTATCCAGGAAATGATTGCCCATATTCCAATCTTTCATCCTTGAAACATAAGGGGCATGAACCACCATCATCAACACAATATTGCCTTGAAAGTTCTACAATAGTTCTGACAGTTAGGCTTGCATGTTCTGCAAACTCACTCGCTACTTGAGCAGCAGAGGTAGCATCCTTAAATTTCATGTTCCAATTCTACCTGCCAACAGAAAAATTACCATTACCATCTGCAGGAAATGATTGCCCATGTTCCAACCTTTCATCCTTGAAACCTAAGTGGCATGAACCACCATCATCAACACAATATTGCCTTGAAAGTTCTACAACAGCTCTGGAAGCTAGGCTTGCATGTTCTGCAAACTCAGTCGCTACTTGACCAGCAGAGGTACCATCCTTAAATTTCATGTTCCAATTCTACCTACCAATAGAAAAATTACGATTACCATCTCCAGGAAATGATTGCCCATGTTCCAACCTTTCATCCTTGAAACCTAAGTGGCATGAACCACCATCATAAACACAATATTGCCTTGAAAGTTCCACAATAGCTCTGGCAGTTAGGCTTGCATGTTCTTCAAAATTAGCCACTGCTTGAGCAGTAGAGGTAGCATCCTTAAATTTCATGTTCCAATTCTGCCTGCCAACAGAAAAATTACCATTACCATCTCCAGGAAATGCTTGCCTATGTTCCAACCTTTCATGCTTAAAACCTAATTGGCATGAAACACCATCATCAACACAATATTTCCTTGAAAGTTCTCCAACAGCTCTGGCAGCTAGGCTTGCATGTTCTCCAAACTCAGCCACTACTTGAATAGCAGAGGTAGCATCCTTAAATTTCATGTTCCAATACTGCCTACCAACTGAAAAATTAACATTACCATCTCAAGGAAATTATTGCCCATGTTCCAACCTTGCATCCTTGAAAACTAAGTGGCATGAACCAGAATCATCAACATAATATTGCCTTAAAAGTTCTACAACAGCTCTGGCAGCTAGGCTTGCATGTTCTGCAAACTCAGTCGCTGCTTGAGCAGCAGAGGTAGCGTCCTTAAATTTCATGTTCCAATTCTGCCTGCCAATAGAAAAATTACCATTACCATGTCCAGAAAATGATTTCCCATGTTAATACCTTTTATCGTTGAACCCTAAGTGGCATGAACCACCATCATCAACACAATATTGCCTTGAACCACCATCTCCAGGAAATGATTGCCCATGTTCCAACCTTTCATCGTTGAAACCTAAGTGGCATGAACCACTATCATCAACCCAATATTGCCTTGAAAGTTCTACAACATCTCTGGCAGCTAGGCTTGGATGTTTTGCAAACTCAGCCGCTGCTTGAGCAGCAGAGGTAGCATCCTTAAATTTCATGTTCTAATTCTGCCTGCCAATAGAAAATTTATCATCTCCAGGAAATGATTGCCCACGTTCCAACCTTTTATCCTTGAAACCTTATTGGCTTGAACCACCATCATCAACACAATATTGCCTAGAAAGTTCTACAATAGCTCTGGCAGCTACGCTTGCATGTTCTGCAAACTTAGCCGCTTCTTGAGTAGCAGAGGTAGCATCCTTAAATTTCATTTTCGAACTCTACCTGCCAACAGAAAAATTACCATTACCATCTCTAGAATATGATCGCCCATGTTCCATCCTTGAAACTTAAGTGGCATGAACCACCATCATCAACAAAATATTACCTTGAAAGTTCTATAACAGCTCTGGCAGCTAGGCTTGGATATTCTGCAAACTTAGTCGCTACTTGAGCAGCACAGGTAGCATCCTTGAATTTAATGTTCCAATTCTGCCTGTCAACAGAAAAATTACTATTACCATCTCAAGGAAATGATTGCCCATGTTCCAACCTTTCATCCTTGAAACCTAAGTGGCATGAACCACCATCATCAACACAATATTGCCTAAAAAGTTCTACAACAGCTTTGGCAGCTAGGCTTACATGTTCAGCAAACTCAGCTGCTGCTTGAGCAGCAGAGGTAGCATCGTAAAATTTAAAGTTCCAATTCTGCCTGCCAACAGAAAAATTACCATTACTATCTCCAGCAAATGATTGCCCATCTTCCAACCTTTCATCCTTGAAACCTAAGTGGCATGAACCACCATCATCAACACAATATTGCCTTGAAAGTTCTACAACAGCTCTGGCAGCTAGGCTTGCATGTTCTGCAAACTCAACCGTTGCTTGAGCAGTAGAGGTAGCATCCTTAAATTTCATGTTCCAATTCTGCCTGCCAATTAAAATTTACCATCTCCAGGAAATGAGTGTCCATGTTCCAACCTTTTATCCTTGAAACCTAAGTGGTACGAACCACCATCATCAACACAATATTGCCTTGAAAGTTCTACAATAGCCATGGTAGCTATGCTTGCATGTTCTGCAAACTCAGCCGCTGCTTGATCGGTAGAGGTAGCATCGTTAAATTTCATGTTCCAATTCTGCCTGCCAACAGAAAAATTACCATTACCATCTCAAGGAAATGATTGCCCATGTTCCAACCTTTTATCCTTGAAACCTAAGTGGCATGAACCACCATCATTAACAAAATATTGCCTTGAATGTTTTACAACAGCTCTGGCACATAGGCTTGGATGTTTTGCAACCTCAGCCGCTGCTTGCGAAGCAGAGGTTGCATCCTTAAATTTCATGTTCCAATTCTGCGTGCCAACAGAAAAATTACCATTACCATCTCAAGGAAATGATTGACCATGTTCCATCCTTTTATTCTTTAAACCTAAGTGGCATGAACCACCATCATCAACAAAATATTGCCTTGAAAGTTCTACAACAGCTCTGGCAGCTAGGCTTGGATGTTTTGCAAACTCAGCCACTGCTTGAGCAGCAGAGGTAGCATCCTTAAATTTCATGTTCCAATTCTGCCTGCCAATAGAAAATTTACCATCTCCAGGAAATGATTTCCCATGTTCCAATCTTTCATCGTTGAAACATAAGTGGCATGAACCACCATCATCAACACAATATTGCCTTGAAAGTACTCTAACAGCTCTAGCAGCTAGGCTTGCATGTTCTCCAAACTCAGCCGCTGCTTGAGTAGCAGAGGTAGCATCCTTCAATTTCATGTTCCAATACTGCCTGCCAACAGAAAAATTACCATTACCATCTCAAGGAAATGATTGCCCATGTTCCAACCTTTCATCCTTGAAAACTAAGTGGCATGAACCACCATCATCAACACAATATTTCCTTGAAAGTTCTACAAAAACAGGAAGATGGGCAATCATTTCCTGGAGATGGTAATTGTAATTTTTCTGTTGGTAGGTAGAATTAGAACATGAAATTTAAGGATGCTACCTCTGCTACTCAAGCAGCGGCTGAGTTTGCATAACATTCAAGGCAATATTGTGTTGATGACGGTGGTTCATGCCACTTAGGTTTCAAATATGAAAGGTTGGAACATGGGAAATCATTTCCTAGAGATGGTAATAGTAATTTTTCTGTTAGCAGGTAGAATTGAAACATGAAATTTAAGGATGCTACCTCTGCAGCTCAAGCAGCGCCTGTGGTTGCAGAACATGCAGGCCTAGCTGCCAGAGCTATTGTAGAATATTCAAGGCAATATTGTGTTGATGATGGTGGTTCATGCCACTTAGGTTTCAAAGATGAAAGGTTGGAACATGGGCAATCATTTCCTAGAGATGGTAATGGTAATTTTTCTGTTGGCTAGCAGAATTGGAACATGAAATTTAAGGATGCTACCTCTGCTGCTCAAGCAGCGGCTGAGTTTGCAGAGCATGCAAGCCTAGCTGCCAGAGCTGTTGTAGAACTTTCAAGGCAATATTGTGTTGATGATGCTGGTTCATGCCACTTAGGTTTAAAGGATGAAAGGTTAGAACAGGGGCAATCATTTCCTAGAGATGGTAATGGGAATTTTTCTGTTGGCAAGCAAAATTGGAACATGAAATTTAAGGATGCTACCTCTGCTGCTCAAGCAGCGGCTGAGTTTGCAGAACATGCAAGCCTAGCTGCCAGAGCTGTTGTAGAACTTTCAAGGCAATATTGTGTTGATGATGGTGGTTCATGCCACTTAGGTTTCAAGGATGAAAGGTTCGAACATGGGCAATCATTTCCTGGAGATGGTAATTTTTCTGTTGGCAAGCAGAATTGGAACATGAAATTTAAGGATGCTACCTCTGCTGCTCAAGCAGCGGCTGAGTTTGCAGAATTTGCAAGCCTAGCTGCCAGAGCTGTTGTAGAACTTTCAAGGCAATATTGTGTTGATGATGCTGATTCATGCCACTTAGGTTTCAAGGATGAAAGGTTGGAACAGGGGAAATCATTTCCTAGAGATGGTAATTTTTCTGTTGGCAAGCAGAATTGGAACATGAAATTTAAGGATGCTAACTTTGCTGCTCAAGCAGCAGCGGAGTTAGCAGAACATGCAAGCCTAGCTGCCAGAGCTGTTATAGAACTTTCAAGGAAATATTATATTGATGATGGTAGTTCATGCCACTTAGGTTTCAAGGATGAAAGGTTGGAACATGGGCAATCATTTCCTGGAGGTGGTAGTAGTAATTTTTCTGTTGGTAGGTAGAATTGGAACATGAAATTTAAGGATGCTACTTCTTTTGCTCAAGCAGCGGCTGATTTAGCAGAACATGCAAGCCTAGTTGCCAGAGCTGTTGTAGAACTTTCAAGGCAATATTGTGTTGATGATGGTGGTTCATGCCACTTAGGTTTCGAAGATGAAAGGTTGGAACATGGGCAATCATTTCCTGGAGATGGTAATTGTAATTTTTCTGTTGGTAGGTAGAATTGGAACATGAAATTTAAGGATGCTACCTCTGCTACTCAAGCAGCAGCTGAGTTTGCATAACATTCAAGGCAATATTGTGTTGATGATGGTGGTTCATGCCACTTAGGTTTCAAATATGAAAGGTTGGAACATGGGCAATCATTTCCTAGAGATGGTAATACTAATTTTTCTGTTGGCAAGCAGAATTGGAACATGAAATTTAAGGATGCTACCTCTGATGCTCAAGCAGCAGCTGAGTTTGCAGAATTTTCAAGCCTAGCTGCCAGAGCTGTTATAGAACTTTCAAGGCAATATTGTGTTGATGATGGTGGTTCATGCCACTTAGGTTTCAAAGATGAAAGGTTGGAACATGGGCAATCATTTCCTAGAGATGGTAATGGTAATTTTTCTGTTGGCAAGCAGAATTGGAACAGGAAATTTAAGGATGCTACCTCTGCTGCTCAAGCAGCGGCTGAGTTTGCATTGCATGCAAGCCTATCTGCCAGAGCTGTTGTAGAACGTTCAAGGCAATATTGTGTTGATGATGGTGGTTCATGCCACTTAGGTTTCAAGGATGAAAGGTTGGAACAGGGGCAATCATTTCCTAGAGATGGTAATGGGAATTTTTCTGTTGGCAAGCAAAATTGGAACATGAAATTTAAGGATGCTACCTCTGCTGCTCAAGCAGCGACTGAGTTTGCAGAACATGCAAGCCTAGCTGTCAGAGCTGTTGTAGAACTTTCAAGGCAATATTGTGTTGATGATGGTGGTTCATGCCACTTAGGTTTCAAGGATGAAAGGTTGGAACATGGGCAATCATTTCCTGGTAATGGTAATTTTTATGTTGGCAAGCAGAATTGGAACATGAAATTTAAGGATGCTACCTCTGCTG
The DNA here is from genome assembly GCF_000390325.3 of Nicotiana tomentosiformis. Classification (NCBI taxonomy): domain Eukaryota; kingdom Viridiplantae; phylum Streptophyta; class Magnoliopsida; order Solanales; family Solanaceae; genus Nicotiana; species Nicotiana tomentosiformis. The sequence goes on from NW_027174563.1 coordinate 672,863, forward strand.
CTCAAGCAGCGGCTGAGTTTGCAGAGCATGCAAGCCTAGCTGCCAGAGCTGTTGTAGAACTTTCAAGGCAATATTGTGTTGATGATGCTGGTTCATGCCACTTAGGTTTCAAGTATGAAAGGTTGGAACATGGGCAATCATTTCCTAGAGGTGGTAGTAGTTATTTTTCTGTTGGCAGGCAGAATTGGAACATGAAATTTAAGGATGCTACCTCTGTTGCTCAAGCAACGGCTGATTTTGCAGAACATGCAAGCCTAGCTGCCAGAGCTGTTGTAGAACTTTCAAGGCAATATTGTGTTGATGATGGTGGTTCATGCCACTTAGGTTTCAAGGATGAAAGGTTGGAACATGGGCAATCATTTCCTGGAGATGGTAATTGTAAATTTTCTGTTGGTAGGTAGAATTGGAACATGAAATTTAAGGATGCTACCTCTGCTGCTCAAGCAGCGGCAGAGTTTGCATAACATTCAAGGCAATATTGTGTTGATGATGGTGGTTCATGCCACTTAGGTTTCAAAGATGAAAGGTTGGAACATGGGCAATCATTTCCTAGAGATGGTAATGGTAATTTTTCTGTTGGCAAGCAGAATTGGAACATGAAATTTAAGGATGCTACCTCTGCTGCTCAAGCAGCGGCTGAGTTTGCAGAGCATGCAAGCCTAGCTGCCAGAGCTGTTGTAGAACTTTCAAGGCAATATTGTGTTGATGATGCTGGTTCATGCCACTTAAGTTTCAAGGATGAAAGGTTAGAACAGGGGCAATCATTTCCTAGAGATGGTAATGGGAATTTTTCTGTTTGCAAGCAGAATTGGAACATGAAATTTAAGGATGCTACCTCTGCTGCTCAAGCAGCGGCTGAGTTTGCAGAACATGCAAGCCTAGCTGCCAGAGCTGTTGTAGAACTTTCAAGGCAATATTGTGTTGATGATGGTGGTTCATGCCACTTAGGTTTCAAGGATGAAAGGTTGGAACATGGGCAATCATTTCCTGGAGATGGTAATTTTTTTGTTGGCAAGCAGAATTGGAACATGAAATTTAAGGATGCCAACTCTGATGCTCAAGCAGCAGCGGAGTTAGCAGAACATGCAAGCCTAACTGCCAGAGCTGTTGTAGAACTTTCAAGGCAATATTATATTGATGATGGTAGTTCATGCCACTTAGGTTTCAAGGATGAAAGGTTGGAACATGGGCAATCATTTCCTGGAGGTGGTAGTAGTAATTTTTCTGTTGGCAGGCAGAATTGGAACATGAAATTTAAGGATGCTACCTCTGTTGCTCAAGCAGCGGTTGATTTTGCAGAACATGAAAGCCTAGCTGCCAGAGCTGTTGTAGAACTTTCAAGGCAATATTGTGTTGATGATGGTGGTTCATGCCACTTAGGTTTCAAAGATGAAAGGTTGGAACATGGGCAATCATTTCCTGGAAATGGTAATTGTAATTTTTTTGTTGGTAGGTAGAATTGGAACCTGAAATTTAAGGATGCTACCTCTACTTCTCAAGCAGCGGCTGAGTTTGCATAACATTCAAGGCAATATTGTGTTGATGATGGTGGTTCATGCCACTTAGGTTTCAAAGATGAAAGGTTGGAACATGGGCAATCATTTCCTAGAGATGGTAATCGTAATTTTTCTGTTGGCAGGTAGAATTGAAACATGAAATTTAAGGATGCTACCTTTGCTGCTCAAGCAGCGGCTGTGTTTGCAGAACATGCAGGCCTAGCTGCCAGAGCTATTGTAGAATATTCAAGGCAATATTGTGTTGATGATGGTGGTTCATGCCACTTAGGTTTCAAGGATGAAAGGTTAGAACGTGGGCAATCATTTCCTGGAGATGGTAATGGTAATTCTTCATTTGGCATGCAGAATTGGAACATGAAATTTAAGGATGCTACATCTGCTGCTCAAGCAGCGGCTGAGTTTGTAGAACATTCAAGCCTAGCTGCTAGATCTGTTGTAGAACTTTAAAGGTAATATTATGTGGACGATGAAGGTTCATGCCACTTAGGTTTCAAGGATGAAAGGTTGGAACATGGGCAATCATTTCCTGGAGATGGTAATGGTAATTTTTCTGTTGGCAGGCAGAATTGGAACATGAAATTTAAAGATGCTACCTCTGCTGCTCAAGCAGCGGCTGAGTTTGCAGAGCATGAAAGCCTAGATGCCACAACTGTTGTATAACTTTCAAGGCAATATTGTGTTAATGATGGTGGTTCATGCCACTTAGGTTTCAAGGATAAAAGGTTGGAACATGGACAATCATTTCCTAGAGATGGTAATGGTAATGTTTCTGTTGGCAGGCATAATCAGAACATGAAATTTAAGGATGCTACCTCTCCTGCTTAAGCAACGGCTGAGTATGCAGAACATGCAAGCATAGCCTCCAGAGCTTTTGTAGCACTTTCAAGGCAATAGTGTGTTGTTGATGGTGGTTCATGCCACTTAGGTTTCAAAGATGAAAAGTTGGAACAGGGGCAATCATTTCCTAGAGATGGTAATGGGAATTTTTCTGTTGGCAAGCAGAATTGGAACATGAAATTTAAGGATGCTACCTCTGCTGCTCAAGCAGCGGCTGAGTTTGCAGAACATGCAAGCCTAGCTGCCAGAGCTGTTGTAGAACTTTCAAGGCAATATTGTGTTGATGATGGTGGTTCATGCCACTTAGGTTTCAAGGATGAAAGGTTGGAACATGGGCAATCATTTCCTGGAGATGGTAATGGTAATTTTTTTGTTGGCAAGCAGAATTGGAACATGAAATTTAAGGATGCCAACTCTGATGCTCAAGCAGCAGCGGAGTTAGCAGAACATGCAAGCCTAACTGCCAGAGCTGTTGTAGAACTTTCAAGGCAATATTATATTGATGATGGTAGTTCATGCCACTTAGGTTTCAAGGATGAAAGGTTGGAACATGGGCAATCATTTCCTGGAGGTGGTAGTAGTAATTTTTCTGTTGGCAGGCAGAATTGGAACATGAAATTTAAGGATGCTACCTCTGTTGCTCAAGCAGCGGTTGATTTTGCAGAACATGAAAGCCTAGCTGCCAGAGCTGTTGTAGAACTTTCAAGGCAATATTGTGTTGATGATGGTGGTTCATGCCACTTAGGTTTCAAAGATGAAAGGTTGGAACATGGGCAATCATTTCCTGGAAATGGTAATTGTAATTTTTTTGTTGGTAGGTAGAATTGGAACCTGAAATTTAAGGATGCTACCTCTACTTCTCAAGCAGCGGCTGAGTTTGCATAACATTCAAGGCAATATTGTGTTGATGATGGTGGTTCATGCCACTTAGGTTTCAAAGATGAAAGGTTGGAACATGGGCAATCATTTCCTAGAGATGGTAATCGTAATTTTTCTGTTGGCAGGTAGAATTGAAACATGAAATTTAAGGATGCTACCTTTGCTGCTCAAGCAGCGGCTGTGTTTGCAGAACATGCAGGCCTAGCTGCCAGAGCTATTGTAGAATATTCAAGGCAATATTGTGTTGATGATGGTGGTTCATGCCACTTAGGTTTCAAGGATGAAAGGTTAGAACGTGGGCAATCATTTCTTGGAGATGGTAATGGTAATTCTTCATTTGGCATGCAGAATTGGAACATGAAATTTAAGGATGCTACATCTGCTGCTCAAGCAGCGGCTGAGTTTGTAGAACATTCAAGCCTAGCTGCTAGATCTGTTGTAGAACTTTAAAGGCAATATTATGTGGACGATGAAGGTTCATGCCACTTAGGTTTCAAGGATGAAAGGTTGGAACATGGGCAATCATTTCCTGGAGATGGTAATGGTAATTTTTCTGTTGGCAGGCAGAATTGGAACATGAAATTTAAAGATGCTACCTCTGCTGCTCAAGCAGCGGCTGAGTTTGCAGAGCATGAAAGCCTAGATGCCACAACTGTTGTATAACTTTCAAGGCAATATTGTGTTAATGATGGTGGTTCATGCCACTTAGGTTTCAAGGATAAAAGGTTGGAACATGGACAATCATTTCCTAGAGATGGTAATGGTAATGTTTCTGTTGGCAGGCATAATCAGAACATGAAATTTAAGGATGCTACCTCTCCTGCTTAAGCAACGGCTGAGTATGCAGAACATGCAAGCATAGCCTCCAGAGCTTTTGTAGCACTTTCAAGGCAATAGTGTGTTGTTGATGGTGGTTCATGCCACTTAGGTTTCAAAGATGAAAAGTTGGAACATGGGCAATCATTTCCTAGAGATGGTAATCGTAATTTTTCTGTTGGCAGGTAGAATTGAAACATGAAATTTAAGGATGCTACCTTTGCTGCTCAAGCAGCGGCTGTGTTTGCAGAACATGCAGGCCTAGCTGCCAGAGCTATTGTAGAATATTCAAGGCAATATTGTGTTGATGATGGTGGTTCATGCCACTTAGGTTTCAAGGATTATAGGTTGGAACATGGGCAATCATTTCCTGGAGATGGTAATGGTAATTTTTTTGTTGGCAGGCATAATTGGAACATGAAATTTAAGGATGCTACCTCTGCTGCTCAAGCAGTGGCTAAATTTGCAGAACATGCAAGCCTAGCTGCCAGAGTTGTTGTAGAACTTTCAAGAAAAAATTGTGTTGATGATGCTGGTTCATGCCACTTAAGTTTCAAGGATGAAAGGTTAGAACAGGGGCAATCATTTCCTAGAGATGGTAATGGGAATTTTTCTGTTTGCAAGCAGAATTGGAACATGAAATTTAAGGATGCTACCTCTGCTGCTCAAGCAGCGGCTGAGTTTGCAGAACATGCAAGCCTAGCTGCCATAGCTGTTGTAGAACTTTCAAGGCAATATTGTGTTGATGATGGTGGTTCATGCCACTTAGGTTTCAAGGATGAAAGGTTGGAACATGGGCAATCATTTCCTGGAGATGGTAATTTTTTTGTTGGCAAGCAGAATTGGAACATGAAATTTAAGGATGCCAACTCCGATGCTCAAGCAGCAGCGGAGTTAGCAGAACATGCAAGCCTAGCTGCCAGAGCTGTTGTAGAACTTTCAAGGCAATATTATATTGATGATGGTAGTTCATGCCACTTAGGTTTCAAGGATGAAAGGTTGGAACATGGGCAATCATTTCCTGGAGGTGGTAGTAGTAATTTTTCTGTTGGCAGGCAGAATTGGAACATGAAATTTAAGGATGCTACCTCTGTTGCTCAAGCAGCGGTTGATTTTGCAGAACATGAAAGCCTAGCTGCCAGAGCTGTTGTAGAACTTTCAAGGCAATATTGTGTTGATGATGGTGGTTCATGCCACTTAGGTTTCAAAGATGAAAGGTTGGAACATGGGCAATCATTTCCTGGAAATGGTAATTGTAATTTTTTTGTTGGTAGGTAGAATTGGAACCTGAAATTTAAGGATGCTACCTCTACTTCTCAAGCAGCGGCTGAGTTTGCATAACATTCAAGGCAATATTGTGTTGATGATGGTGGTTCATGCCACTTAGGTTTCAAAGATGAAAGGTTGGAACATGGGCAATCATTTCCTAGAGATGGTAATCGTAATTTTTCTGTTGGCAGGTAGAATTGAAACATGAAATTTAAGGATGCTACCTTTGCTGCTCAAGCAGCGGCTGTGTTTGCAGAACATGCAGGCCTAGCTGCCAGAGCTATTGTAGAATATTCAAGGCAATATTGTGTTGATGATGGTGGTTCATGCCACTTAGGTTTCAAGGATGAAAGGTTAGAACGTGGGCAATCATTTCCTGGAGATGGTAATGGTAATTCTTCATTTGGCATGCAGAATTGGAACATGAAATTTAAGGATGCTACATCTGCTGCTCAAGCAGCGGCTGAGTTTGTAGAACATTCAAGCCTAGCTGCTAGATCTGTTGTAGAACTTTAAAGGTAATATTATGTGGACGATGAAGGTTCATGCCACTTAGGTTTCAAGGATGAAAGGTTGGAACATGGGCAATCATTTCCTGGAGATGGTAATGGTAATTTTTCTGTTGGCAGGCAGAATTGGAACATGAAATTTAAAGATGCTACCTCTGCTGCTCAAGCAGCGGCTGAGTTTGCAGAGCATGAAAGCCTAGATGCCACAACTGTTGTATAACTTTCAAGGCAATATTGTGTTAATGATGGTGGTTCATGCCACTTAGGTTTCAAGGATAAAAGGTTGGAACATGGACAATCATTTCCTAGAGATGGTAATGGTAATGTTTCTGTTGGCAGGCATAATCAGAACATGAAATTTAAGGATGCTACCTCTCCTGCTTAAGCAACGGCTGAGTATGCAGAACATGCAAGCATAGCCTCCAGAGCTTTTGTAGCACTTTCAAGGCAATAGTGTGTTGTTGATGGTGGTTCATGCCACTTAGGTTTCAAAGATGAAAAGTTGGAACAGGGGCAATCATTTCCTAGAGATGGTAATGGGAATTTTTCTGTTGGCAAGCAGAATTGGAACATGAAATTTAAGGATGCTACCTCTGCTGCTCAAGCAGCGGCTGAGTTTGCAGAACATGCAAGCCTAGCTGCCAGAGCTGTTGTAGAACTTTCAAGGCAATATTGTGTTGATGATGGTGGTTCATGCCACTTAGGTTTCAAGGATGAAAGGTTGGAACATGGGCAATCATTTCCTGGAGATGGTAATGGTAATTTTTTTGTTGGCAAGCAGAATTGGAACATGAAATTTAAGGATGCCAACTCTGATGCTCAAGCAGCAGCGGAGTTAGCAGAACATGCAAGCCTAACTGCCAGAGCTGTTGTAGAACTTTCAAGGCAATATTATATTGATGATGGTAGTTCATGCCACTTAGGTTTCAAGGATGAAAGGTTGGAACATGGGCAATCATTTCCTGGAGGTGGTAGTAGTAATTTTTCTGTTGGCAGGCAGAATTGGAACATGAAATTTAAGGATGCTACCTCTGTTGCTCAAGCAGCGGTTGATTTTGCAGAACATGAAAGCCTAGCTGCCAGAGCTGTTGTAGAACTTTCAAGGCAATATTGTGTTGATGATGGTGGTTCATGCCACTTAGGTTTCAAAGATGAAAGGTTGGAACATGGGCAATCATTTCCTGGAAATGGTAATTGTAATTTTTTTGTTGGTAGGTAGAATTGGAACCTGAAATTTAAGGATGCTACCTCTACTTCTCAAGCAGCGGCTGAGTTTGCATAACATTCAAGGCAATATTGTGTTGATGATGGTGGTTCATGCCACTTAGGTTTCAAAGATGAAAGGTTGGAACATGGGCAATCATTTCCTAGAGATGGTAATCGTAATTTTTCTGTTGGCAGGTAGAATTGAAACATGAAATTTAAGGATGCTACCTTTGCTGCTCAAGCAGCGGCTGTGTTTGCAGAACATGCAGGCCTAGCTGCCAGAGCTATTGTAGAATATTCAAGGCAATATTGTGTTGATGATGGTGGTTCATGCCACTTAGGTTTCAAGGATGAAAGGTTAGAACGTGGGCAATCATTTCTTGGAGATGGTAATGGTAATTCTTCATTTGGCATGCAGAATTGGAACATGAAATTTAAGGATGCTACATCTGCTGCTCAAGCAGCGGCTGAGTTTGTAGAACATTCAAGCCTAGCTGCTAGATCTGTTGTAGAACTTTAAAGGCAATATTATGTGGACGATGAAGGTTCATGCCACTTAGGTTTCAAGGATGAAAGGTTGGAACATGGGCAATCATTTCCTGGAGATGGTAATGGTAATTTTTCTGTTGGCAGGCAGAATTGGAACATGAAATTTAAAGATGCTACCTCTGCTGCTCAAGCAGCGGCTGAGTTTGCAGAGCATGAAAGCCTAGATGCCACAACTGTTGTATAACTTTCAAGGCAATATTGTGTTAATGATGGTGGTTCATGCCACTTAGGTTTCAAGGATAAAAGGTTGGAACATGGACAATCATTTCCTAGAGATGGTAATGGTAATGTTTCTGTTGGCAGGCATAATCAGAACATGAAATTTAAGGATGCTACCTCTCCTGCTTAAGCAACGGCTGAGTATGCAGAACATGCAAGCATAGCCTCCAGAGCTTTTGTAGCACTTTCAAGGCAATAGTGTGTTGTTGATGGTGGTTCATGCCACTTAGGTTTCAAAGATGAAAAGTTGGAACAGGGGCAATCATTTCCTAGAGATGGTAATGGGAATTTTTCTGTTGGCAAGCAGAATTGGAACATGAAATTTAAGGATGCTACCTCTGCTGCTCAAGCAGCGGCTGAGTTTGCAGAACATGCAAGCCTAGCTGCCAGAGCTGTTGTAGAACTTTCAAGGCAATATTGTGTTGATGATGGTGGTTCATGCCACTTAGGTTTCAAGGATGAAAGGTTGGAACATGGGCAATCATTTCCTGGAGGTGGTAGTAGTAATTTTTCTGTTGGCAGGCAGAATTGGAACATGAAATTTAAGGATGCTACCTCTGTTGCTCAAGCAGCGGTTGATTTTGCAGAACATGAAAGCCTAGCTGCCAGAGCTGTTGTAGAACTTTCAAGGCAATATTGTGTTGATGATGGTGGTTCATGCCACTTAGGTTTCAAAGATGAAAGGTTGGAACATGGGCAATCATTTCCTGGAAATGGTAATTGTAATTTTTTTGTTGGTAGGTAGAATTGGAACCTGAAATTTAAGGATGCTACCTCTACTTCTCAAGCAGCGGCTGAGTTTGCATAACATTCAAGGCAATATTGTGTTGATGATGGTGGTTCATGCCACTTAGGTTTCAAAGATGAAAGGTTGGAACATGGGCAATCATTTCCTAGAGATGGTAATCGTAATTTTTCTGTTGGCAGGTAGAATTGAAACATGAAATTTAAGGATGCTACCTTTGCTGCTCAAGCAGCGGCTGTGTTTGCAGAACATGCAGGCCTAGCTGCCAGAGCTATTGTAGAATATTCAAGGCAATATTGTGTTGATGATGGTGGTTCATGCCACTTAGGTTTCAAGGATGAAAGGTTAGAACGTGGGCAATCATTTCCTGGAGATGGTAATGGTAATTCTTCATTTGGCATGCAGAATTGGAACATGAAATTTAAGGATGCTACATCTGCTGCTCAAGCAGCGGCTGAGTTTGTAGAACATTCAAGCCTAGCTGCTAGATCTGTTGTAGAACTTTAAAGGTAATATTATGTGGACGATGAAGGTTCATGCCACTTAGGTTTCAAGGATGAAAGGTTGGAACATGGGCAATCATTTCCTGGAGATGGTAATGGTAATTTTTCTGTTGGCAGGCAGAATTGGAACATGAAATTTAAAGATGCTACCTCTGCTGCTCAAGCAGCGGCTGAGTTTGCAGAGCATGAAAGCCTAGATGCCACAACTGTTGTATAACTTTCAAGGCAATATTGTGTTAATGATGGTGGTTCATGCCACTTAGGTTTCAAGGATAAAAGGTTGGAACATGGACAATCATTTCCTAGAGATGGTAATGGTAATGTTTCTGTTGGCAGGCATAATCAGAACATGAAATTTAAGGATGCTACCTCTCCTGCTTAAGCAACGGCTGAGTATGCAGAACATGCAAGCATAGCCTCCAGAGCTTTTGTAGCACTTTCAAGGCAATAGTGTGTTGTTGATGGTGGTTCATGCCACTTAGGTTTCAAAGATGAAAAGTTGGAACAGGGGCAATCATTTCCTAGAGATGGTAATGGGAATTTTTCTGTTGGCAAGCAGAATTGGAACATGAAATTTAAGGATGCTACCTCTGCTGCTCAAGCAGCGGCTGAGTTTGCAGAACATGCAAGCCTAGCTGCCAGAGCTGTTGTAGAACTTTCAAGGCAATATTGTGTTGATGATGGTGGTTCATGCCACTTAGGTTTCAAGGATGAAAGGTTGGAACATGGGCAATCATTTCCTGGAGGTGGTAGTAGTAATTTTTCTGTTGGCAGGCAGAATTGGAACATGAAATTTAAGGATGCTACCTCTGTTGCTCAAGCAGCGGTTGATTTTGCAGAACATGAAAGCCTAGCTGCCAGAGCTGTTGTAGAACTTTCAAGGCAATATTGTGTTGATGATGGTGGTTCATGCCACTTAGGTTTCAAAGATGAAAGGTTGGAACATGGGCAATCATTTCCTGGAAATGGTAATTGTAATTTTTTTGTTGGTAGGTAGAATTGGAACCTGAAATTTAAGGATGCTACCTCTACTTCTCAAGCAGCGGCTGAGTTTGCATAACATTCAAGGCAATATTGTGTTGATGATGGTGGTTCATGCCACTTAGGTTTCAAAGATGAAAGGTTGGAACATGGGCAATCATTTCCTAGAGATGGTAATCGTAATTTTTCTGTTGGCAGGTAGAATTGAAACATGAAATTTAAGGATGCTACCTTTGCTGCTCAAGCAGCGGCTGTGTTTGCAGAACATGCAGGCCTAGCTGCCAGAGCTATTGTAGAATATTCAAGGCAATATTGTGTTGATGATGGTGGTTCATGCCACTTAGGTTTCAAGGATGAAAGGTTAGAACGTGGGCAATCATTTCCTGGAGATGGTAATGGTAATTCTTCATTTGGCATGCAGAATTGGAACATGAAATTTAAGGATGCTACATCTGCTGCTCAAGCAGCGGCTGAGTTTGTAGAACATTCAAGCCTAGCTGCTAGATCTGTTGTAGAACTTTAAAGGTAATATTATGTGGACGATGAAGGTTCATGCCACTTAGGTTTCAAGGATGAAAGGTTGGAACATGGGCAATCATTTCCTGGAGATGGTAATGGTAATTTTTCTGTTGGCAGGCAGAATTGGAACATGAAATTTAAAGATGCTACCTCTGCTGCTCAAGCAGCGGCTGAGTTTGCAGAGCATGAAAGCCTAGATGCCACAGCTGTTGTATAACTTTCAAGGCAATATTGTGTTAATGATGGTGGTTCATGCCACTTAGGTTTCAAGGATAAAAGGTTGGAACATGGACAATCATTTCCTAGAGATGGTAATGGTAATGTTTCTGTTGGCAGGCAGAATCAGAATATGAAATTTAAGGATGCTACCTCTCCTGCTTAAGCAACGGCTGAGTATGCAGAACATGCAAGCATAGCCGCCAGAGCTTTTGTAGCACTTTCAAGGCAATAGTGTGTTGTTGATGGTGGTTCATGCCACTTAGGTTTCAAAGATGAAAGGTTGGAACATGGGCAATCATTTCCTAGAGATGGTAATCGTAATTTTTCTGTTGGCAGGTAGAATTGAAACATGAAATTTAAGGATGCTACCTTTGCTGCTCAAGCAGCGGCTGTGTTTGCAGAACATGCAGGCCTAGCTGCCAGAGCTATTGTAGAATATTCAAGGCAATATTGTGTTGATGATGGTGGTTCATGCCACTTAGGTTTCAAGGATGAAAGGTTGGAACGTGGGCAATCATTTCCTGGAGATGGTAATGGTAATTTTTCTGTTGGCAGGCAAAATTGGAACATGAAATTTAAAGATGCTACCACTGCTGCTCAAGCAGCGGCTGAGTCTGCAGAGCATGAAAGCCTAGCTGCCACTGCTGTTGTATAACTTTCAAGGCAATATTGTGTTGATGAAGGTGGTTCATGCCAATTAGGTTTCAAGGATGAAAGGTTGGAACATGGGAAATCATTTCCAAGAGATGGTAATGGTAATGTTTCTGTTGGCAGGCAGAATCAGAACATGAAATTTAAGGATGCTACCTCTGTTGTTCAAGCAGCGGCTGATTTTACAGAACAAGCAAGCATAACTGCCAGAGCTGTTGTAGAACTTTCAAGGAAATATTGTGTTGATGATTGTGGTTCATGCCACTTAGGTTTCAAGGATGAAATGTTGGAACATGGGCAATCATTTCCTGGTGATGGTAATGGTAATTTTTCTGTTGGCAGGCATAATTGGAACATGAAATTTAAGGATGCTACCTCTGCTGCTCAAGCAGTGACTGACTTTGCAGAGAATGCAAATCTAAGTGCCAGAGCTGTTGTAGAACATTCAAGGCAATATTGTGTTGATGATGGTGATTCATGCCACTTAGGATTCAAGGATGAAAGGTTGGAACATGGGCAATCATTTACTATAGATGGTAATGGTAATTCTTCATTTGGCATGCAGAATTGGAACATGAAATTTAAGGATGCTACATCTGTTGCTCAAGCAGCGGCTGAGTTTGTAGAACATTCAAGCCTTGCTGCCATTATGTTGTAGAACTTTAAAGGCAATATTGTGTGGATGATGATGGTTCATGCCACTTAGGTTTCAAGGATGAAAGGTTGGAACATGGGCAATTATTTCCTAGAGATAGTAATGGTAATTTTTCTGTTGGCAGGCAGAATTTGAACATGAAATTTAAGGATGCTACCTCTGTTGCTCAAGCAGCGGCTGAGTTTGCAGAGCATGCAAGCCTAACTGCCACAACTGTTGTATAACTTTCAAGGCAATATTGTGTTGATGATGGTGGTTCATGCCACTTAGGTTTCAAGGATGAAAGGTTGGAACATGGGGAATCATTTCCTAGAGATGGTAATGGTAATTGTTCTGTTGGCAGGCAGAATTGGAACATGAAATTTAAGGATGCTACTTCTGCTGCTCAAGCAGCGGTTGAGTTTGAAGAACATTCAAGCCTAGCTGCCATAGATGTTGTAGAACTTTCAAGGCAATATTGTGTTGATGATGGTGGTTCATGCCACTTAGGTTTCAAGGATGAAATGTTGGAACATCGGCAATCATTTCCTGGAGATGGTAATGGTATTTTTTCTGTTGGCAGGCATAATTGGAACATGAAATTTAAGGATGCTACCTCTGTTGCTCAAGCAGCGACTGACTCTGCAGAGCAAGCAAACCTAGGAGCCAGAGCTGTTGTAGAACTTTTAGTGCAATATTGTGTTAATGATGGTTGTTCATGTCACTTAGGTTTCAAGTATGAAAGGTTGGAACATGGGCAATCATTTCCTAGATATGGTAATGATAATTGTTTGGTTCGCATACAGAATTGGAACATGAAATTTAAGGATGCTACCTCTGCTGCTCAAGCAGCGGCTGAGTTTGCAGAATATTCAAGCGTAATATTGTGTGGATGATGGTGGTTCATGCCACTTAGGTTTCAAGTATGAAATGTTGGAACATGGCCAATAATTTCCTAGAGATGGTAATGGTAATTTTTCTGTTGGCAGGCAGAATTGGAACATGAAATTTAAGGATGCTACCTCTGCAGCTCAAGCAGCGGTTGAGTTTGCAGAACATGCAAGCCTAGCTGCCATAGCTATTGTATAACTTTAAAGGCAATATTGTGTTGATGATGGTGGTTCATGCCACTTAGATTTCAAGGATGAAAGGTTGGAACACGGGAAATCATTTATTGGAGATGGTAATGGTAATTTTTCTGTTGGCAGGCAGAATTGGAACATGAAATTTAAGGATGCTACCTCTGCTGCTCCAGCAGCTGCTGAGTTTGCAGAGCATGCAATACTAGCTGCCACAGCTGTTGTATAACTTTCAAGGTAATATTGTGTTGATGATGGTGGTTCATGCCACTTAGGTTTCAAGGATGAAAGGTTGGAACATGGGCATTCATTTCCTGGAGATGGTAATGGTAATTCTTCATTTGGCATGCAGAATTGGAACATGAAATTTAAGGATGCTACATCTGCTGCTCAACCAGCGGCTGAGTTTGTAGAACATTCAAGCCTAGCTGCCAGATCTGTTGTAGAACTTTAATGGCAATATTGTGTGGATGATGATGGTTCATGCCACTTAGGTTTCAAGGATGAAAGGTTGGAACATGGGCAATCATTTCCTAGAGATGGTAATGGTAATTTTTCTGTTGGCAGGCAGAATTGGAACATGAAATTTAAGGATGCTACATCTGTTGCTCAAGCAGCGGCTGAGTTTGTAGAACATTCAAGCCTTGCTGCCATTATGTTGTAGAACTTTAAAGGCAATATTGTGTGGATGATGATGGTTCATGCCACTTAGGTTTCAAGGATGAAAGGTTGGAACATGGGCAATTATTTCCTAGAGATAGTAATGGTAATTTTTCTGTTGGCAGGCAGAATTGGAACATGAAATTTAAGGATGCTACCTCTGTTGCTCAAGCAGCGGCTGAGTTTGCAGAGCATGCAAGCCTAACTGCCACAGCTGTTGTATAACTTTCAAGGCAATATTGTGTTGATGATGGTGGTTCATGCCACTTAGGTTTCAAGGATGAAAGGTTGGAACATGGGGAATCATTTCCTAGAGATGGTAATGGTAATTTTTCTGTTGGCAGGCAGAATTGGAACATGAAATTTAAGGATGCTACTTCTGCTGCTCAAGCAGCGGCTGAGTTTGTAGAACATTCAAGCCTTGCTTCCATTATGTTGTAGAACTTTAAAGGCAATATTGTGTGGATGATGATGGTTCATGCCACTTAGGTTTCAAGGATGAAAGGTTGGAACATGGGCAATTATTTCCTAGAGATAGTAATGGTAATTTTTCTGTTGGCAGGCAGAATTGGAACATGAAATTTAAGGATGCTACCTCTGTTGCTCAAGCAGCGGCTGAGTTTGCCGAGCATGCAAGCCTAACTGCCACAGCTGTTGTATAACTTTCAAGGCAATATTGTGTTGATGATGGTGGTTCATGCCACTTAGGTTTCAAGGATGAAAGGTTGGAACATGGGGAATCATTTCCTAGAGATGGTAATGGTAATTTTTCTGTTGGCAGGCAGAATTGGAACATGAAATTTAAGGATGCTACTTCTGCTGCTCAAGCAGCGGTTGAGTTTGAAGAACATTCAAGCCTAGCTGCCATAGATGTTGTAGAACTTTCAAGGCAATATTGTGTTGATGATGGTGGTTCATGCCACTTAGGTTTCAAGGATGAAATGTTGGAACATCGGCAATCATTTCCTGGAGATGGTAATGGTATTTTTTCTGTTGGCAGGCATAATTGGAACATGAAATTTAAGGATGCTACCTCTGTTGCTCAAGCAGCGACTGACTCTGCAGAGCAAGCAAACCTAGGAGCCAGAGCTGTTGTAGAACTTTTAGTGCAATATTGTGTTAATGATGGTTGTTCATGTCACTTAGGTTTCAAGTATGAAAGGTTGGAACATGGGCAATCATTTCCTAGATATGGTAATGATAATTGTTTGGTTGGCATACAGAATTGGAACATGAAATTTAAGGATGCTACCTCTGCTGCTCAAGCAGCGGCTGAGTTTGCAGAATATTCAAGCGCAATATTGTGTGGATGATGGTGGTTCATGCCACTTAGGTTTCAAGTATGAAAGGTTGGAACATGGCCAATCATTTCCTAGAGATGGTAATGGTAATTTTTCTGTTGGCAGGCAGAATTGGAACATGAAATTTAAGGATGCTACCTCTGCAGCTCAAGCAGCGGTTGAGTTTGCAGAACATGCAAGCCTAGCTGCCATAGCTATTGTATAACTTTAAAGGCAATATTGTGTTGATGATGGTGGTTCATGCCACTTAGATTTCAAGGATGAAAGGTTGGAACACGGGAAATCATTTATTGGAGATGGTAATGGTAATTTTTCTGTTGGCAGGCAGAATTGGAACATGAAATTTAAGGATGCTACCTCTACTGCTCCAGCAGCTGCTGAGTTTGCAGAGCATGCAATACTAGCTGCCACAGCTGTTGTATAACTTTCAAGGTAATATTGTGTTGATGATGGTGGTTCATGCCACTTAGGTTTCAAGGATGAAAGGTTGGAACATGGGCAATCATTTCCTGGAGATGGTAATGGTAATTCTTCATTTGGCATGCAGAATTGGAACATGAAATTTAAGGATGCTACATCTGCTGCTCAACCAGCGGCTGAGTTTGTAGAACATTCAAGCCTAGCTGCCATATCTGTTGTAGAACTTTAATGGCAATATTGTGTGGATGATGATGGTTCATGCCACTTAGGTTTCAAGGATGAAAGGTTGGAACATGGGCAATCATTTCCTAGAGATGGTAATGGTAATTTTTCTGTTGGCAGGCAGAATTGGAACATGAAATTTAAGGATGCTACATCTGTTGCTCAAGCAGCGGCTGAGTTTGTAGAACATTCAAGCCTTGCTGCCATTATGTTGTAGAACTTTAAAGGCAATATTGTGTGGATGATGATGGTTCATGCCACTTAGGTTTCAAGGATGAAAGGTTGGAACATGGGCAATTATTTCCTAGAGATAGTAATGGTAATTTTTCTGTTGGCAGGCAGAATTGGAACATGAAATTTAAGGATGCTACCTCTGTTGCTCAAGCAGCGGCTGAGTTTGCAGAGCATGCAAGCCTAACTGCCACAGCTGTTGTATAACTTTCAAGGCAATATTGTGTTGATGATGGTGGTTCATGCCACTTAGGTTTCAAGGATGAAAGGTTGGAACATGGGGAATCATTTCCTAGAGATGGTAATGGTAATTTTTCTGTTGGCAGGCAGAATTGGAACATGAAATTTAAGGATGCTACTTCTGCTGCTCAAGCAGCGGCTGAGTTTGTAGAACATTCAAGCCTTGCTGCCATTATGTTGTAGAACTTTAAAGGCAATATTGTGTGGATGATGATGGTTCATGCCACTTAGGTTTCAAGGATGAAAGGTTGGAACATGGGCAATTATTTCCTAGAGATAGTAATGGTAATTTTTCTGTTGGCAGGCAGAATTGGAACATGAAATTTAAGGATGCTACCTCTGTTGCTCAAGCAGCGGCTGAGTTTGCAGAGCATGCAAGCCTAACTGCCACAGCTGTTGTATAACTTTCAAGGCAATATTGTGTTGATGATGGTGGTTCATGCCACTTAGGTTTCAAGGATGAAAGGTTGGAACATGGGGAATCATTTCCTAGAGATGGTAATGGTAATTTTTCTGTTGGCAGGCAGAATTGGAACATGAAATTTAAGGATGCTACTTCTGCTGCTCAAGCAGCGGTTGAGTTTGAAGAACATTCAAGCCTAGCTGCCATAGATGTTGTAGAACTTTCAAGGCAATATTGTGTTGATGATGGTGGTTCATGCCACTTAGGTTTCAAGGATGAAATGTTGGAACATCGGCAATCATTTCCTGGAGATGGTAATGGTATTTTTTCTGTTGGCAGGCATAATTGGAACATGAAATTTAAGGATGCTACCTCTGTTGCTCAAGCAGCGACTGACTCTGCAGAGCAAGCAAACCTAGGAGCCAGAGCTGTTGTAGAACTTTTAGTGCAATATTGTGTTAATGATGGTTGTTCATGTCACTTAGGTTTCAAGTATGAAAGGTTGGAACATGGGCAATCATTTCCTAGATATGGTAATGATAATTGTTTGGTTGGCATACAGAATTGGAACATGAAATTTAAGGATGCTACCTCTGCTGCTCAAGCAGCGGCTGAGTTTGCAGAATATTCAAGCGCAATATTGTGTGGATGATGGTGGTTCATGCCACTTAGGTTTCAAGTATGAAAGGTTGGAACATGGCCAATCATTTCCTAGAGATGGTAATGGTAATTTTTCTGTTGGCAGGCAGAATTGGAACATGAAATTTAAGGATGCTACCTCTGCAGTTCAAGCAGCGGTTGAGTTTGCAGAACATGCAAGCCTAGCTGCCATAGCTATTGTATAACTTTAAAGGCAATATTGTGTTGATGATGGTGGTTCATGCCACTTAGATTTCAAGGATGAAAGGTTGGAACACGGGAAATCATTTATTGGAGATGGTAATGGTAATTTTTCTGTTGGCAGGCAGAATTGGAACATGAAATTTAAGGATGCTACCTCTGCTGCTCCAGCAGCTGCTGAGTTTGCAGAGCATGCAATACTAGCTGCCACAGCTGTTGTATAACTTTCAAGGTAATATTGTGTTGATGATGGTGGTTCATGCCACTTAGGTTTCAAGGATGAAAGGTTGGAACATGGGCAATCATTTCCTGGAGATGGTAATGGTAATTCTTCATTTGGCATGCAGAATTGGAACATGAAATTTAAGGATGCTACATTTGCTGCTCAACCAGCGGCTGAGTTTGTAGAACATTCAAGCCTAGCTGCCAGATCTGTTGTAGAACTTTAATGGCAATATTGTGTGGATGATGATGGTTCATGCCACTTAGGTTTCAAGGATGAAAGGTTGGAACATGGGCAATCATTTCCTAGAGATGGTAATGGTAATTTTTCTGTTGGCAGGCAGAATTGGAACATGCAATTTAAGGATGCTACCTCTGTTGCTCAAGCAGCGGCTGAGTTTGCAGACCATGCAAGCCTAGCTGCCACAGCTGTTGTATAACTTTCAAGGCAATATTGTGTTGATGATGGTTGTTCATGCCACTTAGGTTTCAAGGATGAAAGGTTGGAACATGGGCAATCATTTCCTAGAGATGGTAATAGTAATTTTTCTGTTGGCAGGCAGAATTGGAACATGAAATTTAAGGATGCTACTTCTGCTGCTCAACCAGCGGTTGAGTTTGAAGAACATTCAAGCCTAGCTGCCATAGCTGTTGTAGAACTTTCAAGGCAATATTGTGTTGATGATGGTGGTTCATGCCACTTAGGTTTCAAGGATGAAATGTTGGAACATGGGCAATCATTTCCTGGAGATGGTAATGGTATTTTTTCTGTTGGCAGGCATAATTGGAACATGAAATTTAAGGATGCTACCTCTGTTGCTCAAGCAGCGACTGACTCTGCAGAGCATGCAAACCTAGGTGCCAGAGCTGTTGTAGAACTTTTAGTGCAATATTGTGTTAATGATGGTTGTTCATGCCACTTAGGTTTCAAGTATGAAAGGTTGGAACATGGGCAATCATTTCCTGGATATGGTAATGATAATTGTTTGGTTGGCATACAGAATTGGAACATGAAATTTAAGGATGCTACCTCTGCTGCTCAAGCAGCGGTTGAGTTTGCAGAATATTCAAGCGCAATAATGTGTGGATGATGGTGGTTCACGCCACTTAGGTTTCAAGTATGAAAGGTTGGAACATGGCCAATCATTTCCAAGAGATGTTAATAGTAATTTTTCTGTTGGCAGGCAGAATTGGAACATGAAATTTAAGGATGCTACCTCTGCAGCTCAAGCAGCGGTTGAGTTTGCAGAACATGCAAGCCTAGCTGCCATAGCTATTGTAGAACTTTGAAGGCAATATTGTGTTGATGATGGTGGTTCATTCCACTTAGATTTCAAGGATGAAAGGTTGGAACACAGGCAATCATTTCCTGGAGATGGTAATGGTAATTTTTCTGTTGGCGGGCAGAATTGGAACATGAAATTTAAGGATGCTACCTCTGCTGCTCAAGCAGCGGCTGAGTTTGCAGAGCATGCAAGCCTAGTTTCCACAGCTGTTGTATAACTTTCAAGGCAATATTGTGTTGATAATGGTGGTTCATGCCACTTAGGTTTCAAGGATGAAAGGTTGGAACATGGGCAATCATTTCCTAGAGATGGTAATGGTAATTTTTCTGTTGGCAGGCAGAATTGGAACATGAAATTTAAGGATGCTACCTCTGTTGCTTAAGCAACGGCTGAGTATAAAGAACATGCAAGTCTAGCCGCCAGAGCATTTGTAGAACTTTCAAGGCAATAGTGTGTTGTTGATGGTGGTTCATGCGACTTAGGTTTCAATGATGAAAGGTTGGAACATGGGCAATCATTTCCTCGAGATGGTAATGGTAATTTTTTGGTTGGGATGCAGAATTGGAACATGAAATTTTAGGATGCTACCTCTACTGCTCAAGCAGTGGTTGAGTTTGAAGAACATTCAAGCCTAGCTGCCATAGCTGTTGTAGAACTTTCAAGGCAATATTGTGTTGATGATGGTGGTTCATGCCACTTAGGTTTTAAGGATGAAATGTTGGAACATGGGCAATCATTTCCTGGAGATGGTAATGGTAATTGTTCTGTTGACAGGCATAATTGGAACATGAAATTTAAGGATGCTACGTCTGTTGCTCAAGCAGCGACTGACTTTGCAGAGCATGCAAATCTAGGTGCCAGAGCTGTTGTAGAACTTTGAATGCTATATTGTGTTGATGATGGTGGTTCATGCCACTTAGGTTTCAAGTATGAAAGGTTGGAACATGGGCAATCATTTCCTGGAGATGGTAATGGTAATTGTTTGGTTGGCATGAAGAATTGGAACATGAAATTTAAGGATGCTACCTCTGCTGCTCAAGCAGCGGCTGAGTTTGCAGAATATTCAAGCGCAATATTGTGTGGATGATGGTGGTTCATGCCACTTAGGTTTCAAGTATGAAAGGTTGGAACATGGGAAATCATTTCCTGGATATGGTAATGATAATTGTTTGGTTGGCATACAGAATTGGAACATGAAATTTAAGGATGCTACCTCTGCTGCTCAAGCAGTGGCTGAGTTTGCAGAATATTCAAGCGCAATATTGTGTGGATGATGGTGGTTCATGCCACTTAGGTTTCAAGTATGAAACGTTGGAACATGGCCAATCATTTCCTAGAGATAGTAATGGTAATTTTTCTGTTGGCAGGCAGAATTGGAACATGAAATTTAAGGATGCTACCTCTGCAGCTCAAGCAGCGGTTGAGTTTGCAGAACATGCAAGCCTAGCTGCCATAGCTATTGTAGAACTTTAAAGGCAATATTGTGTTGATGATGGTGGTTCATGCCACTTAGATTTCAAGGAGGAAAGGTTGGAACACGGGCAATCATTTCCTGGAGATGGTAGTGGTAATTTTTCTGTTGGCAGGCAGAATTGGAACATGAAATTTAAGGAAGCTACCTCTGTTGCTCAAGCAGCGGCTAAGTTTGCAGAGCATGCAAGCCTAGCTGCCACATCTATTGTATAACTTTCAAGGCAATATTGTGTTGATGATGGTTGTTCATGCCACTTAGGTTTCAAGGATGAAAGGTTGGAACATGGGCAATCATTTCCTAGAGATGGTAATAGTAATTTTTCTGTTGGCAGGCAGAATTGGAACATGAAATTTAAGGATGCTACTTCTGCTGCTCAACCAGCGGTTGAGTTTGAAGAACATTCAAGCCTAGCTGCCATAGCTGTTGTAGAACTTTCAAGGCAATATTGTGTTGATGATGGTGGTTCATGCCACTTAGGTTTCAAGGATGAAATGTTGGAACATGGGCAATCATTTCCTGGAGATGGTAATGGTATTTTTTCTATTGGCAGGCATAATTGGAACATGAAATTTAAGGATGCTACCTCTGTTGCTCAAGCAGCGACTGACTCTGCAGAGCATGCAAACCTAGGTGCCAGAGCTGTTGTAGAACTTTTAGTGCAATATTGTGTTAATGATGGTTGTTCATGCCACTTAGGTTTCAAGTATGAAAGGTTGGAACATGGGCAATCATTTCCTGGATATGGTAATGATAATTGTTTGGTTGGCATACAGAATTGGAACATGAAATTTAAGGATGCTACCTCTGCTGCTCAAGCAGCGGTTGAGTTTGCAGAATATTCAAGCGCAATAATGTGTGGATGATGGTGGTTCACGCCACTTAGGTTTCAAGTATGAAAGGTTGGAACATGGCCAATCATTTCCTAGAGATGTTAATAGTAATTTTTCTGTTGGCAGGCAGAATTGGAACATGAAATTTAAGGATGCTACCTCTGCAGCTCAAGCAGCGGTTGAGTTTGCAGAACATGCAAGCCTAGCTGCCATAGCTATTATAGAACTTTGAAGGCAATATTGTGTTGATGATGGTGGTTCATTCCACTTAGATTTCAAGGATAAAAGGTTGGAACACAGGCAATCATTTCCTGGAGATGGTAATGGTAATTTTTCTGTTGGCGGGCAGAATTGGAACATGAAATTTAAGGATGCTACCTCTGCTGCTCAAGCAGCGGCTGAGTTTGCAGAGCATGCAAGCCTAGCTTCCACAGCTGTTGTATAACTTTCAAGGCAATATTGTGTTGATGATGGTGGTTCATGCCACTTAGGTTTCAAGGATGAAAGGTTGGAACATGGGCAATCATTTCCTAGAGATGGTAATGGTAATTTTTCTGTTGGCAGGCAGAATTGGAACATGAAATTTAAGGATGCTACCTCTGTTGCTTAAGCAACGGCTGAGTATAAAGAACATGCAAGTCTAGCCGCCAGAGCATTTGTAGAACTTTCAAGGCAATAGTGTGTTGTTGATGGTGGTTCATGCGACTTAGGTTTCAATGATGAAAGGTTGGAACATGGGCAATCATTTCCTCGAGATGGTAATGGTAATTTTTTGGTTGGGATGCAGAATTGGAACATGAAATTTTACGATGCTACCTCTACTGCTCAAGCAGTGGTTGAGTTTGAAGAACATTCAAGCCTAGCTGCCATAGCTGTTGTAGAACTTTCAAGGCAATATTGTGTTGATGATGGTGGTTCATGCCACTTAGGTTTTAAGGATGAAATGTTGGAACATGGGCAATCATTTCCTGGAGATGGTAATGGTAATTGTTCTGTTGACAGGCATAATTGGAACATGAAATTTAAGGATGCTACGTCTGTTGCTCAAGCAGCGACTGACTTTGCAGAGCATGCAAATCTAGGTGCCAGAGCTGTTGTAGAACTTTGAATGCTATATTGTGTTGATGATGGTGGTTCATGCCACTTAGGTTTCAAGTATGAAAGGTTGGAACATGGGCAATCATTTCCTGGAGATGGTAATGGTAATTGTTTGGTTGGCATGAAGAATTGGAACATGAAATTTAAGGATGCTACCTCTGCTGCTCAAGCAGCGGCTGAGTTTGCAGAATATTCAAGCGCAATATTGTGTGGATGATGGTGGTTCATGCCACTTAGGTTTCAAGTATGAAAGGTTGGAACATGGGAAATCATTTCCTGGATATGGTAATGATAATTGTTTGGTTGGCATACAGAATTGGAACATGAAATTTAAGGATGCTACCTCTGCTGCTCAAGCAGTGGCTGAGTTTGCAGAATATTCAAGCGCAATATTGTGTGGATGATGGTGGTTCATGCCACTTAGGTTTCAAGTATGAAACGTTGGAACATGGCCAATCATTTCCTAGAGATAGTAATGGTAATTTTTCTGTTGGCAGGCAGAATTGGAACATGAAATTTAAGGATGCTACCTCTGCAGCTCAAGCAGCGGTTGAGTTTGCAGAACATGCAAGCCTAGCTGCCATAGCTATTGTAGAACTTTAAAGGCAATATTGTGTTGATGATGGTGGTTCATGCCACTTAGATTTCAAGGAGGAAAGGTTGGAACACGGGCAATCATTTCCTGGAGATGGTAGTGGTAATTTTTCTGTTGGCAGGCAGAATTGGAACATGAAATTTAAGGAAGCTACCTCTGTTGCTCAAGCAGCGGCTAAGTTTGCAGAGCATGCAAGCCTAGCTGCCACATCTATTGTATAACTTTCAAGGCAATATTGTGTTGATGATGGTTGTTCATGCCACTTAGGTTTCAAGGATGAAAGGTTGGAACATGGGCAATCATTTCCTAGAGATGGTAATAGTAATTTTTCTGTTGGCAGGCAGAATTGGAACATGAAATTTAAGGATGCTACTTCTGCTGCTCAACCAGCGGTAGAGTTTGAAGAACATTCAAGCCTAGCTGCCATAGCTGTTGTAGAACTTTCAAGGCAATATTGTGTTGATGATGGTGGTTCATGCCACTTAGGTTTCAAGGATGAAATGTTGGAACATGGGCAATCATTTCCTGGAGATGGTAATGGTATTTTTTCTATTGGCAGGCATAATTGGAACATGAAATTTAAGGATGCTACCTCTGCAGCTCAAGCAGCGGTTGAGTTTGCAGAACATGCAAGCCTAGCTGCCATAGCTATTGTAGAACTTTAAAGGCAATATTGTGTTGATGATGGTGGTTCATGCCACTTAGATTTCAAGGATGAAAGGTTGGAACACGGGCAATCATTTCCTGGAGATGGTAGTGGTAATTTTTCTGTTGGCAGGCAGAATTGGAACATGAAATTTAAGGAAGCTACCTCTGTTGCTCAAGCAGCGGCTAAGTTTGCAGAGCATGCAAGCCTAGCTGCCACAGCTATTGTATAACTTTCAAGGCAATATTGTGTTGATGATGGTGGTTCATGCCACTTAGGTTTCAAGGATGAAAGGTTGGAACATGGGCAATCATTTCCTGGAGATGGTAATGGTATTTTTTCTCTTGGCCGGCATAATTGGAACATGAAATTTAAGGATGCTACCTCTGTTGCTCAAGCAGCGACTGACTCTGCAGAGCATGCAAACCTAGGTGCTAGAGCTGTTGTAGAACTTTTAGTGCAATATTGTGTTAATGATGGTTGTTCATGCCACTTAGGTTTCAAGTATGAAAGGTTGGAACATGGGCAATCATTTCCTGGATATGGTAATGATAATTGTTTGGTTGGCATAAAGAATTGGAACATGAAATTTAAGGATGCTACCTCTGCTGTTCAAGCAGCGGCTGAGTTTACAGAATATTCATGCGCAATATTGTGTGGATGATGGTGGTTCATGCCACTTAGTTTTCAAGAATGAAAGGTTGGAACATGGCCAATCATTTCCTAGAGATGTTAATAGTAATTTTTCTGTTGGCAGGCAGAATTGGAACATAAAATTTAAGGATGCTACCTCTGCAGCTCAAGCTGCGGTTGAGTTTGCAGAACATGCAAGCCTAGCTGCCATAGCTAGTGTAGAACTTTAAAGGCAATATTGTGGTTATGATGGTGGTTCATTCCACTTAGATTTCAAGGATGAAAGGTTGGAACACGGGCAATCATTTCCTGGAGATGGTAATGGTAATTTTTCTGTTGGCAGGCAGAATTGGAACATGAAATTTAAGGATGCTACCTCTGCTGCTCAAGCATCGGCTGAGTTTACAGAACATGCAAGCCTAGCTGCCAGAGCTGTTGTAGAACTTTCAAGGCAATATTGTGTTGATGATGGTGGTTCATGCCACTTAGGTTTCAAGGATGAAAGGTTGGAACATGGGCAATCATTTCCTAGAGATGGTAATGGTAATTTTTCTGTTGGCAGGCAGAATTGGAACATGAAATTTAAGGATGCTACCTCTGTTGCTTAAGCAACGGCTGAGTTTAAAGAACATGCAAGCCTAGCCGCCAGAGCATTTGTAGAACTTTCAAGGCAATAGTGTGTTGTTGATGGTGGTTCATGCCACATAGGTTTCAATGATGAAAGGTTGGAACATGAGCAACCATTTCCTCGAGATGGTAATGGTAATTTTTCGATTGGGATGTAGAATTGGAATATGAAATTTTAGGATGCTACCTCTGCTGCTCAAGCAGCGGTTGAGTTTGAAGAACATTCAAGCCTAGCTGCCATAGCTGTTGTACAACTTTCAAGGCAATATTGTGTTGATGATGGTGGTTCATGCCACTTAGGTTTTAAGGATGAAATGTTGGAACATGGGCAATCATTTCCTGGATATGGTAATGGTAATTTTTCTGTTGGCTGGCATAATTGGAACATGAAATTTAAGGATGCTACGTCTGTTGCTCAAGCAGCGACTGACTTTGCAGAGCAAGCAAACCTAGGTTCCAGAGATGTTGTAGAACTTTTAATGCAATATTGTGTTGATGATGGTGGTTCATGCCACTTAGGTTTCAAGTATGAAAGGTTGGAACATGGGAAATCATTTCCTGGAGATGGTAATGGTAATTTTTTGGTTGGCATGAAGAATTGGAACATGAAATTTAAGGATGCTCTCTCTGCTGCTCAAGCAGCGGCTGAGTTTGTAGAATATTCAAGCGCAGTATTGTGTGGATGATGGTGGTTCATGCCACTTAGGTTTCAAGTATGAAAGGTTGGAACATGGGCAATCATTTCCTAGAGATGGTAATGGTAATTTTTCTATTGGCAGGAAGAATTGGAACATGAAATTTAAGGATGCTACCTCTGCAGCTCAAGCAGCAGTTGAGTTTGCAGAACAAGCAAGCCTAGCTGCCATAGCTATTGTAGAACTTTAAAGGCAATATTGTGTTGATGATGGTGGTTCATGCCACTTAGATTTCAAGGATGAAAGGTTGGAATGTGGGCAATCATTTCCTGGAGTTGGTAATGGTAAGTTTTTGGTTGGCAGGCAGAATTGGAACATGAAATTGAAGGATGCTACCTCTGCTGCTCAAGCAGCGACTGAGTTTGCAGAACATGCAAGCCTAACTGCCATAGCTATTGTAGAACTTTAAAGGCAATATTGTGTTGATGATGGTGGTTCATGCCACTTAGATTTCAAGGATGAAAGGTTGGAACATGGGCAATCATTTTCTGGAGATGGTAATGGTAATATTTTGGTTGGCAGGCAGAATTGGAACATGAAATTTAAGGATGCTACCTCTGCTGCTCAAGCAGCAGCTGAGTTTGCAGAACATTCAAGCCTTGCCGCCAGAGCTGTTGTATAACTTTAAAGCAATATTGTGTTGATGATGGTGGTTCACGCCATTTAGGTTTCATGGATGAAAGGTTGGAACATGGGCAATCATTTCCTATAGATGGTTATGGTAATTTTTCTGTTGGTAGGCAAAATTGGAACATGAAATTTAAGGATGCTACCAGTGCTGCTCAAGCAGCGGCTGAGTTTGCAGAACATTCAAGCCTAGCTGCCATAGCTGTTGTAGAACTTTCAAGGAAATATTGTGTTAATGAAGGTGGTTCAAGCCACTTAGGTTTCATGTATGAAAGGTTGGAACATGGGCAATCATTTCCTGGAGATGGTAATGGTAATTATTTGGTTGGCATGCAGAATTGGAACATTTCAAATTAAGGATGCTACCTCTGCTGCTCAAGCAGCGGCTGAGTTTGCAGAATATTCAAGCGCAATATTGTGTGGATGATGGTGGTTCATGCCACTTAGGTTTCAAGTATGAAAGGTTGGAACATGGGCAATCATTTCCTGGAGATGGTAATGGTAATATTTCTATTGGTAGGCAGAATTGGTACATGAAATTTAAGGATGCTACCTCTGCAGCTCAAGCAGCGGTTGAGTTTGCAGAACATGCAAGCCTAACTGCCATAGCTATTGTAGAACTTTAAAGGCAATATTGTGTTGATAATGGTGGTTCATGCCACTTAGATTTCAAGGATGAAAGGTTGGAACGTGGGCAATCATTTCCTGGAGATGGTAATGGTGATGTTTTGGTTGGCAGGCAGATTGGAACATGAAATTTAAGGATGCTACCTCTGCTGCTCAAGCAGCGGCTGAGTTTGCAGAACATGCAAGCCTAACTGCCATAGCTATTGTAGAACTTTAAAGGTAGTATTGTGTTGATGATGGTGGTTCATGCCACTTAGATTTCAAGGATGAAAGGTTGGAACATGGGAAATCATTTTCTGGAGATGGAAATGGTAATTTTTCGGTTGGCAGGCAGAATTGGAACATGAAATTTAAGGATTCTACCTCTGTTGCTCAAGCAGCGGCTGATTTGCAGAACATTCAAGCCTAGCTGCCACAACTGTTGTATAACCTTCAAGGCAATATTGTGTTGATGATGGTGGTTCATGCCACTAAGGTTTCAAGGATGAAAGCTTGGAACATGGGTAATCATTTCCTGGAGATGGTAATGGTAATTTTTCTGTTGGCAGGTAAAATTGGAACATGAAATTTAAGGATGCTACCTCTGCTTCTCAAGCAGCGACTGACTTTGCAGAGCATGCAAACCTAGGTGCCAGAGCTGTTGTAGAACTTTTAATGCAATATTGTGTTGATGATGGTGGTTCATGCCACTTAGGGTTCAAGTATGAAAAGTTGGAACATGGGCAATCATTTCCTGAAGATGGTAATGGTAATTATTTTGTTGGCATGAAGAATTGGAACAAGAAATTTAAGGATGCTACCTCTGCTACTCAAGCAGCGGCTGAGTTTGCAGAACATTCAAGTGCAATATTGTGTGGATGATGGTGTTTCATGACACTTAGGTTTCAAGTATGAAAGGTTGGAACATGGGCAATCATTTCCTGGAGATGGTAATGGCAATTTTCCTATTGTCAGGCAGAATTGGAACATGAAATTTAAGGATGCTTCCTCTGCTGCTCAAGCAACGGCTGAGTTTGCAGAAGATGCAAGCCTAGCTGCCATAGCTATTGTAGAACTTTAAAGGCAATATTGTGTTGATGATGGTGGTTCATGCCACTTAGATTTCAAGGATGAAAGGTTGGAACATGGGCAATCATTTCCTAGTGATGGTAATGGTAATTTTTCGGTTGGCAGGCAGAATTGGAACATGAAATTTAAGGATGCTACCTTTGCTGCTCAAGCAGCGGCTGAGTTTGCAGAACATTCAAGCCTAGCTCCCAGAGCTGTTGTATAACTTTAAAGCAATATTGTGTTGATGATGGTGGTTCATGCCACTTAGGTTTCATGGATGAAAGGTTGGAACATGGGCAATCATTTCCTAGAGATGGTTATGGTAATTTTTCTGTTGGCAGGCAGAATTGGAACATGAAATTTAAGGATGCTTTCTCTGCTGCTCAAGCAGCGGCTGAGTTTGCAGAACATGCAAGCCTAGCTGCCAGAGGTGTTGTAGAACTTTCAAGGCAATATTGTGTTGCTGATGGTGGTTCATGCCACTTAGGTTTCAAGGATGAACTTTGGAACATGGGCAATCATTTCCTGGAGATGGTAATGGTAATTTTTCTGTTGGCAGGCAGAATTGGAGCATGAAATTTAAGGATGCTACCTCTGCTGCTCAAGCAACGTCTGAGTTTGCAGAACATACAAACCTAGCTGCCACAGTTGTTGTAGAACTTTCAAGGCAATATTGTGTTGATGAGGGTGGTTCATGCCACTTAGGTTTTAAGGATGAAAGGTTGGAACATGGTCAAGCATTTCCTTGAGATGGTAATGGTAAATTTTCGGTTGGCAGGCAGAATTGGAGCATGAAATTTAAGGATTCTACCTCTGTTGCTCAAGCAGCGGCTGATTTGCAGAACATTCAAGCCTAGCTGCCACAGCTGTTGTATAACTTTCAAGCCAGTATTGTGTTGATGATGGTGGTTCATGCCACTAAGGTTTCAAGGATGAAAGCTTGGAACATGGACAATCATTTCCTGGAGATGGTAATGGTAATTTTTCTGTTGGCAGGTAAAATTGGAACATGAAATTTAAGGATGCTACCTCTGCTGCTCAAGCAGCGACTGACTTTGCAGAGCTTGCAAACCTAGGTGCCAGAGCTGTTGTAGAACATTTAATGCAATATTGTGTGGATGATGGTGGTTCATGACACTTAGGTTTCAAGTATGAAAGGTTGGAACATGGGCAATCATTTCCTGGAGATTGTAATGGTAATTTTTCTGTTGTCAGGCAGAATTGGAACATGAAATTTAAGGATGCTTCCTCTGCTGCTCAAGCAACGACTGAGTTTGCAGAAGATGCAAGCCTAGCTGCCATAGCTATTGTAGAACATTAAAGGCAATATTGTGTTGATGATGGTGGTTCATGCCACTTATATTTCAAGGATGAAAGGTTGGAACATGGGCAATCATTTCCTAGTGATGGTAATGGTAATTTTTCGGTTGGCAGGCAGAATTGGAACATGAAATTTAAGGATGCTACCTCTGATGCTCAAGCAGCGACTGAGTTTGCAGAACATTCAAGCCTAGCTCCCAGAGCTGTTGTATAACTTTAAAGTAATATTGTGTTGATGATGGTGGTTCATGCCACTTAGGTTTCAAGGATGAAAGGTTGGTACATGGTCAATCATTTCCTGGAGATGGTAATGGTAATTTTTCTGTTGGCAGGCAAAATTGGAACATGAAATTTAAGGATGCTACTTCTGCTGCTCAAGCAGCGACTGACTTGGTAGAGCATGCAAACCTAGGTGCCAGAGCTGTTGTAGAACTTTTAATGCAATATTGTGTTGATGATGGTGGTTCATGCCACTTAAGTTTCAAGGATAAAAGGTTGGAACATGGGCAATCATTTCCTGGAGATGATATATTTTCTATTGGCAGGCAGAATTGGAACATGAAATTTAAGGATGCTACCTCTGCTGCTCAAGCAGCGGCTGAGTTTGCAGAACATGCAAGCCTAACTGCCAGAGCTATTGTAGAACTTTCAAGGTAATATTGTGTTGATGATGGTGGTTCATGCCACTTAGGTTTCAAGGATGAAAGGCTGAAACATGGGCAATCATTTCCTGGAGATGGAAATGGTAATATTTCGGTTCGAAGGCAGAATTGGAACATGAAATTTAAGGATGCTACCTCTCCTGCTCAAGCAGCGGCTTAGTTTGAAGAACATTCAAGCCTAGCTGCCAGAGCTGTTGTAGAACTTTCAAGGAAATATTGTGTTGATGATGGTGGTTCATGCCACTTAGGTTTCACTGATAAAGGTTGGAACCTGGGCAATCATTTCCTGGAGATGGTAATGGTAATTTTTCTATTGGCAGGCATAATTGGAACATGAAATTTAATGATGCTACTTCTGCTACTCAAGCAACGGCTAAGTTTGCATAACATGCAAGCCTAGCTACCAGAGCTGTTGTAGAACTTTCAAGGCAATATTGTGTTGAACTTAGGTTTCAAGGATGAAAGGTTGGAACATGGACAATCATTTCCTAGAGATGGTAATGGAAATTTTTCTGTTCGCAGGAAGAATTGGAATATGAATTTTAAGGATGCTTCCTTTGCTGCTCAAGCAGCGGCTGAGTTTGCAGAACATGCAATCCTAGCTGCCAGAGCTGTTGTAGAATTTTCAAGGCAATATTGTGTTTATAATAGTGGTTCATGCCACTTAGGTTTCAAGGATGAAAGGTTGGAACATGGGCAATCATTTCCTGGAGATGGTAAATTTTCTTTTGGCAAGTAGAATTGGAACATGAAATTTAAGGATGCTACCTCTACTGCTCAAGAAGCGGTTGAGTTTGCAGAACATGCAAGCCTAGCTTCCAGAGCTGTTGTAGAACTTTCAAGGCAATATTTTGTTGATGATGGTGGTTCATGCCACTTAGGTTTAAAGGATGAAAGGTTGGAACATGGGCAATCATTTCCTGGAGATGGTAATGGTATTATTTCGGTTGGAAGGCAGAATTGGAACATGAAATTTAAGGATTCTTCCTCTACTGCTCAAGCAGCGGCTGAGTTTGTAGAACATTCAAGCCTAGCTGCCAGAACTATTGTAGAACTTTCAAGGAAATATTGTGTTGATGATGGTGGTTCATGCTACTTAGTTTTTAAGGATGAATGGTTGGAACATGGGCAATCATTTCCTGGAGATGATATATTTTCTATTGGCAGGCAGAATTGGAACATGAAATTTAAGGATGCTACCTCTGCTGCTCAAGCAGCGGCTGAGTTTGCTGAACATGCAAGCCTAACTGCCAGAGCTGTTGTAGAGCTTTCAAGGTAATATTGTGTTGATGATGGTGGTTCATGCCACTTAGGTTTCAAGGATGAAAGGCTGAAACATGGGCAATCATTTCCTGGAGATGGAAATGGTAATATTTCGGTTCGAAGGCAGAATTGGAACATGAATTTTAAGGATGCTACCTCTCCTGCTCAAGCAGCGGCTTAGTTTGAAGAATATTCAAGCCTAGCTGCCAGAGCTGTTGTAGAACTTTCAAGGAAATATTGTGTTGATGATGGTGGTTCATGCCACTTAGGTTTCACGGATAAAGGTTGGAACCTGGGCAATCATTTCCTGGAGATGGTAATGGTAATTTTTCTGTTGGCAGGCATAATTAGAACATGAAATTTAATGATGCTACTTCTGCTACTCAAGCAACGGCTAAGTTTGCATAACATGCAAGCCTAGCTACCAGAGCTGTTGTAGAACTTTCAAGGCAATATTGTGTTGAACTTAGGTTTCAAGGATGAAAGGTTGGAACATGGACAATCATTTCCTAGAGATGGTAATGGAAATTTTTCTGTTCGCAGGTAGAATTGGAATATGAATTTTAAGGATGCTTCCTTTGCTGCTCAAGCAGCGGCTGAGTTTGCAGAACATGCAATCCTAGCTGCCAGAGCTGTTGTAGAATTTTCAAGGCAATATTGTGTTGATGATAGTGGTTCATGCCACTTAGGTTTCAAGGATGAAAGGTTGGAACATGGGCAATCATTTCCTGGAGATGGTAAATTTTCTATTGGCAAGTAGAATTGGAACATGAAATTTAAGGATGCTACCTCTACTGCTCAAGAAGCGGTTGAGTTTGCAGAACATGCAAGCCTAGCTTCCAGAGCTGTTGTAGAACTTTCAAGGCAATATTTTGTTGATGATGGTGGTTCATGCCACTTAGGTTTAAAGGATGAAAGGTTGGAACATGGGCAATCATTTCCTGGAGATGGTAATGGTATTATTTCGGTTGGCAGGCAGAATTGGAACATGAAATTTAAGGATTCTTCCTCTACTGCTCAAGCAGCGGCTGAGTTTGTAGAACACTCAAGCCTAGCTGCCAGAACTATTGTAGAACTTTCAAGGAAATATTGTGTTGATGATGGTGGTTCATGCCACTTAGGTTTCAAGGATAAAGGTTGGAACCTGGGCAATCATTTCCTGGAGATGGTAATGGTAATTTTTCTGTTGGCAGGCATAATTGGAACATGAAATTTAATGATGCTACTTCTTCTACTCAAGCAGCGGCTAACTTTGCAGAACAGGAAGAATGGTACTTTAATGGTACTTTTTCTCATGGCAGGCAGAATTGGAATATGAAATTTTAGTATGCTACCTCTGCTGCTCAAGTAGTAGCTGAGTTTGCAGAACATGCAAGCCTACCTGCCAGAGCTGTTGTAGAACTTTCTAGGTAATATTGTGTTGATGATGGTGGTTCATGCCACTTAGGTTACAAGGATAAAAGGTTGGAACATGGGCAATCATTTCCTTGAGATGGTAATGGTAATTTTTCTATTGGCAGGCAAATTTGGAACATGAATTTTAAGGATGCTACCTCTGCTGCCCAAACAGCGACTGAGTTTGCAGAACATGAAGGTCTAGCTGCCAGAGCTGTTGTAGAACTTTCAAAGCAATATTGTGTTGATGATGGTGGTTCTTGCCACTTAGGTTTCAAGGATGAAAGGTTGGAACATGGGCAATCATTTCCTAGAGATGGTAATGGTAATATTTCTGTTGGCAGGAAGAATTGGAACATGAAATTTAAGGATGCAACCTCTGCTGCTCAAGCAGCGGCTGAGTTTGCAGAACATGCAGGCCTAGCTGCCAGAGCTGTTGTAGAACTTTCAAGGAAATATTGCGTTGATGATTATGGTTCATGACACATAGGTTTCAAGGATGAAAGGTTGGAACATAGGCAATCATTTCCTGGAGATGGTGATGGTAATGTTTCTGTTGGCATGCAGAATTGGAACATGAAATTTAAGGATGCTACCTCTGCTGCTCAAGGAGCGGCTGAGTTTGCAGAGCATGCAAGCCTAGCTGCCAGAGCTATTGTAGAACTTTCAAGCAAATATTGTGTTGATGATGGTGGTTCATGCCACTTAGTTTTCAAGGATGAAAGGTAGAAACATTGGCAATCATTTCCTAGAGATGGTAATTTTTTTGTTGGCAAGCAGAATTGGAACATGAAATTTAAGGATGCTACCTCTGCTGCTCAAGCGGCTGAGTTTACGGAACATGAAAGCCTAGATGCCAGAGCTATTGTAGAACTTTCGATGAAATATTGTGTTGATGATGGTGGTTCATGCCACTTAGGTTTCAAGGATGAAAGGTTGGATCATGGGCAATCATTTCCTGGAGATGGTAATTTTTCTGTTGGTAGGTAGAATTGGAACATGAAATTTAAGGATGCTACCTCTACTTCTCAAGCAGCGGCTGAGTTTGCAGAACATGCAGGCCTAGCTGCGAGAGCAGTTGTAGAACTTTTAAGGCAATATTGCGTTGATGATTATTGTTCATGCCACTTAGGTTTCAAT
The DNA here is from genome assembly GCF_000390325.3 of Nicotiana tomentosiformis. Taxonomy (NCBI): domain Eukaryota; kingdom Viridiplantae; phylum Streptophyta; class Magnoliopsida; order Solanales; family Solanaceae; genus Nicotiana; species Nicotiana tomentosiformis. Next base: position 706,502 of record NW_027174563.1, read on the forward strand.
GATGAAAGGTTGGAACATGGGCAATCATTTCCTGGAGATGGTGATGGTAATGTTTCTGTTGGCAGGCAGAATTGGAACATGAAATTTAAGGATGCTACCTCTGGTGCTCAAGCAGCGGCTGAGTTTGCAGAGCATGGAAGCCTAGCTGCCAGAGCTGTTGGAGAACTTTCAAGGCAGTATTGTGTTGATGATGGTGGTTCATGCCACTTAGGTTTCAAGGATGAAAGGCTGGAACATGAGCAATCATTTCCTGGAGATGGTAATGGTAATTTTTCTGTTGGCTGGCAGAATTGGAACATGAATTTTAAGGATGCTACCTGTGCTGCTCAAGTAGCGACTGAGTTTACAGAACATGCAAGCCTAACTGCCAGAGCTGTTGTAGAACTTTCAAGGCAATATTGTGTTGATGATGGTGGTTCATGCCACTTAGTTTTCAAGGATGAAAGGTTGGAACATGGGCAATCATTTCCTGGAGATGGTAATGGTAATTTTTCTGTTGGCAGTATGAATTAGAACATGAAATTTAAGGATGCTACCTCTGCTGCTCAAGCAGCGGTTGAGTTTGCCGAGGATGCAAGCCTGGCATCCAGAGCTATTGAAGAACTTTAAAGGCAATATTGTGTTGATGATGGTGGTTCATGCCACTTAGGTTTCAAGGATGAAAGGCTGGAACATAGGCAATCACTTCCTAGAGATGGTAATGGTAATTTTTCGGTTGGCAGGCAGAATTGGAACATTAAATTTAAGGATGCTGCCTCTGCTGCTCAAGCAGCGGCTGAGTTTGCCGAGCATGCAAGCCTAGCTGCCAGAGCTGTTGTAGAACTTTCAAGGCAATATTGTGTTGATGATGGTGGTTCATGCCACTTAGGTTTCAAGGATGAAAGGCTGGAACATGGGCAATCATATCCTGGAGATGGTAATGGTAATATTTCTATTGGCAGGCAGAATTGGAACATGAAATTTAAGGATGCTACCTCTGCTGCTCAAGCAGCGGCTGAGTTTGCAGAACATGCAAGCCTGGCTGCCAGAGCTACTTTCAAGGCAATATTGTGTTGATGATGGAGGTTCATGACACTTAGTTTCAAGGAAAAAAAGTTCGAATATGGGCAATCATTTCATGGAGATGGTAATGGTAATTTTTCTATTGGCAGGCAGAATTGGAACATGAAATTTAAAATTGCTACCTCTACTGTTAAAGAAGCGGCTGAGTTTGCAGAGTATGCAAGCCTAGCTGCCAGAGCTGTTGTAGAACTTACAAGGCAATATTTTGTTGGTGATGGTGGTTCATGCCACTTACGTTTCAAGGATGAAAGATTGGAACATGTGCAATCATTTCCTGGAGATTGTAATGGTAATATTTCAGTTGTCAGGCAGAATTGGAACATGAAATTTAAGGATGCTACCTCTGCTGCTCAAGCAACGGCTGAGTTTGAAGAGCATGCAAGCCTAGCTTCCAGAGCTGTTGAAGAACTTTAAAGGCAATATTGTGTTGATGATGGTGGTTCATGCCACTTAGGTTTCAAGGATGAATGGTTGGAACATGGGCAATCATTTCCTGGAGATGGTAATGGTAATGTTTCTGTTGGCAGGCAGAATTGAAACTTGAAATTTAAGGATGCTACCTCTATTTCTCAAGCAGCGGCTGAGTTTGTAGAACATGCAAGCCTAGCTGCGAGAGCTATTGTAGAACTTTAAAGGGAATAGTGTGTTGATGATGGTGGTTCATGCCACTTAGGTTTCAAGGATGAAAGGTTGGAACATGGGCAATCATTTCCTGGAGATGGTAATGCTAATTTTTCTGTTGGCAGGCAGAATTGGAACATGAAATTTAAGGATGCTACCTCTGCTGCTCAAGCAGCGGCTGTGTTTGCAAAACATGCAAGCCTAGCTACCAGAGCTGTTGTAGAACTTTCAAGGCAATATTGTGTTGATGATGGTGGTTCATGCCACTTGGTTTCAAGGAAAAAAGTTGGAATATGGGCAATCATTTCATGGAGATGGTAATGGTAATTTTTCTATTGTCATGCAGAATTGGAACATGAAATTTAAGGATGCTACCTCTGCTGCTCAAGCAACGACTGAGTTTGCAGAGCATGCAAGCCTAGCTTCCAGAGCTGTTGAAGAACTTTAAAGGCAATATTGTATTGATGATGGTGGTTCATGCCACTTAGGTTTCAAGGATGAAAGGTTGGAAGATGGGCAATCATTTCCTGGAGATGGTAAAGGTAATTTTTCTGCTGGCAAGCAGAATTGGAACATGAAATTTAAGGATGCTACCTCTGCTGCTCAAACATCGACTGAGTTTCCAAAACATGCAAGCCTAGCTGCCAGAGCTATTATAGAACTTTTAAGGCAATATTGTGTTGATGATGGTGGTTCATGCCACTTAGGTTTCAAGGATGAATGGTTGGAACATGGGCAATAATTTCCTGTAGATGGTAATGGTAATGTTTCTGTTGGCAGGAAGAATTGGAACATGAAATTTAAGGAAGTTGCCTCTGTTGCTCAAGCAGTGGCTGAGTTTGCAGAACATGCAAGACTAGCTGCCAGAGCTATTATAGAACTTTAAAGGCAATAGTGTGTTGATAATGGTGGTTCATGCTACTTAGGATTCAAGTATGAAAGGTTGGAACATGGGTAATCATTTCCTGGAGATGGTAATGGTAATTTTTCTATTGGCAGGCAGAATTAGAACATGAAATTTAAGGATGCTACCTCTGCTGCTCAAGCAGCGGCTGAGTTTGCATAACATGCAAGCCTAGCTATTAGAGCTTCTGTAGAACTTTCAAGGCAATATTGTGTTGATGGTGGTGGTTCATGCCACTTAGTTTCAAGGAAAAAAAGTTGGAATATGGGCAATCATTTCATGGAGACGGTAATGGTAATTTTTCTATTGGCAGGCAGAATTGGAACATGAAATTTAAAGATGCTACCTCTACTGTTCAAGAAGCGGCTGAGTTTGCAGAGTATGCAAGCCTAGCTGCCAGAGCTGTTGTAGAACTTACAAGGCAATATTGTGTTGGTGATGGTGGTTCATGCCACTTAAGTTTCAAGGATGAAAGATTGGAACATGGGCAATCATTTCCTGGAGATTGTAATGGTAATTTTTCAGTTGTCAGGCAGAATTGGAACATGAAATTAAAGGATGCTACCTCTGTTTCTCAAGCAGCGGCTGAGTTTGCAGAACATGCAAGCCTAGCTGCCAGAGCTATTGTAGAACTTTAAAGGGAATAGTGTGTTGATGATGGTGGTTCATGCCACTTAGGTTTCAATGATGAAAGGTTAGAACATGGGCAATCATTTCATGGAGATGGTAATTTTTATGTTGGCATGCAGAATTGGAACATGAAATTTAAGGATGCTACCTCTGCTGCTCAAGCAGCGGCTGAGTTTGCAGAACATGCAAGCCTAGCTAAAAGAGCTGTTGTAGAACTTTCAAGGCAATATTGTGTTGATGATGGTGGTTCATGCCACTTGTTTTCAAGGATAAAAAGTTGGAATATGGGCAATCATTTCATGGAGATGGTAATGGTAATTTTTATATTGGCAGGCAGAATTGGAACATGTATTTTAAGGATGCTACTTGTGCTGCTCAAGAAGCGACTGAGTTTATAGAACATACAAGCCTAACTGCCAGAGCTGTTGTAGAACTTTCAAGGCAATATTGTGTTGATGATGGTGGTTCATGCCACTTAGTTTTCAAGGATGAAAGGTTGGACCATGGGCAATCATTTCCTTGAGATGGTAATGGTAATTTTTCTATTGGCAGGCAGAATTGGAACATGAATTTTAAGGATGCTACATGTGCTGTTCAAGTAGCGACTGAGTTTACAGAATATGCAAGCCTAACTGCTAGAGCTGTTGTACAACTTTAAGGCAATATTATGTTGATGATGGTGGTTCATCACACTTATGTTTCAAGGATGAAAGGTTGGAATATGGGCAATCATTTCCTGGAGATGGTAATGGTAATTTTTCTATTGGCAGGCAGAATTGGAACATGAAATTTAAGGATGCTACCTCTGCTGCTCAAGCAACGACTGAGTTTGCAGAACATTCAAGCCTAGCTGCCAAAGCTATTATAGAACTTTCAAGGCAATATTGTGTTGATGATGGTGGTTCATGCCACTTAGGTTTCAAGGATGAAATATTGGAACATGGGCAGTCATTTCCTAGAGATGGTAATGGTAATTTTTCTGTTGGAAGGCACAATTAGAACATGAAATTTAAGGATGCTACCTCTGCTACTCAACAAGCGGCTGAGTTTATAGAACATGCAGGCCTAGCTGCTAGAGCTATTTTAGAACTTTAAAGGCAATATTTTGTTGATGATGGTGGTTCATGCCACTTAGGTTTCAAGGATGAAAGGTTGGAACATGGGCAATCATTTCCTGGAGATTGTAATGGTAATTTTTCTGTTGGTAAGCAGAATTGGAACATGAAATTTAAGGATGCTACCTATGCTGCTCAAGCATCGACTGAGTTTGCAGAACATGCAACCCTAGCTGCCAGAGCTATTATAGAACTTTTAAGGCAATATTGTGTTGATGATGGTGGTTCATGCCACCTAGGTTTCAAGTATGAATGGTTGGAACATGGGCAATCATTTCCTGGATTTGGTAATGGTAATTTTTCAGTTGGCAGGAAAAATTGGAACATGAAATTAAAGGATGCTACCTCTGCTGTTCAAGCAGCGGCTGAGTTTACAGAACATGCAGGCCTAGCTGCCAGAGATGTTGTAGAACTTTCAAGGCAATATTGTGTTGATGATGGTGGTTCATGCCACTTAGGTTTCAAGGATGAAAGGTTGTAACATGGGCAATCATTTCATGGAGATGGTAATTTTTCTGTTGGCAAGCAGAATTGGAACATGAAATTTAAGGATGCTACCTCTGCTGCTCAAGCAGCGGTTGAGTTTGAAGAACATGCAAGCCTAGCTACCAGAGCTATTGTAGAACTTTCAAGGCAATATTGTGTTGATGATGGTGGTTCATGCCACTTGGTTTCAAGGATAAAAAGTTGGAATATGGGCAATCATTTCATGGAGATGGTAATGGTAATTAATCTATTGGCAGGCAGAATTGGAACATGAAATTTAAGGATGCTACCTCTGCTGCTCAAGCAGCGGCTGAGTTTGCAGAACATGCAAGCCTATCTACAAGAGCTATTGTAGAACTTTCAAGGTAATATTGTGTTGATGATGGTGGTTCATGCCACTTGGTTTCAAGGATAAAAAGTTAGAATATGGGCAATCAATTCATGGAGATGGTAATGGTAATTTTTCTATTGGCAGGCAGAATTGGAACATGAATTTTAAGGATGCTATCTGTGCTGCTCAAGTAGCGACTGAGTTTACAGAACATGCAAGCATAACTGCTTGAGCTGTTGTAGAACTTTTAAGGCAATATTGTGTTGATGATGGTGGTTCATGACACTTAGTTTTCAAGTATGAAAGGTTGGAACATGGACAATCATTTACTTGAGATGGTAATGGTAATTTTTCTGTTGGCAGGCAGAATTGGAACATGAATTTTAAGGATGCTACATGTGCTGTTCAAGTAGCGACTGAGTTTACAGAATATGCAAGCCTAACTGCTAGAGCTGTTGTACAACTTTAAGGCAATATTATGTTGATGATGGTGGTTCATCACACTTATGTTTCAAGGATGAAAGGTTGGAATATGGGCAATCATTTCCTGGAGATGGTAATGGTAATTTTTCTATTGGCAGGCAGAATTGGAACATGAAATTTAAGGATGCTACCTCTGCTGCTCAAGCAACGACTGAGTTTGCAGAACATTCAAGCCTAGCTGCCAAAGCTATTATAGAACTTTCAAGGCAATATTGTGTTGATGATGGTGGTTCATGCCACTTAGGTTTCAAGGATGAAATATTGGAACATGGGCAGTCATTTCCTAGAGATGGTAATGGTAATTTTTCTGTTGGAAGGCACAATTAGAACATGAAATTTAAGGATGCTACCTCTGCTACTCAACAAGCGGCTGAGTTTATAGAACATGCAGGCCTAGCTGCTAGAGCTATTTTAGAACTTTAAAGGCAATATTTTGTTGATGATGGTGGTTCATGCCACTTAGGTTTCAAGGATGAAAGGTTGGAACATGGGCAATCATTTCCTGGAGATTGTAATGGTAATTTTTCTGTTGGTAAGCAGAAATGGAACATGAAATTTAAGGATGCTACCTATGCTGCTCAAGCATCGACTGAGTTTGCAGAACATGCAACCCTAGCTGCCAGAGCTATTATAGAACTTTTAAGGCAATATTGTGTTGATGATGGTGGTTCATGCCACTTAGGTTTCAAGTATGAATGGTTGGAACATGGGCAATCATTTCCTGGATTTGGTAATGGTAATTTTTCAGTTGGCAGGAAAAATTGGAACATGAAATTAAAGGATGCTACCTCTGCTGTTCAAGCAGCGGCTGAGTTTACAGAACATGCAGGCCTAGCTGCCAGAGATGTTGTAGAACTTTCAAGGCAATATTGTGTTGATGATGGTGGTTCATGCCACTTAGGTTTCAAGGATGAAAGGTTGTAACATGGGCAATCATTTCATGGAGATGGTAATTTTTCTGTTGGCAAGCAGAATTGGAACATGAAATTTAAGGATGCTACCTCTGCTGCTCAAGCAGCGGTTGAGTTTGAAGAACATGCAAGCCTAGCTACCAGAGCTATTGTAGAACTTTCAAGGCAATATTGTGTTGATGATGGTGGTTCATGCCACTTGGTTTCAAGGATAAAAAGTTGGAATATGGGCAATCATTTCATGGAGATGGTAATGGTAATTAATCTATTGGCAGGCAGAATTGGAACATGAAATTTAAGGATGCTACCTCTGCTGCTCAAGCAGCGGCTGAGTTTGCAGAACATGCAAGCCTATCTACAAGAGCTATTGTAGAACTTTCAAGGTAATATTGTGTTGATGATGGTGGTTCATGCCACTTGGTTTCAAGGATAAAAAGTTAGAATATGGGCAATCAATTCATGGAGATGGTAATGGTAATTTTTCTATTGGCAGGCAGAATTGGAACATGAATTTTAAGGATGCTATCTGTGCTGCTCAAGTAGCGACTGAGTTTACAGAACATGCAAGCATAACTGCTTGAGCTGTTGTAGAACTTTTAAGGCAATATTGTGTTGATGATGGTGGTTCATGACACTTAGTTTTCAAGTATGAAAGGTTGGAACATGGACAATCATTTACTTGAGATGGTAATGGTAATTTTTCTGTTGGCAAGCAGAATGGGAACATGAATTTTAAGGATGCTACATGTGCTGTTCAAGTAGCGACTGAGTTTACAGAATATGCAAGCCTAACTGCTAGAGCTGTTGTACAACTTTAAGGCAATATTATGTTGATGATGGTGGTTCATCACACTTATGTTTCAAGGATGAAAGGTTGGAATATGGGCAATCATTTCCTGGAGATGGTAATGGTAATTTTTCTATTGGCAGGCAGAATTGGAACATGAAATTTAAGGATGCTACCTCTGCTGCTCAAGCAACGACTGAGTTTGCAGAACATTCAAGCCTAGCTGCCAAAGCTATTATAGAACTTTCAAGGCAATATTGTGTTGATGATGGTGGTTCATGCCACTTAGGTTTCAAGGATGAAATATTGGAACATGGGCAGTCATTTCCTAGAGATGGTAATGGTAATTTTTCTGTTGGAAGGCACAATTAGAACATGAAATTTAAGGATGCTACCTCTGCTACTCAACAAGCGGCTGAGTTTATAGAACATGCAGGCCTAGCTGCTAGAGCTATTTTAGAACTTTAAAGGCAATATTTTGTTGATGATGGTGGTTCATGCCACTTAGGTTTCAAGGATGAAAGGTTGGAACATGGGCAATCATTTCCTGGAGATTGTAATGGTAATTTTTCTGTTGGTAAGCAGAATTGGAACATGAAATTTAAGGATGCTACCTATGCTGCTCAAGCATCGACTGAGTTTGCAGAACATGCAACCCTAGCTGCCAGAGCTATTATAGAACTTTTAAGGCAATATTGTGTTGATGATGGTGGTTCATGCCACTTAGGTTTCAAGTATGAATGGTTGGAACATGGGCAATCATTTCCTGGATTTGGTAATGGTAATTTTTCAGTTGGCAGGAAAAATTGGAACATGAAATTAAAGGATGCTACCTCTGCTGTTCAAGCAGCGGCTGAGTTTACAGAACATGCAGGCCTAGCTGCCAGAGATGTTGTAGAACTTTCAAGGCAATATTGTGTTGATGATGGTGGTTCATGCCACTTAGGTTTCAAGGATGAAAGGTTGTAACATGGGCAATCATTTCATGGAGATGGTAATTTTTCTGTTGGCAAGCAGAATTGGAACATGAAATTTAAGGATGCTACCTCTGCTGCTCAAGCAGCGGTTGAGTTTGAAGAACATGCAAGCCTAGCTACCAGAGCTATTGTAGAACTTTCAAGGCAATATTGTGTTGATGATGGTGGTTCATGCCACTTGGTTTCAAGGATAAAAAGTTGGAATATGGGCAATCATTTCATGGAGATGGTAATGGTAATTAATCTATTGGCAGGCAGAATTGGAACATGAAATTTAAGGATGCTACCTCTGCTGCTCAAGCAGCGGCTGAGTTTGCAGAACATGCAAGCCTATCTACAAGAGCTATTGTAGAACTTTCAAGGTAATATTGTGTTGATGATGGTGGTTCATGCCACTTGGTTTCAAGGATAAAAAGTTAGAATATGGGCAATCAATTCATGGAGATGGTAATGGTAATTTTTCTATTGGCAGGCAGAATTGGAACATGAATTTTAAGGATGCTATCTGTGCTGCTCAAGTAGCGACTGAGTTTACAGAACATGCAAGCATAACTGCTTGAGCTGTTGTAGAACTTTTAAGGCAATATTGTGTTGATGATGGTGGTTCATGACACTTAGTTTTCAAGTATGAAAGGTTGGAACATGGACAATCATTTACTTGAGATGGTAATGGTAATTTTTCTGTTGGCAAGCAGAATGGGAACATGAATTTTAAGGATGCTACCTGTGCTGCTCAAGTAGCGACTGAGTTTACAGAACATGCAAGCCTAACTGCCAGAGCTATTGTATAACTTTAAAGGCAATATTGTGTTGATGATGGTGCTTCATGACACTTATGTTTCAAGGATGAAAGGTTGGAACATTGGCAATCATTTCCTCGAGATGGTAATGGTAATTTTTCTGTTGGCAGGCAGAATTGGAACATGAAATTTAAGGATGCTACCTCTGCTGCTCAAGCAACGGTTGAGTTTGCAGAACTTGCAAGCCTAGCTTCCAGAGCTATTATAGAACTTTCAAGGCAATATTGTGTTGATGATGGTGGTTCATGCCACTTAGGTTTCAAGTATGAAATGTTGGAACATGGGCAATCATTTCCTGGAGATGTTAATGGTAATTATTCTGTTGGCAGGCATAATTAGAACTTGAAATTTAAGGATGCTACCTCTGCTGCTCAAGAAGCGACTGAGTTTGCAGAACATGCAGGCCTGGCTGCTAGTGCTCTTTTAGAACTTTAAAGGCAATATTGTGTTGATGATGGTGGTTCATGCCACTTAGGTTTCAAGGATGAAAGATTGGAACATGGGAAATCATTTCCTGGAGATGGTAATGGTAACTTTTCTGTTGGCAAGCAGAATTGGAACATGAAATTTAAGGATGCTACCTCTGCTGCTCATGCATCGACTGAGTTTGCAGAACATGCAAGCCTAGCTGCTAGAGGTGCTGTAGAACTTTCAAGGCAATATTGTGTTGATGATGGTGGTTCATGCCACTTAGGTTTCAAGGATGAAAGTTTGGAACATGGGCAATCATTTCCTGGAGATGGTAATGGAAATTTTTCTGTTGGCGGGCAGAATTGGAACATGAAATTTAAGGATGCTACCTCTGCTACTCAAGCAGCGTCTGAGTTTATAGAACATGCAGCCTAGCTGCCAGAGTTATTGTAGAACTTTCAAGGCAAAATTGTGTTAATAATGGTTTTTTGTGCCACTTAGGTTTCAAGGATGAAAGGTTGTAACATGGACAATCATTTCATGGAGATGGTAATTTTTCTATTGCCAAGAAGAATTGGAACATGAAATTTAAGGATGTTACCTCTGCTGCTTAAGCAGCCGCTAAGTTTGCAGAACATGCAAGCCTAGCTACCAGAGCTAATGTAGAAATTTCAAGGCAATATTGTGTTAATGATGGTGGTTCATGCCACTTGGTTTCAAGGATAAAAAGTTGGAATATGGGCAATCATTTCATGGAGATGGTAATGGTAATTTATGTATTGGCAGGCAGAATTGGAACATGAAATTTAAGGATGCTACCTCTGGTGCTCAAGCAGCGGCTGAGTTTGCAGAACATACAAGCCAAGCTGCCAGAGGTGTTGTAGAACTTTCAAGGCAATATTGTGTTGCTGATGGTGGTTCATGCCACTTAGGTTTCAAGGATGAACTTTGGAACATGGGCAATCATTTCCTGGAGTTGGTAATGGTAATTTTTCTGTTGGCAGGCAGAATTGGAGCATGAAATTTAAGGATGCTACCTCTGCTGCTCAAGCAACGTCTGAGTTTGCAGAACATACAAACCTAGCTGCCACAGTTGTTGTAGAACTTTCAAGGCAATATTGTGTTGATGAGGGTGGTTCATGCCACTTAGGTTTTAAGGATGAAATGTTGGAACATGGTCAAGCATTTCCTTGAGATGGTAATGGTAATTTTTCTGTTGGCAGGCAGTATTGGAACATAAAATTTAAGGATGCTACCTCTGTTGCTCAAGCAGCGACTGAGTTTGCAGAACATGCAAGCCTAGCTGCCAGAGCTGTGGAGAACTTTCAAGGCAATATTGTGTTGATGAGGGTGGTTCAAGCCACTTAGGTTTCAAGGATGAAAGGTTGGAACATGGTCATGCATTTCCTGGAGATGGTTATGGTAATTTTTCCGTTGGCAAGTAGAATTGGAACATGATATTTAAGGATGCTACCTCTGCTGCTCAAGCAGCGACTGAGTTTGCAGAACATGCAAGCCTAGCTGCCAGAGCTGTTGTAGAACTTTCATGGCAATATTGTGTTGATGATAGTGGTTCATTCCACTTAGTTTTCAAGGATAACAAGGTTCGAACATGGGCAATCATTTCCTTGAGATGGTAATGGTAATTTTTCTGTTGGGAGGCAGAATTGGAACATGAAATTTAAGGATGCTACCTTTACTGCTCAAGCAGCGGCTTAGTTTGCAGAACATGCAAGCCTAGCTGCCAGAGGTGCTATAGAACTTTCAAAGCAATATTGTGTTGATGATGGTGGTTCATGCTACTTAGGCTTCAAGGATGAAAGTTTGGAACATGGGCAATCATTTCCTGGAGATGGTAATGGTAAATTTTCTATTGGCAGGCAGAATTGGAACATGAAATTTAAGGATGCTACCTCTGCTGCTCAAGTAGCGACTGAATTTGCAGAACATGCAAGCCTAGCTGCCAGAGCTGTTGTAGAACTTTCAAGGCAATATTATGTTGATGATGGTAGTTCATGCCACTTAGGTTTCAAGGATGAAAGGTTGGAACATGGGCAATCAATTCCTGGAGATGCTAAATTTTCTATTGGCATGCAGATTTAGAACATGAAATTTAAGGATGCTACCTCTGCTGCTCAAGCAGCGGCTGAGTTTGCAGAACATGGTGGCCTAGCTGCCAGAGCTGTTGTAGAACTTTCAAGGAAATATTGTGTTGATGATGGAGGTTCATCCCACTTAGGTGTCAAGGATGAAAGATTGGAACATAGGCAATCATTTCATGGAGAAGGTATTGGTAATTTATCTATTGGCAGGCAGAATTGGAACATGAAATTTAAGGATGCTACCTCTGCTGCACAAGCAACAGCTGAGTTTGCAGAACAATCAAGCTTAGCTGCCAGAGCTGTTGTAGAACTTTCAATGCAATATTATGTTGATGATGGTAGTTCATGCCACTTAGGTTTCAAGGATGAAAGGTTGGAACATGGGCAATCATTTCCTGGAGATGGTAATGGTAATTTTTCGGTTGGCTAGCAGAATTGGAATGTGAAATTTAAGGATGCTACCTCTGTTGCTCAAGCAGCAGCTGAGTTTGCAGAACATGCAAGCCTAGCTACCAGAGCTATTGTAGAACTCTCAAGGCAATATTGTGTTGATGATGGTGGTTCATGCCACTTGGTTTCAAGGATAAAAAGTTGGAATATGGGCAATTATTTCATGGAGATGGTAATGGTAATTTATCTATTGGCAGGCAGAATTGGACCACGAAATTTAAGGATGCTACCTCTGCTGCTCAAGCAACGACTGAGTTTGCAGAACATGCAAGCCTAGCTGCTAGAGGTGCTGTAGAACATTCAAGGCAATATTGTGTTGATGATGGAGGTTCATGCCACTTAGGTTTCAAGGATGAAAGTTTGGAACATGGGCAATCATTTCCTGGAGATGGTAATGGTAATTTTTCTGTTGGCAGGCAGAATTGGAACATGAAACTTAAGGATGCTACCTCTGCTGCTCAAGCTGCGTCTGAGTTTATAGAACATGCAGCCTAGCTGCCAGAGTTATTGTAGAACTTTCAAGGCAAAATTGTGTTAATAATGGTGGTTCGTGCCACATAGGTTTCAAGGATGAAAAGTTGTAACATGTGCAATCATTTCATGGAGATGGTAATTTTTCTATTGGCAAGAAGAATTGGAACATGAAATTTAAGGATGCTAGCTACGCTGCTCAAGCAGTGGCTGAGTTTGCAGAACATGCAAGCCTAGCTACCAGAGCTAATGTAGAAATTTCAAGGCAATATTGTGTTAATGATGGTGGTTCATGCCACTTGGTTTCAAGGATAAAAAGTTGGAATATGGGCAATTATTTCATGGAGATTGTAATGGTAATTTATGTATTGGCAGGTAGAATTGGAACATGAAATTTAAGGATGCTACCTCTGCTGCTCAAGCAGCGGCTGAGTTTGCAGAACATGCAAGCCTAGATGCCAGAGGTGTTGTAGAACTTTCAAGGCAATATGGTGTTGCTGATGGTGGTTCATGCCACTTAGGTTTCAATGATGAACTTTGGAACATGGGCAACCATTTCCTGGAGATGGTAATGGTAATTTTTCTGTTGGCAGGCAGAATTGGAGCATGAAATTTAAGGATGTTACCTTTGCTGCTCAAGCAGCATTTAAGTTTGCAGAACATGCAAACCTAGCTGCCACAGCTGTTGTAGAACTTTCAAGGCAATATTGTGTTGATGAGGGTGGTTCATGCCACTTAGGTTTCAAGGATGAAAGGTTGGAACATGGTCAAGCATTTCCTTGAGATGGTAATGGTAATTTTTGTGTTGGCAGGCAGTATTGGAACATAAAAATGAAGGATGCTACCTCTGCTGCTCAAGCAGCGACTGAGTTTGCAGAACATGCAGGCTTAGCTGCCAGAGCTGTGGGGAACTTTCAAGGCAATATTTTGTTGATGAGGGTGGTTCATGCCACTTAGGTTTCAAGGATGAAAGGTTGGAACATGGTCATGCATTTCCTGGAGATGGTTATGGTAATATTTCTGTTGGCAAGTAGAATTGGAACATGAAATTTAAGGATGCTACCTCTGCTGCTCAAGCAGCGGCTGAGTTTGCAGAACATGCAAGCCTAGCTGCCAGAGCTGTTGTAGAACTTTCAAGGCAATATTGTGTTGATGATAGTGGTTCATTCCACTTAGATTTCAAGGATAACAAGGTTGGAACATTGGCAATCATTTCCTCGAGATGGTAATGGTAATTTTTCTGTTGGCAGGCAGAATTGGAACATGAAATTTAAGGATGCTACCTCTGCTGCTCAAGCAACGGTTGAGTTTGCAGAACTTGCAAGCCTAGCTTCCAGAGCTATTATAGAACTTTCAAGGCAATATTGTGTTGATGATGGTGGTTCATGCCACTTAGGTTTCAAGTATGAAATGTTGGAACATGGGCAATCATTTCCTGGAGATGTTAATGGTAATTATTCTGTTGGCAGGCATAATTAGAACTTGAAATTTAAGGATGCTACCTCTGCTGCTCAAGAAGCGACTGAGTTTGCAGAACATGCAGGCCTGGCTGCTAGTGCTCTTTTAGAACTTTAAAGGCAATATTGTGTTGATGATGGTGGTTCATGCCACTTAGGTTTCAAGGATGAAAGATTGGAACATGGGCAATCATTTCCTGGAGATGGTAATGGTAACTTTTCTGTTGGCAAGCAGAATTGGAACATGAAATTTAAGGATGCTACCTCTGCTGCTCATGCATCGACTGAGTTTGCAGAACATGCAAGCCTAGCTGCTAGAGGTGCTATAGAACTTTCAAGGCAATATTGTGTTGATGATGGTGGTTCATGCCACTTATGTTTCAAGGATGAAAGTTTGGAACATGGGCAATCATTTCCTGGAGATGGTAATGGAAATTTTTCTGTTGGCGGGCAGAATTGGAACATGAAATTTAAGGATGCTACCTCTGCTACTCAAGCAGCGTCTGAGTTTATAGAACATGCAGCCTAGCTGCCAGAGTTATTGTAGAACTTTCAAGGCAAAATTGTGTTAATAATGGTGGTTTGTGCCACTTTGGTTTCAAGGATGAAAGGTTGTAACATGGACAATCATTTCATGGAGATGGTAATTTTTCTATTGCAAAGAAGAATTGGAACATGAAATTTAAGGATGTTACCTCTGCTGCTCAAGCAGCCGCTGAGTTTGCAGAACATGCAAGCCTAGCTACCAGAGCTAATGTAGAAATTTCAAGGCAATATTGTGTTAATGATGGTGGTTCATGCCACTTGGTTTCAAGGATAAAAAGTTGGAATATGGGCAATCATTTCATGGAGATGGTAATGGTAATTTATGTATTGGCAGGCAGAATTGGAACATGAAATTTAAGGATGCTACCTCTGGTGCTCAAGCAGCGGCTGAGTTTGCAGAACATGCAAGCCTAGCTGCCAGAGGTGTTGTAGAACTTTCAAGGCAATATTGTGTTGCTGATGGTGGTTCATGCCACTTAGGTTTCAAGGATGAACTTTGGAACATGGGCAATCATTTCCTGGAGATGGTAATGGTAATTTTTCTGTTGGCAGGCAGAATTGGAGCATGAAATTTAAGGATGCTACCTCTGCTGCTCAAGCAACGTCTGAGTTTGCACAACATACAAACCTAGCTGCCACAGTTGTTGTAGAACTTTCAAGGCAATATTGTGTTGATGAGGGTGGTTCATGCCACTTAGGTTTTAAGGATGAAAGGTTGGAACATGGTCAAGCATTTCCTTGAGATGGTAATGGTAATTTTTCTGTTGGCAGGCAGTATTGGAACATAAAATTTAAGGATGCTACCTCTGTTGCTCAAGCAGCGACTGAGTTTGCAGAACATGCAAGCCTAGCTGCCAGAGCTGTGGAGAACTTTCAAGGCAATATTGTGTTGATGAGGGTGGTTCAAGCCACTTAGGTTTCAAGGATGAAAGGTTGGAACATGGTCATGCATTTCCTGGAGATGGTTATGGTAATTTTTCCGTTGGCAAGTAGAATTGGAACATGAAATTTAAGGATGTTACCTCTGCTGCTCAAGCAGCGACTGAGTTTGCAGAACATGCAAGCCAAGCTGCCAGAGCTGTTGTAGAACTTTCATGGCAATATTGTGTTGATGATAGTGGTTCATTCCACTTAGTTTTCAAGGATAACAAGGTTGGAACATGGGCAATCATTTCCTTGAGATGTTAATGGTAATTTTTCTGTTGGGAGGCAGAATTGGAACATGAAATTTAAGGATGCTACCTTTACTGCTCAAGCAGCGGCTTAGTTTGCAGAACATGCAAGCCTAGCTGCCAGAGCTGTTGTAGAACTTTCAAGGCAATATTATGTTGATGATGGTAGTTCATGCCACTTAGGTTTCAAGGATGAAAGGTTGGAACATGGGCAATCATTTCCTGGAGATGCTAAATTTTCTATTGGCATGCAGATTTAGAACATGAAATTTAAGGATGCTACCTCTGCTGCTCAAGCAGCGGCTGAGTTTGCAGAACATGGTGGCCTAGCTGCCAGAGCTGTTGTAGAACTTTCAAGGAAATATTGTGTTGATGATGGAGGTTCATGCCACTTAGGTGTCAAGGATGAAAGATTGTAACATAGGCAATCATTTCATGGAGAAGGTATTGGTAATTTATCTATTGGCAGGCAGAATTGGAACATGAAATTTAAGGATGCTACCTCTGCTGCTCAAGCAACAGCTGAGTTTGCAGAACAATCAAGCTTAGCTGCCAGAGCTGTTGTAGAACTTTCAATGCAATATTATGTTGATGATGGTAGTTCATGCCACTTAGGTTTCAAGGATGAAAGGTTGGAACATGGGCAATCATTTCCTGGAGATGGTAATGGTAATTTTTCGGTTGGCTAGCAGAATTGGAACGTGAAATTAAAGGATGCTACCTCTGTTGCTCAAGCAGCAGCTGAGTTTGCAGAACATGCAAGCCTAGCTACCAGAGCTATTGTAGAACTCTCAAGGCAATATTGTGTTGATGATGGTGGTTCATGCCACTTGGTTTCAAGGATAAAAAGTTGGAATATGGGCAATCATTTCATGGAGATGGTAATGGAAATTTATCTATTGGCAGGCAGAATTGGACCACGAAATTTAAGGATGCTACCTCTGCTGCTCAAGCAGCGGCTGAGTTTGCAGAACATGCAAGCCTAGCTGCTAGAGGTGCTGTAGAACATTCAAGGCAATATTGTGTTGATGATGGAGGTTCATGCCACTTAGGTTTCAAGGATGAAAGTTTGGAACATGGGCAATCATTTCCTGGAGATGGTAATGGTAATTTTTCTGTTGGCAGGCAGAATTGGAACATGAAACTTAAGGATGCTACCTCTGCTGCTCAAGCTGCGTCTGAGTTTATAGAACATGCAGCCTAGCTGCCAGAGTTATTGTAGAACTTTCAAGGCAAAATTGTGTTAATAATGGTGGTTCGTTCCACATAGGTTTCAAGGATGAAAAGTTGTAACATGTGCAATCATTTCATGGAGATGGTAATTTTTCTATTGGCAAGAAGAATTGGAACATGAAATTTAAGGATGCTAGCTACGCTGCTCAAGCAGTGGCTGAGTTTGTAGAACATGCAAGCCTAGCTACCAGAGCTAATGTAGAAATTTCAAGGCAATATTGTGTTAATGATGGTGGTTCATGCCACTTGGTTTCAAGGATAAAAAGTTGGAATATGGGCAATTATTTCATGGAGATGGTAATGGTAATTTATGTATTGACAGGCAGAATTGGAACATGAAATTTAAGGATGCTACCTCTGCTGCTCAAGCAGCGGCTGAGTTTGCAGAACATGCAAGCCTAGATGCCAGAGGTGTTGTAGAACTTTCAAGGCAATATTGTGTTGCTGATGGTGGTTCATGCCACTTAGGTTTCAAGGATGAACTTTGGAACATGGGCAACCATTTCCTGGAGATGGTAATGGTAATTTTTCTGTTGGCAGGCAGAATTGGAGCATGAAATTTAAGGATGCTACCTTTGCTGCTCAAGCAGCATTTGAGTTTGCAGAACATGCAAACCTAGCTGCCACAGCTGTTGTAGAACTTTCAAGGCAATATTGTGTTGATGAGGGTGGTTCATGCCACTTAGGTTTCAAGGATGAAAGGTTGGAACATGGTCAAGCATTTCCTTGAGATGGTAATGGTAATTTTTGTGTTGGCAGGCAGTATTGGAACATAAAAATGAAGGATGCTACCTCTGCTGCTCAAGCAGCGACTGAGTTTGCAGAACATGCAGGCCTAGCTGCCAGAGCTGTGGGGAACTTTCAAGACAATATTTTGTTGATGAGGGTGGTTCATGCCACTTAGGTTTCAAGGATGAAAGGTTGGAACATGGTCATGCATTTCCTGGAGATGGTTATGGTAATTTTTCTGTTGGCAAGTAGAATTGGAACATGAAATTTAAGGATGCTACCTCTGCTGCTCAAGCAGCGGCTGAGTTTGCAGAACATGCAAGCCTAGCTGCCAGAGCTGTTGTAGAACTTTCAAGGCAATATTGTGTTGATGATAGTGGTTCATTCCACTTAGTTTTCAAGGATAACAAGGTTGGAACATGGGCAATCATTTCCTTGAGATGGTAATGGTAATTTTTCTGTTGGGAGGCAGAATTGGAACATGAAATTTAAGGATGCTACCTTTACTGCTCAAGCAGCGGCTGAGTTTGCAGAACATGCAAGCCTAGCTGCCAGAGGTGCTGTAGAACTTTCAAGGCAATATTGTGTTGATGATGGTGGTTCATGCCACTTAGGCTTCAAGGATGAAAGTTTGGAACATGGGCAATCATTTCCTGGAGATGGAAATGGTAATTTTTCTATTGGCAGGCAGAATTGGAACATGAAATTTAAGGATGCTACCTCTGCTGCTCAAGTAGCGACTGAATTTGCAGAACATGCAAGCCTAGCTGCCAGAGCTGCTGTAGAACTTTCAAGGCAATATTATGTTGATGATGGTAGTTCATGCCACTTAGGTTTCAAGGATGAAAGGTTGGAACATGGGCAATCATTTCCTGGAGATGGTAAATTTTCTATTGGCATGCAGATTTAGAACATGAAATTTAAGGATGCTACCTATGCTGCTCAAGCAGCGGCTGAGTTTGCAGAACATGGTGGCCTAGCTGCCAGAGCTGTTGTAGAACTTTCAAGGAAATATTGTATTGATGATGGTGGTTCATGCCACTTAGGTTTCAAGGATGAAAGATTGGAACATAGGCAATCATTTCATGGAGAAGGTATTGGTAATTTATCTATTGGCAGGCAGAATTGGAACATGAAATGTAAGGATGCTACCTCTGCTGCTCAAGCAGCGGCTGAGTTTTCAGAACATGCAAGCCTATCTGCCAGATCTGTTGTAGAACATTAAAGGCAATATTGTGTTAATGATGGTGGTTCATGCCACTTAGGTTTCAAGGATGAAAGGTTGGAATATGGGCAATCATTTCCTGGAGATGGTAATGGTAATTTTTCTGTTGGTAGGCAGAATTGGAACATGAAATTTAAGGATGCTACCTCTACTGCTCAAGCAGCGTCTGAGTTTATAGAAAATGCAGCCTAGCTGCCAGAGTTATTGTAGAACTTTCAAGGCAATATTGTGTTGGAACATGGGCAATCATTTCCTTGATATGGTAATGGTAATTTTTCTGTTGGGAGGCAGAATTGGAACATGAAATTTAAGGATGCTACCTTTACTGCTCAAGCAGCGGCTGAGTTTGCAGAACATGCAAGCCTAGATTCCAGAGGTGCTATAGAACTTTCAAGGCAATATTGTGTTGATGATGGTGGTTCATGCCACTTAGGCTTCAAGGATGAAAGTTTGGAACATGGGCAATCATTTTCCTGGAGATGGTAAAGGTAATTTTTCTATTGGCAGGTAGAATTGGAACATGAAATTTATGGATGCTACCTCTGCTGCTCAAGTAGCGACTGAATTTGCAGAACATGCAAGCCTAGCTGCCAGAGCTGTTGTAGAACTTTCAAGGCAATATTATGTTGATGATGGTAGTTCATGCCACTTAGGTTTCAAGGATGAAAGGTTGGAACATGGGCAATCATTTCCTAGAGATGGTAAATTTTCTATTGGCATGCAGATTTAGAACATGAAATTTAAGGATGCTACCTCTGCTGCTCAAGCAGCGGCAGAGTTTGCAGAACATGGTGGCCCTAGCTGCCAGAGCTGTTGTAGAACTTTCAAGGAAATATTGTGTTGATGATGGTGGTTCATGCCACTTAGGTTTCAAGGATGAAAGATTGGAACATAGGCAACCATTTCATGGAGATGGTATTGGTAATTTATCTATTGGCAGGCAAAATTGGAACATGAAATTTAAGGATGCTACCTGTGCTGCTCAAGCAGTAGCTGAGTTTGCAGAACATGCAAGCCTAGCTGCCAGAGCTGTTGTAGAACTTTCAAGGCAATATTATGTTGATGATGGTAGTTCATGCCACTTAGGTTTCAAGGATGAAAGGTTGGAACATGGGCAATCATTTCCTGGAGATGGTAATGGTAATTTTTCGGTTGGCAGGTAGAATTAGAACATGAAATTTAAGGATGCTACCTCTGCTGCTCAAGCAGCAGCTGAGTTTGCAGAACATGCAAGCCTAGCTGTCAGAGCTGTTGCAGAACTTTCAAGGCAATATTATGTTGATGATGCTAGTTCATGCCACTTAGGTTTCAAGGATGAAAGGTTGGAACATGGGAAATCATTTCCTGGAGGTGGTAGTAGTAATTTTTCTGTTGGCAGGAAGAATTGGAACATGAAATTTAAGGATGCTACCTCTGCTGCTCAAGCAGCGGCTGAGTTTGCAGAACATGCATGCCTAGCTGCCAGAGCTGTTGTAGAACTTTCAAGGCAGTATTATTTTGATTAGGGTGGTTCATGCCACTTATGTATCAAGGATGAAAGGTTGGAACATGGTCAAGCATTTCCTTGAGATGGTAATGGTAATTTTATTGTTGGCAGGCCGTATTGGAACATGAAATTTAAGGATGCTACCTCTGCTGCTCAAGCAGCGACTGAGTTTGCAGAACATGCAAGCCTATCTGCCAGATCTGTTGTAGAACATTAAAGGCAATATTGTGTTAATGATGGTGGTTCATGCCACTTAGGTTTCAAGGATGAAAGGTTGGAATATGGGCAATCATTTACTGGAGATGGTAATGGTAATTTTTCTGTTGGCAGGCAGAATTGGAACATGAAATTTAAGGATGCTACCTCTGCTGCTCAAGCAGCGGCGGAGTTTGCAGAACATGCAAGCCTAGCTACCAGAGCTATTGTTGAACTTTCAAGGCAATATTGTGTTAATGATGGTGGTTCATGCCACTTGGTTTCAAGGATAAAAAGTTGGAATATAGGCAATTATTTCATGGAGATGGTAATGGTAATTTATGTATTGGCAGACAGAATTGGAACATGAAATTTAAGAATGCTACCTCTGCTGCTCAAGCAGCGGCTGAGTTTGCAGAACATGCAAGCCTAGCTGCCAGAGGTGTTGTAGAACTTTCAAGGCAATATTGTGTGGATGATGGTGGTTCATGCCACTTGGTTTCAAGGATAAAAAGTTGGAATTTGGGCAATCATTTCATGGAGATGGTATTGGTAACTTTTCTTTTGGCAAGAAGAATTGGAATATGAAATTAAAGGATGCTACCTCTGCTGCTCAAGCAGCGGCTGAGTTTACAGAACATGCAGGCCTAGCTACCAGAGCTGTTGTAGAACTTTCAAGGCAATATTGTTTTGATGATGGTGGTTCATGCCACTTAGGTTTCAAGGATGAAAGGTTGGAACATGGGCAATCATTTCCTGAAGATGGTAATTTTTCTGTTGGCAAGCAGAATTGGAACATGAAATTTAAGGATGCTACTTCTGCTGCTCAAGCAGCGGCTGAGTTTGCAAAACATTCAAGCCTAGCTGCCAGAGCTATTATAGAACTTTCAAAGCAATATTTTGTTGATGATGGTGGTTCATGCCACTTGGGTTTCAAGGATGAAAGGTTGGAACATGGGCAATCATTTCCTGGAGATGGTAATGGTAATTTTTCTGTTGGCAGGCAGAATTGGAACATGAAATTTAAGGATGCTACCTTTGCTGCTCAAGTAGCGGCTGAGTTTACAGAATATGCAGGCCTAGCTGCCAGAGCTGTTGTAGAACTTTCAAGGCAATATTGTGTTAATGATGGTGGTTCATGCCACTTAGGTTTCAAGGATGAAAGGTTGTAACATGGGAAATCATTTCATGGAGATGGTAATGTTAACTTTTCTATTGGCAGGCAGATTTGGAACATGAAATTTAAGGATGCTACCTCTACTGCTCAAGTAGCGACTGAGTTTATAGAACATGCAAGCCTAACTGCCAGAGCTGTTGTAGAACTTTCAAGGCAATATTGTGTTGATGAGGGTGGTTCATGCCACTTAGGTTTCAAGTTTGAAAGGTTGGAACATGGTCATGCATTTCCTGGAGATGGTTATGGTAATTTTTCTGTTGGCAAGTAGAATTTGAACATGAAATTTATGGATGCTACCTCTGCTGCTCAAGCAGCGGATGAGTTTGCAGAAGATGCAAGCCTAGCTGCAAGAGCTATTATAGAACTTTCAAGGCAATATTGTGTTGATGATGGTGGTTCATGCCACTTAGGTATCAAGGATGAAAGATTGGAACATTGGCTATCATTTCCTGGAGATGGTAATGGTAATATTTCTATTGGCAGGCAGAATTGGAACATTAAATTTAAGGATGCTTTCTCTGCTGCTCAAGAAGCGACTGAGTTTGCAGAACATGCAAGACTAGCTGCCAGAGCTATTATAGAACTTTCAAGGCAATATTGTGGTGATTATGGTGGTTCATGCCACTTAGGTTTCAAGGATGAAACGTTGGAACATAGGCAATCATTTCCTGGAGATGGTAATGATAATTTTTCAGTTGGCACGCAGAATTGGAACATGAAATTAAAGGATGCTACCTCTGTTGCTCAAGCAGCGGCTCAGTTTACAGAACATGCAGGCCTAGCTACCAGAGCTGTTGTAGAACTTTCAAGCAAATATTGTGTTTATTATGGTGGTTCATGCCACTTAGGTTTCAAGAATGAAAGATTGGAACATAGGCAATCATTTCATGGAGATGGTATAGGTAATTTATTTTTTGGCAGGGAGAATTGGAACATGAAATTTAAGGATGCTGCCTCTGCTGCTCAAGCAGCAGCTGAATTTGCAGAACATGCAAGACTAGCTGCCAGAGCTGTTGTAGAACTTTCAAGGCAATATTATGTTGATGATGGTAGTTCATGCCACTTAGGTTTCAAGGATGAAAGGTTAGAACATGGGCAATCATTTCCTGGAGATGGTATTGGTAATTTATCTATTGGCAGGCAGAATTGGAACATGAAATTTAAGGATGCTACCTCTACTGCTCAAGCAGCGGCTGAGTTTGCAGAACATGTAGGCCTAGCTACCAGAGCTGTTGTAGAACTTTCAAGAAAATATTGTGTTTATGATGGTGGTTCATGCCACTTAGGTTTAAAGGATGAAAGGTTGTAACATGGGAAATCATTTCATGGAGATGGTAATTTTTTTGTTGGCAAGCAGAATTTGGAACATGAAATTTAAGGATGCTACCTCTGCTGCTCAAGCAGCGGCTGAGTTTGCAAAACATGCAAGCCTAGCTGCCAGAGCTATTATAGAACTTTCAAGGCAATATTGTTTTGATGATGGTGGTTCATGCCACTTTGGTTTCAAAGATGAAAGGTTGGAACATGGGCAATCATTTCCTGGAGATGGTAATGGTAATTGTTCAGTTGGCAGGCAAAATTGGAACATGAAATTAAAGGATGCTACCTCTGCTGCTCAAGCAGCGGCTGAGATTACAGAATATGCAGGCCTAGCTGCCAGAGCTGTTGTAGAACTTTCAAGGGAATATTTTGTTGATGATGGTGGTTCATGCCACTTAGGTTTCAAGGATGAAAAGTTGTAACATGGGCAATCATTTCATGGAGATGGTATTTGTTTTGTTGGCAAGCAGAATTGGAACATGAAATTCAAGGATGCTACCTCTGTTGCTCAAGCAGCGGCTGAGTTTGCAGAACATGCAAGCCTAGCTACCAGAGCTATTGTAGAACTTTCAAGGCAATATTATGTTGATTATGCTGGTTCATGCCACTTGGTTTCAAGGATAAAAAGCTGGAATATGGGCAATCATTTCATGGAGATGGTAATGGTAATTTTTCTATTGGCAGGCAGAATTGGAACATGAAATTTAAGGATGCTATCGTTGCTGCTCAAGCAGAGACTGAGTTTGCAGAACATGCAAGCCTAGCTGCAAGAGCTATTATAGAACTTTCAAAACAATATTGTGTTGATGATGGTGATTCATGCCACTTAGGTTTCAAGGATGAATGGTTGGAACATGGGCAATCATTTCCTGGAGATGGTAATGGTAATTTTTCAGTTGGCAGGCAGAATTGGAACATGAAATTAAAGGATGCTACCTCTGCTGCTCAAGCAGCGGCTAAGTTTACAGAACATGCAGGGCTAGCTGCCAGAGCTGTTGTAGAACTTTCAAGGCAATATTGTTTTGATGATGGTGGTTCATTCCACTTAGGATTCAAGGATGAAAGGTTGTAACATGGGCAATCATTTCATGGAGATGGTAATTTTTTGTTGGCAAGCAGAATTTGGAACATGAAACTTAAGGATGCTACCTCTGCTGCTCAAGCAGCGGCTGAGTTTGCAAAACATGCAAGCCTAGCTGCGAGAGCTATTATAGAACTTTCAAGGCAATATTGTGTTGATGATAGTGGTTCATGCCACTTGGTTTCAAGGATAAAAAGTTGGAATATGGGCAATCATATCATGCAGATGGAAATGGTAATTTTTCTATTGGCAAGTAGAATTGGAACATGAAATTTAAGGATGCTACCTCTGCTGCTCAAGCAACTGCTGAGATTACAGAACATGCAGGCCTAGCCGCCAGAGCTGTTGTAGAACTTTCAAGGCAATATTGTGTTGATGATGGTGGTTCATGCCACTTAGGTTTCAAGGATGAAAGGTTGTAACATGGACAATCATTTCATGGAGATGGTAATTTCTTTGTTGGCAAGCAGAATTGGAACATGAAATTTAAGGATGCTACCTCTGCTGCTCAAGCAGCGGCTGAGTTTGCAGAACATGCAAGCCTAGCTACCAGAGCTATTGTAGAACTTTCAAGGCAATATTATGTTGATGATGCTGGTTCATGCCACTTGGTTTCAAGGATAAAAAGTTGGAATATGGGCAATCATATCATGGAGATGGTAATGGTAATTTTTCTATTGGCAAGTAGAATTGGAACATGAAATTTAAGGATGCTACCTCTACTGCTCAAGTAGCGACTGAGTTTACAGAACATGCAAGCCTAACTGCCAGCGCTGTTGTAGAACTTTCAAGGCAATATTGTGTTGATGATGGTGGTTCATGCCACTTAGTTTTCAAGGAAGAAAGGTTGGAACATGGGCAATCATTTCCTTGAGATGGTAATGGAAATTTTTCTGTTGGAAGGCAGAATTGGAACATAAAATTTAAGGATGCTACCTCTACTGCTCAAGCAGCGGTTGAGTTTGCAGAACATGCAAGCCTAGCTGCCAGAGGTGCTGTAGAACTTTTAAGGCAATATTGTGTTGATGATGGTGGTTCATGCCACTTAGGTTTCAAGGATGAAAGTTTGGAACATGCACAATCATTTCCTGGAGATGGTAATGGTAATTTTTTTGTTGGCAGGCAGAATTGGAACATGAAATTTAAGGATGCTACATCTGGTGCTCAAGCAGCATCTGAATTTGCAGAACGTGCAAGCCTAGCTGCCAAAGCTATTCTAGAACTTTCAAGGCAATATTGTGTTGATGATGGTGGTTCATGCCACTTAGGTTTCAAGGATGAAAGGTTGGAACATGGACAATCATTTCCTTGAGATGGTAATGGTAATCTTTCCACTGGCAGGCAGAATTGGAACATGAAATTTAAGAATACTAACCTTGCTGCTCAAGCAGCAGCTGAATTTGCAGAACATGCAAGCTTCGCTGCCAGAGCTGTTGTAGAACTTTAAAGGCAATATTGTGGTGATGATGGTGGTTCATGCCACTTAGGTTTCAAGGATGAAAGGTTGTAACATGGGTAATCATTTCATGGAGATGGTAATTTTTTTGTTGGCATGCAGAATTGGAACATGAAATTTAAGGATGCTACCTCTGTTGCTCAAGAAGCGGCTGAGTTTCCAGAACATGCAAGCCTAGCTACCAGAGCTATTGTAGAACTTTCAAGGCAATATTGTGTTGATGATGGTGGTTCATGTCACTTGGTTCCAAGGATAAAAAGTTGGAATATGGGCAATCATTTCATGGAGATGGTAATGGTAATTTTTCTAATGGTAGGCAGAATTGGAACATGAAATTTAAGGATGTTACCTCTGCTGCTCAAGTAGCGACTGAGTTTACAGAACATGCAAGCCTTACTGCCAGAGCTATTGTAGAACTTTCAAGGCAATATTGTGTTGATGATGGTGGTTCATGCCACTTAGTTTTCAAGGATGAAAGGTTAGAACATGGGCAATCATTTCCTTGAGATGGTAATGGTAATTTTTCTATTGGAAGGCAGAATTGGAACATGAAATTTAATGATGTTACCTCTGCTTCTCAAGGAGCGGCTCAGTTTATAAAACATGCAGGCCTTGCTCCTAGAGCAGTTTTAGAACTTTAAAGGCAATATTGTGTTGATGATGGTGGTTTATGACACTTAAGTTTCAAGGATGAAAGATTGGAACATGCGCAATTATTTCATGGAGATGGTAATTTTTATGTTGGCAAGCAGAATTGGAACATGAAATTTAAGGATGCTACCACTGCTGCACAAGCAGCGGCTGAGTTTTTATAACATGCAAACCTAGCTGCCAGAGCTATTTTAGAACTTTCAAAGCAATATTGTGTTGATGATGGAGGTTCATGCCACTTGGGTTTCAAGGATGAAAGGTTGGAACATGGGCAATCATTTCCAGGAGATGGTAATGGTAATTTTTCTGTTGGCAGGCAGAATTGGAACATGAAATTTAAGGATGCTACCTCTGCTGCTCAAGCAGCGGCTGAGTTTGCAGAACATGCAAGCCTAGCTACCAGAGCTATTGTAGAACTTTCAAGGCAATATTGTGTTGATGATGGTGGTTCATGCCACTTGGTTTCAAGGATAAAAAGTTGGAATATGGGAAATCATTTCATGGAGATGGTAATGGTAATTTTTCTATTGGCAGGCAGAATTGGAATATGAAATTTAAGGATGCTACCTCTGCTGCTCAAGTAGCGACTGAGTTTACAAAACATGCAAGCCTAACTGCCAGAGCTGTTGTAGAACTTTCAAGGCAATATTGTGTTGATGATGGTGGTTCATGCCACTTATGTTTCAATTATGATAGATTGGAACATGGGCAATCATTTCATAGAGATGGTAATGTTAATTTTTCTGTTGGCAGGCAGAATTGGAACATGAAATTTAAGGATTCTACCTCTGCTGCTCAAGCAGCGGCGGAGTTTGCAGAACATGCAAGCCTAGCTACTAGAGCTGTTGTAGAACTTTCAAGGCAATATTGTGTTGATGATGGTGGTTCTAGCCACTTAGGTTTCAAGGATGATAGGTTGGAACATGGGCAATCTTTTCCTCGAGACGGTAATGGTAATTATTTCATGGAGATGGTAATATTTATGTTGGCAAGAAGAATTGGAACATGAAATTTAAGGATGCTACCTCTGCTGCTCAAGCAACGGCTGAGTTTTTATAACATGCAAACCTAGCTACCAGAGCTGTTGTAGAACTTTCAAGGCAATATTATGTTGATGATGGTGGTTCATGCCACTTGGTTTCAAGGATAAAATGTTGGAATATGGTCAATCATTTAATAGAGATGGTAATGGTAACTTTTCTATTGGCAAGCAGAATTGGAACATGAACTAAAAGGATGCTACCTCTGTTGCTCAAGCAGCGGCTGAGTTTGCAGAACATGCAAGCCTAGCTACCAGAGCTATTGTAGAACTTTCAAGGCAATATTGTGTTGATGATGGTGGTTCATGCCACTTGGTTTCAAGGATAAAAAGTTGGAATATGGGCAATCATTTCATGGAGATGGTAATGGTAATTTTTCTGTTGGCAAGCAGAATTGGAACATGAAATTTAAGGATGCTACCTCTGGTGCTCGAGCAGCGTCTGAGTTTGTAGAACATGCAGGCCTAGCTGCCAGAGCTGTTGTAGAACTTTCAAGGCAATATTGTGTTGATGATGGTGGTTCATGCCACTTAGGTTTCAAGGATGAAAGGTTGTAACATGGGAAATCATTTCATGGAGATGGTAATTTTTTTGTTGGCAAGCAGAATTGGAACATGAAATTTAAGGATGCTACCTCTGCTGCTCAAGCAACGGTTGAGTTTGCAGAACATGCAAGCCTAGCTGCCAAAGCTGTTGTAGAACTTTCAAGGCAATACTGTGTTGATGATGGTGGTTCATGCCACTTAGGTTTAAAGGATGAAAGGTTGTAACATGGGAAATCATTTCATGGAGATGGTAATTTTTTTGTTGGCAAGCAGAATTGGAACATGAAATTTAAGGATGATACCTCTGCTGCTCAAGTAGCGACTGAGTTTATAGAACATGCAAGCCTAACAGCCATAGCTGTTGTAGAACTTTCAAGGCAATATTGTGTTGATGATGGTGGTTTATGCCACTTAGTTTTCAAGGATGAAAGGTTGGAACATGGGCAATCATTTCCTTGAGATGGTAATGGTAATTTTTCTGTTGGAAGGCAGAATTGGAACATGAAATTTAAGGATGCTACCTTTACTGCTCAAGCAGCAGTTGAGTTTGAAGAACATGCAAGCCTAGGTGCCAGAGTTGTTGTAGAACTTTCAAGGCAATATTGTGTTGATGATGGTGGTTCATGCCACTTAGGTTTCAAAGATGAAAGGTTGGAACATGGGCAATCATTTCCTGGAGATGGTAATGGTAATTTTTCTGTTGGTAGGCAGAAATGGAACATGAAATTTAAGGATGCCACCTCTGCCGCTCAAGCAGCGGCTAAATTTGCAGAACATGCAAGCCTAGCTGCCAGAGCAATTATAGATCTTTCAAGGCAATATTGTGTTGATGATGGTGGTTCATGCCACTTAGGTTTCAAGAGGATGAAAGGTTGGAACATGGGCAATCATTTCCTAGAGATGGTAATGGTAATTTTTCTGTTGGCAGGTAGAATTGGAACATGAAATTTAAGGATACTAACTCTGCTGCTCAAGCAGCGGCTGAATTTGCAGAAGATGCAAGCTTCGCTACCAGAGCTGTTGTAGAACTTTAAAGGCAATATTGTGTTGATGATGGTGGTTCATGCCACTTAGGTTTCAAGGATGAAAGGTTGGAACATGGGCAATCATTTCCTAGGAGATGGTAATGGTAATTTTTCTGTTGGCAGGCAGAATTGGAACATGAAATTTAAGGATGCTACCTCTGCTGCTCAATTAGCGACTGAGTTTGCAGAACATGCAAGCCTAGCTACCAGAGCTGTTGTAGAACTTTCAAGGCAATATTGTGTTGATGGTGGTGGTTCATGACACTAAGGTTTTAAGGATTAAAGGTTGGAACATGGGCAATCATTTCCTGGAGATGGTAATGGTAAATTTTCTGTTGGCAGGCAGAATTGGAACATGAAATTTAAGGATGCTACCTCTGCTGCTCAAGCAGCGGCTGAGTTTGCAGAACATGGAAGCCTAGCTGCCAGAGCTGTTGTAGAACTTTCAAGGCAATATTGTGTTGATGATGGTGGTTCATGCCACTTAGGTTTCAAGGATGAAAGGTTGGAACATGGGCAATCATTTCCTTGAGATGGTAATGGTAATTTTTCTGCTGGAAGGCAGAATTGGAACATGAAATCTAAGGATGCTACCTCTGCTGCTCAAGCAGGGGCTGAGTTTATAGAACATGCAGGCCTAGCTGCTAGAGCAGTTTTAGAACTTTAAAGGCAATATTGTGTTGATGATGGTGGTTTATGCGACTTAAGTTTCAAGGATGAAAGGTTTGAACATGGGCAATCATTTCCTGGAGATGGTAATTTTTCTGATGGCAAGCAGAATTGGAACATGAAATTAAGGATGCTACCTCTGCTGCTGAAGCAGCAACTGAGTTTGCAGAACATACAAGACAAGCTGCCATATCAGTTGTAGAACTTTAAAGGCAATATTGTATTGATGATGGTGGTTCATGCCACTTAGCCTTCAAGGATGAAATGTTGGAACATGGGCATTAATTTCCTAGAGATGGTAATGGTAATTTTTCTATTGGCAGGCAGAATTGGAACATGAAATTTAAGGATGCTACAGCTGCTGCTCAAGCAACGACTGAGTTTGCAGAACATGCAAGCCTAGCTGCAAGAGCTATTATAGAACTTTCAAGGCAATATTGTGTTGATGATGGTGGTTCATGCCACTTAGGTTTCAAGGATGAAAGGTTGTAACATGCGCAATCATTTCCTGGAGATGGTAATGGTTATTTTTCTCTTGGCAGGTAGAATGGGAACATGAAATTTAAAGATGCTACCTCTGGTGCTCAAGAAGCGTCTGAGTTTGCAGAACATGCAAGCCTAGCTGCCAGAGCTATTGTAGAACTTTCAAGGCAATATTATGTTGATGATGCTGGTTCATGCCACTTGGTTTCAAGGATAAAAAGTTGGAATATGGGCAATCATTTCATGGAGATGGTAATGGTAATTTTTCTATTGGCAGGCAGAATTGGAACATGAAATTTAATGATGCTATCGTTGCTGCTCAAGCAGAGACTGAGTTTGCATAACATGCAAGCCTAGCTGCAAGAGCTATTATAGAACTTTCAAAACAATATTGTGTTGATGATGGTGATTCATGCCACTTAGATTTCAAGGATTAAAGGTTGGAACATGGGCAATCATTTCCTGGAGATGGTAATGGTAATTTTTCAGTTGGCAGGCAGAATTGGAACATGAAATTAAAGGATGCTACCTCTGCTGCTCAAGTAACGGCTAAGTTTACAGAACATGTAGGGCTAGATGCCAGAGCTGTTGTAGAACTTTCAAGGCAATATTGTTTTGATGATGGTGGTTCATGCCACTTAGGATTCAAGGATGAAAGGTTGTAACATGGGCAATCATTTCATGGAGATGGTAATTTTTTTGTTGGCAAGCAGAATTTGGAACATGAAATTTAAGGATGCTACCTCTGCTGCTCAAGCAGCCGCTGAGTTTTCAAAACATGCAAGCCTAGCTGCCATAGCTATTATAGAACTTTCAAGGCAATTTTGTGTTGATGATGGTGGTTCATGCCACTTAGGTTTCAAAGATGAAAGGTTGGAACATGGGCAATCATTTCCTGGAGATGGTAATGGTAATTTTTCAGTTGGAAGGCAGAATTGGAACATGAAATTAAAGGATGCTACCTCTGCTGCTCAAGCAGCGGCTGAGATTACAGAACATGCAGGCCTAGCTGCCAGAGCTGTTGTAGAACTTTCAAGGCAATATTGTGTTGATGATGGTTGTTCATGCCACTTAGGTTTCAAGGATGAAAGGTTGTAACATGGGCAATCATTTCATGGAGATGGTAATTTTTTTGTTGGCAAGCAGAATTGGAACATGAAATTTAAGGATGCTACCTCTGCAGCTCAAGTAGCGGCTGAATTTGCAGAACATGCAAGCCTAGCTACCAGAGCTATTGTAGAACTTTCAAGGCAATATTATGTTGAAGATGTTGGTTTATGCCACTTGGTTTCAATGATAAAAAGTTGGAATATGGGCAATCATATCATGGAGATGGTAATGGTAATTTTTCTATTGGCAAGTAGAATTGGAACATGAAATTTAAGGATGTTACCTCTGCTGCTCAAGTAGCGTACGAGTTTACAGAACATGCAAGCCTAACTGCGAGAGCTGTTGTAGAACTTTCAAGGCAATATTGTGTTGATGATGGTGGTTCATGCCACTTAGTTTTCAAGGATGAAAGGTTGGAACATGGGCAATCATTTCCTTGAGATGGTAATGGTAATTTTTCTGTTGGAAGGCATAATTGGAACATGAAATTTAAGGATGCTACCTCTGCTGCTCAAGCAGCGGTTGAGTTTGCAGAACATGCAAGCCTAGCTGCCAGAGGTGCTGTAGAACTTTCAAGGCAATATTGTGTTGATGATGGTGGTTCATGCCACTTAGGTTTCAAGGATGAAATTTTGGAACATGCGCTATCATTTCCTGGAGATGGTAATGGTAATTTTTCTGTTGGCAGGCAGAATTGGAACATGAAATTTAAAGATGCTACCTCTGGTGCTCAAGCAGCGTCTGAGTTTGCAGAACATGCAAGCCTAGCTGCCAAAGTTATTGTAGAACTTTCAAGGCAATATTGTGTTGATGATGGTGGTTCATGCCACTTAGGTTTCAAGGATGAAAGGTTGGAACATGGACAATCATTTCCTTGAGATGGTAATGGTAATCTTTCTATTGGCAGGCAGAATTGGAACATGAAATTTAAGAATACTAACTCTGTTGCTCAAGAAGCGGCTGAATTTGCAGAACATGCAAGCTTCGCTGCCAGAGCTGTTGTAGAACTTTAAAAGCAATATTGTGTTGATGATGGTGGTTCATGCCACTTAGGTTTCAAGGATGAAAGGTTGTAACATGGGCAATCATTTCATGGAGATGGTAATTGTTTTGTTGGCATGCAGAATTGGAACATGAAATTTAAGGATGCTACCTCTGTTGCTCAAGCAGCGGCTGAGTTTACAGAACATGCAGGCCTAGCTGCCAGAGCTGTTGTAGAACTTTCAAGGCAATATTGTGTTGATGACGGTGGTTCATGCCACTTAGGTTTCAAGGATGAATGGTTGTAACATGGGCAATCATTTCATAGAGATGGTAATTTTTTTGTTGGCAAGCAAAATTGGAACATGAAATTTAAGGATGCTACCTCTGCTGCTCAAGCAGCGGCTGAGTTTGCAGAACATGCAAGCCTAGCTGCCAGAGCTGTTGTAGATCTTTCAAGGCAATATTGTGTTGATGATGGTTGTTCATGCCACTTAGGTTTCAAGGATGTAAGCTTGGAACATGGGAAATCATTTCCTGGAGATGGTAATGGTAATTTTTCTATTGGCAGGCAGAATTGGAACATGAAATTTAAGGATGCTACCTCTGCTGCTCAAGCAGCGACTGAGTTTGCAGAACATGCAAGCCTAGCTGGCAGAGCTATTATAGAACTTTCAGGGCAATATTCTGTTGAAGATGGTGGTTCATGCCACTTAGGTTTCAAGGATGAAAGGTTGGAACATGGGCAATCATTTCCTGGAGATGGTAATGGTAATTTTTCTGTTGGCAGGCAGAATTGGAACATGAAATTAAAGGATGCTACCTCTGCTGCTCAAGCAACGACTGAGTTTACAGAATATGTAGGCCTAGTTGCCAGAGCTGTTGTAGAACTTTCAAGGCAATATTGTGTTGATGACGGTGGTTCATGCCACTTAGGTTTCAAGGATGAATGGTTGTAACTTGGGCAATCATTTCATAGAGATGGTAATTTTTTTGTTGGCAAGCAAAATTGGAACATGAAATTTAAGGATGCTACCTCTGCTGCTCAAGCAGCGGCTGAGTTTGCAGAACATGCAAGCCTAGCTACCAGAGCTATTGTAAAACTTTCAAGGCAATATTATGTTGATGATGCTGGTTCATGCCACTTGGTTTCAAGGATAAAAAGTTGGAATATGGGCAATTATTTCATGGAGATGGTAATGGAAATTTTTCTGTTGGCAGGCAGAATTGGAACATGAAATTTAAGGATGCTACCTCTGCTGCTCAAGCGGTTGCTGAGTTTGCAGAACATGCAAGCCAAGCTACCAGAGGTGCTGTAGAACTTTCAAGGCAATATTGTGTTGATGATGGTGGTTCATGCCACTTAGTTTTCAAGGATGAAAGGTTGGAACATGGGCAATCATTTCCTCGAGATTGTAATGGTAATTTTTCTATTAGAAGGCAGAATTGGAACATGAAATTTAAGGATGCTACCTCTACTGCACAAGCAGCGGTTGAGTTTGCAGAACATGCAAGCCTGGCTGCCAGAGCTGTTGTAGAACTTTCAAGGCAATATTGTGTTGATGATGGTGGTTCATGCCACTTAGGTTTCAAGGATGAAAGGTTGGAACATGCGCAATCATTTCCTTGAGATGGTAATGGTAATTTTTCTGATGGCAAGTAGAATTGGAACAAGAAATTTAAGGATGCTACCTCTGCTGCTCAAAAAGCGGCTGAGTTTGCAAAACATGCAAGCCTAGCTGCCAGAGCTGTTGTAGACCTTTCAAGGTAATATTGTGGTAGTGATTGTGGTTCACGCCACTTAGGTTTCAAGGATGAAAGGTTGGAACATGGGCAATAATTTCCTGGAGATGGTAATGGTAATTTTTCTGTTGGTAGGCAGAATTGGAACATGAAATTTAAGGATGCTACCTCTGCCTCTCAAGCAGCGGCTGAGTTTGCAGAACATGCAAGCCTGGGTGCCAGAGCTGTTGTAGAACTTTCAAGGCAATATTGTGTTGATGATGGTGGTTCATGCCACTTAGGTTTCAAGCATGAAAGGTTGGAACATGAGCAATCATTTGCTTGAGATGGTAATGGTAATATTTCTTTTGGCAGGCAGAATTGGAACATGAAATTTAAGGATACTAACTCTGCTGCTCAAGCAGCGGCTGAATTTGCAGAACATGCAAGCTTCGCTACCAGAGCTGTTGTAGAACTTTAAAGGCAATATTGTATTGATGATGGTGGTTCATGCCACTTAGATTTCAAGGATGAAATGTTGGAACATGCGCAATCATTTCCTGGAGATGGTAATGGTAATTTTTTAGTTGGCAGGCAGAATTGGAACATGAAATTTAAGGATGCTACCTCTGCCTCTCAAGCAACGGCTGAGTTTGCAGAATATGCAAGCCTGGCTGCCAGAGCTGTTATAGAACATTTAAGGAAATATTGTGTTGATGATGGTGGTTCATGCCACTTAGGTTTCAAGGATGAAAGGTTGGAACATGGGCAATCATTTCCTTGAGATGGTAATGGTAATTTTTCTGTTGGAAGGCTGAATTGGAACATGAAATTTAAGGATGCTACCTCTGCTGCTCAAGCAGCGGCTGAGTTTGCAGAACATGCAACCTTAGATGCCAGAGCTGTTATAGAACTTTAAGGAAATATTGTGTTGATGATGGTGGTTCATGCCACTTAGGTTTCAAGGATGAAAGCTTGGAACATGGGCAATCATTTCCTGGAGATGGAAAATTTTCTGTTGGCAAGAAAATTGGAACATGAAATTTACGGATGCTTCCTCTGCTGCTCAAGCAACAACTGAGTTTGCAGAACATGCAAGCCTACCTGCCAGAGCTGTTGTAGAACTTTCAAGGAAATATTGCGTTGATGATGGTGGTTCATGCTACTTAGTTTTTAAGGATGAAAGGATGGAAAATGGGTAATCATTTCATGGAGATGGTAATTTTTTTGTTGGCAGGCAGAATAGGAACATGCAATTTAAGGATGCTACCTCTGCTGCTCAAGCAGCGACTGAGTTTGCAGAACATGCAAGCCTAGCTGCCAGAGGTGCTGTAGAACTTTCAAGGCAATATTGTGTTGATGGTGGTGGTTCATGCCACTTAGGTTTCAAGGATGAAAGGTTGGAACATGGGCAATCATTTCCTCGAGATGTTAATGGTAAATTTTCTGTTGGCATGCAGAATTGAACATGAAATTTAAGGATGCTACCTCTGTTGGTCAAGCAGCGGCTGAGTTTGCAGAACTTGCAAGCCTGGCTGCCAGAGCTGTTGTAGAACTTTCAAGGCAATATTGTGTTGATGATGGTGGTTCATGCCACTTAGGTTTCAAGGATGAAAGGTTGGAACATGGGCAATCATTTCCTTGAGATGGTAATGGTAATTTTTCTGTTGGAAGGCAGAATTGAACATGAAATTTAAGGATGCTACCTCTGCTGCTCAAGCAACGGCTGAGTTTGCAGAACATGCAAGCCTAGCTGCCAGAGGTGCTATAGAACTTTCAAGGCAATATTGTGTTGATGGTGGTGGTTCATGCCACTTAGGTTTCATGGATGAAAGTTTGGAACATGGGCAATCATTTCCCTGAGATGGTAATGGTAAGTTTTTTGCTGGCAGGCAGAATTGGAACATGAAATTTAAGGATGCTACCTCTGCTGCTCAAGCAGCGTCTGAGTTTGCAGAACATGCAAGCCTAGCTGCCAGAGCTATTGTAGAACTTTCAAGGTAATATTGTGTTGATGATTGTGGTTCATGCCACTTAGGTTTCAAGGATGAAAGGTTGGAACATGGGCAATCATTTCCTGGAGATGGTAATGGTAATTTTTCTGTTGGTAGGAAGAATTGGAACATGAAATTTAAGGATGCTACCTCTGCCTCTCAAGCAGCGGCGGAGTTTGCAGAACATGCAAGCCTGGCTGCCAGAGCTGTTGTAGAACTTTCAAGGTAATATTGTGTTGATGATGGTGGTTCATGCCACTTAGGTTTCAAGGATGAAAGGTTGGAACATGAGCAATCATTTTCTTGAGATGGTAATGGTAATATTTCTGTTGGCAGGCAGAATTGGGACATGAAATTTAAGGATACTAACTCTGCTGCTCAAGCAGTGGCTGAATTTACAGAACATGCAAGCTTCGCTACCAGAGCTGTTGTAGAACTTTAAAGGAAATATTGTGTTGATGATGGTGGTTCATGCCACTTTGGTTTCAAGGATGAAAGGTTGGAACATGTGCAATCATTTCCTGGAGATGGTAATGGTAATTTTTCTGTTGGTAGGCAGAATTGGAACATAAAATTTAAGGATGCTACCTCTACTGCACAAGTAGCGGCTAAGTTTGCAGAATATGCAAGCCTAGCTGCCAGAGCTATTGTAGAACTTTCAAGGCAATATTGTGTTGATGATGTTGGTTCATGCCACTTAGGTTTCAAGGATGAAAGGTTGGAACATGGGCAATCATTTCCTGGAGATGGTAAATTTTCTGTTGGCAGGAAAATTGGAACATAAAATTTACGGGTGCTACCTCTGGTGCTCAAGCACCGGCTGAGTTTGTAGAACATGCAAGCCTAGCTGCCAGAGCTGTTGTAGAACTTTCAAGGAAATATTGCGTTGATGATGGTGGTTCATGCCACTTAGTTTTTATGGATGAAAGGATGGAACATGGGCAATCATTTCCTGGAGATGGTAATTTTTCTTTAGGCAGGTAGAATTGGAACATGAAATTTAAGGATGCTACCTCTGCTGCTCAAGCAGCGGCTGAGTTTGCAGAACATGCAAGCCTAGCTGCCAGAGCTGTTATAGAACTTTCAAGGAAATATTGTGTTGATGATGGTGCTTCATGCCACTTAGGTTTCAAGGATGAAAGCTTGGAACATGGGCAATCATTTCCTGGAGATGGAAAATTTTCTGTTGGCAGGAAAATTGGAACATGAAATTTACGGATGCTTCCTCTGCTGCTCAAGCAACGGCTGAGTTTGTAGAACATGCAAGCCTAGCTGCCAGAGCTGTTGTAGAACTTTCAAGGAAATATTGCGTTGATGATGGTGGTTCATGCTACTTAGTTTTTAAGGATGAAAGAATGGAAAATGGGCAATCATTTCCTGGAGATGGTAATTTTGCTGTAGGCAGGTAGAATTGGAACATGAAATTTAAGGATGCTACCTCTGCTGCTCAAGCAGCGGCTGAGTTTGTAGAACATGCAAGCCTAGCTGCCAGAGCTGTTGTAGAACTTTTAAGGAAATATTGTGTTGATGATGATGGTTCATGCCACTTAGTTTCTAAGGATGAAAGGATGGAACATAGGCAATCATTTCCTGGAGATGGTAATTTTTCTGTAGGCAGGTAGAATTGGAACATGAAATTTAAGGATGCTACCTCTGCTGCCCAAGCAGCAGCTGAATTTGCAGAACATGCAAGCCTAGCTGCCAGAGCTGTTATAGAACTTTCAAGGAAATATTGTGTTGATGATGGTGGTTCATGCCACTTAGGTTTCAAGGATGAAAGGTTGGAACATGGGCAATCATTTCCTAGAGATGGTAAATTTTCTGTCGGCGTGAAAATTGGAACATAAAATTTACGGATCCAACCTCTGGTGCTCAAGCACCGGCTGAGTTTGCAGAACATGCAAGCCTAGCTGCCAGAGCTGTTGTAGAACTTTCAATGAAATATTGCGTTGATGATGGTGGTTCATGCAACTTAGTTTTTATGGATGAAAGGATGGAAAATGGGCAATCCTTTCCTGGAGATGCTAATGGTAATTTTTCTATTGGCAGGCATAATTGGAACATGAAATTTAAGGATGCTGCCTCTGCTGCTCAAGTAGCGACTGAGTTTGTAGAACATGCAAGCCTAACTGTTAGAGCTATTGTAGAACTTTAAAAGCAATATTGTGTTGATGATGGTGGTTCATGCCACTTAGGTGTCAAGGATGAAAGGTTGGAACATGGGCAATCATTTCCTCGAGATGTTAATGGTAAATTTTGTGTTGGCATGCAGAATTGGAACATGAAATTTAAGGATGCTACCTCTGTTGGTCAAGCAGCGGCTGAGTTTGCAGAACTTGCAAGCCTGGCTGCCAGAGCTGTTGTAGAACTTTCAAGGCAATATTGTGTTGATGATGGTGGTTCATGCCACTTAGGTTTCAAGGATGAAAGGTTGGAACATGGGCAATCATTTCCTTCAGATGGTAATGGTAATTTTTCTGTTGGAAGGCAGAATTGAACATGAAATTTAAGGATGCTACCACTGCTGCTCAAGCAACGGCTGAGTTTGCAGAATATGCAAGCCTAGCTGCCAGAGGTGCTGTAGAACTTTCAAGGCAATATTGTGTTGATGGTGGTGGTTGATGCCACTTAGGTTTCATGGATGAAAGTTTGGAACATGGGCAATCATTTCCCTGAGATGGTAATGGTAAGTTTTTTGCTGGCAGGCAGAATTGGAACATGAAATTTAAGGATGCTACCTCTGCTGCTCAAGCAGCGTCTGAGTTTGCAGAACATGCAAGCCTAGCTGCCAGAGCTATTGTAGAACTTTCAAGGTAATATTGTGTTGATGATTGTGGTTCATGCCACTTAGGTTTCAAGGATGAAAGGTTGGAACATGGGCAATCATTTCCTGGAGATGGTAATGGTAATTTTTCTGTTGGTAGGCAGAATTGGAACATGAAATTTAAGGATGCTACCTATGCCTCTCAAGCAGCGGCGGAGTTTGCAGAACATGCAAGCCTGCCTGCCAGAGCTGTTGTAGAACTTTCAAGGAAATATTGTGTTGATGATGGTGGTTCATGCCACTTAGGTTTCAAGGATGAAAGGTTGGAACATGAGCAATCATTTTCTTGAGATGGTAATGGTAATATTTCTGTTGGCAGGCAGAATTGGGACATGAAATTTAAGGATACTAATTCTGCTGCTCAAGTAGCGGCTGAATTTACATAACATGCAAGCTTCGCTACCAGAGCTGCTGTAGAATTTTAAAGGCAATATTGTGTTGATGATGGTGGTTCATGCCACTTTGGTTTCAAGGATGAAAGGTTGGAACATGTGCAATCATTTCCTGGAGATGGTAATGGTAATTTTTCTGTTGGTAGGCAGAATTGGAACATAAAATTTAAGGATGCTACCTCTACTGCACAAGTAGCGGCTGAGTTTGCAGAATATGCAAGCCTAGCTGCCAGAGCTATTGTAGAACTTTCAAGGCAATATTGTGTTGATGATGTTTGTTCATGCCACTTAGGTTTCAAGGATGAAAGGTTGGAACATGGGCAATCATTTCCTGGAGATGGTAAATTTTCTGTTGGCACGAAAATTGGAACATAAAATTTACGGGTGCTACCTTTGGTGCTCAAGCACCGGCTGAGTTTGTAGAACATGCAAGCCTAGCTGCCAGAGCTGTTGTTGAATTTTCAAGGAAATATTGCGTTGATGATGGTGGTTCATGCCACTTAGTTTTTATGGATGAAAGGATGGAACATGGGCAATCATTTCCTGGAGATGGTAATTTTTCTTTAGGCAGGTAGAATTGGAACATGAAATTTAAGGATGCTACCTCTGCTGCTCAAGCAGCGGCTGAGTTTGCAGAACATGCAAGCCTAGCTGCCAGAGCTGTTATAGAACTTTCAAGGAAATATTGTGTTGATGATGGTGCTTCATGCCACTTAGGTTTCAAGGATGAAAGCTTGGAACATGGGCAATCATTTCCTGGAGATGGAAAATTTTCTGTTGGCAGGAAAATTGGAACATGAAATTTACGGATGCTTCCTCTGGTGCTCAAGCAACGGCTGAGTTTGTAGAACATGCAAGCCTAGCTGCCAGAGCTGTTATAGAACTTTCAAGGAAATATTGCGTTGATGGTGGTGGTTCATGCTACTTAGTTTTTAAGGATGAAAGAATGGAAAATGGGCAATCATTTCCGGGAGATGATAATTTTTCTGTAGGCAGGTAGAATTGGAACATGAAATTTAAGGATGCTACCTCTGCTGCTCAAGCAGCGGCTTAGTTTGCAGAAGATGCATGCCTAGCTGCCAGAGCTGTTGTAGAACTTTTAAGGAAATATTGTGTTGATGATTATGGTTCATGCCACTTAGTTTCTAAGGATGAAAGGATGGAACATGGGCAATCATTTCCTGGAGATGGTAATTTTTCTGTAGGCAGGTAGAATTGGAACATGAAATTTAAGGATGCTACCTCTGCTGCCCAAGCAGCGGCAGAATTTGCAGAACATGCAAGCCTAGCTGCCAGAGCTGTTACAGAACTTTCAAGGAAATATTGTGTTGATGATGGTGGTTCATTCCACTTAGGTTTCAAGGATGAAAGGTTGGAACATGGGCAATCATTTCCTGGAGATGGTAAATTTTCTGTTGGCATGAAAATTGGAACATAAAATTTACGGATCCAACCTGTGGTGCTCAAGCACCGGCTGAGTTTGCAGAACATGCAAGCCTAGCTGCCAGAGCTGTTGTAGAACTTTCAATGAAATATTGCGTTGATGATGGTGGTTCATGCAACTTAGTTTTTATGGATGAAAGGATGAAAAATGGGCAATCCTTTCCTGGAGATGCTAATGGTAATTTTTCTATTGGCAGGAATAATTGGAACATGAAATTTAAGGATGCTGCCTCTGCTGCTCAAGTAGCGACTGATTTTGTGGAACATGCAAGCCTAACTGTTAGAGCTATTGTAGAACTTTAAAAGCAATATTGTGTTGATGATGGTGGTTCATGCCACTTAGGTGTCAAGGATGAAAGGTTGGAACATGGGCAATCATTTCCTCGAGATGTTAATGGTAAATTTTGTGTTGGCATGCAGAATTGGAACATGAAATTTAAGGATGCTACCTCTGTTGGTCAAGCAGCGGCTGAGTTTGCAGAACTTGCAAGCCTGGCTGCCAGAGCTGTTGTAGAACTTTCAAGGCAATATTGTGTTGATGATGGTGGTTCATGCCACTTAGGTTTCAAGGATGAAAGGTTGGAACATGGGCAATCATTTCCTTCAGATGGTAATGGTAATTTTTCTGTTGGAAGGCAGAATTGAACATGAAATTTAAGGATGCTACCACTGCTGCTCAAGCAACGGCTGAGTTTGCAGAATATGCAAGCCTAGCTGCCAGAGGTGCTGTAGAACTTTCAAGGCAATATTGTGTTGATGGTGGTGGTTGATGCCACTTAGGTTTCATGGATGAAAGTTTGGAACATGGGCAATCATTTCCCTGAGATGGTAATGGTAAGTTTTTTGCTGGCAGGCAGAATTGGAACATGAAATTTAAGGATGCTACCTCTGCTGCTCAAGCAGCGTCTGAGTTTGCAGAACATGCAAGCCTAGCTGCCAGAGCTATTGTAGAACTTTCAAGGTAATATTGTGTTGATGATTGTGGTTCATGCCACTTAGGTTTCAAGGATGAAAGGTTGGAACATGGGCAATCATTTCCTGGAGATGGTAATGGTAATTTTTCTGTTGGTAGGCAGAATTGGAACATGAAATTTAAGGATGCTACCTATGCCTCTCAAGCAGCGGCGGAGTTTGCAGAACATGCAAGCCTGGCTGCCAGAGCTGTTGTAGAACTTTCAAGGAAATATTGTGTTGATGATGGTGGTTCATGCCGCTTAGGTTTCAAGGATGAAAGGTTGGAACATGAGCAATCATTTTCTTGAGATGGTAATGGTAATATTTCTGTTGGCAGGCAGAATTGGGACATGAAATTTAAGGATACTAATTCTGCTGCTCAAGTAGCGGCTGAATTTACATAACATGCAAGCTTCGCTACCAGAGCTGCTGTAGAATTTTAAAGGCAATATTGTGTTGATGATGGTGGTTCATGCCACTTTGGTTTCAAGGATGAAAGGTTGGAACATGTGCAATCATTTCCTGGAGATGGTAATGGTAATTTTTCTGTTGGTAGGCAGAATTGGAACATAAAATTTAAGGATGCTACCTCTACTGCACAAGTAGCGGCTGAGTTTGCAGAATATGCAAGCCTAGCTGCCAGAGCTATTGTAGAACTTTCAAGGCAATATTGTGTTGATGATGTTTGTTCATGCCACTTAGGTTTCAAGGATGAAAGGTTGGAACATGGGCAATCATTTCCTGGAGATGGTAAATTTTCTGTTGGCACGAAAATTGGAACATAAAATTTACGGGTGCTACCTTTGGTGCTCAAGCACCGGCTGAGTTTGTAGAACATGCAAGCCTAGCTGCCAGAGCTGTTGTTGAATTTTCAAGGAAATATTGCGTTGATGATGGTGGTTCATGCCACTTAGTTTTTATGGATGAAAGGATGGAACATGGGCAATCATTTCCTGGAGATGGTAATTTTTCTTTAGGCAGGTAGAATTGGAACATGAAATTTAAGGATGCTACCTCTGCTGCTCAAGCA
The DNA here is from genome assembly GCF_000390325.3 of Nicotiana tomentosiformis. Taxonomy (NCBI): domain Eukaryota; kingdom Viridiplantae; phylum Streptophyta; class Magnoliopsida; order Solanales; family Solanaceae; genus Nicotiana; species Nicotiana tomentosiformis. Next base: position 748,983 of record NW_027174563.1, read on the forward strand.
GCGGCTGAGTTTGCAGAACATGCAAGCCTAGCTGCCAGAGCTGTTATAGAACTTTCAAGGAAATATTGTGTTGATGATGGTGCTTCATGCCACTTAGGTTTCAAGGATGAAAGCTTGGAACATGGGCAATCATTTCCTGGAGATGGAAAATTTTCTGTTGGCAGGAAAATTGGAACATGAAATTTACGGATGCTTCCTCTGGTGCTCAAGCAACGGCTGAGTTTGTAGAACATGCAAGCCTAGCTGCCAGAGCTGTTATAGAACTTTCAAGGAAATATTGCGTTGATGGTGGTGGTTCATGCTACTTAGTTTTTAAGGATGAAAGAATGGAAAATGGGCAATCATTTCCGGGAGATGGTAATTTTTCTGTAGGCAGGTAGAATTGGAACATGAAATTTAAGGATGCTACCTCTGCTGCTCAAGCAGCGGCTTAGTTTGCAGAAGATGCATGCCTAGCTGCCAGAGCTGTTGTAGAACTTTTAAGGAAATATTGTGTTGATGATGATGGTTCATGCCACTTAGTTTCTAAGGATGAAAGGATGGAACATGGGCAATCATTTCCTGGAGATGGTAATTTTTCTGTAGGCAGGTAGAATTGGAACATGAAATTTAAGGATGCTACCTCTGCTGCCCAAGCAGCGGCAGAATTTGCAGAACATGCAAGCCTAGCTGCCAGAGCTGTTACAGAACTTTCAAGGAAATATTGTGTTGATGATGGTGGTTCATTCCACTTAGGTTTCAAGGATGAAAGGTTGGAACATGGGCAATCATTTCCTGGAGATGGTAAATTTTCTGTTGGCATGAAAATTGGAACATAAAATTTACGGATCCAACCTGTGGTGCTCAAGCACCGGCTGAGTTTGCAGAACATGCAAGCCTAGCTGCCAGAGCTGTTGTAGAACTTTCAATGAAATATTGCGTTGATGATGGTGGTTCATGCAACTTAGTTTTTATGGATGAAAGGATGAAAAATGGGCAATCCTTTCCTGGAGATGGTAATGGTAATTTTTCTATTGGCAGGAATAATTGGAACATGAAATTTAAGGATGTTGCCTCTGCTGCTCAAGTAGCGACTGATTTTGTGGAACATGCAAGCCTAACTGTTAGAGCTATTGTAGAACTTTAAAAGCAATATTGTGTTGATGATGGTGGTTCATGCCACTTAGTTTTCAAGGATGAAAGGTTGGAACATGGGCAATCATTTCCTTGAGATGGTAATGGTAATTTTTCTATTGGCAGGAAGAATTGGAACATGAAATTTAAGGATGCTACCTCTGCTGCTCAAGCAGCGGCTGAGTTTGCAGAACATGCAAGCCTAGCTGCCAGAGCTGTTCTAGAACTTTTAAGGAAATATTGCGTTGATGATGATGGTTCATGCCACTTAGTTTCTAAGGATGAAAGGATGGAACATGGGCAATCATTTCCTGGAGATGGTAATTTTTCTGTAGGCTGGTAGAATTGGAACATGAAATTTAAGGATGCTACCTCTGCTGCTCAAGCAATGGCTAAATTTGCAGAACATGCAAGCCTAGCTGCCAGAGCTGTTATAGAACTTTCAAGGAAATATTGTGTTGATGATGGTGGTTCATGCCACTTGGTTTTCAAGGATGAAAGGTTGGAACATGGGCGATAATTTCCTGGCGAGGGTAATGGTAATTTTTCTATTGGCATGCAGTATTGGAACATGAAATTTAAGCATGCTATCTCTGTTGCTCAAGCAGCGGCTGAGTTTGCAGAAAATGCAAGCCTAGGTGCCAGAGCAGTTGTAGAACTTCCAAGGAAATATTGCGTTGATGATGGTGGTTCATGCTACTTAGTTTTTAAGGATGAAAGGATGGAAAATAGGCAATCATTTCTTGGAGATGGTAATTTTTCTGTAGGCAGGTAGAATTGGAACATGAAATTTAAGGATGCTACCTCTGCTGCTCAAGCAGCGGCTGAGTTTGTAGAACATGCAAGCCTAGCTGCCAGAGCTGTTATAGAACTTTCAAGGAAATATTGTGTTGATGATGGTGGTTCATGCCACTTAGGTTTCAAGGATGAAAGGTTAGAACATGGGCAATCATTTCCTGGAGATGGTAATTTTTTTGTTGGCAGGCAGAATTGGAACATGAAATTTAAGGATGCTACCTCTGCTACTCAAGCAGCGGCTGAATTTGCAGAACATGCAAGCCTAGCTGCCAGAGCTGTTATAGAACTTTCAAGGAAATATTGTGTTGATGATGGTGGTTCATGCCACTTAGGTTTCAAGGATGAAAGGTTGGAACATGGGCAATCATTTCCTGAAGATGGTAAATTTTCTGTTGGCATGAAAATTGGAACATAAAATTTACGGATCCAACCTCTGGTGCTCAAGCACCGGCTGAGTTTGCAGAACATGCAAGCCTAGCTGCCAGAGCTGTTGTAGACCTTTCAAGGAAATATTGCGTTGATGATGGTGGTTCATGCCACTTAGTTTTTATGGATGAAAGGATGGAAAATGGGCAATATTTTCCTGGAGATGGTAATTTTTCTGTAGGCAGGTAGAATTGGAACATGAAATTTAAGGATGCTACCTCTGCTGCTCAAGCAGCGGCTGAGTTTGCAGAACATGCAAGCCTAGCTGCCAGAGCTGTTGTAGAACTTTTAAGGAAATATTGCGTTGATGATGATGGTTCATGCCACTTAGTTTCTAAGGATGAAAGGATGGAACATGGGCAATCATTTCCTGGAGATGGTAATTTTTCTGTAGGCAGGTAGAATTGGAACATGAAATTTAAGGATGCTACCTCTGCTGCTCAAGCAGCGGCTGAATTTGTAGAACATGCAAGCCTAGCTGCCAGAGCTGTTATAGAACTTTCAAGGAAATATTGTGTTGATGATGGTGGTTCATGCCACTTAGGTTTCAAGGATGAAAGGTTGGAACATGGGCAATCATTTCCTGGAGATGGTAAATTCTCTGTTGGCATGAAAATTGGAACATAAAATTTACCGATCCAACCTCTGGTGCTCAAGCAGTGGCTGAGATTGCAGAACATGCAAGCCTAGCTGCCAGAGCTGTTGTAGAACTTTCAAGGAAATATTGCGTTGATGATGGTGGTTCATGCCACTTAGTTTTTATGGATGAAAGGATGGAAAATGGGCAATCATTTACTGGAGATGGTAATTTTTCTGTAGGCAGGTAGAATTGGAACATGAAATTTAAGGATGCTACCTCTGCTGCTCAAGCAGCGGCTGAGTTTGCAGAACATGCAAGCCTAGCTGCCAGAGCTGTTGTAGAACTTTTAAGGAAATATTGCGTTGATGATGATGGTTCATGCCACTTAGTTTCTCAGGATGAAAGGATGGAACATGCGCAATCATTTCCTGGAGATGGTAATTTTTCTGTAGGCAGGTAGAATTGGAACATGAAATTTAAGGATGCTACCTCTGCTGCTCAAGCAGCGGCTGAATTTGTAGAACATGCAAGCCTACCTGCCAGAGTTGTTATAGAACTTTCAAGGAAATATTGTGTTGATGATGGTGGTTCATGCCACTTAGGTTTCAAGGATGAAAGGTTGGAACATGGGCAATCATTTCCTGGAGATGGTAAATTTTCTGTTGGCATGAAAATTGGAACATAAAATTTACGGATCCAACCTGTGGTGCTCAAGCACCGGCCGAGTTTGCAGAACATGCAAGCCTAGCTGCCAGAGCTGTTATAGAACTTTCAAGGAAATATTACGTTGATGATGGTGGTTCATGCCACTTAGTTTTTATGGATGAAAGGATGGAACATGGGCAATAATTTTTTGGATATGGTAATTTTTCTGTAGGCAGGTAGAATTGGAGCATGAAATTTAAGGATGCTACCTCTGCTGCTCAAGCAGCGGCTGAGTTTGCAGAACATGCAAGCCTAGCTGCCAGAGGTGTTGTAGAACTTTCAAGGCAATATTGTGTTGATGACGGTGGTTCATGCCACTTAGGTTTTAAGGATGAATGGTTGGAACATGGGCAATCATTTCATGGAGATGGTAATGGTAATTTTTCTATTGGCAGGCATAATTGGAACATGAAATTTAAGGATGCTGCCTCTGCTGCTCAAGTAGCGACTGAGTTTGTAGAACATGCAAGCCTAACTGTTAGAGCTATTGTAGAACTTTCAAAGCAATATTGTGTTGATGATGGTGGTTCATGCCACTTAGTTTTCAAGGATGAAAGGTTGGAACATGGGCAATCATTTCCTTAAGATGGTAATGGTAATTTTTCTGTTGGCAGGCAGAATTGGAACATGAAATTTAAGGATGCTACCTCTGCTGCATAAGCAGGGGCTGAGTTTGCAGAACATGCAAGCCTAGCTGCCACAGCTGTTCTAGAACTTTTAATTAAATATTGCGTTGATGATGATGGTTCATGCCACTTAGTTTCTAAGGATGAAAGGATGGAACATGGGCAATCATTTCCTGGAGATGGTAATTTTTCTGTAGGCTGGTAGAATTGGAACATGAAATTTAAGGATGCTACCTTCTGCTGCTCAAGCAGCGGCTGAATTTGCAGAACATGCAAGCCTAGCTGCCAGAGCTGTTGTAGAACTTTCAAGCAAATATTGCGTTGATGATGGTAGTTCATGCCACTTAGTTTTTATGGCTGAAAGGATGGAACATGGGCAATCATTTCCTAGAGATGGTAATTTTTCTGTAGGCGGGTAGAATTGGAACATGAAATTTAAGGATGCTACCTCTGGTGCTCAAGCAGCGGCTGAGTTTGCAGAACATGCAAGCCTAGCTGCCAGAGCTATTATAAAACTTTCAAGGAAATATTGTGTTGATGATGGTGGTTCATGCCACTTGGTTTTCAAGGATGAAAGGTTGGAACATGGGCGATCATATCCTTGAGATGGTAATGGTAATTTTTCTATTGGCATGCAGTATTGGAACATGAAATTTAAGCATGCTATCTCTGTTGCTCAAGCAGCGGCTGAGTTTGCAGAAAATGCAAGCCTAGCTGCCAGAGCAGTTGTAGAACTTCCAAGAAAATATTGCGTTGATGATGGTGGTTCATGCTACTTAGTTTTTAAGGATGAAAGGATGGAAAATAGGCAATCATTTCCTGGAGATGGTAATTTTTCTGTAGGCAGGTAGAATTGGAACATGAAATTTAAGGATGTGCTACCTCTGCTGCTCAAGCAGCGGCTGAGTTTGTAGAACATGCAAGCCTAGCTGCCAGAGCTGTTATAGAACTTTCAAGGAAATATTGTGTTGATGATGGTGGTTCATGCCACTTAGGTTTCAAGGATGAAAGGTTAGAACATGGGCAATCATTTCCTGGAGATGGTAATTTTTCTGTTGGCAGGCAGAATTGGAACATGAAATTTAAGGATGCTACCTCTGCTGCTCAAGCAGCGGCTGAGTTTGCAGAACATGCAAGCCTAGCTGCCAGAGGTGCTGTAGAACTTTCAAGGCAATATTGTGTTGACGGTGGTGGTTCATGCCACTTAGGTTTCAAGGATGAAAGGTTGGAACATGGGCAATCATTTCCTCGAGATGTTAATGGTAAATTTTCTGGTGGCATGCAGAATTGGAACATGAAATTTAAGGATTCTACCTCTGTTACTCAAGCAGCGGCTTAGTTTGCTGAACTTGCAAGCCTGGCTGCCAGAGCTGTTGTAGAACTTTCAAGGCAATATTGTGTTGATGATGGTGGTTCATGCCACTTAGGTTTCGAGGATGAAAGGTTGGAACATGGGCAATCATTTCCTTGAGATGGTAATGGTAATTTTTCTGTTGGAAGGCAGAATTGGAACATGAAATTTAAGGATGCTACCTCTGCTGCTCAAGCAGCGGTTGAGTTTGCAGAACATGCAGGCCTAGCTGCCAGAGGTGCTGTAGAACTTTCAAGGCAATATTGTGTTGATGGTGGTGGTTCATGCCACTTAGGTTTCATGGATGAAAGTTTGGAACATGGGAAATCATTTCCTTGAGATGGTAATGGTAATTGTTTTGCTGGCAGGCAGAATTTGAACATGAAATTTAAGGATGCTACCTTTGCTGCTCAAGCAGCGGCTGAGTTTGCAGAACATGCAAGCCTGGCTGCCAGAGCTGTTGTAGAACTTTCAAGGCAATATTGTTTTGATGATGGTGGTTCATGCCACTTAGGTTTCAAGGATGAAAGGTTGAGACATGGGCAATCATTTCCTGGACATGGTAATGGTAATTTTTCTATTGGCAGGCAGAAATGGAACATGAAATTTAAGGATGCTACCTCTGCTTCTCAAGCAGCGGCTGAGTTTGCAGAACATGCAAGCTTAGCTGCTAGAGCAATTATAGAACTTTTAAGGCAATATTGTGTTGATGATGGTGGTTCATGCCACTTAAGTTTCAAGGATGAAATTTTGGAACATGGGCAATCATTTCCTGGAGATGGTAATGGTAATTGTTTTGTTGGCAGGAAGAATTGGAACATGAAATTTAAGGATGCTACCTCTGCTGCACAAGCAGCAGCTGAGTTTACAGAACATGCAGGCCTAGATGCTAGAGCTGTTGTAGAACTTTAAAGGCAATATTGTGTTGATGATTGTGGTTCATGCCACTTAGGTATCAACGATGAAAGGTTGGAACATAGGCAATCATTTCATGGAGATGGTAATGGTAAATTTTCTGTTGGCAGGCAGAATTGGAACATGAAATTTAAGGATGCTACCTCTGTTGCTAAAGCAGCGGCTGAGTTTGCAGAACTTGCAAGCCTGGCTGCCAGAGCTGTTGTAGAACGTTCAAGGAAATATTGTGTTGATGATGGTGGTTCATGCTACTTAGGTTTCAAGGATGAAATTTTGGAACATGGGCAATCATTTCCTGGAGATGGTAATGGTAATTTTTTTGTTGGCAGGCAGAAATGGAACATGAAATTTAAGGATGCTACCTCTGCTGCTCAAGCAGCAGCTGAGTTTACAGAACATGCAGGCCTAGATGCTAGAGCTGTTGTAGAACTTTAAAGGCAATATTGTGTTGATGATTGTGGTTCATGCCAATTAGGTTTCAAGTATGAAAGGTTGGAACATGGGCAATCATTTCATAGAGATGGTAATGGTAAATTTTCTGTTGGCAGGCAGAATTGGAACATGAAATTTAAGGATGCTACCTCTGCTTGCTCAAGCAGCAGCTGAGTTTGCAGAACATGCAAGCCTAGCTACCAGAGGTGTAGAACTTTCAAGGCAATATTGTGTTGATGATGGTGGTTCATGCCACTTAGTTTTCTAGGATGAAAGGTTCGAACATGGGCAATCATTTCCTGGAGATGGTAATGGTAATTTTTTTGTTGGTAGGCAGAAATGGAACATGAAATTTAAGGATGCTACCTCTGCTGCTCAAGCAGCAGCTGAGTTTACAGAACATGCAGGCCTAGATGCTAGAGTTGTTGTAGAACTTTAAAGGCAATAGTGTGTTGATGATTGTGGTTCATGCCAATTAGGTTTCAAGTATGAAAGGTTGGAACATGGGCAATCATTTCATAGAGATGGTAATGGTAAATTTTTTGTTGGCAGGCAGAATTGGAACATGAAATTTAAGGATGCTACCTCTGCTGCTCAAGCAGCAGCTGAGTTTGCAGAACATGCAAGCCTAGCTGCCAGAGGTGCTGTAGAACTTTCAAGGCAATATTGTGTTGATGATGGTGGTTCATACCACTTAGGTTTCAAGGATGACAGGTTGGAACACGGGCAATCATTTCCTGGAAATGGTAATGGTAATTTTTCTGTTTGCTGGCAGAATTGGAACATGAAATTTAAAGAGGCTACCTCTGCTGCTCAAGCAGCGGCTGAGTTTGCAGAACATGCAAGCCTAGCTGCTAGAGCAATTATAGAACTTTCAAGGCAATATTGTGTTGATGATGGTGGTTCATGCCACTTAGGTTTCAAGGATGAAAGGTTGGAACACGGGCAATCATTTCCTTGAGATGGTAATGGTAAATTTTCTGTTGGCATGCAGAATTGGAACATGATATTTAAGGATGCTATCTCTACTGCTCAAGCAGCGGTTGAGTTTGCAGAACATGCAAGCCTAGCTGCTTGAGACATTATAGAACTTTCAAGGCAACATTGTGTTGATGATGGTGGTTCATGCCACTTAGGTTTCAAGGATGAAATTTTGGAACATGGGCAATCATTTCCTGGAGATGGTAATGGTAATTTTTCTATTGGCAGGCAGAATTGAAATATGAAATTTAATGATGCTACCTCTACTGCTCAAGCAACGGCTGAGTTTGCAGAACATGCAAGCCTAGCTGCCAGAGGTGTTGTAGAAATTTCAAGGCAATATTGTGCTGATGATTGTGGTTCATGCCACTTAGGTTTCGAGGATGAAAGGTTGGAACATGGGCAATCATTTCATGGAGATGGTAATGGTAAATTTTCTGTTGGCAGGCAGAATTGGAACATGAAATTTAAGGATGCTACCTCTGTTGCTAAAGCAGCGGCTGAGTTTGCAGAACTTGCAAGCCTGGCTGCTAGAGCTGTTGTAGAACTTTCAATGAAATATTATGTTGATGATGGTGGTTCATGCCACTTAGGTTTCATGGATGAAAGGTTGGAACATGGGCAATCATTTCCTTGAGATGGTAATTGTTATTTTCCTGTTGGAAGGAAGAATTGGAACATGAAATTTAAGGATGCTACCTCTGCTGCTCAAGCAGCGGCTGAGTTTGCAGAACATGCAAGCCTAGCTGCTAGAGGAGCTGTAGAACTTTCAAGGCAATATTTTATTGATGATGGTGGTCCATGCCACTTAGGTTTCAAGGATGAAAGGTTGGAACATGAGCAATCATTTCCTGGAGATGGTAATTTTTCTATTGGCCGGCATAATTGGAACATGAAATTTAAGGATGCTGCCTCTGCTGCTCAAGCAGTGGCTGAGTTTGCAGAACATGCAAGCCTAGCTGCCAGAGGTGCTGTAGAACTTTCAAGGCAATATTGTGTTGATGGTGGTGGTTCATGCCACTTAGGTTTCATGGATGAAAGTTTGGAACATGGGAAATCATTTCCTGGAGATGGTAATGGTAATTGTTTTGCTGGAAGGCAGAATTTGAACATGAAATTTAAGGATGCTACCTTTGCTGCTCAAGCAGCGGCTGAGTTTCAGAACATGCAAGCCTGGCTGCCAGAGCTGTTGTAGAACTTTCAAGGCAATATTGTTTTGATGATGGTGGTTCATGCCACTTAGGTTTCAAGGATGAAAGGTTGAGACATGGGCAATCATTTCCTGGACATGGTAATGGTAATTTTTCTATTGGCAGGCAGAAATGGAACATGAAATTTAAGGATGCTACCTCTGCTTCTCAAGCAGCGGCTGAGTTTGCAGAACATGCAAGCTTAGCTGCTAGAGCAATTATAGAACTTTTAAGGCAATATTGTGTTGATGATGGTGGTTCATGCCACTTAAGTTTCAAGGATGAAATTTTGGAACATGGGCAATCATTTCCTGGAGATGGTAATGGTAATTGTTTTGTTGGCAGGAAGAATTGGAACATGAAATTTAAGGATGCTACCTCTGCTGCACAAGCAGCAGCTGAGTTTACAGAACATGCAGGCCTAGATGCTAGAGCTGTTGTAGAACTTTAAAGGCAATATTATGTTGATGATTGTTGTTCATGCCACTTAGGTATCAACGATGAAAGGTTGGAACATAGGCAATCATTTCATGGAGATGGTAATGGTAAATTTTCTGTTGGCAGGCAGAATTGGAACATGAAATTTAAGGATGCTACCTCTGTTGCTAAAGCAGCGGCTGAGTTTGCAGAACTTGCAAGCCTGGCTGCCAGAGCTGTTGTAGAACGTTCAAGGAAATATTGTGTTGATGATGGTGGTTCATGCCACTTAGGTTTCAAGGATGAAATTTTGGAACATGGGCAATCATTTCCTGGAGATGGTAATGGTAATTATTTTGTTGGCAGGCAGAAATGGAACATGAAATTTAAGGATGCTACCTCTGCTGCTCAAGCAGCAGCTGAGTTTACAGAACATGCAGGCCTAGATGCTAGAGCTGTTGTAGAACTTTAAAGGCAATATTGTGTTGATGATTGTGGTTCATGCCAATTAGGTTTCAAGTATGAAAGGTTGGAACATGGGCAATCATTTCATAGAGATGGTAATGGTAAATTTTCTGTTGGCAGGCAGAATTGGAACATGAAATTTAAGGATGCTACCTCTGCTGCTCAAGCAGCAGCTGAGTTTGCAGAACATGCAAGCCTAGCTGCCAGAGGTGCTGTAGAACTTTCAAGGCAATATTGTGTTGATGATGGTGGTTCATGCCACTTAGTTTTCTAGGATGAAAGGTTGGAACATGGGCAATCATTTCCTGGAGATGGTAATGGTAATTTTTTTGTTGGTAGGCAGAAATGGAACATGAAATTTAAGGATGCTACCTCTGCTGCTCAAGCAGCAGCTGAGTTTACAGAACATGCAGGCCTAGATGCTAGAGCTGTTGTAGAACTTTAAAGGCAATAGTGTGTTGATGATTGTGGTTCATGCCAATTAGGTTTCAAGTATGAAAGGTTGGAACATGGGCAATCATTGCATAGAGATGGTAATGGTAAATTTTCTGTTGGCAGGCAGAATTGGAACATGAAATTTAAGGATGCTACCTCTACTGCTCAAGCAGCAGCTGAGTTTGCAGAACATGCAAGCCTAGCTACCAGAGGTGCTGTAGAACTTTCAAGGCAATATTGTGTTGATGATGGTGGTTCATACCACTTAGGTTTCAAGGATGACAGGTTGGAACACGGGCAATCATTTCCTGGAAATGGTAATGGTAATTTTTCTGTTTGCTGGCAGAATTGGAACATGAAATTTAAAGAGGCTACCTCTGCTGCTCAAGCAGCGGCTGAGTTTGCAGAACATGCAAGCCTAGCTGCTAGAGCAATTATAGAACTTTCAAGGCAATATTGTGTTGATGATGGTGGTTCATGCCACTTAGGTTTTAAGGATGAAAGGTTGGAACACGGGCAATCATTTCCTTGAGATGGTAATGGTAAATTTTCTGTTGGCATGCAGAATTGGAACATGAAATTTAAGGATGCTATCTCTACTGCTCAAGCAGCGGTTGAGTTTGCAGATCATGCAAGCCTAGCTGCTTGAGACATTATAGAACTTTCAAGGCAACATTGTGTTGATGATGGTGGTTCATGCCACTTAGGTTTCAAGGATGAAATTTTGGAACATGGGCAATCATTTCCTGGAGATGGTAATGGTAATTTTTCTGTTGGCAGGCAGAATTGAAATATGAAATTTAATGATGCTACCTCTACTGCTCAAGCAACGGCTGAGTTTGCAGAACATGCAAGCCTAGCTGCCAGAGGTGTTGTAGAAATTTCAAGGCAATATTGTGCTGATGATTGTGGTTCATGCCACTTAGGTTTCAAGGATGAAAGGTTGGAACATGGGCAATCATTTCATGGAGATGGTAATGGTAAATTTTCTGTTGGCAGGCAGAATTGGAACATGAAATTTAAGGATGCTACCTCTGTTGCTAAAGCAGCGGCTGAGTTTGCAGAACTTGCAAGCCTGGCTGCTAGAGCTGTTGTAGAACTTTCAAGGAAATATTGTGTTGATGATGGTGGTTCATGCCACTTAGGTTTCATGGATGAAAGGTTGGAACATGGGCAATCATTTCCTTGAGATGGTAATTGTTATTTTCCTGTTGGAAGGAAGAATTGGAACATGAAATTTAAGGATGCTACCTCTGCTGCTCAAGCAGCGGCTGAGTTTGCAGAACATGCAAGCCTAGCTGCTAGAGGAGCTGTAGAACTTTCAAGGCAATATTTTATTGATGATGGTGGTCCATGCCACTTAGGTTTCAAGGATGAAAGGTTGGAACATGAGCAATCATTTCCTGGAGATGGTAATTTTTCTATTGGCCGGCAGAATTGGAACATGAAATTTAAGGATGCTGCCTCTGCTGCTCAAGCAGTGGCTGAGTTTGCAGAACATGCAAACCTAGCTGCCAAAGGTGCTGTAGAACTTTCAAGGCAATATTGTGTTGATGGTGGTGGTTCATGCCACTTAGGTTTCAAGGATGAAAGGTTGGAACATGGGCAATCATTTCCTCGAGATGTTAATGGTAAATTTTCTGTTGGCATGCCTAATTGGAACATGAAATTTAAGGATGCTACCTCTGTTGCTCAAGCAGCGGCTGAGTTTGCAGAACATGGGTTAGAGGTGCTGTAGAACTTTCAAGGCAATATTGTGTTGATGGTGGTGGTTCATGCCACTTAGGTTTCATGGATGAAAGTTTGGAACATGGGCAATCATTTCCTTGAGATGGTAATGGTAATGTTTTTGCTGACAGGCAGAATTGGAACATGAAATTTAAGGATGCTACCTCTGCTGCTCAAGCAGCGGCTGAGTTTGCAGAATATGCAAGCCTGGCTGCCAGAGCTATTGTAGAACTTTCAATGAAATATTGTGTTGATGATGGTGATTCATGGCACTTAGGTTTCAAGGATGAAAGGTTGAAACATGGGCAATCATTTCCTGGACATGGTAATGGTAATTTTTCTATTGGCAGGCAGAAATGGAATATGAAATTTAAGGATGCTACCGCTGCTGCTCAAGTAGCGGCTGAGTTTGCAGAACATACAAGCCTAGCTGCTAGAGCAATTATAGAACTTTCAAGGCAATATTGTGTTGATGATGGTGGTTCATGCCACTTAGGTTTTAAGGATGAAATTTTGGAACATGGGCAATCATTTCCTGGAGATGGTAATGGTAATTTTTCTATTGGCAGGCAGAATTGGAACATGAAATTTAAGGATGCTACCTCTGCTGCTCAAGCAACGGCTGAGTTTGTAGAACATACAAGCCTAGCTGCTAGAGCAATTATAGAACTTTCAAGGCAATATTGTGTTGATGATGGTGGTTCATGCCACTTAGGTTTCAAGGATGAAAGGGTTGAACATGGGAAATCATTTCCTGGAGATGGTAATTTTTCTGATGGCAAGCAAAATTGAAACATGAAATTTAAGGATGCTACCTCTACTGCTCAAGAAACGGCTGAGTTTGCAGAACATGCAAGCCTAGCTACTAGAGGTGTTGTAGAACTTTCAAGGCAATATTGTGCTGATGATTGTGGTTCATGCCACTTAGGTTTCAAGGATGAAAGGTTGGAACATGGGCAATCATTTCATAGAGATGGTAAAGGTAAATTTTCTGTTGGCAGGCAGAATTGGAACATGAAATTTAAGGATGCTACCTCTGCTGCTCAAGCAGCAGCTGAGTTTGCAGAACATGCAAGCCTAGCTGCCAGAGGTGCTGTAGAACTTTCAAGTCAATATTGTGTTGATGATGGTGGTTCATGCCACTTAGTTTTCTAGAATGAAAGGTTGGAACATGGGCAATCATTTCCTGGAGATTGTAATGGTAATTTTTCTATTGGCAGGCAGAATTGGAACATGAAATTTAAGGATGCTACCTCTGCTGCTCAAGCAACGACTGAGTTTGCAGAACTTGCAAGCCTAGCCGCCAGAGCTATTGTAGAACTTTAAAGGCAATATTGTGTTGATGATGGTGATTCATGGCATTTAGGTTTCAAGGATGAAAGGTTGAAACATGGGCAATCATTGCCTGGACATGCTAATGGTAATTTTTCTATTGGCAGGCAGAAATGGAATATGAAATTTATGGATGCTACCGCTGCTGCTCAAGCAGCGGCTGAGTTTGCAGAACATACAAGCCTAGCTGCTAGAGTAATTATAGAACTTTCAAGGCAATATTGTGTTCATGATGGTGGTTCATGCCACTTAGGTTTCATGGTTGAAAGTTTGGAACATGGGCAATCATTTCCTTGAGATGGTAATGGTAATGTTTTTGCTGACAGGCAGAATTGGAACATGAAATTTAAGGATGCTACCTCTGCTGCTCAAGCAGCGGCTGAGTTTGCAGAACATGCAAGCCTGGCTGCCAGAGCTATTGTAGAACTTTCAATGAAATATTGTGTTGATGATGGTGATTCATGGCACTTAGGTTTCAAGGATGAAAGGTTGAAACATGGGCAATCATTTCCTGGACATGGTAATGGTAATTTTTCTATTGGCAGGCAGAAATGGAATATGAAATTTAAGGATGCTACCGCTGCTGCTCAAGCAGCAGCTGAGTTTGCAGAACATACAAGCCTAGCTGCTAGAGCAATTATAGAACTTTCAAGGCAATATTGTGTTGATGATGGTGGTTCATGCCACTTAGGTTTTAAGGATGAAATTTTGGAACATGGGCAATCATTTCCTGGAGATGGTAATGGTAATTTTTCTATTGGGAGGCAGAATTGGAACATGAAATTTAAGGATGCTACCTCTGCTGCTCAAGCAGCGGTTGAGTTTGCAGAATATGCAAGCCTGGCTGCTAGAGCAATTATAGAACTTTCAAGGCAATATTGTGTTGATGACGGTGGTTCATGCCACTTAGGTTTCAAGGATGAAAGGTTGAAACATGGGCAATCATTTCCTGGACATGGTAATGGTAATTTTTCTATTGGCAGGCAGAAATGGAATATGAAATTTAAGGATGCTACCGCTGCTGCTCAAGCAGCGGCTGAGTTTGCAGAACATACAAGCCTAGCTGCTAGAGCAATTATAGAACTTTCAAGGCAATATTGTGTTGATGATGGTGGTTCATGCCACTTGGGTTTTAAGGATGAAATTTTGGAACATGGGCAATCATTTCCTGGAGATGGTAATGGTAATTTTTCTATTGGCAGGCAGAATTGGAACATGAAATTTAAGGATGCTACCTCTGCTGCTCAAGCAGCGGCTGAGTTTGTAGAACATACAAGCCTAGCTGCTAGAGCAATTATAGAACTTTCAAGGCAATATTGTGTTGATGATGGTGGTTCATGCCACTTAGGTTTCAAGGATGAAAGGGTTGAACATGGGAAATCATTTCCTGGAGATGGTAATTTTTCTGATGGCAAGCAGAATTGAAACATGAAATTTAAGGATGCTACCTCTACTGCTCAAGAAACGGCTGAGTTTGCAAAACATGCAAGCCTAGCTACTAGAGGTGTTGTAGAACTTTCAAGGCAATATTGTGCTGATGATTGTGGTTCATGCCTCTTAGGTTTCAAGGATGAAAGGTTGGAACATGGGCAATCATTTCATAGAGATGGTAATGGTAAATTTTCTGTTGGCAGGCAGAATTGGAACATGAAATTTAAGGATGCTACCTCTGCTGCTCAAGCAGCAGCTGAGTTTGCAGAACATGCAAGCCTAGCTGCCAGAGGTGCTGTAGAACTTTCAAGTCAATATTGTGTTGATGATGGTGGTTCATGCCACTTAGTTTTCTAGGATGAAAGGTTGGAACATGGGCAATCATTTCCTGGAGATTGTAATGGTAATTTTTCTATTGGCAGGCAGAATTGGAACATGAAATTTAAGGATGCTACCTCTGCTGCTCAAGCAACGACTGAGTTTGCAGAACTTGCAAGCCTAGCTGCTAGAGCTATTGTAGAACTTTAAAGGCAATATTGTGTTGATGATGGTGATTCATGGCACTAAGGTTTCAAGGATGAAAGGTTGAAACATGGGCAATCATTGCCTGGACATGGTAATGGTAATTTTTCTATTGGCAGGCAGAAATGGAATATGAAATTTAAGGATGCTACCGCTGCTGCTCAAGCAGCGGCTGAGTTTGCAGAACATACAAGCCTAGCTGCTAGAGTAATTATAGAACTTTCAAGGCAATATTGTGTTGATGATGGTGGTTCCACTTAGGTTTCATGGTTGAAAGTTTGGAACATGTGCAATCATTTCCTTGAGATGGTAATGGTAATGTTTTTGCTGACAGGCAGAATTGGAACATGAAATTTAAGGATGCTACCTCTGCTGCTCAAGCAGCGGCTGAGTTTGCAGAACATGCAAGCCTGGCTGCCAGAGCTATTGTAGAACTTTCAATGAAATATTGTGTTGATGATGGTGATTCATGGCACTTAGGTTTCAAGGATGAAAGGTTGAAACATGGGCAATCATTTCCTGGACATGGTAATGGTAATTTTTCTATTGGCAGGCAGAAATGGAATATGAAATTTAAGGATGCTACCGCTGCTGCTCAAGCAGCGGCTGAGTTTGCAGAACATACAAGCCTAGCTGCTAGAGCAATTATAGAACTTTCAAGGCAATATTGTGTTGATGATGGTGGTTCATGCCACTTGGGTTTTAAGGATGAAATTTTGGAACATGGGCAATCATTTCCTGGAGATGGTAATGGTAATTTTTCTATTGGCAGGCAGAATTGGAACATGAAATTTAAGGATGCTACCTCTGCTGCTCAAGCAGCGGCTGAGTTTGTAGAACATACAAGCCTAGCTGCTAGAGCAATTATAGAACTTTCAAGGCAATATTGTGTTGATGATGGTGGTTCATGCCACTTAGGTTTCAAGGATGAAAGGGTTGAACATGGGAAATCATTTCCTGGAGATGGTAATTTTTCTGATGGCAAGCAGAATTGAAACATGAAATTTAAGGATGCTACCTCTACTGCTCAAGAAACGGCTGAGTTTGCAAAACATGCAAGCCTAGCTACTAGAGGTGTTGTAGAACTTTCAAGGCAATATTGTGCTGATGATTGTGGTTCATGCCTCTTAGGTTTCAAGGATGAAAGGTTGGAACATGGGCAATCATTTCATAGAGATGGTAATGGTAAATTTTCTGTTGGCAGGCAGAATTGGAACATGAAATTTAAGGATGCTACCTCTGCTGCTCAAGCAGCAGCTGAGTTTGCAGAACATGCAAGCCTAGCTGCCAGAGGTGCTGTAGAACTTTCAAGTCAATATTGTGTTGATGATGGTGGTTCATGCCACTTAGTTTTCTAGGATGAAAGGTTGGAACATGGGCAATCATTTCC
This sequence comes from Nicotiana tomentosiformis, assembly GCF_000390325.3. Lineage (NCBI taxonomy): Eukaryota > Viridiplantae > Streptophyta > Magnoliopsida > Solanales > Solanaceae > Nicotiana > Nicotiana tomentosiformis. Next base: position 765,820 of record NW_027174563.1, read on the forward strand.
TGGAGATTGTAATGGTAATTTTTCTATTGGCAGGCAGAATTGGAACATGAAATTTAAGGATGCTACCTCTGCTGCTCAAGCAACGACTGAGTTTGCAGAACTTGCAAGCCTAGCTGCTAGAGCTATTGTAGAACTTTAAAGGCAATATTGTGTTGATGATGGTGATTCATGGCACTAAGGTTTCAAGGATGAAAGGTTGAAACATGGGCAATCATTGCCTGGACATGGTAATGGTAATTTTTCTATTGGCAGGCAGAAATGGAATATGAAATTTAAGGATGCTACCGCTGCTGCTCAAGCAGCGGCTGAGTTTGCAGAACATACAAGCCTAGCTGCTAGAGTAATTATAGAACTTTCAAGGCAATATTGTGTTGATGATGGTGGTTCATGCCACTTAGGTTTCATGGTTGAAAGTTTGGAACATGTGCAATCATTTCCTTGAGATGGTAATGGTAATGTTTTTGCTGACAGGCAGAATTGGAACATGAAATTTAAGGATGCTACCTCTGCTGCTCAAGCAGCGGCTGAGTTTGCAGAACATGCAAGCCTGGCTGCCAGAGCTATTGTAGAACTTTCAATGAAATATTGTGTTGATGATGGTGATTCATGGCACTTAGGTTTCAAGGATGAAAGGTTGAAACATGGGCAATCATTTCCTGGACATGGTAATGGTAATTTTTCTATTGGCAGGCAGAAATGGAATATGAAATTTAAGGATGCTACCGCTGCTGCTCAAGCAGCAGCTGAGTTTGCAGAACATACAAGCCTAGCTGCTAGAGCAATTATAGAACTTTCAAGGCAATATTGTGTTGATGATGGTGGTTCATGCCACTTAGGTTTTAAGGATGAAATTTTGGAACATGCGCAATCATTTCCTGGAGATGGTAATGGTAATTTTTCTATTGGGAGGCAGAATTGGAACATGAAATTTAAGGATGCTACCTCTGCTGCTCAAGCAGCGGCTAAGTTTGCAGAACATACAAGCCTAGCTGCTAGAGCAATTATAGAACTTTCAAGGCAATATTGTGTTGATGACGGTGGTTCATGCCACTTAGGTTTCAAGGATGAAAGGGTTGAACATGGGAAATCATTTCCTGGAGATGGTAATTTTTCTGATGGCAAGCAGAATTGAAACATGAAATTTAAGGATGCTACCTCTACTGCTCAAGAAACGGCTGAGTTTGCAGAACATGCAAGCCTAGCTACTAGAGGTGTTGTAGAACTTTCAAGGCAATATTGTGCTGATGATTGTGGTTCATGCCACTTAGGTTTCAAGGATGAAAGGTTGGAACATGGGCAATCATTTCATACAGATGGTAATGGTAAATTTTCTGTTGGCAGGCAGAATTGGAACATGAAATTTAAGGATGCTACCTCTGCTGCTCAAGCAGCAGCTGAGTTTGCAGAACATGCAAGCCTAGCTGCCAGAGGTGCTGTAGAACTTTCAAGTCAATATTGTGTTGATGATGGTGGTTCATGCCACTTAGTTTTCTAGGATGAAAGGTTGGAACATGGGCAATCATTTCCTGGAGATTGTAATGGTAATTTTTCTATTGGCAGGCATAATTGGAACATGAAATTTAAGGATGCTACCTCTGCTGCTCAAGCAACGACTGAGTTTGCAGAACTTGCAAGCCTAGCTGCCAGAGCTGTTGTAGAACTTTAAAGGCAATATTGTGTTGATGATGGTGATTCATGGCACTTAGGTTTCAAGGATGAAAGGTTGAAACATGGGCAATCATTTCCTGGACATGGTAATGGTAATTTTTCTATTGGCAGGCAGAAATGGAATATGAAATTTAAGGATGCTACCGCTGCTGCTCAAGCGGCGGCTGAGTTTGCAGAACATACAAGCCTAGCTGCTAGAGCAATTATAGAACTTTCAAGGCAATATTGTGTTGATGATGGTGGTTCATGCCACTTAGGTTTTAAGGATGAAATTTTGGAACATGGGCAATCATTTGCTGGAGATGGTAATGGTAATTTTTCTATTGGCAGGCAGAATTGGAACATGAAATTTAAGGATGCTACCTCTGCTGCTCAAGCAGCGGCTGAGTTTGTAGAACATACAAGCCTAGCTGCTAGAGCAATTATAGAACTTTCAAGGCAATATTGTGTTGATGATGGTGGTTCATGCCACTTAGGTTTCAAGGATGAAAGGGTTGAACATGGGAAATCATTTCCTGGAGATGGTAATTTTTCTGATGGCAAGCAGAATTGAAACATGAAATTTAAGGATGCTACCTCTACTGCTCAAGAAACGGTTGAGTTTGCAGAACATGCAAGCCTAGCTACTAGAGGTGTTGTAGAACTTTCAAGGCAATATTGTGCTGATGATTGTGGTTCGTGCCACTTAGGTTTCAAGGATGAAAGGTTGGAACATGGGCAATCATTTCATAGAGATGGTAATGGTAAATTTTCTGTTGGCAGGCAGAATTGGAACATGAAATTTAAGGATGCTACCTCTGCTGCTCAAGCAGCAGCTGAGTTTGCAGAACATGCAAGCCTAGCTGCCAGAGGTGCTGTAGAACTTTCAAGTCAATATTGTGTTGATGATGGTGGTTCATTCCACTTAGTTTTCTAGGATGAAAGGTTGGAACATGGGCAATCATTTCCTGGAGATTGTAATGGTAATTTTTCTATTGGCAGGCAGAATTGGAACATGAAATTTAAGGATGCTACCTCTGCTGCTCAAGCAACGACTGAGTTTGCAGAACTTCCAAGCCTAGCTGCCAGAGTTGTTGTAGAACTTTAAAGGCAATATTGTGTTGATGATGGTGATTCATGGCACTTAGGTTTCAAGGATGAAAGGTTGAAACATGGGCAATCATTTCCTGGACATGGTAATGGTAATTTTACTATTGGCAGGCAGAAATGGAATATGAAATTTAAGGATGCTACCGCTGCTGCTCAAGCAGCGGCTGAGTTTGCAGAACATACAAGCCTAGCTGCTAGAGCAATTATAGAACTTTCAAGGCAATATTGTGTTGATGATGGTGGTTCATGCCACTTAGGTTTTAAGGATGAAATTTTGGAACATGGGCAATCATTTCCTGGAGATGGTAATGGTAATTTTTCTATTGGCAGGCAGAATTGGAACATGAAATTTAAGGATGCTACCTCTGCTGCTCAAGCAGCGGCTGAGTTTGCAGAACATACAAGCCTAAGCTGCTAGAGCAATTATAGAACTTTCAAGGCAATATTGTGTTGATGATGGTGGTTCATGCCACTTAGGTTTCAAGGATGAAAGGGTTGAACATGGGAAATCATTTCCTGGAGATGGTAATTTTTCTGATGGCAAGCAGAATTGAAACATGAAATTTAAGGATGCTACCTCTACTGCTCAAGAAACGGCTGAGTTTGCAGAACATGCAAGCCTAGCTACTAGAGGTGTTGTAGAACTTTCAAGGCAATATTGTGCTGATGATTGTGGTTCATGCCACTTAGGTTTCAAGGATGAAAGGTTAGAACATGGGCAATCATTTCATAGAGATGGTAATGGTAAATTTTCTGTTGGCAGGCAGAATTGGAACATGAAATTTAAGGATGCTACCTCTGCTTCTCAAGCAGCAGCTGAGTTTGCAGAACATGCAAGCCTAGCTGCCAGAGGTGCTGTATAACTTTCAAGTCAATATTGTGTTGATGATGGTGGTTCATGCCACTTAGTTTTCTAGGATGAAAGGTTGGAACATGGGCAATCATTTCCTGGAGATTGTAATGGTAATTTTTCTATTGGCAGGCAGAATTGGAACATGAAATTTAAGGATGCTACCTCTGCTGCTCAAGCAACGACTGAGTTTGCAGAACTTGCAAGCCTAGCTGCCAGAGCTGTTGTAGAACTTTAAAGGCAATATTGTGTTGATGATGGTGGTTCATGCCACTTAGGTTTCAAGGATGATAGGTTGGAACACGGGCAATCATTTCCTGGAAATGGTTATGGTAATTTTTCTGTTGGCGGGCAGAATTGGAACATGAAATTTAAGGATGCTACCTCTGCTGCTCAAACAGCGGCTGAGTTTGCAGAACATGCAAGCCTAGCTGCTAGAGCAATTATAGAACTTTCAAGGCAATATTGTGTTGATGATGGTGGTTCATGCCACTTAGGTTTCAAGGATGAAAGGTTGGAACACGGGCAATCATTTCCTTGAGATGGTAATGGTAACTTTTCTGTTGGCATGCAGAATTGGAACATGAAATTTAAGGATGCTATCTCTACTGCTCAAGCAGCGGTTGAGTTTGCAGAACATGCAAGCCTAGCTGCTTGAGACATTATAGAACTTTCAAGGCAACATTGTGTTGATGATGGTGGTTCATGCCACTTAGGTTTCAAGGATGAAAGGGTTGAACATGGGCAATCATTTCCTGGAGATGGTAATTTTTTTGATGGCAAGCAGAATTGAAACATGAAATTTAAGGATGCTACCTCTACTGCTCAAGCAACGGCTGAGTTTGCACAACATGCAAGCCTAGCTGCCAGAGGTGTTGTAGAAATTTCAAGGCAATATTGTGCTGATAATTGTGGTTCATGCCACTTAGGTTTCAAGGATGAAAGGTTGGAACATGGGCAATCATTTCATAGAGATGTTAATGGTAAATATTCTGTTGGCAGGCAGAATTGGAACATGAAATTTAAGGATGCTACCTCTGTTGCTCACGCAACGGCTGAGTTTGCAGAACATGCAAGACTAGCTGCCAGAGGTGTTGTAGAAATTTCAAGGAAATATTGTGTTGATTTTGGTGGTTCATGCCACTTAGGTTTCTAGGATGAAAGGTTGGAACATGGGCAATCATTTCCTGGAGATGGTAAATTTTCAGTTGGCAACATGAAATTTACGGATGCTACCTCTGATGCTCAAGCAATGACGGAGTTTGCAGAACTTGCAAGCCTAGCTGCCAGAGCTGTTGTAGAACTTTAAAGGCAATATTTTGTTGATGATGGTGGTTCATGCCAATTAGGTTTCAAGGATGAATGGTTGGAACACGGGCAATCATTTCCTGGAGATGGTAATGGTAAATTTTCTGTTGGCATGCAGAATTGGAACATGAAATTTAAGGATGCTACCTCTGCTGCTCCAGCAGCGGCTGAGTTTGCAGAACATGCAAGCCTGGCTGCCAGAGGTGCAGTAGAACTTTCTAGGCAATATTGTGTTGATGATGGTGGTTCATGCCACTTAGGTTTCATGGATGAAAGTTTGAAAAACAGGGGCAATCATTTCCTGGAGATGGTAATGGTAATTGTTTTGCTGGCAAACAGAATTGGAACATGAAATTTAAGAATGCTACCTCTACTACTCAAGCAGCGGCTGAGTTTGCAGAACATGCAAGCCTAGCTGCCAGAGCTGTTGTACAACTTTCAAGCCAATATTGTGTTGATGATGGTTGTTCATGCCACTTAGGTTTCAAGGATGAGAGGCTGGAACACGGTCAATCATTTCCTGGAGATGGTAATTGTATTTTTTGTGTTGGTAGGCATAATTGGAACATGAAATTTAAGGATGCTACCTCTGCTGCTCAAGCAGCGGCTGAGTTTACAGAACATGCAAGCCTAGCTGCCAGAGGTGCTGTAGAACTTTCAAGGCAATATTGTGTTGATGATGGTGGTTCATGCCACTTAGGTTTCATGGATGAAAGTTTGGAACATGGGCAATCATTCCCTTGAGATGGTAATGGTAATTTTTTAGTTGGCAGGTAGAATTGGGTCATGAAATTTAAGGATGCTACCTCTGCTGCTCAAGCAGCGGTTGAGTTTGCAGAACATGCAAGCCTAGCTGCCAGAGCTGTTGTAGAACTTTCAAGGAAATATTGTGTTGATGATGGTGGTTCATGCCACTTAGGTTTCTAGGATGAAAGGTTGGAACACGGGCAATCATTTCCTTGAGATGGTAATGGTAAATTTTCTGTTGGCATGCAGAATTGGAACATGAAATTTAAGGATGCTATCTCTACTGCTCAAGCAGCGGTTGAGTTTGCAGAACATGCAAGCCTAGCTGCTTGAGACATTATAGCACTTTCAAGGCAATATTGTGTTGATGGTGGTGGTTCATGCCACTTAGGTTTCAAGGATGAAATTTTGGAACATGGGCAATCATTTCCTGGAGATGGTAATGGTAATTTTTCTGTTGGCAGGCAGAATTGGAACATTAAATTTAAGGATGCTACCTCTGCTGCTCAAGCAGCGCCTCAGTTTACTGAACATGCAAGCCTAGATGCTAGAGCTGTTGTAGAACTTCAAAGGCAATATTGTGTTGATGATAGTGGTTCATGCCACTTAGGTTTCAAGGATGAAAGGGTTGAACATGGGCAATCATTTCCTAGAGATGGTAATTTTTCTGATGGTAAGCAGAATTGAAATATGAAATTTAATGATGCTACCTCTACTGCTCAAGCAACGGCTGAGTTTGCAGAACATGCAAGCCTAGTTGCCAGAGGTGTTGTAGAAATTTCAAGGCAATATTGTGCTGATGATTGTGGTTCATGCCACTTAGGTTTCAAGGATGAAAGGTTGGAACATGGGCAATCATTTCATGGAGATGGTAACGGTAAATTTTCTGTTGGCAGGCAGAATTGGAACATGAAATTTAAGGATTCTACCTTTGCTGCTCAAGCAGCGGCTGAGTTTACAGAACATGCAGGCCTAGATGCTAGAGCTGTTGTAGAACTTTAAAGGCAATATTGTGTTGATGATAGTGGTTCATGCCACTTAGGTTTCAAGGATGAAAGGGTTGAACATGGGCAATCATTTCCTGGAGATGGTAATATTTCTGATGGCAAGCATAATTGAAACATGAAATTTAAGGATGCTACCTCTACTGCTCAAGCAACGGCTGAGTTTGCACAACATACAAGCCTAGCTGCCAGAGGTGTTGTAGAAATTTCAAGGCAATATTGTGCTAATGATTGTGGTTCATGCCACTTAGGTTTCAAGGATGAAAGGTTGGAACATGGGCACTCATTTCATAGAGATGTTAATGGTAAATATTCTGTTGGCAGGCAGAATTGGAACATGAAATTTAAGGATGCTACCTATGTTGCTCAAGCAACGGCTGAGTTTGCAGAACATGCAAGCCTAGCTGCCAGAGGTGTTTTAGAAATTTCAAGGAAATATTGTGTTGATTTTGGTGGTTCATGCCACTTAGGTTTCTAGGATGAAAGGTTGGAATAGGGGCAATCATTTCCTGGAGATGGTAAATTTTCTGTTGGCAACATCGAATTTACGGATGCTACCTCTGATGCTCAAACAATGACTGAGTTTGCAGAACTTGCAAGCCTAGCTGCCAGAGGTGTTGTAGAACTTTCAAGGCAATATTGTGTTGAAGACGGTGGTTCATGCCACTTAGGTTTCAAGGATGAATGGTTCGAACACGGGCAATCATTTCCTGGAGATGGTAATGGTAAATTTTCTGTTGGCATGCAGAATTGGAACATGAAATTTAAGGATGCTACCTCTGCTGCTCAAGCAGCGACTGAGTTTGCAGAACACGCAAGCCTGGCTGCCAGAGGTGCAGTAGAACTTTCTAGGCAATATTGTGTTGATGATGGTGGTTCATGCCACTTAGGTTTCATGGATGAAAGTTTGAAAAACAGGGGCAATCATTTCCTGGAGATGGTAATGGTAATATTTTTGCTGGCAAACAGAATTGGAACATGAAATTTAAGAATGCTACCTCTACTGCTCAAGCAGCGGCTGAGTTTGCAGAACATGCAAGCTTAGCTGCCAGAGCTATTGTACAACTTTCAAGGCAATATTGTGTTGATGATGGTTGTTCATGCCACTTAGGTTTCAAGGATGAGAGGCTGAAACACGGTCAATCATTTCCTGGAGATGGTAATTGTAATTTGTGTTGGTAGGCATAATTGGAACATGAAATTTAAGGATGCTACCTCTGCTGCTCAAGCAGCGGCTGAGTTTACAGAACATGCAAGCCTAGCTGCCAGAGGTGCTGTATAACTTTCAAGGCAATATTTTGTTGATGATGGTGGTTCATGCCACTTAGGTTTCATGATTGAAAGTTTGGAACATGGGCAATCATTTCCTTGAGATGGTAATCTTTCGGTTGGCAGGTAGAATTGGAACATGAAATTTAAGGATGCTACCTCTTCTACTCAAGCAGCGGTTGAGTTTGCAGAACATGCAAGCCTAGCTGCCAGAGCTGTTGTAGAACTTTCAAGGAAATATTGTGTTGATGATGGTGGTTCATGCCACTTAGGTTTCTAGGATGAAAGGTTGGAACATGGGTAATCATTTCCTGGAGATGGTAAATTGTCTGTTGGCAGGCAGAATTGGAACATGAAATTTACAGATGCTACCTCTGCTGCTCAAGTAACGACTGAGTTTGCAGAACTTGCAAGCCTAGCTGCTAGAGTTGTTGTAGAACTTTAAAGGCAATATTGTGTTGATTATGGTGGTTCATGCCACTTAGGTTTCAAGGATGAAAGGTTGGAACACGAGCAATCATTTCCTGGAGATGGTAATGGTAATTTTTCTGTTGGCAGGCTGAATTGGAACATGAAATTTAAGGATGCTACCTCTGCTGCTCAAGCAGTGGCTTAGTTTTCAGAACATGCAAGCCTAGCTGCCAGAGGTGTTGTAGAACTTTCAATGCAATATTGTGTTGATGATGGTGGTTCATGCTACTTAGGTTTCATGGATGAAAGTTTGAAAAACAGTGGCAATCATTTCCTCGAGATGGTAATGGTAAATTTTTTGTTGGCATGCACAATTGGAACATGAAATTTAAGGATGCTACCTCTGATGCTCAAGCAGTGGCTGAGTTTGCGGAACATGCAAGCCTAGCTGCCAGAGGTGCTGTAGAACTTTCAAGGCAATATTGTGTTGATGATGGTGGTTCATGCCACTTAGGTTTCATGATTGAAAGTTTGGAACATGGGCAATCATTTCCTTGAGATGGTAATGGTAATCTTTCGGTTGGCAGGTAGAATTGGAACATGAAATTTAAGGATGCTACCTCTTCTACTCAAGCAGCGGTTGAGTTTGCAGAACATGCAAGCCTAGCTGCCAGAGCTGTTGTAGAACTTTCAAGGAAATATTGTGTTGATGATGGTGGTTCATGCCACTTAGGTTTCTAGGATGAAAGGTTGGAACATGGGCAATCATTTCCTGGAGATGGTAAATTGTCTGTTGGCAGGCAGAATTGGAACATGAAATTTACAGATGCTACCTCTGCTGCTCAAGTAACGACTGAAAGGTTAGAACATGGGCAATCATTTCATAGAGATGGTAATGGTAAATTTTCTGTTGGCAGGCAGAATTGGAACATGAAATTTAAGGATTCTACCTCTGCTTCTCAAGCAGCAGCTGAGTTTGCAGAACATGCAAGCCTAGCTGCCAGAGGTGCTGTAGAACTTTCAAGTCAATATTGTGTTGATGATGGTGGTTCATGCCACTTAGGTTTCAAGGATGAAAGGTTGGAACACGAGCAATCATTTCCTGGAGATGGTAATGGTAATTTTTCTGTTAGCAGGCTGAATTGGAACATGAAATGTAAGGATGCTACCTCTGCTGCTCAAGCAGTGGCTTAGTTTTCAGAACATGCAAGCCTAGCTGCCAGAGGAGTTGTAGAACTTTCAAGGCAATATTGTGTTGATGATGGTGGTTCATGCTACTTAGGTTTCATGGATGAAAGTTTGAAAAACAGTGGCAATCATTTCCTCGAGATGGTAATGGTAAATTTTTTGTTGGCATGCACAATTGGAACATGAAATTTAAGGATGCTACCTCTGATGCTCAAGCAGTGGCTGAGTTTGCGGAACATGCAAGCCTAGCTGCCAGAGCTGTTGTAGAACTTTCAAGGCAATATTGTGTTGATGATGGTTGTTCATGCCACTTAGGTTTCAAGGATGAGAGGTTGGAACACGGTCAATCATTTCCTGGAGATGGTAATTGTAATTTTTGTATTGGTAGGCATAATTGGAACATGAAATTTAAGGATGCTACCTCTGCTGCTCAAGCAGCGGCTGAGTTTGCAGAACATGCAAACCTAGCTGCCAGAGGTGCTGTAGAACTTTCAAGGCAATATTGTGTTGATGATGGTGATTCATGCCACTTAGGTTTCAAGGATGAAAGGGTTGAACATGGGCAATCATTTCCTTGAGATGTTAATTTTTCTGATGGCAAGCAGAATTGAAACATGAAATTTAAGAATGCTAACTCTACTGCTCAAGCAATGGCTGAGTTTGCAGAACATGCAAGCCTAGCTGCCAGAGGTATTGTAGAAATTTCTAGGCAATATTGTGCTGATGATTGTGGTTCAGGCCACTTAGGTTTCAAGGATGAAAGGTTGGAACATGGGCAATCATTTCCTGGAGATGGCAAATTTTCTGTTGGCAGGCTGAATTGGAACATGAAATTTACGGATGCTACCTCTTCTGCTCAAGCAACGACTGAGTTTGCAGAATATGCAAGCCTAGCTGCCACAGGTGTTGTAGAAATTTCAAGGAAATATTGTGTTGATGATGGTGGTTCATGCCACTTAGGTTTCTAGGATGAAAGGTTGGAACATGGGAAATCATTTCCTGGAGATGGCAAATTTTCTGTTGGCAGGCTGAATTGGAACATGAAATTTACGGATGCTACCTCTGCTGCTCAAGCAACGACTAAGTTTGCAGAACTTGCAAGCCTAGCTGCCAGAGCCGTTGTAGAACTTTCAAGGCAATATTGTGTTGATGATGGTGGTTCATGCCACTTAGGTTTCATGGATGAAAGTTTGGAACATGGGCAATCATTTCCTGGAGATTTTAATTGAAATTTTTCTGCTGGCAGGCAAAATTGGAACATGAAATTTAAGGATGCTACCTCTGCTACTCAAGCAGCGGCTGAGTTTGCAGAACATGCAAGCCTAGCTGCCAGAGCTGTTGTAGAACTTTAAAGGCAATAGTGTGTTGATGATGGTGGTTCATGCAACTTAGGTTTCAAGGATGAAAGGTTGGAACATGGGCAATCATTTCCTGGAGATGGTAATGGTAATTTTTCCGTTGGCAGGTAGAAATGGAACATGAAATTTAAGGATGCTACCTTTGCTGCTCAAGCAGCGACTGAGTTTGCAGAACATGCAAGCCTAGCTACCAGAGCTGTTGTAGAACTTTAAAGGCAATATTGTGTTGATGATGGTGGTTCATGCCACTTAGGTTTCAAGGATGAAAGGTTGGAACACGGGCAATCATTTCCTGGAGATGGTAATAGTAATTTTTCTGTTGGCAGGCAGAACTGGAACATGAAATTTAAGGATGCCACCTCTGCTGCTCAAGCAGCGGCTGAGTTTGTAGAACATGCAAGCCTAGCTGCCAGAGCTGTTGTAGAACTTTAAAGGCAATAGTGTGTTGATGATGGTGGTTCATGCAACTTAGGTTTCAAGGATGAAAGGTTGGAACATGGGCAATCATTTCCTGGAGATGGTAATGGTAATTTTTCCGTTGGCAGGTAGAAATGGAACATGAAATTTAAGGATGCTACCTCTGCTGCTCAAGCAGCGACTGAGTTTGCAGAACATGCAAGCCTAGCTACCAGAGCTGTTGTAGAACTTTAAAGGCAATATTGTGTTGATGATGGTGGTTCATGCCACTTAGGTTTCAAGGATGAAAGGTTGGAACACGGGAAATCATTTCCTGGAGATGGTAATGGTAATTTTTCTGTTGGCAGGCAGAATTGGAACATGAAATTTAAGGATGCCACCTCTGCTGCTCAAGCAGCGGCTGAGTTTGCAGAACATGCAAGCCTAGCTGCTAGAGGAATTATAGAACTTTCTAGGCAATATTGTGTTGATGATTGTGGTTCATGCCACTTAGGTTTCAAGGATGAAATTTTGGAACATGGGCAATCATTTTCTGGAGATGGTAATGGTAATTTTTCTGTTGGCAGGCAGAATTGGAACATGAAATTTAAGGATTCTACCTTTGCTGCTCAAGCAGCGGCTGAGTTTACAGAACATGCAGGCCTAGATGCTAGAGCTGTTGTAGAACTTTCAGGGAAATATTGCGTTGATGATGGTGGTTCATGCCACTTAGTTTTCAAGAATGAAAGGTTGGAACATGGACAATCATTTCCTTGAGATGGTAATGGTAATCTTTCAGTTGGCAGGTAGAATTGTAACATGTAATTTAAGGATGCTACCTTTGCTGCTCAAGCAGCGACTGAGTTTGCAGAACATGCAAGCCTAGCTGCCAGAGCTGTTGGAGAACTTTCAATGCAATATTGTGTTGATGATGGTGGTTCATGCCACTTAGGTTTCAAGGATGAAAGGTTTGAAAATGGGCAATCATTTCCCGGAGATGGTAAGAGTAATGTTTCTGCTGGTAGGCAGAATTGGAACATGATATTTAAGGATGCTACCTCTGCTGCTCAAGTAGCGATTGCGTTTGCAGAACATGGAAGCCTAACTGCCATAGCTGTTATAGAACTTGCAAAGAAATATTGTGTTGATGATGGTGGTTCATGCCACTTAGTTTTCAAGGATTAAAGGTTGGAACATGGGCAATCATTTCCTGGAGATGGTATTGGTAAATTTTCTGTTGGCAGGAAGAATTGGAATATGAAATTTAAGGATGCTACCTCTGCTACTCAAGCAGCGGCTGAGTTTGCAGAACATGCAAGCCTAGCTGCCAGAGCTATTATAGAACTTGCAAGGCAATATTGTGTTAATGATGGTGGTTCATGCCACTTAGGTTTCAAGGATGAAAGGTTGCAACATGGGAAATCATTTCCTGGAGATGGTGATGGTAATTTTTCTGTTGGCAGGCAGAATAAGAACATGAAATTTAAGGACGCTAGCTCTACTGCTCAAGGAGTGGCTGAGTTTGCAGAACATGTAAGCCTAGCTGTCAAAGCTGTTGTAGAACTTTAAAGGCAATATTGCGTTGATGATGGTGGTTCATGCCACTTAGGTTTCAAGGATGAAAGGTTGGAACATGGGCAATAATTTCCTGGAGATGGTAATGGTAATGTTTCTGTTGGCAGGCAGAATTGGAACATGAAATTTAAGGATGCTACCTCTGTTGCTCAAGTAGCGACTGAGTTTGAAGAACATGCAAGCCTAACTGACAGAGCTGTTGTAGAACTTTCAAGGCAATATTTTGTTGATGATGCTGGTTCATGCCACTTTGTTTTCAAGCATGAAAGGTTGGAACATGGACAATCATTTCCTTGATATGGTAATGGTAATTTTTCTGTTGGCAGGTAGAATTGGAAGATGAAATTTAAGGATGGTTCCTCTGCTGCTCAAGCAGCGGCTGAGGTTGCAGAACATGAAAGCCTAGCTACCAGAGCTGTTGGAGAACTTTCAAGGCAATATTGTGTTGATGATGGTGGTTCATGCCACTTAGGTTTGAAGGTTGAAAGGTTTGAAAATGGGCAATCATTTCCTGGAGATGGTGAAAGTAATGTTTCTGCTGGCAAGCAGAATTGGAACATGAAATTTAAGGATGCTACTTCTGCTGCTCAAGTAGCTACTGAGTTTGTAGAACATGCAAGCCTAGCTGCCAGAGCTGTTGTTGAACTTTCAAGGCAATATTGTGTTGATAATGGTAGTACATGCCACTTTGTTTTCAAGGATGAAAGGTTTGAACATGGACACTCATTTCCTGGAGATGGTGATAGTAATGTTTCTGCAGGCAGGCAGAATTGGAACATGAAATTTAAGGATGCTACCTCTGCTGCTCAAGCAGCAACTGAGTTTGCAGAACATGCAAGCTTAGCTATCATAGCTGTTGTAGAACTTTCAAGGAAATATTTTGTTGATGATGGTGGTTCATGCCACTTAGTTTTCAAGGATGAAAGGTTGGAACATGGGCAATCATTTCCTGGAGATGGTAATGGTAATTGTTCTTTTGGCAGGCTGAATTAGAACCTGAAATTTAAGGATGCTACCTCTGCTGCTCAAGCAGCGGCTCACTTTGCAGAATATGCAAGCCTAACTACCAGAGCTGTTGTAGAACTTTCAAGGCAATATTGCGTTGATGATGGTGGTTCCTGCCACTTAGTTTTCAAGAATGAAAGGTTGGAATATGGACAATCATTTCCTTGAGATGGTAATGGTAATCTTTCTGTTGGCAAGTAGAATTGGAACATGTAATTTAAGGATGTAACCTTTGCTGCTCAAGCAGCGACTGAGTTTGCAGATCATGCAAGCCTAGCTGCCAAAGCTGTTGGAGAACTTTCAACGCAATATTGTATGGATGATGGAGGTTCATGCCACTTAGGTTTCAAGGATGAAAGGTTGGAACATGGGCAATCATTTCCTGGAGATGGTGATAGTAATGTTTCTGCTGGTAGGCAGAATTGGAACATGAAATTTAAGGATGCTACCTCTGCTGCTCAAGTAGCGATTGAGTTTGCACAACATACAAGCTTAACTGCCATAGCTATTGTTGAATTTCAAGGCAATATTATGTTGATGATGGTAGTACATGCCACTTAGGTTTCAAGGATGAAAGGATGGAACATGGACACTCATTTCCTGGAGATGGTGATAGTAATGTTTCTGCTGGCAAGCAGAATTGGAACATGAAATTTAAGGATGCTACCTCTGCTGCTCAAGCAGCGGCTGAGTTTTCAGAACATGCAAGCCCAACTACCATAGCTGTTGTAGAACTTTCAAGGAAATATTGTGTTGATGATGGTGGTTCATGCCACTTTGTTTTCAAGCATGAAAGGTTGGAACATGGACAATCATTTCCTTGATATGGTAATGGTAATTTTTCTGTTGGCAGGTAGAATTGGAACATGAAATTTAAGGATGGTTCCTCTGCTGCTCAAGCAGCGGCTGAGGTTGCAGAACATGAAAGCCTAGCTGCCAGAGCTGTTGGAGAACTTTCAAGGCAATATTGTGTTAATGATGGTGGTTCATGCCACTTAGATTTCAAGGATGAAAGGTTGGAACATGGGCAATCATTTCCCGGAGATGGTGATAGTAATGTTTCTGCTGGCAGGCAGAATAGGAACATGAAATTTAAGGTTGCTATCTCTGCTGCTCAAGTAGCGACAGAGTTTGCAGAACATGCAAGCCTAGCTGCCAGAGTTGTTGTTGAACTTTCAAGGCAATATTGTGTTGATGATGGTAGTACATGCCACTTTGTTTTCAAGGATGAAAGGTTTGAACATGGGCACTCATTTCCTAGAGAGAGTGATAGTAATGTTTCTACTGGCAGGCAGAATTGGAACATGAAATTTAAGGATGCTACCCTTGCTGCTCAAGCTGCGGCTGAGTTTGCAGAACATGCAAGCCTAACTATCATAGCTGTTGTAGAACTTTCAAGGAAATATTTTGTTGATGATGGTGGTTCATGCCACTTAGTTTTCAAGGATGAAAGGTGGAACATGGGCAATCATTTCCTGGAGATGGTAATGGTAATTGTTCTTTTGGCAGGGAGAATTGGAACCTGAAATTTAAGGATGCTACCTCTGCTGCTCAAGCAGCGACTAACTTTGCAGAACATGCAAGCCTAGCTTCCTGGGCTATTGTAGAACTTGCAAGGCAATATTGTGTTGATGATGGTGGTTCATGCCACTTAGGTTTCAAGGATGAAAGGTTGGAACATGGGCAATCATTTCCTGGAGATGGTAATGGTAATTTTTCTTTTGGCAGGCAGAATTGGAATATGAAATTAAAGGATGCTACCTCTGCTGCTCAAGCAACGACTGTGTTTGTAGAACATGCAAGCCTAGCTTCCAGAGCTATTATAGTACTTGCAAGGCAATATTGTGTCGATGATGGTGGTTCATGCCACTGAGGTTTCAAGGATGAAAGGTTGGAACATGGGCAATCATTTCCTTGAGATGGTAATGGTAATTTTTTTGTTGGTAGGCAGAATAGGAACATGAAATTTAAGGACGCTACCTCTACTTTTCAAGCAGTGGTTGAGTTTGCAGAACATGCAAGCCTAGCTGCCAGAGCTGTTGTAGAACTTTAAAGGCAATATTGTGTTGATGATGGTGGTTCATGCCACTTAGGTTTCAAGGATGAAAGGTTGGAACACGGGTAATCATTTCCTGGAGATGGTAATGGTAATTTTTCTGTTGGCAGGCAGAATTGGAATATGAAATTTAAGGATGCCACCTCTGCTGCTCAAGCAGCAGCTGAGTTTGCAGAACATGCAAACCTAGCTGCCAGAGCTGTTGTAGAACTATAAAGGCAATATTGTGTTGATGATGGTGGTTCATGCCATTTAGGTTTCAAGGATGAAAGGTTGGAACATGGGCAATCATTTCCTGGAGATAGTGATGGTAATGTTTCTGTTGGCAGGCAAAATTGAAACATGAAATTTAAGGATGTTACCTCTGCTGCTCAAGTAGCGACTGAGTTTGAAGAACATGCAAGCCTAACTGCCAGAGCGATTGTAGAACTTTCAAGGCAATATTGTGTTGATGATGCTGGTTCATGCCACTTTGTTTTCAAGGATGAATGGTTGGAACATGGACAATCATTTCCTTGAGATGTTAATGGTAATCTTTCTGTTGGCAAGTAGAATTGGAACATGAAATTTAAGGATGCTACCTCTGTTGCTCAAGTAGCGGCTGAGATTGCAGAACATGAAAGCCTAGCTACCAGAGCTGTTGGAGAACTTTCAAGGCAATATTGTGTTAATGATGGTGGTTTATGCCACTTAGATTTCAAGGATGAAATGTTGGAACATGGGCAATCATTTCCTGGAAATGGTGATAGTAATGTTTCTACTGGCAGGCAGAATTGGAACATGAAATTTAAGGATGCTACCTCTGCTGCTCAAGTAGCGACTAAGTTTGCAGAACATGCAAGCCTAGCTGCCAGAGCTGTTGTAGAACATTCAAGGAAATATTTTGTTGATGATGGTAGTATATGCCACTTAGTTTTCAAGGATGAAAGGTTTGAACATGGGCACTCATTTCCTGGAGATAGTGATAGTAATGTTTCTTTTGGTAGGCAGAATTGGAACCTGAAATTTAAGGATGCTACCTCTGCTGCTCAAGCAACGGCTAAGCTGCCAGGGCTATTGTAGAACTTGCAAGGCAATATTGTGTTGATGATGGTGGTTCATGCCACTTAGGTTTCAAGGATGAAAGGTTGGAACGTGGGCAATCATTTCCTAGAGATGGTAATGATAATATTTCTTTTGGCAGGCAGAATTGGAGCCTGAAATTTAAGGATGCTACCTCTGCTGCTCAAGCAGTGACTAACTTTGCAGAACATGCAAGCCTAGCTACCAGGGCTATTTTAGAACTTGCAAGGCAATATTGTGTTGATGATGGTGGTTCATGCCACTTAGGTTTCAAGGATAAAATGTTGGAACAAGGGCAATCATTTCCTGGAGATGGTAATGGTAATTTTTCTTTTGGCAGCCAGAATTGGAATATGAAATTAAAGGATGCTACCTCTGTTGCTCAGGCAACGGCTTTGTTTGCAGAAAATGCAAGCCTAGCTTCCAGGGCTATTATAGTACTTGCAAGGCAATATTGTGTTGATGATGGTGGTTCATGCCACTTAGGTTTCAAGGATGAAAGGTTGGAACATGGGCAATCATTTCCTTGAGATGGTAATGGTAATTTTTTTGCTGGTAAGCAGAATAGGAACATGAAATTTAAGGATGCTACCTCTACTTTTCAAGCAGTGGCTGAGTTTGCAGAACATGCAAGCCTAGCTGCCAGAGCTGTTGTAGAACTTCAAAGGCAATATTGTGTTGATGATGGTGGTTCATGCCACTTAGGTTTCAAGGATGAAAGGTTGGAACACGGGTAATCATTTCCTTGAGATGGTAATGGTAATTGTTCTGTTGGCAGGCAGAATTGGAACATGAAATTTAAGGATGCTACCTCTGTTGCTCAAGCAGCAACTGAGTTTGCAGAACATACAAGCCTAGCTGCCAGAGCTGTTGTAGAACTATAAAGGCAATATTGTGTTGATGATGGTGGTTCATGCCACTTAGGTTTCAAGGATGAAAGGTTGGAACATGGGCAATCATTTCCTGGAGATGGTGATGGTAATGTTTCTGTTGGCAGGCAAAATTGAAACATGAAATTTAAGGATGTTACCTCTGCTGCTCAAGTAGCGACTGAGTTTGAAGAACATGCAAGCCTAACTGCCAGAGCTATTGTAGATCTTTCAAGGCAATATTGTGTTGATGATGCTGGTTCATGCCACTTTGTTTTCAAGGATGAAAGGTTGGAACATGGACAATCATTTACTTGAGATGTTAATGGTAATCTTTCTGTTGGCAAGTAGAATTGGAACATGAAATTTAAGGATGCTTCCTCTGCTGCTCAAGCAGCGGCTGAGGTTGCAGAACATGAAAGCCTAGCTACCAGAGCTGTTGGTGAACTTTCAAGGCAATATTGTGTTAATGATGGTGGTTCATGCCACTTAGATTTCAAGGATGAAAGGTTGGAACATGGGCACTCATTTCCTGCAGATGGTGATAGTAATGTTTCTTCTGGCAGGCAGAATTGGAACATGAAATTTAAGGATGCTACCTCTGCTGCTCAAGTAGCGACTGAGTTTGCAGAACATCCAAGCCTAGCTGCCAGAGCTGTTGTTGAACTTTCAAGGAAATATTGTGTTGATGATGGTAGTACATGCCACTTTGTTTTCAAGGATGAAAGGTTTGAACATGGACACTCATTTCCTGGAGATAGTGATAGTAATGTTTCTACTGGCAGGCAGAATTGGAACATGAAATTTAAGGATACTACCTCTGCTGCTCAAGTAGCGACTGAGTTTGCAGAACATGCAAGCCTAGCTTCCAGAGCTGTTGTAGAACATTCAAGGAAATATTTTGTTGATGATGGTAGTACATGCCACTTAGTTTTCAATGCTTTTATTAATATTTCAGTTCCTCCTAGGTGTACATATTTAATTGGGTTTTTTGCCTTTTTATCTTGTATTTCTTTATTTATTATTCTTTTATTTATTATTGGTATTTTGGCTTTTCCTTTTGTATATTTACAGTCAATTATATGTTCTTTTTGACTAACTACGTAGTATTCTTCTCTTTGTCTTTTGAACCAATTTTTTATTGTAGGTACTTCAAATATTTTTTCACCACTGAGGTCTAACTCTTTTCCTTTTATTTGTTCAAAGATATTATTATCGAATATAATTTTTTGTTCTGAGGGTTCTTCATCTTTATATTCTTCTCGTGTTATTACTTTTATTTCTTTTTCAGTCATTAGGTTTCATCATCTTCTTTTGTTATTTCATCTCCTATTTCATCTTCTATTTCATCTTCTATATCTGATATTTCATACACACTGTCTTCGCTATCTAGTTCATAATCTATATATTCCATCTGCATATATTCTTCATTATCAATTATGATTTTAGTTATTTGTTTTTTCTTTGGGTTTCTAGGTGCTTTACAGTCTTTAGCTATATGTCCTAATTTTTCACAGTTATAACAAGTACATTCTGTTAGTTTCTTTTTTGGTCTAAATGTTCTTTTATTCTGATAATTTTTTACATAATATCTTTTTCTTGGTTTTTTATTTTTATATTTTGACTTATATTTATTATATTTCTTTGTTTTCCATTTTTTATTATAATATTTATCTGTACATCCAAATTGTGGTGCTGTTTTATTTTTACTACATCTTAAGTTTTTTATTAATATTTTTTCCATTTTTGTTTCTTCTTTATATTTTTCACATAATTGTACAAACCATTGTTGTAGGAATTTTATTCTAGCTCCTAAAGTATCTGTTAATCCTGCTTCATTCCATTCTTTTATTATTTTAGAATTAAAAGGTTCTGGTAATTTTGTGAAATATAATTTTCTTATTTCTTTACTTTCTTCTGTATTATATGTTCCTTTATAATAATATTCTCTAAATGCACAAGTATATTCATCTATATAGCACATATTACATATTGCTAATTTTGTTATTAGATTTCTATTTGTTAGTTTTTCTTTATTTTGTTCTTCAATTTCTGTAGTCATACTACTAAATTCATTTCTTATGGCTATTTCATATTTGTATAGTATTTCTATATTTGTTGTTGCTATTTCACCATTAATTTTTTTATTGCTTCTTAAGGTATCTATACTTTCTCTTGTTAGATTGTGTAACCATAATTTTACGGTTCCTATAAGTGTTCTTTCTATATATCCTGGTGTTTCTGTCATTCCTATTTTATTATCTACTAATTGTTTAGATAAATATCCTATCCATAGTTGGATTGTTTTATTTATATCTGCTACGCAATCTAAATCTAAAAAGTTATATTTTTCAGATATTGGTTTTGGTGTCCATTTTTTATTTAACCTACTATTCCATAGTGTATCATATCTATCAGATTGTTCATAGTTAGCTGTATAATAATTTAGGTTTAATCCTTTCGGATTTTTTACACCCGATGTACTCGGCTTTTCATCCATATTTACATCTCCTGTGTTTATTTCTACATTTTTTATTTTTTCTATATTTTCTAGAAGTTCTGTATATGTTTCACTTATTTCACTTGATTCTGATTTTTGGTCATCTATATTGTCATCTGTATCTATTTTATCTATTTCTTCAATTCTATGAATTTTTTCTGGTTGTAATATTTGTTTAAATTTATTTATTTCATCTGTTAATTCTATTTCTTTATTTTTCTCTCTTTGCTTATTTTCATATATTGCTTTTAACATATTTAATTCTTTTTCTAATGCTATAATTTTTATGTTTTTAGTTTCTTCCAATTGTTGTATTTCTTTGCTTGCTTGTTTTTTAATGATTTCGATTTCTTTTTTCTTATCAATTTCTTCATTTTCTCTACTTATTCTGGTCATAGCTGTTAAGCTATCTTCTAGTCTTGCTGTTTCTTTTTCTATCATTAAGTATAATTGGTCTCCTATTTTTTTATATCTTCTACCTAAGTTTGAAAAAATTATTTTTATTTTTAATCCGTCTTGGTTTTCATAGGTTTTTTCATCTTTGCAAATTCTTCTTTGTTCATTTTTAATCTATAGCTCTGATATCCAACCTTTCATCCTTGAAAACTAAGTGGAATTAACCACCATCATCAACACAATATTTTCTTGAAAGTTCTACAACAGCTCTGGCGGCTAGGCTTGCATGTTCTGCAAATTCAGTCGCTACTTGAGCAGCAGAGGTAGCATCCTTAAATTTCATGTTCCTATTCTTCCTGCCAATAGACAAATTACCATTACCATATGAAGGAAATGATTGCCCATGTTCCAACCTTTCATCCTTGAAACCTAAGTGGCATGAACAACTATCATCAACATAATATTGCATTGAAAGTTCTACAACAGCTATGGCATCTAGGCTTGCATGTTCTGCAAACTCAGCCATGGCTTGAGCAGCAGAGGTAGCATCCTTAAATTTCATGTTCCAATTCTGCCTACCAACAGAAAAATTACCACTACCCTCTCTAGGAAATGATTGCCCATGTTCCAACCTTTTATCCTTAAAACCTAAGTGGCATGAACCACTATCATCAACACAATATTGCCTTGAAAGTTCTACAATAGCTCTGGTAGCTAGGCTTGCATGTTCTGCAAACTCAGCTGCTGCTTGAGCAATATAGGTAGCATCCTTAAATTTCATGTTCCAATTCTGCCTGCCAATTACCATTACCATCTCCAGGAAATGCTTTCCCATGTTCCAACCTTTCATCCTTGAAACCTAAGTGGCATGAACCACCATCATCAACACAATATTGCCTTGAAAGTTTTATAACAGCTCTGGCAGCTAGGCTTGCATGTTCTGCAAACTCAGCCGCTGCTTGAGCAACATAGGTAGCATCCTTAAATTTCATGTTCCAATTCTGCCTGCCAATAGAAAAATTACCATTACCATCTCCAGGAAATGCTTGCCCATGTTCCAACCTTTCATCCTTAAAACCTAAGTGGCATGAACCACCATCATCAACATAATATTGCCATGAAAGTTCTACAACAGCTCTGGCAGCTAGGCTTGGATGTTTTACACACTCAGTCGCTACCTGAGAAGCAGAGGTAGCATCCTTAAATTTCATGTTCCAATTGTGCCTGCCAATAGAAAATTTACCATCTCCAGGAAATGATTGCCCATGTTCCAACCTGTTATCCTTGAAACCTAAGTGGCATGAACCACCATCATCAACTAAAATATTGCCTTGAAAGTTCTATAACAGCTCTGGAAGCTAGGCTTGCATGTTCTTCAAACTCAGTCGCTAATTGAGCAGCAGAGGTAGCATCCTTAAATTTCATGTTCCAATTCTACCTGCCAACAAAAGAATTACCATTACCATCTCAAGGAAATGATTGCCCATGTTCCAACCTTTCATCCTTGAAAACTATGTGGCATGAACTACTATCATTAACACAGTATTGCCTTGAAAGTTCTAGAACAGCTCTGGCAGCTAGGCCTGCATGTTCTGCAAACTCAGCCACTGCTTGAGCAGCAGAGGTAGCATCCTTAAATTTCATGTTCCAATTCTACCTGCCAACAGAAAAATTACCATTACCCTCTCTAGGAAATGATTGCCCATGTTCGAACCTTTTATCCTTGAAACCTAAGTGGCATGAACCACCATCATCAACACAATATTTCCTTGAAAGTTCTACAACAGCTCTGGCAGCTAGGCTTGCATGTTCTGCAAACTCAGCCGCTGCTTGAGCAATATAGGTAGCATCCTTAAATTTCATGTTCCAATTGTGCTTGCCAACGGAAAAATTACCACTACCATCTCCCAGAAATGCTTGCCCATGTTCCAACCTTTCATCCTTGAAATCTAAGTGGCATTAACCACCATCATCAACACAATATTGCCTTGAAAGTTCTCCAACAGCTCTGGCAGCTAGGCTTGCATGTTCTCCAAACTCAGCCGCTGCTTGAGTAGTAGAGGTAGCATCCTTAAATTTCATGTTCCAATACTGCCTGCCAACAAAAAAATTAACATTACCATCTCAAGGAAATGATTGCCCATGTTCCAACCTCTCATTCTTCAAAACTAAGTGGAATGAACCACCATCATCAACACAATATTGCCTTGAAAGTTCTACAACAGCTCTGGCAGCTAGGCTTGCATGTTCTGCAAATTCAGTCGCTACTTGAGCAGCAGAGGTGGCATCTTTAAATTTCATGTTCCATTTCTTCCTGCCAATAGAAAAATTACCATTACCATATGAAGGAAATGATTGCCCATGTTCCAACCTTTCATCATTGAAACCTAAGTGGCATGAACCACTATCATCAACATAATATTGCATTGAAAGTTCTACAACAACTATGGCATCTAGGCTTGCATGTTCTGCAAACTCAGCCATGGCTTGAGCAGCAGAGGTAGCATCCTTAAATTTCATGTTCCAATTATGCCTACCATCAGAAAAATTACCACTACCCTCTCTAGGAAATGATTGCCCATGTTCCAACCTTTTATCCTTGAAACCTAAGTGGCATGAACCACTATCATCAACACAATATTGCCTTGAAAGTTCTACAATAGCTCTGGTAGCTAGGCTTGCATGTTCTGCAAACTCAGCTGCTGCTTGAGCAATATAGGTAGCATCCTTAAATTTCATGTTCCAATTCTGCCTGCCAATTACCATTACCATCTCCAGGAAATGCTTTCCCATGTTCCAACCTTTCATCCTTGAAACCTAAGTGGCATGAACCACCATCATCAACACAATATTTCCTTGAAAGTTTTATAACAGCTCTGGCAGCTAGGCTTGCATGTTCTGCAAACTCAGCCGCTGCTTGAGCAACATAGGTAGCATCCTTAAATTTCATGTTCCAATTCTGCCTGCCAATAGAAAAATTACCATTACCATCTCCAGGAAATGCTTGCCCATGTTCCAACCTTTCATCCTTAAAACCTAAGTGGCATGAACCACCATCATCAACACAATATTGCCTTGAAAGTTCTACAACAGCTCTGGCAACTAGGCTTGGATATTTTACACACTCAGTCGCTACTTGAGAAGCAGAGGTAGCATCCTTAAATTTCATGTTCCAATTGTGCCTGCCAATAGAAAATTTACCATCTCCAGGAAATGATTGCCCATGTTCCAACCTGTTATCCTTGAAACCTAAGTGGCATGAACCACCATCATCAACTAAAATATTGCCTTGAAAGTTCTATAACAGCTCTGGAAGCTAGGCTTGCATGTTCTTCAAACTCAGTCGCTAATTGAGCAGCAGAGGTAGCATCCTTAAATTTAATGTTCCAATTCTACCTGCCAACAAAAAAATTACCATTACCATCTCAAGGAAATGATTGCCCATGTTCCAACCTTTCATCCTTGAAAACTATGTGGCATGAACTACTATCATTAACACAGTATTGCCTTGAAAGTTCTAGAACAGCTCTGGCAGCTAGGCCTGCATGTTCTGCAAACTCAGCCACTGCTTGAGCAGCAGAGGTAGCATCCTTAAATTTCATGTTCCAATTCTACCTGCCAACAGAAAAATTACCATTACCCTCTTTAGGAAATGATTGCCCATGTTCGAACCTTTTATCCTTGAAACCTAAGTGGCATGAACCACCATCATCAACACAATATTTCCTTGAAAGTTCTACAACAGCTCTGGCAGCTAGGCTTGCATGTTCTGCAAACTCAGCCGCTGCTTGAGCAAAATAGGTAGCATCCTTAAATTTCATGTTCCAATTGTGCTTTCCAACGGAAAAATTACCATTACCATCTCCCAGAAATGCTTGCCCATGTTCCAACCTTTCACCCTTGAAATCTAAGTGGAATTAACCACCATCATCAACACGATATTGCCTTGAAAGTTCTCCAACAGCTCTGGCAGCTAGGCTTGCATGTTCTCCAAACTCAGCCGTTGCTTGAGTAGTACAGGTAGCATCCTTAAATTTCATGTTCCAATACTGCCTGCCAACAAAAAAATTAACATTACCATCTCAAGGAAATGATTGCCCATGTTCTAACCTCTCATCCTTCAAAACTAACTGGAATGAACCACCATCATCAACACAATATTGCCTTGAAAGTTCTACAACAGCTCTGGCAGCTAGGCTTGCATGTTCTGCAAATTCAGTCGCTACTTGAGCAGCAGAGGTAGCATCTTTAAATTTCATGTTCCATTTCTTCCTGCCAATAGAAAAATTACCATTACCATATGAAGGAAATGATTGCCCATGTTCCAACCTTTCATCATTGAAACCTAAGTGGCATGAACCACTATCATCAACATAATATTGCATTGAAAGTTCTACAACAGCTATGGCATCTAGGCTTGCATGTTCTGCAAACTCAGCCGCGGCTTGAGAAGCAGAGGTAGCATCCTTAAATTTCATGTTCCAATTATGCCTACCATCAGAAAAATTACCACTACCCTCTCTAGGAAATGATTGCCCATGTTCCAACCTTTTATCCTTGAAACCTAAGTGGCATGAACCACCATCATCAACACAATATTGCCTTGAAAGTTCTACAATAGCTCTGGCAGATAGGCTTGCATGTTCTGCAAACTCAGCCGCTGCTTGAGCAACATAGGTAGCATCCTTAAATTTCATGTTCCAATTCTGCCTGCCAATAGAAAAATTACCATTACCATCTCCAGGAAACGCTTGCCCATATTCCAACCTTTTATTTTTGAAACCTAAGTGGCACGAACCACCATCATCAACACAATATTGCCTTGAAAGTTCTACAACAACTCTGGCAGCTAGGCTTGCATGTTCTGCAAACTCAGTCACTGCTTGAGCAATATAGGTAACATCCTTAAATTTCATGTTCCAATTCTGCCTGCCAATAGAACAATTATCATTACCATCTCCAGGATATGCTTGCCCATGTTCCAACCTTTCATCCTTGAAACCTAAGTGGCATGAACCACCATCATCAACACAATATTGCCTTGAAAGCTCTACAACAGCTCTGGCATCTAGGCTTGGATGTTTTGCACACTCAGTCGCTACTTGAGCAGCAGAGGTAGCATCCTTAAATTTCATGTTCCAATTGTGCCTGCCAATAGAAAATTTACCATCTCCAGGAAATGATTGCCCATGTTCCAACCTTATATCCTTGAAACCTAAGTGGCATGAAGCACTATCATCAACCAAAATATTGCCTTGAAAGTTCTACAACAGCTCTGGAAGCTAGGCTTTCTTCAAACTCAGTCGCTAATTGAGCAGCAGAGGTAGCATCCTTAAATTTCATGTTCCAATTCTACCTGCCAACAGAAAAATTACCATTACCATCTCAAGGAAATGATTGCCCATGTTCCAACCTTTCATCCTTGAAAACTATGTGGCATGAACCACCATCATCAGCACAGCATTGCCTTGAAAGTACTACAACAGCTCTGGCAGCTAGGCCTGTATGTTCTGCTAACTCAGTCGCTACTTGTGCAGCAGAGGTAGCATCCTTAAATTTCATGTTCCAATTCTGCCTGGCAACTGAAAAATTTCCATTACCCTCTCTAGGAAATGATTGCCCATGTTCCAACCTTTCATCCTTGAAACCTAAGTGGCATTAACCACCATCATCAACACAATATTGCCTTGAAAGTTCTACAACAACTCTGGTATCTAGGCTTGGATGTTTTGCACACTCAGTCGCTACTTGAGCAGCAGAGGTAGCATCCTTAAATTTCATGTTCCAATTGTGCCTGCCAATAGAAAATTTACCATCTCCAGGAAATGATTGCCCATGTTCCAACCTTATATCCTTGAAACCTAAGTGGCATGAAGCACTATCATCAACCAAAATATTGCCTTGAAAGTTCTACAACAGCTCTGGAAGCTAGGCTTTCTTCAAACTCAGTCGCTAATTGAGCAGCAGAGGTAGCATCCTTAAATTTCATGTTCCAATTCTACCTGCCAACAGAAAAATTACCATTACCATCTCAAGGAAATGATTGCCCATGTTCCAACCTTTCATCCTTGAAAAGTATGTGGCATGAACCACCATCATCAGCACAGCATTGCCTTGAAAGTACTACAACAGCTCTGGCAGCTAGGCCTGTATGTTCTGCTAACTCAGTCGCTACTTGTGCAGCAGAGGTAGCATCCTTAAATTTCATGTTCCAATTCTGCCTGGCAACTGAAAAATTTCCATTACCCTCTCTAGGAAATGATTGCCCATGTTCCAACCTTTCATCCTTGAAACCTAAGTGGCATTAACCACCATCATCAACACAATATTGCCTTGAAAGTTCTACAACAACTCTGGTAGCTAGGCTTGCATGTTCTGCAAACTCAGTCGCTGCTTGAGCAATATAGGTAACATCCTTAAATTTCATGTTCCAATTCTGCCTGCCAATAGAACAATTATCATTACCATCTCCAGGATATGCTTGCCCATGTTCCAACCTTTCATCCTTGAAACCTAAGTGGCATGAACCACCATCATCAACACAATATTGCCTTGAAAGCTCTACAACAGCTCTGGCATCTAGGCTTGGATGTTTTGCACACTCAGTCGCTACTTGAGCAGCAGAGGTAGCATCCTTAAATTTCATGTTCCAATTGTGCCTGCCAATAGAAAATTTACCATCTCCAGGAAATGATTGCCCATGTTCCAACCTTATATCCTTGAAACCTAAGTGGCATGAAGCACTATCATCAACCAAAATATTGCCTTGAAAGTTCTACAACAGCTCTGGAAGCTAGGCTTTCTTCAAACTCAGTCGCTAATTGAGCAGCAGAGGTAGCATCCTAAAATTTCATGTTCCAATTCTACCTGCCAACAGAAAAATTACCATTACCATCTCAAGGAAATGATTGCCCATGTTCCAACCTTTCATCCTTGAAAACTATGTGGCATGAACCACCATCATCAGCACAACATTGCCTTGAAAGTTCTACAACAGCTCTGGCAGCTAGGCCTGTATGTTCTGCTAACTCAGCCGCTACTTGTGCAGCAGAGGTAGCATCCTTAAATTTCATGTTCCAATTCTGCCTGCCAACTGAAAAATTACCATTACCCTCTCTAGGAAATGATTGCCCATGTTCCAACCTTTTATCCTTGAAACCTAAGTGGCATTAACCACCATCATCAACACAATATTGCCTTGAAAGTTCTACAACAGCTCTGGCAGCTAGGCTTGCATGTTCTGCAAACTCAGTCGCTGCTTGAGCAATATAGGTAACATCCTTAAATTTCATGTTCCAATTCTGCCTGCCAATAGAACAATTATCATTACCATCTCCAGGATATGCTTGCCCATGTTCCAACCTTTCATCCTTGAAACCTAAGTGGCATGAACCACCATCATCAACACAATATTGCCTTGAAAGCTCTACAACAGCTCTGGCATCTAGGCTTGGATGTTTTGCACACTCAGTCGCTACTTGAGCAGCAGAGGTAGCATCCTTAAATTTCATGTTCCAATTGTGCCTACCAATAGAAAATTTACCATCTCCAGGAAATGATTGCCCATGTTCCAACCTTATATCCTTGAAACCTAAGTGGCATGAAGCACTATCATCAACCAAAATATTGCCTTGAAAGTTCTACAACAGCTCTGGAAGCTAGGCTTTCTTCAAACTCAGTCGCTAATTGAGCAGCAGAGGTAGCATCCTTAAATTTCATGTTCCAATTCTACCTGCCAACAGAAAAATTACCATTACCATCTCAAGGAAATGATTGCCCATGTTCCAACCTTTCATCCTTGAAAACTATGTGGCATGAACCACCATCATCAGCACAGCATTGCCTTGAAAGTTCTACAACAGCTCTGGCAGCTAGGCCTGTATGTTCTGCTAACTCAGCCGATACTTGTGCAGCAGAGGTAGCATCCTTAAATTTCATGTTCCAATTCTGCCTGCCAACTGAAAAATTACCATTACCCTCTCTAGGAAATGATTGCCCATGTTCCAACCTTTTATCCTTGAAGCCTAAGTGGCATTAACCACCATCATCAACACAATATTGCCTTGAAAGTTCTACAATAGCTCTGGCAGCTAGGCTTTCATGTTCTGCAAATTCTGTCGCTACTTGAGCAGCCGAGGTAGCATCCTTAATTTTCATGTTCCATTTCTTCCTGCCAATAGAAAAATTGCCATTACCATATGAAGGAAATGATTGCCCATGTTCCAACCTTTCATCCTTGAAACCTAAGTGGCATGAACCACCATCATCAAAACAATATTGCCTTGAAAGTTCTACAACAGATCTGGCAGCTAGGCTTGGATGTTCTCCAAACTCAGCCGCTGCTTGAGCAGCAGAGGTAGCATCCTTAAATTTCATGTTCCAATTCTCCCTGCCAATAGAAAATTTACCATCTCCAGGAAATGATTGCCCATGTTCCAACCTTTTATCCTTGAAACCTAAGTGGCATGAACCACCATCATCTACACAGTATTTCCTTGAAAGTTCTACAATAGCTCTGGCAGCTAGGCTTGCATTTTCTGCAAACTCAGCCTCTGCTTGAGCAACATAGGTAGCATCCTTAAATTTCATGTTCCAATTCTACTTGGCAACGGAAAAATTACCATTACCATCTCCAGGAAATGCTTGCCCATGTTCTAACCTTTCATCCTTTAAACCTAAGTGGCATGAACCACCATCATCAACACAATATTGCCTTGAAAGTTCTCCAAATATTCTGGCAGCAAGGCTTGCATGTTCTCCAAACTCAGCCGCTGCTTGAGCAGTAGAGGTAGCATCCATAAATTTCATGTTCCAATACTGCCTGCCAACAGAAACATTAACATTACCATCTCAAGGAAATGATTGCCCATGTTCCAACCTTTCATCCTTGAAAACTAAGTGGAATTAACCACCATCATCAACACAATATTGCCTTGAAAGTTCTACGTCAGCTCTGGCGGCTAGGCTTGCATGTTCTGCAAATTCAGTCGCTACTTGAGCAGCAGAGGTAGCATCCTTAAATTTCATGTTCCTATTCTTCCTGCCAATAGACAAACTACCATTACCATCTTCAGGAAATGATTGCTCATGTTCCAACCTTTCATCCTTGAAACCTAAGTGGCATGAACCACTATCATCAACACAATATTACCTTGAAAGTTCTACAACAGCACTGGCAGCTAGGCTTGGATGTTCTGCAAACTCAGCCGCTACTTGAGCAGCAGAGGTAGCATCCTTAAATTTCATGTTCCAATTCTGCCTGCCAATAGAAAAATTACCATTAACATCTCCAGGAAATGCTTGCCCATGTTCTAACCTTTCATCCTTAAAACCTAAGTGGCATGAACCACCATAATCAACACAATATTGCCTTGAAAGTTCTCCAAAAGATGTGACAGCTAGGCTTGCATGTTCTCCAAACACAGCCGCTGCTTGAGCAGTAGAGGTAGCATCCATAAATTTCATGTTCCAATACTGCCTGCCAACAGAAAAATTAACATTACCATCTCAAGGAAATGATTGCCCATGTTCCAACCTTTCATCCTTGAAAACTAAGTGGAATTAACCACCATCATCAACACAATATTGCCTTGAAAGTTCTACAACAGCTCTGGCGGCTAGGCTTGCATGTTCTGCAAATTAAGTCGCTACTTGAGCAGCAGAGGTAGCATCCTTAAATTTCATGTTCATATTCTTCCTGCCAATAGACAAATTACCATTACCATCTTCAGGAAATGATTGCCCAGGTTCCAACCTTTTATCCTTGAAACCTAAGTGGCATGAACCACCATCATCTACACAGTATTTCCTTGAAAGTTCTACAACAGCTCTGGCAGCTAGGCTTGCATTTTCTGCAAACTCAGCCTCTGCTTGAGCAACATAGGTAGCATCCTTAAATTTCATGTTCCAATTCTGCTTGGCAACGGAAAAATTACCATTACCATCTCCAGGAAATGCTTGCCCATGTTCTAACCTTTCATCCTTAAAACCTAAGTGGCATGAACCACCATCATCAACACAATATTGCCTTGAAAGTTCTCCAAAAGATCTGGCAGCTAGGCTTGCATGTTCTCCAAACTTAGCCGCTGCTTGAGCAGTAGAGGTAGCATCCATGAATTTCATGTTCCAATACTGCCTGCCAACAGAAAAATTAACATTACCATCTCAAGGAAATGATTGCCCGTGTTCCAACCTTTCATCCTTGAAAACTAAGTGGAATTAACCACCATCATCAACACAATACTGCCTTGAAAGTTCTACAACAGCTCTGGCAGCTAGGCTTGCATGTTCTACAAATTCAGTCGCTACTTGAGCAGCAGAGGTAGCATCCTTAAATTTCATGTTCATATTCTTCCTGCCAATAGACAAATTAGCATTACCATCTTCAGGAAATGATTGCTCATGTTCCAACCTTTCATCCTTGAAACCTAAGTGGCATGAACCACTATCATCAACACAATATTACCTTGAAAGTTCTACAACAGCACTGGCAGCTAGGCTTGGATGTTCTGCAAACTCAGCCGCTACTTGAGCAGCAGAGGTAGCATCCTTAAATTTCATGTTCCAATTCTGCCTGCCAATAGAAAAATTACCATTAACATCTCCAGGAAATGCTTGCCCATGTTCTAACCTTTCATTCTTAAAACCTAAGTGGCATGAACCACCATCATCAACACAATATTGCCTTGAAAGTTCTCCAAAAGATCTGGCAGCTAGGCTTGCATGTTCTCCAAACTCAGCCGCTGCTTGAGCAGTAGAGGTAGCATCCATAAATTTCATGTTCCAATACTGCCTGCCAACAGAAAAATTAACATTACCATCTCAAGGAAATGATTGCCCATGTTCCAACCTTTCATCCTTGAAAACTAAGTGGAATTAACCACCATCATCAACACAATATTGCCTTGAAAGTTCTACAACAGCTCTGGCGGCTAGGCTTGTATGTTCTGCAAATTCAGTCGCTACTTGAGCAGCAGAGGTAGCATCCTTAAATTTCATGTTCCAATTCTGCCTGCCAATAGAAACATTACCATTACCATCTCCAGGAAATGATTGCCCATGTTCCATCCGTTAATCCTTGAAACCTAAGTGGCATGAACCACCATCATCAACACAATATTCCCTTGAAAGTTCTACAACAACTCTGGCAGCTAGGCTTGCATGTTCTGCAAACTCAACCGCTTCTTGAGCATAAGAGGTAGCATCCTTAAATTTCATTTTACAATTCTGCCTGCCAATAGAAAATTTACCATCTCCAGGAAATGATTGCCTATGTTCCAACCTTTTATCCTTGAAACCTAATTGTCATGAACCACCATCACCAACACAATATTGCCTTGAAAGTTCTACAATAGCTCTGGCAGCTAGGCTTGCATGTTCTGTAAACTCAGTCGCTGCTTGAGCAGCAGAGGTAGCATCCTTAAATTTCATGTTCCAATTCTGCTTGCCAACAGAAAAATTACCATTACCATCTTCAGGAAATGCTTGCCCATGTTCCAACCTTTCATCCTTAAAACCTAAGTGGCATGAACCACCATCATCAACAATATATTGCCTAGAAAGTTCTCCAACAGCTCTGGCAGCTAGGCTTGCATGTTCTCCAAAATCAGCCACTGCTTGAGCAGCAGAGGCTGCATCCTTAAATTTCATGTTCCAATACTGCCTGCCTACAGAAAAATTACCATTACCATCTCAAGGAAATGATTACCCATGTTGCAACCTTTCATCCTTGAAACCTAAGTGGCATGAACCACCATCATCAATACAATATTGCCTTGAAAGTTCTACAATAGCTCTAGCAGCTAGGTTTGCATGTTTTGCAAACTCAGACGCTGTTTGAGTAGCAGAAGTAGCATCCTTAAATTTTATGTTCCAATTCTACCTGCCAGCAAAAACATTACCATTACCATCTCCAGGAAATGATTGCCCATGTTCCGACCTTTCATTCTTAAAAACTAAGTGGCATGAACCACCATCATCAACACAATATTTCCTTGAAAGTTCTACTACAACTCTTTTAGCTAGGCCTGCATGTTCTGCAAACTCAGTCGCTACTTGAGCAACAGAGGTAGCATCGTTAAATTTCATGGTTCAATTCTGCCTGCCAATAGAAACATTACCTTTACCATATCCAGGAAATGATTGCCCATGTTCCAACCTTTTATCCTTGAAACCTAAGTGGCATGAACCACCATCATCAACACAATATTCCCTTGAAAGTTCTACAACAACTCTGGCAGCTAGGCTTGCATGTTCTGCAAACTCAACCGCTTCTTGAGCATAAGAGGTAGCATCCTTAAATTTTATGTTCCAATTCTACCTGCCAACAAAACAATTAACATTACCATCTCCAGGAAATGATTGCCTATGTTCCAACCTTTTATCCTTGAAACCTAATTGGCATGAACCACCATCACCAACACAATATTGCCTTGAGAGTTCTACAATAGCTCTGGCAGCTAGGCTGGCATGTTCTGTAAACTCAGTCGCTGCTTGAGCAGCAGAGGTAGCATCCTTAAATTTCATGTTCCAATTCTGCTTGCCAAAAGAAAAATTACCTTTACCATCTTCATGAAATGCTTGCCCATGTTCCAACCTTTCATCCTTAAAACCTAAGTGGCATGAACCACCATCATCAACACAATATTGCCTAGAAAGTTCTCCAACAGCTCTGGCAGCTAGGCTTGCATGTTCTCCAAAATCAGCCACTGCTTGAGCAGCAGAGGCTGCATCCTTAAATTTCATGTACCAATACTGCCTGCCAACAGAAAAATTACCATTAAAATCTCAAGGAAATGATTACCCAAGTTCCAACCTTTCATCATTGAAAACTAAGTGGCATGAACCACCATCATCAACACAATATTGCCTTGAAAGTTCTACAATAACTCTGGCAGCTAGGCTTGCATGTTCTACAAACTCAGTCTCTGCTTGAGCAGCAGAGGTAGCATCCTTAAATTTCATGTTCCAATTCTTCCTGCCAATTGAAAAATTACCATTACCATCTCCAGGAAATGATTGCACATGTTCCAACCTTTCATCCTTGAAACCTAAGTGGCATGAACCACCATCATCAAAACAATATTGCCTTGAAAGTTCTACAACAGCTCTGGCAGCTAGGCTTGCATGTTCTCCAAACTCAGCCGCTGCTTGAGCAGCAGAGGTAGCATCCTTAAATTTCATGTTCCAATTCTGCCTGCCAATAGAAAATTTACCATCTCCAGGAAATGATTGCCCATGCTCCAACCTTTTATCCTTGAAACCTAATTGGCATGAACCACCATCATCAACACAATATTGCCTTGAAAGTTCTACAACAGCTCTGGCAGCTAGGCTTGCATGTTCAGTAAACTCAGCCGCTGCTTGAGCAGCAGAGGTAGCATCCTTAAATTTCATGTTCCAATTCTGTTTGCCAACAGAAAAATTACCATTACCATCTTCAGGAAATGATTGCCCATATTCCAACCTCTCATCCTTGAAACCTAAGTGGCATGAACCACCATCATCAACACAATATTGCCTAGAAAGTTGTCCAACAGCTCTGGCAGCTAGGTTTGCATGTTCTCCAAAATCAGCCACTACTTGAGCATCAGAGGCAGCATCCTTAAATTTCATGTTCCAATACTGCGTGCCACCAGAAACAATTACCATTACCATCTCAAGGAAATGATTGCCCAAGTTCCAACCTTTCATCCTTGAAAACTAAGTGGCATGAACCACCATCATCAACACAATATTTCCTTGAAAGTTCTACAATAGCTCTCGCATCTAGGAGTGCATGTTCTACAAACTCAGTCGCTACTTGAGCAGCAGAAGTAGCATCCTTAAATTTCATGTTCCAATTCTGCCTGCCAATAGAAAAATTACCATTACCATCTCCAGGAAATGATTGCACATGTTCCAACCTTTCATCCTTGAAACCTAAGTGGCATGAACCACCATCATCAAAACAATATTCCCTTGAAAGTTCTACAATAGCTCTGGCAGCTAGGCTTGGATGTTCTCCAAACTCAGCCGCTGCTTGAGAAGCAGAGGCAGCATCCTTAAATTTCATGTTCCAATTCTGCCTGCTAATAGAAAATTTACCATCTCCAGGAAATGATAGCCCATATTCCAACCTTTTATCCTTGAAACCTAATTGGCATGAACCACCATCATCAACACAATATTGCCTTAAAAGTTCTACAACAGCTCTGGCGGCTAGGCTTGCATGTTCTGCAAATTCAGTCGCTACTTGAGCAGCAGAGGTAGCATCCTTAAATTTCATGTTCATATTCTTCCTGCCAATAGACAAATTACCATTACCATCTTCAGGAAATGATTGCCCATGTTCCAACCTTTTATCCATGAAACCTAAGTGGCATGAACCACCATCATCTACACAGTATTGCCTAGAAAGTTCTACAACAGCTCTGGCAGCTAGGCTTGCATTTTCTGCAAACTCAGCCACTGCTTGAGCTGCAGATGCTGCATCCTTAAATTTCATGTTCCAATACTGCCTGCCAACAGAAGAATTACCATTACCATCTCAAGGAAATGATTACCCAAGTTCCAACCTTTCATCCTACAAAACTAAGTGGCATGAACCAACATCATCAACACAATATTGCCTTGAAAGTTCTACAATAGCTCTGGCAGCTAGGCTTGCATGTTCTACAAACTCAGTCTCTACTTGAGCAGCAGAGGTAGCATCCTTAAATTTCATGTTCCAATTCTTCCTGCCAATTGAAAAATTACCATTACCATCTCCAGGAAATGACTGCACATGTTCCAACCTTTCATCCATGAAACCTAAGTGGCATGAACCACCATCATCAACACAATATTGCCTTGAAAGTTCTACAATAGCTCTGGCAGCTAGGTTTGCATGTTTTACAAACTC
This sequence comes from Nicotiana tomentosiformis, assembly GCF_000390325.3. NCBI lineage: Eukaryota > Viridiplantae > Streptophyta > Magnoliopsida > Solanales > Solanaceae > Nicotiana > Nicotiana tomentosiformis. The sequence goes on from NW_027174563.1 coordinate 801,452, forward strand.
AGACGCTCTTTGAGTTGCAGAAGTAGCATCCTTAAATTTTATGTTACCATTACCATCTCCAGGAAATGATTGCCCATGTTCCAACCTTTCATTCTTAAAACCTAAGTGGCATGAACCACCATCATCAACACAATATTTCATTGAAAGTTCTACTACAGCTCTTTTAGCTAGGCCTGCATGTTCTGCAAACTTAGTCGCTACTTGAGCAACAGAGGTAGCATCGTTAAATTTCATGGTTCAATTCTGCCTGCCAATAGAAACATTACCTTTACCATCTCCAGGAAATTATTGCCCATGTTCCAACCTTTCATCCTTGAAACCTAAGTGGCATGAACCACCATCATCAACACAATATTTCCTTAATAGTTCTTCAACAACTTTGGCAGCTAGGCTTGCATGTTTTGCAAACTCAGCCGTTGCTTGAGCAGTAGAGGTAGCATCCTTAAATTTCGTGTTCCAATACTGCCTGCCAACAGAAAAATTACCATTACCATCTCAAGGAAATGATTGCCCATGTTCCAACCTTTCATCCTTGAAAACTAAGTGGCATGAACCACCATCATCAACACAATATTGCCTTGAAAGTTCTACAACAGCTCTGGCAGCTAGGCTTGCATGTTCTGTAAACTCAGCCGCTACTTGAGTATCAGAGGTAGCATCCTTAAATTTCATGTTCCAATTCTGCTTCCCAACAGAAAAATTACCATTACCATCTTCAGGAAATGCTTTCCCATGTTCCAACCTCTCATCCTTGAAACCTAAGTGGCATGAACCACCATCATCAACACAATATTGCCTAGAAAGTTGTCCAACAGCTCTGGCAGCTAGGCTTGCATGTTCTCCGAAATCAGCCACTGCTTGAGCAGCAGAGGCAGCATCCTTAAATTTCATGTTCCAATACTGCCTGCCAACAAAACAATTACCATTACCATCTCAAGGAAATGATTGCCCAAGTTCTAACCTTTCATCCTTGAAAACTAAGTGGCATGAACCACCATCATCAATACAATATTGCCTTGAAAGTTCTACAATAGCTCTGGCAGCTAGGCTTGCATGTTTTACAAACTCAGTCGCTACTTGAGCAGTAGAGGTAGCATACTTAAATTTCATGTTCCAATTCTTCCTGCCGATGGAAAAATTAACATTATCATCTTCAGGAAATGATTGCACATGTTCCAACCTTTCATCCTTGAAACCTAAGTGGCATGAACCACCATCATCAATACAATATTGCCTTGAAAGTTCTATAACAGCTCTGGCATCTAGGCTTGCATGTTCTGCAAACTCAGCCGTTGCTTGAGCAGCAGAGGTAGCATCCTTAAATTTCATGTTCCAATTGTGCCTGCTAATAGAAAATTACCATTACTATCTCAAGGAAATGATTTCCCATGTTTCAATCTTTCATCCTTGAAAACTAAGTGGCATGAACCACCATCATCAGCACAATATTTCCTTGAAACTTCTACAATATCTCTTTTAGCTAGGCTTACATGTTCTGCAAACTCAGTCGCTACTTGAGCAGCAGAGGTAGCATCCTTAACTTTCATGTTTCAATTCTTCCTGCAAATGGAAAAATTACCATTATCATCTGCAGGAAATGATTGCACATGTTCCAACCTTTCATCCTTGAAACCTAAGTGGCATGAACCACCATCATCAACACAATATTGCCTTGCAAGTTCTATAACAGCTCTGGCATCTAGGCTTGCATGTTCTGCAAACTCAGCCACTGCTTGAGCAGCAGAGGTAGCATCCTTAAATTTAATGTTCCAATTGTGCCTACCAATAGAAAATTACCATTAATATCTCAAGGAAATGATTTCCCATGTTCCAACCTTTCATCCTTGAAAACTAAGTGGCATGAAGCACCATCACCGGCACAATATTTCCTTGAAACTTCTACAATATCTCTTTTAGCTAGGCTTGCATGTTCTGCAAACTCAGTAGCTACTTGAGCAGCAGAGGTAGCATCCTTAAATTTCATGTTCCAATTATGCTTGCCAATAGAAAAATTACCATTATCATCTCCAGGAAATGATTGCCCATGTTCCAACCTTTCATCCTTGAAACCTAAGTGGCATGAACCACCATCATCAAAACAATATATCCTTAAAAGTTCTACAACAGCTCTGGCAGCTAGGCTTGGATGTTCAGCAAACTCAATCGCTGCTTGAGCAGCAGAGGTAGCATCCTTAAATTTCATGTTCCAATTCTGCCTGCCAATAGAAAATTACCATTACCATCTCAAGGAAATAAGTTCCCATGTTCTAACCTTTCATCATTGAAAACTAAGTTTCATGAACCACCATCATCAGCACATTATTTCCTTGAAAGATCTACAACATCTCTTTTAGATAGGCTTGCATGTTCTGCAAACTCAGCCGCTTCTTAAGCAGCAGAGGTAGCATCCTTAAATTTCATGTTCCAATTCTGCTTTCCAACAGATATATTACCAATCACCATCTCCAGGAAATGCTTGCCGATGTTCCAACCTCTCATCCTTGAAACCTAAGTGGCATGAACCACCATCATCAAAATAATATTTCCTTGAAAGTTCTACAACAGCTCTAGCAGCTAGGCTTGGATGTTCTGCAAACTCAGTCGCTGCTTGAGCAGTAGAGGTAGCATCCTTAAATTTCATGTTCCAATTCTGCCTGCCAATAGAAAATTACAATTACCATCTCCAGGAAATGATTGCACATGTTCCAACCTTTCATCCTTGAAACCTAAGTGGCATGAACCACCATCATCAACACAATATTGCCTTGAAAGTTCTATAACTGCTCTGGCAACTAGCCTTGCATGTTCTGCAAACTCAGCCGTTGCTTGAGCAGCAGAGGTAGCATCCTTAAATTTCATGTTCCAATTGTGCCTGCCAATAGAAAATTACCATTACTATCTCAAGGAAGTGATTTCCCATGTTCCAACCTTTCATCCTTGAAAACTAAGTGGCATGAACCACCATCATCAGCACAATATTTCCTTAAAACTTCTACAATATCTCTTTTAGCTAGGCTTGCATGTTCTGCAAACTCAGTCGCTACTTGAGAAGCAGAGGTAGCATCCTTAAATTTCATGTTCCAATTCTTCCTGCCAATGGAAAAATTAACATTACCATCTCCAGGAAATGATTGCACATGTTCCAACGTTTCATCCTTGAAACCTAAGTGGCATGAACCACCATCATCAACACAATATTGCCTTGAAAGTTCTATAACAGCTCTGGCATCTAGTCTTGCATGTTCTGCAAACTCAGCCGTTGCTTGAGCAGCAGAGGTAGCATCCTTATATTTCATGTTCCAATTGTGCCTGCCAATAGAAAATTACCATTACTATCTCAAGGAAATGATTTCCCATGTTCCAACCTTTCATCCTTGAAAACTAAGTGGAATGAACCACCATCATCAGCACAATATTTCCTTGAAACTTCTACAATATCTCTTTTAGCTAGGCTTGCATGTTCTGCAAACTCACTCGCTACTTGAGCAGCAGAGGTAGCATCCTTAAATTTCAAGTTCCAATTATGCTTGACAATAGAAAAATTACCATTACCATCTCCAGGAAATGATTGCCCATGTTCCAACCTTTCATCCTTGAAACCTAAGTGGCATGAACCACAATCATCAAAACAATATTTGCTTGAAAGTTCTACAACACCTCTGGCAGCTAGGCTTGGATGTTCTGCAAACTCAGTCACTGCTTGAGCAGTAGAGGTAGCATCCTAAAATTTCATGTTCCAATTCTGCCTGCCAATAGAAAATTACCACTACCAACTCAAGGAAATAATTTCCCATGTTCTAACCTTTCATCATTGAAAACTAAGTTTCATGAACCTACCATCAGCACAATATTTCCTTGAAAGTTCTACAACATCTCTTTTAGATAGGCTTGCATGTTCTTCAAACTCAGCCGCTACTTAAGCAACAGAGGTAGCATCCTTAAATTTCATGTTCCAATTCAGCTTTCCAACAGAAATATTACCAATCACCATCTCCAGGAAATGCTTGCCGATGTTCCAACCTTTCATCCTTGAAACCTAAGTGGCATGAACCACCATCATCAAAACAATATTTCCTTGAAAGTTCTACAACAGCTCTGGCAGCTACGCTTGGATGTTCTGCAAACTCAGTCGCTGCTTGAGCAGTAGAGGTAGCATCCTTAAATTTCATGTTCCAATTCTGCCTGCCAATAGAAAATTACCATTACCATCTCCAGGAAATGATTGCACATGTTCCAACCTTTCATCCTTGAAACCTAAGTGGCATGAACCACCATCATCAATACAATATTGCCTAGAAAATTCTTCAACAGCTCTGGCAGCTAGGCTTGTATGTTCTCCAAACTCAGCTGCTGCTTGAGCAGCAGAGGCAGCATCCTTAAATTTCATGTTCCAATACTGCTTACCAACAGAAAAATTACCATTACCTCCTCAAGGAAATGATTGCCCATGTTCCAACCTTTCATCCTTGAAAACTATGTGGCATGAACCATCAACATCAATACAATATTGCCTTCAAAGTTCTACAATAGCTCTGGCAGCTAGGCTTGCATGTTGTTCAAACTCAGCCGTTGCTTGAGCTGCAGAGGTAGCATCCTTAAATTTCTTGTTCCAATTCTGCCTGCCAATAGAAAAATTACCATTACCATCTCCAGGAAATGATTGCCCATGTTTCAACCATTCATCCTTGAAACCAAAGTGGCATGAACCACCATCATCAAAACAATCTTGCCTTGAAAATTCTACAACATCTCTGGCAGCTAGGCTTGCATCTTTTACAAACTCAGCCGCTGCTTGAGCAACATAGGAAGCATCCTTAAATTTCATGTTCCAATTCTGCTTGCCAACAGAAATATTACCAATCACCATCTCCAGGAAATGCTTGCCCATGTTCCAACCTTTCATCCTTGGAACCTAAGTGGCATGAGCCACTATCATCAACAGAATATTGCCTTGAAAGTTCTACAACAGCTCAGGCAACTAGGCTTGGATGTTCTGCAAACTCAGTCGCTGCTTGAGAAGTAGAGGTTGCATCCTTAAATTTCATGTTCCGATTCTGCCTGCCAATAGAAAATTACCATTACCATCTCAAGGAAATGATTTCCCATGTTCTAACCTTTCATCCTTGAAAACAAAGTGCCATGAACCACCATCATCAGCACAATATTTCCTTGAAAGTTCTATAACATCTCTTTTAGATAGGCTTGCATGTTCTGCAAACTCAGCCGCGGCTTGAGCAGCAGCGGTAGCATCCTTAAATTTCATGTTCCAATTCTGCCTACCAACAGAAATATTACCAATACCCGCTCTAGGAAATGATTGCCCATGTTTCAACCTTTTATCCTTGAAAACTAAGTGGCATGAACCACCATCATCAACACAATATTGCCTTGGAAGTTCTACAACAGCTCTGGCAGCTAGGTTTGCATGTTCTGCAAACTCAGTTGTTGTTTGAGTAGCAGAGGTAGCATCCTTAAATTTCATGTTCCAATTCTGCCTGCCAATAGAAAATTACCATTACCATCTCCATGAAATGATTGCACATGTTCCAACCTTTCATCCTTGAAACCTAAGTGGCATGAACCACCATCATCAACACAATATTGCCTAGAAAGTTCTCCAACAGCTCTGGCAGCTAGGCTTGCATGTTGTTCAAACTCAGCCGCTGCTTGAGCTGCAGAGGTAGCATCCTTAAATTTCTTGTTCCAATTGTGCCTACCAATAGAAAAATTACCATTACCATCTCCAGGAAATGATTGCCCATGTTCCAACCATTCATCCTTGAAACCAAAGTGGCATGAACCACCATCATCAAAACAATCTTGCCTTGAAAATTTTACAACATCTCTGGCAGCTAGGCTTGGATGTTCTGCAAACTCAGTTGCTGCTTGAGCAGTAGAGGTAGCATCCTTAAATTTCATGTTCCAATTCTGCCTGCCAATAGAAAATTACCATTACCATCTCAAGGAAATGATTTCCCATGTTCTAAACTTTCATCCTTGAAAACTAAGTGCCATGAACCACCATCATCATCACAATATTTCCTTGAAAGTTCTACAACATATCTTTTAGATAGGCTTGATTTTTATGCAAACTCAGCCGCGGCTTGAGCAGCAGAGGTAGCATCCTTAAATTTCATGTTCCAATTCTGCCTACCAACAGAAATATTACCACTACCCGCTCTAGGAAATGATTGCCCATGTTCTAACTTTTTATCCTTGAAACCTAAGTGGCATGAACCACCATCATCAACACTATATTGCCTTGAAAGTTCTACATCAGCTCTGGCAGCTAGGTTTGCATGTTTTGCAAACTCAGCCGCTGTTTGAGTAGCAGAGGTAGCATCCTTAAATTTCATGGTTCAATTCTGCCTGCCAAGAGAAACATTACCATTATTTTCTCGAGGAAATGATTGCCCATGTTCCAACCTTTCATCCTTGAAACCTAAGTGGCATGAACCTCCATCATCAACACAATATTGCCTTGAAAGTTCTACAACAACTCTGGCAGCTAGGCTTGCATGTTCTGCAAACTCAGCCGTTGCTTGAGTAGTAGTGGTAGCATCTTTAAATTTCGTGTTCCAATACTGCCTGCCAACAGAAAAATTACCATTACCATCTCAAGGAAATGATTGCCCATGTTCCAACCTTTCATCCTTGAAACCAAAGTGGCATGAACCACCAACATCAACACAATATTGCCTTGAAAGTTCTATAACAGCTCTGGCATCTAGGCTTGCATGTTCTACAAACTCAGCCGCTGCTTGAGCAGCAGAGGTAGCATTCTTAAATTTCATGTTCTAATTGTGCCTGCCAATAGAAAATTACCATTACTATCTCAAGGAAATGATTTCCCATGTTCCAACCTTTTATCCTTGAAATCTAAGTGGCATGAACCACCATCATCAGCACAATATTTCCTTGAAAGTTCTACTGCATCTCTTTTAGCTAGGCTTGCATGTTCTGCTAACTCAGTCGCTACGTGAGCAGCAGAGGTAGCATCCTTAAATTTCATGTTCCAATAATGCTTGGCAATAGAAAAATTACCATTACCATCTCCAGGAAATGATTGCCCATGTTCCAACCTTTCATCCTTGAAACCTAAGTGGCATGAACCACCATCATCAAAACAATATTTCCTTGAAAGTTCTATCACAGCTCTGGCAGCTAGGCTTGGATGTTCTGCAAACTCAGTCGCTGCTTGAGCAGTAGAGGTAGCATCCTTAAATTTCATGTTCCAATTCTGCCTGCCAATAGAAAATTAACATTACCATCTCAAGGAAATGATTTCCCATGTTCTAACCTTTCATCCTTGAAAACTAAGTGCCACGAACCACCATCATCAGCACACTATTTTCTTGAAAGTTCAACAACATCTCTTTTAGATAGGCTTGCATGTTTTGCAAACTCAGTCGCGGCTTGAGCAGCAGAGGTAGCATCCTTAAATTTCATTTTCCAATTCTACCTACCAACAGAAAAATTACCACTACCCGCTCTAGGAAATGATTGCCCATGTTCCAAACTTTTATCCTTGAAACCTAAGTGGCATGAAGTACCATCATCAACACAATATTGCCTTGGAACTTCTACAACAGCTCTGGCAGCTAGGTTTGCATGTTCTGCAAACTCAGCCGTTGTTTGAGTAGCAGAGGTAGCATCCTTAAATTTCATGTTCCAATTCTGCCTGCCAATAGAAAATTACCATTACCATCTCCAGGAAATGATTGCACATGTTCCAACCTTTCATCCTTGAAACCTAAGTGGCATGAACCACCATCATCAACACAATATTGCCTAGAAAGTTCTCCAACAGCTCTGGCAGCTAGGCTTGCATGTTGTTCAAACTCAGCCGCTGCTTGAGCTGCAGAGGTAGCATCCTTAAATTTCTTGTTCCAATTCTACCTGCCAATAGAAAAATTACCATTACCATCTCGAGGAAATGATTGCCCATGTTCCAACCATTCATCCTTGAAACCAAAGTGGCATGAACCACCATCATCAAAACAATCTTGCCTTGAAAATTTTACAACATATCTGGCAGCTAGGCTTGGATGTTCTGCAAACTCAGTTGCTTCTTGAGCAGTAGAGGTAGCATCCTTAAATTTCATGTTCCAATTCTGCCTGCCAATAGAAAATTACCATTACCATCTTAAGGAAATGATTTCCCATGTTCTAAACTTTCATCCTTGAAAACTAAGTGCCATGAACCACCATCATCAGCACAATATTTCCTTGAAAGTTCTACAACATCTCTTTTAGATAGGCTTGCATGTTATGCAAGCTCAGCCGCGGCTTGAGCAGCAGAGGTAGCATCCTTAAATTTCATGTTCCAATTCTGCCTACCAACAGAAATATTACCACTACCCGCTCTAGGAAATGATTGCCCATGTTCCAACCTTTTATCCTTGAAACCTAAGTGGCATGAACCACCATCATCAACACAATATTGCCTTGAAAGTTCTACATCAGCTCTGGCAGCTAGGTTTGCATGTTTTGCAAACTCAGCCGCTGTTTGAGTAGCAGAGGTAGCATCCTTAAATTTCATGGTTCAATTCTGCCTGCCAAGAGAAACATTACCATTACTTTCTCCAGGAAATGATTGCCCATGTTCCAACCTTCATCCTTGAAACTTAAGTGGAATGAACCTCCATCATCAACACAATATTGCCTTGAAACTTCTACAACAACTCTGGCAGCTAGGCTTGCATGATCTGCAAACTCAGCCGTTGCTTGAGTAGTAGTGGTAGCATCTTTAAATTTCGTGTTCCAATACTGCCTGCCAACAGAAAAATTACCATTACCATCTCAAGGAAATGATTGCCCAAGTTCCAACCTTTCATCCTTGAAAACTAAGTGGCATGAACCACCATCATCAACACTATATTGCCTTGAAAGTTCTTCAACAGTTCTGGCAGCTAGGCTTGCATGTACTCCAAACTCAGCCGCTGCTTGAGCATCAGAGGTAGCATCCTTAAATTACATGTTCCAATACTGCCTTCTAACAGAAAAATTACCATTACCATCTCAAGGAAATGATTTCCCATGTTCCAACCTTTCTTCCTTGAAACCAAAGTGGCATGAACCACCAACATCAACACAATATTGCCTTGAAAGTTCTATAACAGCTCTGGCATCTAGGCTTGCATGTTCTACAAACTCAGCCGCTGCTTGAGCAGCAGAGGTAGCATCCTTAAATTTCATGTTCCAATTGTGCCTGCCAATAGAAAATTACCATTACTATCTCAAAGAAATGATTTCCCATGTTCCAACCTTTTATCCTTGAAATCTAAGTGGCATGAACCACCATCATCAGCACAATATTTCCTTGAAAGTTCTACTACATCTCTTTTAGCTAGGCTTGCATGTTCTGCAAACTCAGTCGCTACGTGAGCAGCAAAGGTAGCATCCTTAAATTTCATGTTCCAATAATGCTTGCCAATAGAAAAATTACCATTACCATCTTCAGGAAATGATTGCCCATGTTCCAACCTTTCATCCTTGAAACCTAAGTGGCATGAACCACCATCATCAAAACAATATTTCCTTGAAAGTTCTATCACAGCTCTGGCAGCTAGGCTTGGATGTTCTGCAAACTCAGTCGCTGCTTGAGCAGTAGAGGTAGCATCCTTAAATTTCATGTTCCAATTCTGCCTGCCAATAGAAAATTAACATTACCATCTCAAGGAAATTATTTCCCATGTTCTAACCTTTCATCCTTGAAAACTAAGTGCCACGAACCACCATCATCAGCACAATATTTTCTTGAAAGTTCAACAACATCTCTTTTAGATAGGCTTGCATGTTCTGCAAACTCAGTCGCGGCTTGAGCAGCAGAGGTAGCATCCTTAAATTTCATGTTCCAATTCTACCTACCAACAGAAAAATTACCACTACCCGCCCTATTAAATGATTGCCCATGTTCCAACCTTTTATCCTTGAAACCTAAGTGGCATGAACCACCATCATCAACACAATATTGCCTTGGAAGTTCTACAACAGCTTTGGCAGCTAGGTTTGCATGTTCTGCAAACCCAGCCGTTGTTTGAGTAGCAGAGGTAGCATCCTTAAATTTCATGTTCCAATTCTGCCTGCCAATAGACAATTACCATTACCATCTCCAGGAAATGATTGCACATGTTCTAACCTTTCATCCTTGAAACCTAAGTGGCATGAACCACCATAATCAACACAATATTGCCTAGAAAGTTCTCCAACAGCTCTGGCAGCTAGGCTTGCATGTTGTTCAAACTCAGCCGCTGCTTGAGCTGCAGAGGTAGCATCCTTAAATTTCTTGTTCCAATTCTGCCTGCCAATAGAAAAATTACCATTACCATCTCCAGGAAATGATTGCACATGTTCCAACCTTTCATCCTTGAAACCTAAGTGGCATGAACCACCATCATCAACACAATATTGCCTAGAAAGTTCTCCAATAGCTCTGGCAGCTAGGCTTGCATGTTGTTCAAACTCAGCCGCTGCTTGAGCTGCAGAGGTAGCATCCTTAAATTTCTTGTTCCAATTCTGCCTGCCAATAGAAAAATTACCATTACCATCTCAAGGAAATGATTTCCCATGTTCTAAACTTTCATCCTTGAAAACTAAGTGCCATGAACCACCATCATCAGCACAATATTTCCTTGAAAGTTCTACAACATCTCTTTTAGATAGGCTTGCATGTTATGCAAACTCAGCCGTGGCTTGAGCAGCAGAGGTAGCATCCTTAAATTTCATGTTCCAATAATGCTTGCCAATAGAAAAATTACCATTACCATCTCCAGGAAATGATTGCCCATGTTCCAACCTTTCATCCTTGAAACCTAAGTGGCATGAACCACTATCATCAAAACAATATTTCCTTGAAAGTTCTAGCACAGCTCTGGCAGCTAGGCTTGGATGTTCTGCAAACTCAGTCGCTGCTTGAGCAGTAGAGGTAGCATCCTTAAATTTCATGTTCCAATTCTGCCTGCCAATAGAAAATTAACATTACCATCTCAAGGAAATGATTTCCCATGTTCTTAGCTTTCATCCTTGAAAACTAAGTGCCACGAACCACCATCATCAGCACAATATTTTCTTGAAAGTTCTACAACATCTCTTTTAGATGGCTTGCATGTTCTGCAAACTCAGTCGCGGCTTGAGAAGCAGAGGTAGCATCCTTAAATTTCATGTTCCAATTCTACCTACCAACAGTAGAATTACCACTACCCGCTCTAGGAAATGATTGCCCATGTTCCAACCTTTTATCCTTGAAACCTAAGTGGCATGAACCACCATCATCAACACAATATTGCCTTGAAAGTTCTACAACAGCTCTGGCAGCTAGGTTTGCATGTTCTGCAAACTCAGCCGCTGTTTGAGTAGCAGAGGTAGCATCCTTAAATTTCATGGTTCAATTCTGCCTGCCAATAGAAACATTACCATTACCATCTCCACGAAATGATTGCCCATGTTCCAACCTTTCATACTTGAAACCTAAGTGGCATGAACCACCATCATCAACACAATATTGCCTTGAAAATTCTACAACATCTCTGGCAGCTAGGCTTGCATCTTTTGCAAACTCAGCCGCTGCTTGAGCAGCAGGGGTAGCATCCTTAAATTTCATGTTCCAATTCTGCTTTCCAACAGAAGAACTACCATTACAATCTCCAGGAAATGCTTGCCCATTTTCTAACCTTTCATCCTAGAAACCTAAGTGGCATGAACCACCATCATCAACACAATATTGCCTTGAAAGTTCTTCAGCAGCTCTGGCAGCTAGGGTTTCATGTTCTGCAAACTCAGCCGCTGCTTGAGCAGCAGAGGTAGCGTCCTTAAATTTCATGTTCCAATTGTGCCTGCCAATAGAAAATTACCATTACCATCTCAAGGAAATGATTGCCCATGTTCCAACCTTTCATCCTTGAAACCTAAGTGGCATGAACCACCATCATCAACACAATAATTCCTTTCAAGTTCTCCAACAGCTCTGGCAGCTAGGCTTCCATGTTCTCCAAACTCAGCCGCTGCTTGAGCATCAGAGGTAGCATCCTTAAATTTCATGTTCCAATACTGCCTGCCAATAGAAAAATTACCATTACCATCTCAAGGAAATGATTGCCCATTTCCAACCTTTCATCCTTGAAACCTAAGTGGCATGAACCACCATCATCAACACAATATTGCCTTGAAAGTTCTACAACAGCTCTGGCAGCTAGGCTTGCATGTTCTGCAAACTCAGCCGCTACTTGAGCAACATAGGTAGCATCCTTAAATTTCATGTTCCAATTCTGCCTGCCAATAGAAAAATTACCATTAACATCTCCAGGAAATGATTGCCCATGTTCCAACCATTCATCCTTGAAACCTAAGTGGCATGAACCACCATCATCAAAACAATCTTGCCTTGAAAATTCTACAACATCTCTGGCAGCTAGGCTTGCATCTTTTGCAAACTCAGCCGCTGCTTGAGCAGCAGGGGTAGCATCCTTAAATTTCATGTTCCAATTCTGCTTTCCAACAGAAGAACTACCATTACAATCTCCAGGAAATGCTTGCCCATTTTCTAACCTTTCATCCTAGAAACCTAAGTGGCATGAACCACCATCATCAACACAATATTGCCTTGAAAGTTCTTTAGGAGCTCTGGCAGCTAGGGTTTCATGTTCTGCAAACTCAGCCGCTGCTTGAGCAGCAGAGGTAGCATCCTTAAATTTCATGTTCCAATTGTGCCTGCCAATAGAAAATTACCATTACCATCTCAAGGAAATGATTGCCCATGTTCCAACCTTTCATCCTTGAAACCTAAGTGGCATGAACCACCATCATCAACACAATAATTCCTTTCAAGTTCTCCAACAGCTCTGGCAGCTAGGCTTCCATGTTCTCCAAAATCAGCCGCTGCTTGAGCAGCAGAGGTAGCATCCTTAAATTTCATGTTCCAATACTGCCTGCCAATAGAAAAATTACCATTACCATCTCAAGGAAATGATTGCCCATGTTCCAACCTTTCATCCTTGAAACCTAAGTGGCATGAACCACCATCATCAACACAATATTGCCTTGAAAGTTCTACAACAGCTCTGGCAGCTAGGCTTGCATGTTCTGCAAACTCAGCCGCTGCTTGAGCAGCAGAGGTAGCATCCTTAAATTTCATGTTCCAATTCTGCCTGCCAATAGAAAAATTACCATTAACATCTCCAGGAAATGATTGCCCATGTTCCAACCATTCATCCTTGAAACCTAAGTGGCATGAACCACCATCATCAAAACAATCTTGCCTTGAAAATTCTACAACATCTCTGGCAGCTAGGCTTGCATCTTTTGCAAACTCAGCCGCTGCTTGAGCAGCAGGGGTAGCATCCTTAAATTTCATGTTCCAATTCTGCTTTCCAACAGAAGAAATACCATTACAATCTCCAGGAAATGCTTGCCCATTTTCTAACCTTTCATCCTAGAAACCTAAGTGGCATGAACCACCATCATCAACACAATATTGCCTTGAAAGTTCTTCAGCAGCTCTGGCAGCTAGGGTTTCATGTTCTGCAAACTCAGCCGCTTCTTGAGCAGCAGAGGTAGCGTCCTTAAATTTCATGTTCCAATTGTGCCTGCCAATAGAAAATTACCATTACCATCTCAAGGAAATGATTGCCCATGTTCCAACCTTTCATCCTTGAAACCTAAGTGGCATGAACCACCATCATCAACACAATAATTCCTTTCAAGTTCTCCAACAGCTCTGGTAGCTAGGCTTCCATGTTCTCCAAAATCAGCCGCTGCTTGAGCAGCAGAGGTAGCATCCTTAAATTTCATGTTCCAATACTGCCTGCCAATAGAAAAATTACCATTACCATCTCAAGGAAATGATTGCCCATGTTCCAACCTTTCATCCTTGAAACCTAAGTGGCATGAACCACCATCATCAACACAATATTGCCTTGAAAGTTCTACAACAGCTCTGGCAGCTTGGCTTGCATGTTCTGCAAACTCAGCCGCTGCTTGAGCATCACAGGTAGCATCCTTAAATTTCATGTTCCAATACTGGCTGGCAATAGAAAAATTAACATTACCATCTCCAGGAAATGCTTGTCGATGTTCCAACCTTTCATCCTTGAAACCTAAGTGGCATGAACCACTATCATCAACACAATATTGCCTTGAAAGTTCTACAACAGCTCTGGCAGCTAGGCTTGGATGTTCTGCAAACTCAGCCGCTACTTGAGCTGCAGAGGTAGCATCCTTAAATTTCATGTTCCAATTCTGCCTGCCAATAGAAAAATTACTATTACCATCTCAAGGAAATGATTGCCCATGTTCCAACCTTTCATCCTTGAAACCTAAGTGGCATGAACCATCATCATCAACAAAATATTTCCTTGAAAGTTCTCCAACAGTTCTGGCAGCTAGGCTTCCATGTTCTCCAAACTCAGCCACTGCTTGAGCATCACAGGTAGCATCCTTAAATTTCATGTTCCAATACTGCCTACCAATAGAAAAATTACCATTACCATCTCAAGGAAATGATTGCCCATGTTCCAACCGTTCATCTTTGAAAACTAAGTGGAATGAACCACCATCATCAACACAATATTGCCTTGAAAATTCTTCAACAGCTCTGGCAGCTAGGCTTGGATGTTCTGCAAACTCAGCTGCTACTTGAGCTGCAGATGTAGCCTCCTTAAATTTCATGTTCCAATTCTGCCTGCCAATAGAAAAATTACCATTACCATCTCAAGGAATAATTGCCCATGTTCCAACCTTTCATCCTTGAAACCTAAGTGGCATGAACCACCATCATCAACACAATATTTCCTTGCAAGTTCTCCAACAGCTCTGGTAGCTAGGCTTATAAGTTCTCCAAACTCAGCCGCTGCTTGAGCATCAGAGTTAGCATCCTTAAATTTCATGTCCTAATTCTACTTGCCAACAAAAAAATTAACATTACCATCCCCAGGAAATGCTTGCCCATGTTCCAACCTTTCATCTTTGAAACCTAAGTGGCATGAACCACTATCATCAACACAATATTGCCTTGAAAGTTCTACAACAGCTCAGGCAGCTAGGCTTGGATGTTCTGCAAACTCAGCCACTACTTGAGCTGCAGAGGTAGCCTCCTTAAATTTCATGTTCCAATTCTGCCTGCCAATAGAAAAATTACCATTACCATCTCAAGGAAATGATTGCCCATGTTCCAACCTTTCATCCTTGAAACCTAAGTGGCATGAACCACCATCATCAACACAATATTTCCTTGCAAGTTCTCCAACAGCTCTGGCAGCTAGCCTTGCATGTTCTGCAAACTCAGCCGCTACTTGAGCATCACAGGTAGCATCCTTAAATTTCATGTTCCAATACTGCCTGCCAATAGAAAACTTAACATTACCATCTCCA
This sequence comes from Nicotiana tomentosiformis, assembly GCF_000390325.3. Taxonomy (NCBI): domain Eukaryota; kingdom Viridiplantae; phylum Streptophyta; class Magnoliopsida; order Solanales; family Solanaceae; genus Nicotiana; species Nicotiana tomentosiformis. Next base: position 816,818 of record NW_027174563.1, read on the forward strand.
GGAAATGCTTGCCCATGTTCCAACCTTTCATCCTTGAAACCTAAGTGGCATGAACCACTATCATCAACACAATATTGCCTTGAAAGTTCTACAACAGCTCTGGCAGCTAGGCTTGGATGTTCAGCAAACTCAGCCGCTACTTTAGCTGCAGAGGTAGCATCCTTAAATTTCATGTTCCAATTCTGCCTGCCAATAGAAAAATTACCATTACCATCTCAAGGAAATGATTGCCCATGTTCCCACCTTTCATCCTTGAAACCTAAGTGGTATGAACCATCATCATCAACACAATATTTCCTTGAAAGTTCTCCAACAGCTCTGGCAGCTAGGCTTCCATGTTCTCCAAACTAAGTCGCTGCTTGAGCATCACAGGTAGCATCCTTAAATTTCATGTTCCAATACAGCCTACCAATAGAAAAATTACCATTACCATCTCAAGGAAATGATTGCCCATGTTCCAACCTTTCATCCTTGAAACCTAAGTGGCATGAACCACCATCATCAACACAATATTGCCTTGAAAGTTCTACAACAGCTTAGGCAGCTAGGCTTGGATGTTCTGCAAACTTAGCCGCTACTTGAGCTGCAGAGGTAGCCTCCTTAGATTTCATATTCCAATTCTGCCTGCCAATAGAAAAATTACCATTACCATCTCAAGGAAATGATTGCCCATGTTCCAACCTTTCATCCTTAAAACCTAAGTGGCATGAACCACCATCATCAACACAATATTGCCTTGAAAGTTCTACAACAGCTTAGGCAGCTAGGCTTGGATGTTCTGCAAACTTAGCCGCTACTTGAGCTGCAGAGGTAGCCTCCTTAAATTTCATGTTCCAATTCTGCCTGCCAATAGAAAAATTACCATTACCATCTCAAAGAAATGATTGCCCATGTTCCAACCTTTCATCCTTGAAACCTAAGTGGCATGAACCACCATCATCAACACAATATTGCCTTGAAAGTTCTACAACAGCTCTGGCAGCTAGGCTTGCATGTTCTGCAAACTCAGCCGCTGCTTGAGCATCACAGGTAGAATCCTTAAATTTCATGTTCCAATTCTGCCTGCCAATAGAAAAATTACCATTACCATATCAAGAAAATGATTGCCCATGTTCCAACCTTTCATCCTTGAAACCTAAGTGGCATGAACCATCATCATCAACACAATATTTCCTTGAAAGTTCTCCAACAGCTCTGGCAGCTAGGCTTCCATGTTCTCCAAACGCAGCCGCTGCTTGAGCATCACAGGTAGCATACTTAAATTTCATGTTCCAATACTGCCTACCAATTGAAAAATTACCATTACCATCTCAAGGAAATGATGGCCCATGTTCCAACCTTTCATCCTTGAAACCCAAGTGGCATGAACCACCATCATCAACACAATATTGCCTGGAAAGTTCTTCAACAGCTCTGGCAGCTAGGCTAGCATCTTCTCCAAACTCAGCCGCTGCTTGAGCATCAGAGGTAGCATCCTTAAATTACATGTTCCAATACTGCCTTCCAACAGAAAAATTACCATTACCATCTCAAGGAAATGATTTCCCAAGTTCCAACCTTTCTTCCTTGAAACCAAAGTGGCATGAACCACCTTCATCGACACAATATTGCCTTGAAAGTTCTATAACAGCTCTGGCATCTAGGCTTGCATGTTCTGCAAACTCAGCCGCTGCTTGAGCAGCAGAGGTAGCATCCTTAAATTTCATGTTCCAATTGTGCCTGCCAATAGAAAATTACCATTACTATCTCAAGGAAATGATTTCCCATGTTCCAACCTTTCATCCTTGAAAAGTAGTTGCCATGAACCACCATCATCAGCACAATATTTCCTTGAAAGTTCTACAACATCTCTTTTAGATAGGCTTGCATGTTCTACAAACTCAGCCGCTACTTAAGCAGCAGAGGTAGCATCCTTAAATTTCATGTTCCAATGCTGCTTGGCAACAGAAATATTACCAATCACCATCTCCAGGAAATGCTTGCCCATGTTCCAACCTTTCATCCTTGAAACCTAACTGGCATGAGCCCCCATCATCAACACAATATTGCCTAGAAAGTTCTCCAATAGCTCTGGCATCTAGGCTTGTATGTTCTCCAAACTCAGCTGCTGCTTGAGCAGCAGAGGCAGCATCCTTAAATTTCATATTCCAATACTGCCTGCCAACAGAAAAATTACCATTACCACCTCAAGGAAATGATTGCCCATGTTCCAACCTTTCATCCTTGAAAACTAATTGGCATGAAACATCATCATCAACACAATATTACCTTGAAAGTCCTACAACAGCTTTGGCAGCTAGGCTTGCATGTTGTTTAAACTCAGCCGCTGCTTCAGCAGCAGAGGTAGCATCCTTAAATTTCATGTTCCAATTCTTCCTGCCAATAGAAAAATTACCATTAACATCTCTAGGAAATGATTGCCCATGTTCCAACCATTCATCCTTGAAACCTAAGTGGCATGAACCACCATCATCAAAACAATCTTGCTTTGAAAATTCTACAACATCTCTGGCAGCTAGGCTTGCATCTTCTGCAAACGCAGCCGCTGCTTGAGCAGCAGAGGTAGCATCCTTAAATTTCATGTTACAATTCTGCTTGCCAACAGAAATATTAACATTACCATCTCCAGGAAATGCTTGCCCATGTTCCAACCTTTCATCCTTGAAACCTAAGTGGCATGAACCACTATCATCAACACAATATTGCCTTGAAAGTGGTTCATGCCTCTTAGTTTTCAATGGTAATTTTAATGCAATATTGTGTTGATGATAGTGGTTCATGCCTCTTAGTTTTCAAGTATGAAAGGTTGGAACATGGGCAATCATTTCCTGGAGATGGTAATGGTAATTTTTGGTTGGCATGCAGAATTGGAACATGAAATTTAAGGATGCAACCCCTGCTGCTCAAGCAGCGGCTGAGTTTGCAGAACATTCAAGCGCAATATTGTGTGGATGATGGTGGTTCATGCCACCTAGGTTTCAAGTATGAAAGGTTGGAACATTGGCAATCATTTCCTGGAGATGGTAATGGTAATTTTTCTATTGGCAGGTAGAATTGGAACATGAAACTTAAGGATGCTACCTCTGCTGCTCAAGCAGCGGCTGAGTTTGCAGAACATGCAAGCCTAGCTACCACAGCTATTGTAGAACTTTAAAGGTAATATTGTATTGATGATGGTGGTTCAGGCCACTTAGATTTCAAGGATGAAAGGTTGGAACATGGGTAATCATTTCCTGGAGATGGTAATGGTAATTTTTCGGTTGGTAGGCATAATTGGAACATGAAATTTAAGGATGCTATCTCTGCTGCTCAAGCAGCGGCTGAGTTTGCAGAACATTCAAGCCTAGCTGCCAGAGCTGTTGTAGAACTTTAAAGGCAATATTGTGTTGATGATGGTGGTTCATGCCACTTAGGTTTCAAGGATGAAAGGTTGGAACATGGGCATAATTTCCTAGAGATGGTTATGGTAATTTTTCTGTTGGCAGGCAAAATTGGAACATGAAATTTAAGGATGCTACCTCTGCTGCTCAAGCAGCGACTGACTTGGCAGAGCATGCAAACCTAGGTGCCAGAGCTGTTGTAGAACCTTTAATGCAATATTGTGTTGATGATAGTGGTTCATGCCACTTAGTTTTCAAGTATGAAAGGTTGGAACATGGGCAATCATTTCCTAGAGATGGTAATGGTAATTATTTTGTTGGCATGCAGAATTGGAACATGAAATTTAAGGATGCTACATCTACTGCTCAAGCAGCGGTTGAGTTTGCAGAACATTCAAGCGCAATATTGTGTGGATGATGGTGGTTCATTCCACTTAGGTTTCATGTATGAAAGGTTGGAACATGGGCAATCATTTCCTGGAGATGGTAATGGTAATTGTTTGGTTGGCATGCAGAGTTGGAACATGAAATTTAAGGATGCTACCTCTGCTGCTCAAGCAGCGGTTGAGTTTGCAAAACATTCAAGCACAATATTGTGTGGATGATGGTGGTTCATGCCACTTAGGTTTCAAGTATGAAAGGTTGGAACCTGGGCAATCATTTCCTGGAGATGGTAATGGTAATTTGTTGGTTGGCATGCAGAATTGGAACATGAAATTTAAGGATGCTACCTCTGCTGCTCAAGCAGCGGTTGAGTTTGCAGAACATTCAAGCACAATATTGTGTGGATGATGGTGGTTCATGCCACTTAGGTTTCAAGTATGAAAGGTTGGAACATGGGCAATCATTTCCTGGAGATGGTAATGGTAATTGTTTGGTTGGCATGCAGAATTGGATCATGAAATTTAAGGATACTACCTCTGCTGCTCAAGAAGCGGCTGAGTTTACAGAACATTCAAGCGCAATATTGTGTGGATGATGGTGGTTCATGCCACTTAGGTTTCAAGTATGAAAGGTTGGAACATGGGCTATCATTTCCTGGAGATGGTAATGTAATGTTTCTGTTGGCAGGTAGAATTGGAGCATGAAATTTAAGGATGCTACCTCTGCTGCTCAAGCAGCGGCTGAGTTTGCGGAACATATTACCATCTCCAGGAAATGATTGCCCATGTTCCAACGTTTCATCCTTGAAAACTATGTTGCATGAACCACCATCATCAACACAATATTGCCTCGAAAGTTCTACAACAGCTCTGGTAGCTAGGCTTGTATGTTCTGCAAACTCAGCCGCTGGTTGAGCAGTAGAGGTAGCATTCTTAAATTTCATGTTCCAATTTTGCCTGCCAACAAAAAAATTACCATTACCATTTCCAGGAAATGATTGCCCATGTTCCAACGTTTCATCCTTGAAACCTATGTGGCATGAACCACCATCATCAACACAATATTACCTCGAAAGTTCTACGACAGCTCTGGTAGCTAGGCTTGCATGTTCTGCAAACTCAGCCGCTGGTTGAGCAGTAGAGGTAGCATCCTTAAATTATATGTTCCAATTCTGCCTGCCGACAGAAAAATTACCATTACCATCTCAAGGAAATGATTGCCCATTTTCCAACCTTTCATCCTTGAAAACTAAGTGGCATGAACCACCATCATCAACACAATATTGCCTTAAAAGTTCTACTATATCTCTGTTAGCTAGGCTCGCGTGTTCTACAAACTCACCCGCTGCTTGAGCAGCAGAGGTAGCATCCTTAAATTTCATGTTCCAATTCTGCCTGCCAACAGAAAATTTACAATTTCCATCTACAGGAAATGATTCCCATGTTCCAATATTTCATCCTTGTAACCTAAGAGGCATGAACAACCATCATCAGCACAATATTGTCTTGAAAGTTCTACAACAACTCTGGCAGCTAGGCTTGCATGCTCTGCAAACTCAGCCGTTGCTTGAGCAGCAGAGGTAGCATCCTTAAATTTCATGTTCCAATTCTGCCTGCCAACTGAAAAATTACCATTACCATCCCTAGGAAATGATTGCCCATATTCCAACCTTTCATCCTTGAAACCTAAATGGCATGAACCACAATCATCAACACAATATTGTCTTGAAAGTTCAACAATAGCTCTGGCCGCTAGGCTTGCATGTTTTGCAAACTTAGTCGCTGCTAGAGCAACAGAGGTAGCATCCTTAAATTTCATGTTACAATTTTGCCTGCCAACAAAAAAATTACCATTACCATCTCTAGGAAATGATTGCCCATGTTCCAACGTTTCATCCTTGAAACCTAAGTGGCATGAACCACCATCATCAACACAATATTGCCTCGAAAGTTCTACAACAGCTCTGGTAGCTAGGCTTGCATGTTTTGCAAACTTAGCCGCTGCTTGAGCAGCAGAGGTAGCTTCCTTAAATTTTATGTTCCAATTCTGCCTGCCAACAGAAAAATTGCCATTACCATCCCCATGAAATGATTGCCCATGTTCCAACCTTTCATCCTTGAAACCTAAGTGGCATGAACCCCAATCATCAACACAATATTGCCTTGAAAGTTCTACAACAGCTCTGGCAGCTAGGCTTGCATATTCTACAAACTCATCCCCTGCTTGAGCAGCAGTGGTAGCATCCTTAAATTTCATGTTCCAATTCTGCCTGCCAACAAAAAAATTACCATTACCATCCCCATGAAATGATTGTCCATGTTCCAACCTTTCATCCTTGAAACCTAAGTGGCATGAACCACAATCATCAACACAATATTGCCTTGAAAGTTCAACAACAGCTCTGGCCGCTAGGCTTGCATGTTCTGCAAACTTAGTCGCTGCTTGAGCAGCAGAGGTAGCATTCTTAAATTTCAAGTTCCAATTTTGCCTGCCAACAAAAAAATTACCATTACCATCTCCAGGAAATGATTGCCCATGTTCCAACGTTTCATCCTTGAAACCTATGTGGCATGAACCACCATCATCAACACAATATTGCCTCGAAAGTTCTACATCAGCTCTGGTAGCTAGGCTTGCATGCTCTGCAAACTCAGCCGCTGCTTGAGCAGCAGAGGTAGCATCCTTAAATTATATGTTCCAATTCTGCCTGCCAACAGAAAAATTACCATTACCATCTCCAGGAAATGATTGCCCATTTTCCAACCTTTCATCCTTGAAAACTAAGTGGCATGAACCACCATCATCAACACAATATTGCCTTGCAAGTTCTATTATATCTCTGTTAGCTAGGCTCGCGTGTTCTGCAAACTCAGCCGCTGCTTGAGCAGCAGAGGTAGCATCCTTAAATTTCATATTCCAATTCTGCCTGCCAACAGAAAAATTACCATTAACATCCCCATGAAATGATTGTCCATGTTCCAACCTTTCATCCTTGAAACCTAAGTGGCATGAACCACAATCATCAACACAATATTGCCTTTAAAGTTCTACAACAGCTCTGGCAGCTAGGCTTGCATGTTCTGCAAATTCAGCCGCTGCTTGATCAGCAGAGGTAGCATTCTTAAATTTCATGTTCCAATTCTGCCTGCCAATAGAAAAATTATCATTACCATCTCCAGGAAATTATTGCCCATGTTCCAGCCTTTCATCCTTGAAACCTATGTGGCATGAACCAGCATCATCAACACAATATTGCCTCGAAAGTTCTACAACAGCTCTGGTAGCTAGGCTTGCATGTTCTGCAAACTCAGCCACTGCTTGAGCTGCAGAGGTAGCATCCTTAAATTATATGTTCCAATTCTGCCTGCCAATAGAAAAATTACCATTACCATCTCTAGGAAATGATTGCCCATTTTCCAACCTTTCATCCTTGAAAACTAAGTGGCATGAACCACCATCATCAACACAATATTGCCTTGAAAGTTCTATTATATCTCTGTTAGCTAGGCTCGAGTGTTCTGCAAACTCAGCCACTGCTTGAGCAGCAGAGGTAGCATCCTTAAATTTCATGTTCCAAATCTCCCGCAACAGAAAATTTACAAATACCATCTCCCGGAAATGATTGCCCATATTCCAATATTTCATCCTTGAAACCTAAGTGGCATGAACCACCATCATAAACCCAATATTGCCTTTAAAGTTCTACAACAGCTCTGGCAGCTAGGCTTGCATGTTCTACAAACTCAGCCGCTGCTTGATCAGCAGAGGTAGCATCCTTAAATTTCATGTTCCACTTCTGCCGGCCAACAGAAAATTTACCATTACCATCTTCAAAAAATTATTGCCCGTGTTCTAACCTTTCATCCTTGAAACCTAAGTCGCATGAACCACTATCATCAACACAATATTTCCTTGAAAGTTCAACAACAGCTCTGGCAGGTAGGCTTACATTTTCTGCAAACTTAGTCGCTGCTTGAGCAGCAGAGGTAGCATTATTAAATTTCATGTTCCAATTTTGCCTGCCAACAAAAAAATTACCATTACCATCTCCAGGATATGATTGCCCATGTTCCAACATTTCATCCTTGAAACCTATGTGGCATGAACCACCATCATCAACACAATGTTGCCTCGAAAGTTCTACATCAGCTCTGGTAGCTAGGCTTGCATGCTCTGCAAACTCAGCCGCTGCTTGAGCAGCAGAGGTAGCATCCTTAAATTATATGTTCCAATTCTGCCTGCCAATAGAAAAATTACCATTACCATCTCGAGGAAATGATTGCCCATTTTCCAACCTTTCATCCTTGAAAACTAAGTGGCATGAACCACTATCATCAACACAATATTGCCTTGAAAGTTCTATTATATCTCTGTTAGCTAGGCTCGCGTGTTCTGCAAACTCAGCCGCTGCTTGAGCAGCAGAGGTAGCATCCTTAAATTTCATGTTCCAATTCTGCCTGCCAACAGAAAAATTACCATTACCATCCCCATGAAATGATTGTCCATTTTCCAACCTTTCATCCTTGAAACCTAAGTGGCATGAACCACAATCATCAACACAATATTGCCTTTAAAGTTCTACAATAGCTCTGGCAGCTAGGCTTGCATGTTCTGCAAACTCAGCCGCTGCTTGATCAGCAGAGGTAGCATTCTTAAATTTCATGTTCCAATTCTGCCTGCCAATAGAAGAATTATCATTACCATCTCCAGGAAATTATTGCCCATGTTCCAGCCTTTCATCCTTGAAACCTATGTGGCATGAACCACCATCATCAACACAATATTGCCTCGAAAGTTCTACAACAGCTCTGGTAGCTAGGCTTGCATGTTCTGCAAACTCAGCCGCTGCTTGAGCAGCAGAGGTAGCATCCTTAAATTATATGTTCCAATTCTGCCTTCCAACAGAAAAATTACCATTACCATCTCTAGGAAATGATTGCCTATTTTCCAACCTTTCATCCTTGAAAACTAAGTGGCATGAACCACCATCATCAACACAAAACTGCCTTGAAAGTTCTACTATATGTCTGTTAGCTAGGCTCGCGTGTTCTGCAAACTGAGCCGCTGCTTGAGCAGCAGAGGTAGCATCCTTAAATTTCATGTTCCAATTCTCCCGCAACAGAAAATTTACAATTACCATCTCCCGGAAATGATTGCCCATATTCCAATCTTTCATCCTTGAAACCTAAGTGGCATGAACCACCATCATAAACACAATATTGCCTTTAAAGTTCTACAACAGCTCTGGCAGCTAGGCTTGCATGTTCTACAAACTCAGCCGCTGCTTGATCAGCAGAGGTAGCATCCTTAAATTTCATGTTCCACTTCTGCCGGCCAACAGAAAATTTACCATTACCATCTTCAAAAAATTATTGCCCGTGTTCTAACCTTTCATCCTTGAAACCTAAGTCGCATGAACCACTATCATCAACACAATATTTCCTTGAAAGTTCTACAACAGCTCTGGCAGCTAGGCTTGCATGTTCTGCAAACTTAGTCGCTGCTTGAGCAGCAGAGGTAGCATTATTAAATTTCATGTTCCAATTTTGCCTGCCAACAAAAAAATTATCATTACCATCTCCAGGAAATTATTGCCCATGTTCCAGCCTTTCATCCTTGAAACCTATGTGGCATGAACCAGCATCATCAACACAATATTGCCTCGAAAGTTCTACAACAGCTCTGGTAGCTAGGCTTGCATGTTCTGCAAACTGAGCCGCTGCTTGAGCAGCAGAGGTAGCATCCTTAAATTTCATGTTCCAATTCTCCCGCAACAGAAAATTTACAATTACCATCTCCCGGAAATGATTGCCCATATTCCAATCTTTCATCCTTGAAACCTAAGTGGCATGAACCACCATCATAAACACAATATTGCCTTTAAAGTTCTACAACAGCTCTGGCAGCTAGGCTTGCATGTTCTACAAACTCAGCCGCTGCTTGATCAGCAGAGGTAGCATCCTTAAATTTCATGTTCCACTACTGCCGGCCAACAGAAAATTTACCATTACCATCTTCAAAAAATTATTGCCCATGTTCTAACCTTTCATCCTTGAAACCTAAGGCTTGCATGTTCTGCAAACTTAGTCGCTGCTTGAGCAGCAGAGGTAGCATTATTAAATTTCATGTTCCAATTTTGCCTGCCAACAAAAAAATTACCATTACCATCTCCAGGAAATGATTGCCCATGTTCCAACGTTTCATCCTTGAAACCTATGTGGCATGAACCACCATCATCAACACAATATTGCCTCGATAGTTCTACATCAGCTCTGGTAGCTAGGCTTGCATGCTCTGCAAACTCAGCCGCTGCTTGAGCAGCAGAGGTAGCATCCTTAAATTATATGTTCCAATTCTGCCAGCCAACAGAAAAATTACCATTACCATCTCCAGGAAATGATTGCCCATTTTCCAACCTTTCATCCTTGAAAACTAAGTGGCATGAACCACCATCATCAACACAATATTGCCTTGAAAGTTCTATTATATCTCTGTTAGCTAGGCTCGCGTGTTCTGCAAACTCAGCCGCTGCTTGAGCAGCAGAGGTAGCATCCTTAAATTTCATGTTCCACTTCTGCCGGCCAACAGAAAATTTACCATTACCATCTTCAAAAAATTATTTCCCGTGTTCTAACCTTTCATCCTTGAAACCTAAGTGGCATGAACCACTATCATCAACACAATATTTCCTTGAAAGTTCAACAACAGCTCTGGCAGGTAGGCTTGCATGTTCTGCAAACTTAGTCGCTGCTTGAGTAGCAGAGGTAGCATTATTAAATTTCATGTTCCAATTTTGCCTGCCAACAAAAAAATTACCATTACCATCTCCAGGAAATGATTTCCCATGTTCCAACATTTCATCCTTGAAACCTATGTGGCATGAACCACCATCATCAACACAATATTACCTCGAAAGTTCTACATCAGCTCTGGTAGCTAGGCTTGCATGCTCTGCAAACTCAGCCACTGCTTGAGCAGCAGAGGTAGCATCCTTAAATTATATGTTCCAATTCTGCCTGCCAACAGAAAAATTACCATTACCATCTCCAGGAAATGATTGCCCATTTTCCAACCTTTTGTCCTTGAAAACTAAGTGGCATGAACCACCATCATCAACACAATATTGCCTTGAAAGTTCTATTATATCTCTGTTAGCTAGGCTCGCGTGTTCTGCAAACTCAGCCGCTGCTTGAGCAGCAGAGGTAGCATCCTTAAATTTCATGTTCCAATTCTGCCTGCCAACAGAAAAATTACGATTACCATCCCCATGAAATGATTGTCCATGTTCCAACCTTTCATCCTTGAAACCTAAGTGGCATGAACCACAATCATCAACACAATATTGCCTTTAAAGTTCTACAATAGCTCTGGTAGCTAGGCTTGCAGGTTCTACAAACTCAGCCGCTGCTTGATCAGCAGAGGTAGCATTCTTAAATTTCATGTTCCAATTCTGCCTGCCAATAGAAGAATTATCATTACCATCTCCAGGAAATTATTGCCCATGTTCCAGCCTTTCATCCTTGAAACCTATGTGGCATGAACCACCATCATCAACACAATATTGCCTCGAAAGTTCTACAACAGCTCTGGTAGCTAGGCTTGCATGTTCTGCAAACTCAGCCGCTGCTTGAGCAGCAGAGGTAGCATCCATAAATTATATGTTCCAATTCTGCCTACCAACAGAAAAATTACCATTACCATCTATAGGAAATGATTGCCCATTTTCCAACATTTCATCCTTGAAAACTAAGTGGCATGAACCATCATCATCAACACAAAACTGCCTTGAAAGTTCTACTATATGTCTGTTAGCTAGGCTCGCGTGTTCTGCAAACTCAGCCGCTGCTTGAGCAGCAAAGGTAGCATCCTTAAATTTCATGTTCCAATTCTACCTGCCAACCAAACAATTACCATTACCATCTCCAGCAAATGATTGCCCATGTTCCAATCTTTCATCCTTGAAACCAAAGTGGCATGAACCACCATCATCAACACAATATTACCTTGAAAGTTCTACAAAAGCTCTGGCGGCTAGGCTTGCATGTTCTGCAAACTCAGCCGCTGCTTGAGCAGCAGAGGTGGCATCCTTAAATTTCATGTTCATATTATGTCTGCCAAAAGAAAAATTACCATTACCATCTCCAGGAAATGATTGCCCATGTTCCAACCTTTCATCCTTGAAAACTAAGTGGCATGAACCACCATCATCAACACAAAACTGCCTTGAAAGTTCTACTATATGTCTGTTAGCTATGCTCGCGTGTTCTGCAAACTGAGCCGCTGCTTGAGCAGTAGAGGTAGCATCCTTAAATTTCATGGTCCAATTCTCCCGCAACAGAAAATTTACAATTACCATCTCCCGGAAATGATTGCCCATATTCCAATCTTTCATCCTTGAAACCTAAGTGGCATGAACCACCATCATAAACCCAATATTGCCTTTAAAGTTCTACAACAGCTCTGGCAGCTAGGCTTGCATGTTCTACAAACTCAGCCGCTGCTTGATCAGCAGAGGTAGCATCCTTAAATTTCATGTTCCACTTCTGCCGGCCAACAGAAAATTTACCATTACCATCTTCAAAAAATTATTGCCCATGTTCTAACCTTTCATCCTTGAAACCTAAGGCTTGCATGTTCTGCAAACTTAGTCGCTGCTTGAGCAGCAGAGGTAGCATTATTAAATTTCATGTTACAATTTTGCCTGCCAACAAAAAAATTACCATTACCATCTCCAGGAAATGATTGCCCATGTTCCAACGTTTCATCCTTGAAACCTATGTGGCATGAACCACCATCATCAACACAATATTGCCTCGAAAGTTCTACATCAGCTCTGGTAGCTAGGCTTGCATGCTCTGCAAACTCAGCCGCTGCTTGAGCAGCAGAGGTAGCATCCTTAAATTATATGTTCCAATTCTGCCTGCCAACAGAAAAATTACCATTACCATCTCCAGGAAATGATTGCCCATTTTCCAACCTTTCATCCTTGAAAACTAAGTGGCATGAACCTCCATCATCAACACAATATTGCCTTGAAAGTTCTATTATATCTCTGTTAGCTAGGCTCGCGTGTTCTGCAAACTCAGTCGCTGCTTGAGCAGCAGAGGTAGCATCCTTAAATTTCATGTTCCACTTCTGCCGGCCAACAGAAAATTTACCATTACCATCTTCAAAAAATTATTGCCCGTGTTCTAACCTTTCATCCTTGAAACCTAAGTGGCATGAACCACTATCATCAACACAATATTTCCTTGAAAGTTCAACAACAGCTCTGGCAGGTAGGCTTGCATGTTCTGCAAACTTAGTCACTGCTTGAGCAGCAGAGGTAGCATTATTAAATTTCATGTTCCAATTTTGCCTGCCAACAAAAAAATTACCATTACCATCTCTAGGAAATGATTGCCCATGTTCCAACGTTTCATCCTTGAAACCTATGTGGCATGAACCACCATCATCAACACAATATTACCTCGAAAGTTCTACATCAGCTCTGGTATCTAGGCTTGCATGCTCTGCAAACTCAGCCGCTGCTTGAGCAGCAGAGGTAGCATCCTTAAATTATATGTTCCAATTCTGCCTGCCAACAGAAAAATTACCATTACCATCTCCAGGAAATGATTGCCCATTTTCCAACCTTTCATCCTTGAAAACTAAGTGGCATGAACCACCATCATCAACACAATATTGCCTTGAAAGTTCTATTATATCTCTGTTAGCTAGGCTCGTGTGTTCTGCAAACTCAGTCGCTGCTTGAGCAGCAGAGGTAGCATCCTTAAATTTCATGTTCCAATTCTGCCTGCCAACAGAAAAATTACCATTACCATCTATAGGAAATGATTGCCCATTTTCCAACATTTCATCCTTGAAAACTAAGTGGCATGAACCACCATCATCAACACAAAACTGCCTTGAAAGTTCTACTATATGTCTGTTAGCTAGGCTCGCGTGTTCTGCAAACTCAGCCGCTGCTTGAGCAGCAGAGGTAGCATCCTTAAATTTCATGTTCCAATTCTCCCGCAACAGAAAATTTACAATTACCATATCCCGGAAATGATTGCCCATATTCCAATCTTTCATCCTTGAAACCTAAGTGGCATGAACCACCATCATAAACACAATATTTCCTTTAAAGTTCTACAACAGCTCTGGCAGCTAGGCTTGCATGTTCTACAAACTCAGCCGCTGCTTGATCAGCAGAGGTAGCATTCTTAAATTTCATGTTCCAATTCTGCCTGCCAATAGAAGAATTATCATTACCATCTCCAGGAAATTATTGCCCATGTTCCAGCCTTTCATCCTTGAAACCTATGTGGCATGAACCACCATCATCAACACAATATTGCCTCGAAAGTTCTACAACAGCTCTGGTAGCTAGGCTTGCATGTTCTACAAACTCAGCCGCTGCTTGAGCAGCAGAGGTAGCATCCTTAAATTATATGTTCCAATTCTGCCTTCCAACAGAAAAATTACCATTACCATCTCTAGGAAATGATTGCCCATTTTCCAACCTTTCATCCTTGAAAACTAAGTGGCATGAACCACCGTCATCAACACAAAACTGCCTTGAAAGTTCTACTATATGTCTGTTAGCTAGGCTCGCGTGTTCTGCAAAGTGAGCCACTGCTTGAGCAGCAGAGGTAGCATCCTTAAATTTCATGTTCCAATTCTCCCGCAACAGAAAATTTACAATTACCATCTCCCGGAAATGATTGCCCATATTCCAATCTTTTATCCTTGAAACCTAAGTGGCATGAACCACCATCATAAACACAATATTGCCTTTAAAGTTCTACAACAGCTCTGGCAGCTAGGCTTGCATGTTCTACAAACTCAGCCGCTGCTTGATCAGCAGAGGTAGCATCCTTAAATTTCATGTTCCACTTCTGCCGGCCAACAGAAAATTTACCATTACCATCTTCAAAAAATTATTGCCCATGTTCTAACCTTTCATCCTTGAAACCTAAGTGGCATGAACCACTATCATCAACACAATATTTCCTTGAAAGTTCAACAACAGCTCTGGCAGGTAGGCTTGCATGTTCTGCAAACTCAGCCGCTGCTTGAGCAGCAGAGGTAGCATTATTAAATTTCATGTTCCAATTTTGCCTGCCAACAAAAAAATTACCATTACCATCTCCAGGAAATGATTGCCCATGTTCCAACATTTCATCCTTGAAACCTATGTGGCATGAACCACCATCATCACCACAATATTACCTCGAAAGTTCTACATCAGCTCTGGTAGCTAGGCTTGCATGCTCTGCAAACTCAGCCGCTGCTTGAGCAGCAGAGGTAGCATCCTTAAATTATATGTTCCAATTCTGCCTGCCAACAGAAAAATTACCATTACCATCTCCAGGAAATGATTGCCCATTTTCCAACCTTTCATCCTTGAAAACTAAGTGGCATGAACCACCATCATCAACACAAAACTGCCTTGAAAGTTCTATTATATCTCTGTTAGCTAGGCTCGCGTGTTCTGCAAACTCAGCCGCTGCTTGAGCAGCAGAGGTAGCATCCTTAAATTTCATGTTCCAATTCTGCCTGCCAACAGAAAAATTACCATTAACATCCCCATGAAATGATTGTCCATGTTCCAACCTTTCATCCTTGAAACCTAAGTGGCATGAACCACAATCATCAACACAGTATTGCCTTTAAAGTTCTACAACAGCTCCGGCAGCTAGGCTTGCATGTTCTGCAAATTCAGCCGCTGCTTGATCAGCAGAGGTAGCATTCTTAAATTTCATGTTCCAATTCTGCCTGCCAATAGAAGAATTATCATTACCATCTCCAGGAAATTATTGCCCATGTTCCAGCCTTTCATCCTTGAAACCTATGTGGCATGAACCACCATCATCAACACAATATTGCCTCGAAAGTTCTACAACAGCTCTGGTAGCTAGGCTTGCATGTTCTGCAAACTCAGCCGCTGCTTGAGCAGCAGAGGTAGCATCCTTAAATTATATGTTCCAATTCTGCCTGCCAATAGAAAAATTACCATTACCATCTCTAGGAAATGATTGCCCATTTTCCAACCTTTCATCCTTGAAAACTAAGTGGCACGAACCACCATCATCAACACAATATTGCCTTGAAAGTTCTATTATATCTCTGTTAGCTAGGCTCGCGTGTTCTGCAAACTCAGCCACTGCTTGAGCAGCAGAGGTAGCATCCTTAAATTTCATGTTCCAAATCTCCCACAACAGAAAATTTACAAATACCATCTCCCGGAAATGATTGCCCATATTCCAATCTTTCATCCTTGAAACCTAAGTGGCATGAACCACCATCATAAACCCAATATTGCCTTTAAAGTTCTACAACAGCTCTGGCAGCTAGGCTTGCATGTTCTACAAACTCAGCCGCTGCTTGATCAGCAGAGGTAGCATCCTTAAATTTCATGTTCCACTTCTGCCGGCCAACAGAAAATTTACCATTACCATCTTCATAAAATTATTGCCCGTGTTCTAACCTTTCATCAATGAAACCTAAGTGGCATGAACCACTATCATCAACACAATATTTCCTTGAAAGTTCAACAACAGCTCTGGCAGGTAGGCTTGCATGTTCTGCAAACTTAGTCGCTGCTTGAGCAGCAGAGGTAGCATTATTAAATTTCATGTTCCAATTTTGCCTGCCAACAAAAAAATTACCATTACCATCTCCAGGAAATGATTGCCCATGTTCCAACATTTCATCCTTGAAACCTATGTGGCATGAACCACCATCATCAACACAATATTGCCTAGAAAGTTCTACATCAGCTCTGGTAGCTAGGCTTGCATGCTCTGCAAACTCAGCCGCTGCTTGAGCAGCAGAGGTAGCATCCTTAAATTATATGTTCCAATTCTGCCTGCCAACAGAAAAATTACCATTACCATCTCCAGGAAATGATTGCCCATTTTCCAACCTTTCATCCTTGAAAACTAAGTGGCATGAACCACCATCATCAACACAATATTGCCTTGAAAGTTCTATTATATCTCTATTAGCTAGGCTCGCGTGTTCTGCAAACTCAGCCGCTGCTTGAGCAGCAGAGGTAGCATCCTTAAATTTCATGTTCCAATTCTGCCTGCCAACAGAAAAACTACCATTACCATCTCCATGAAATGATTGTCCATGTTCCAACCTTTCATCCTTGAAACCTAAGTGGCATGAACCACAATCATCAACACAATATTGCCTTTAAAGTTCTACAATAGCTCTGGCAGCTAGGCTTGCATGTTCTGCAAACTCAGCCGCTGCTTGATCAGCAGAGGTAGCATTCTTAAATTTCATGTTCCAATTCTGCCTGCCAATAGAAGAATTATCATTACCATCTCCAGGAAATTATTGCCCATGTTCCAGCCTTTCATCCTTGAAACCTATGTGGCATGAACCACCATCATCAACTCAATATTGCCTCGAAAGTTCTACAACAGCTCTGGTAGCTAGGCTTGCATGTTCTGCAAACTTAGCCGCTGCTTGAGCAGCAGAGGTAGCATCCTTAAATTATATGTTCCAATTCTTCCTTCCAACAGAAAAATTACCATTACCATCTCTAGGAAATGATTGCCCATTTTCCAACCTTTCATCCTTGAAAACTAAGTGGCATGAACCACCATCATCAACACAAAACTGCCTTGAAAGTTCTACTATATGTCTGTTAGCTAGGCTCGCGTGTTCTGCAAACTGAGCCGCTGCTTGAGCAGCAGAGGTAGCATCCTTAAATTTCATGTTCCAATTCTCCCGCAACAGAAAATTTACAATTACCATCTCCCGGAAATGATTGCCCATATTCCAATCTTTCATCCTTGAAACCTAAGTGGCATGAACCACCATCATAAACACAATATTGCCTTTAAAGTTCTACAACAGCTCTGGCAGCTAGGCTTGCATGTTCTACAAACTCAGCCGCTGCTTGATCAGCACAGGTAGCATCCTTAAATTTCATGTTCCACTTCTGCCGGCCAACAGAAAATTTACCATTACCATCTTCAAAAAATTATTGCCCATGTTCTAACCTTTCATCCTTGAAACCTAAGGCTTGCATGTTCTGCAAACTCAGCCGCTGCTTGAGCAGCAGAGGTAGCATCCATAAATTATATGTTCCAATTCTGCCTGCCAACAGAAAAATTACCATTACCATCTATAGGAAATGATTGCCCATTTTCCAACATTTCATCCTTGAAAATTAAGTGGCATGAACCACCATCATCAACACAATATTGCCTTGAAAGTTCTACTATATGTCTGTTAGCTAGGCTCGCGTGTTCTGCAAACTCAGCCGCTGCTTGAGCAGCAGAGGTAGCATCCTTAAATTTCATGTTCCAATTCTCTCGCAACAGAAAATTTACAATTACCATATCCCGGAAATGATTGCCCATATTCCAACCTTTCATCCTTGAAACCTAAGTGGCATGAACCACTATCATCAACACAATATTTCCTTGAAAGTTCAACAACAGCTCTGGCAGGTAGGCTTGCATGTTCTGCAAACTCAGCCGCTGCTTGATCAGCAGAGGTAACATTCTTAAATTTCATGTTCCAATTCTGCCTGCCAACAGAAGAATTATCATTACCATCTCCAGGAAATTATTGCCCATGTTCCAGCCTTTCATCCTTGAAGCATATGTGGCATGAACCACCATCATCAACACAATATTGCCTCGAAAGTTCTACAACAGCTCTGGTAGCTAGGCTTGCATGTTCTGCAAACTCAGCCGCTGCTTGAGCAGCAGAGGTAGCATCCTTAAATTATATGTTCCAATTCTGCCTGCCAACAGAAAAATTACCATTACCATCTCTAGGAAATGATTGCCCATTTTCCAACCTTTCATCCTTGAAACCTATGTGGCATGAACCACCATCATCAACACAATATTACCTCGAAAGTTCTACATCAGCTCTGGTAGCTAGGCTTGCATGCTCTGCAAACTCAGCCGCTGCTTGAGCAGCAGAGGTGGCATCCTTAAATTATATGTTCCAATTCTGCCTGCCAACAGAAAAATTACCATTACCATCTCCAGGAAATGATTGCCCATTTTCCAACCTTTCGTCCTTGAAAACTAAGTGGCATGAACCACCATCATCAACACAATATTGCCTTGAAAGTTCTATTATATCTCTGTTAGCTAGGCTCGCGTGTTCTGCAAACTCAGCCGCTGCTTGAGCAGCAGAGGTAGCATCCTTAAATTTCATGTTCCAATTCTGCCTGCCAACAGAAAAATTACCATTACCATCCCCATGTAATGATTGTCCATGTTCCAACCTTTCATCCTTGAAACCTAAGTGGCATGAACCACAATCATCAACACAATATTGCCTTTAAAGTTCTACAATAGCTCTGGCAGCTAGGCTTGCATGTTCTACAAACTCAGCCGCTGCTTGATCAGCAGAGGTAGCATTCTTAAATTTCATGTTCCAATTCTCCCTGCCAATAGAAGAATTATCATTACCATCTCCAAGAAATTATTGCCCATGTTCTAGCCTTTCATCCTTGAAACCTATGTGGCATGAACCACCATCATCAACACAATATTGCCTCGAAAGTTCTACAACAGCTCTGGTAGCTAGGCTTGCATGTTCTGCAAACTCAGCCGCTGCTTGAGCAACAGAGGTAGCATCCATAAATTATATGTTCCAATTCTGCCTGCCAACAGAAAAATTACCATTACCATCTATAGGAAATGATTGCCCATTTTCCAACATTTCATCCTTGAAAACTAAGTGGCATGAACCACCATCATCAACACAAAACTGCCTTGAAAGTTCTACTATATGTTTGTTAGCTAGGCTCGCGTGTTCTGCAAACTCAGCCGCTGCTTGAGCAGCAGAGGTAGCATCCTTAAATTTCATGTTCCAATTCTCCCGCAACAGAAAATTTACAATTACCATATCCCGGAAATGATTGCCCATATTCCAATCTTTCATCCTTGAAACCTAAGTGGCATGAACCACCATCATAAACACAATATTGCCTTTAAAGTTCTACAACAGCTCTGGCAGCTAGGCTTGCATGTTCTACAAACTCAGCCGCTGCTTGACCAGCAGAGGTAGCATCCTTTAATTTCATGTTCCACTTCTGCCGGCCAACAGATAATTTACCATTACCATCTTCAAAAAATTATTGCCCGTGTTCTAACCTTTCATCCTTGAAACCTAAGTGGCATGAACCACTATCATCAACACAATATTTCCTTGAAAGTTCAACAACAGCTCTGGCAGGTAGGCTTGCATGTTCTGCAAACTTAGTCGCTGCTTGAGCAGCAGAGGTAGCATTGTTAAATTTCATGTTCCAATTTTGCCTGCCAACAAAAAAATTACCATTACCATCTCCAGGAAATGATTGCCCATGTTCCAACGTTTCATCCTTGAAACCTATGTGGCATGAACAACCATCATCAACACAATATTGCCTCGAAAGTTCTACATCAGCTCTGGTAGCTAGGCTTGCATGCTCTGCAAACTCAGCCGCTGCTTGAGCAGCAGAGGTAGCATCCTTAAATTATATGTTCCAATTCTGCCTGCCAACAGAAAAATTACCATTACCATCTCCAGGAAATGATTGCCCATTTTCCAACCTTTCATCCTTGAAAACTAAGTGGCATGAACCACCATCATCAACACAATATTGCCTTCAAAGTTCTATTATATCTCTGTTAGCTAGGCTCGCGTGTTCTGCAAACTCAGCCGCTGCTTGAGCAGCAGAGGTAGCATCCTTAAATTTCATGTTCCAATTCTGCCTGCCAACAGAAAAATTACAATTACCATCCCCATGAAATGATTGTCCATGTTCCAACCTTTCATCCTTGAAACCTAAGTGGCATGAACCACAATCATCAACACAATATTGCCTTTAAAGTTCTACAACAGCTCTGGCAGCTAGGCTTGCATGTTCTGCAAACTCAGCCGCTGCTTGATCAGCAGAGGTAACATTCTTAAATTTCATGTTCCAATTCTGCCTGCCAATAGAAGAATTATCATTACCATCTCCAGGAAATTATTGCCCATGTTCCAGCCTTTCATCCTTGAAACATATGTGGCATGAACCACCATCATCAACACAATATTGCCTCGAAAGTTCTACAACAGCTCTGGTAGCTAGGCTTGCATGTTCTGCAAACTCAGTCGCTGCTTGAGCAGCAGAGGTAGCATCCTTAAATTATATGTTCCAATTCTGCCTGCCAACAAAACAATTACCATTACCATCTCTAGGAAATGATTGCCCATTTTCCAACCTTTCATCCTTGAAAACTAAGTGTCATGAACCACCATCATCAACACAAAATTTCCTTGAAAGTTCTACTATATCTCTGTTAGCTAGGCTCGCGTGTTCTGCAAACTCAGCCGCTGCTTGAGCAGCAGAGGTAGCATCCTTAAATTTCATGTTCCAATTCTGCCGGCAACAGAAAATTTACAATTACCATCTCCCGGAAATGATTGCCCATGTTCCAATCTTTCATCCTTGAAACCTAAGTGGCATGAACCACCATCATAAACACAATATTGCCTTTAAAGTTCTACAACAGCTCTGGCAGCTAGGCTTGCATGTTCTACAAACTCAGCCGCTGCTTGATCAGCAGAGGTAGCATCCTTAAATTTCATGTTCCACTTCTGCCGGCCAACAGAAAATTTACCATTACCATCTTCAAAAAATTATTGCACGTGTTCTAACCTTTCATCCTTGAAACCTAAGTGGCATGAACCACCATCATCAACACAATATTGCCTCGAAAGTTCTACAACAGCTCTGGTAGCTAGGCTTGCATGTTCTGCAAACTCAGCCGCTGCTTGAGCAGCAGAGGTAGCATCCTTAAATTATATGTTCCAATTCTGCCTGCCAACAAAAAAATTACCATTACCATCTCTAGGAAATGATTGCCCATTTTCCAACCTTTCATCCTTGAAAACTAAGTGGCATGAACAACCATCATCAACACAAAATTTCCTTGAAAGTTCTACTATATCTCTGTTAGCTAGGCTCGCGTGTTCTGCAAACTCAGCCGCTGCTTGAGCAGCAGAGGTAGCATCCTTAAATTTCATGTTCCAATTCTGCCGGCAACAGAAAATTTACAATTACCATCTCCCGGAAATGATTGCCCATGTTCCAATCTTTCATCCTTGAAACCTAAGTGGCATGAACCACCATCATAAACACAATATTGCCTTTAAAGTTCTACAACAGCTCTGGCAGGTAGGCTTGCATTTTCGGCAAACTTAGCCGCTGCTTGAGCAGTAGAGGTAGCATCCTTAAATTTCATGTTCCAATTCTGCCTGCCAACAAAACAATTACCATTACCATCTCTAGGAAATGAATGCCCATGTTCCAGCCTTTTATCCTTGATACCTACGTGGCATGACCACTATCATCAACACAATATTGTCTTGAAAGTTCTATAACAGCTCTGGCAGCTAGGCTTGCATGCTCTGCAAACTTAGCCGTTGCTTGAGCAGCAGAGGTAGAATCCTTAAATTTCATGTTCCAACTCTGCCTGCCAACAGAAAAATTATCATTACCATCTCCGGGAAATGATTGCCCATGTTCCAACCTTTTATCCTTGAAACCTAAGTGGCATGAACCACCATCATCAACACAATATTGCCTTGAAAGTTCTAAAACATCTCTGGCAGCTAGGGTTGCATGTTCTACAAACTCATCCCCTGCTTGAGCAGCATAGGTAGCATCCTTAAATTTCATGTTCCAATTCTGCCTGCCAACAGAAGAATTACCATTACCATCTCCAGGAAATGATTGCCCATGTTCCAGCCTTTCATCCTTGAAACCTATGTGGCATGAACCACCATCATCAGCACAATATTGTCTTGAAAGTTCTACAACAGCTCTGGCAGCTAGGATTGCATGTTCTGCAAACTTAGCCGTTGGTTGAGCAGCAGAGGTAGCATCCTTAAATTTCATTCTCCAATTCTGCGTGCGAACAGAAAAATTACCATTACCATCCCCAGGAAATGATTGCCCATGTTCCAACCTTTCAACCTTGAAACCTAAGTGGCATGAACCATAATCATCAACACAATATTGCCTTGAAAGTTCAACAACAGCTCTGGCCGCTAGGCACGCATGTTCTGCAAACTTAGTCGCTTCTTGAGCAGCAGAGGTAGGAACCTTAAATTTCATGTTCCAATTTTGCCTGCCAACAAAATAATTACCATTACCATTACCAGGAAATGATTGCCCATGATCCAACGTCTCATCCTTGAAACCTAAGTGGCATGAACCACTATCATCAACACAATATTGCCTCGAAAGTTCTACAACAACTCTGGTAGCTAGGCTTGCATGTTCTGCAAACTCAGCCGCTTCTTGAGCAGCAGAGGTAGCATTCTTAAATTTCATGTTCCAACTCTGCCTGCCAACAGAAAAATTACCATTACAAACTCTAGGAAATGAGTGCCCATGTTCCAACCTTTCATCCTTGAAACCTAAGTGGCATGAACCACAATAATCAACACAATATTGCCTTGAAAGTTCTACAACAGCTCTGGCAGCTAGGCTTGCATATTCTACAAACTTATCCTCTCCTTGAGCAGCAGAGTTAGCATCCTTAAATTTCATGTTCCAATTCTGCCTGCCAACAGAAAAATTACAATTACCATCCCCAGGAAATGATTGCCCATGTTCCAACCTTTCATCCTTGAAACCTAAGTGGCAAGTACCACAATCATCAACACAATATTGCCTTGAAAGTTCTACAACAGCTCTGGCAGCTAGGCTTGCATATTCTACAAACTCATCCTCTACTTGAGCAGTAGTGGTAGCATCCTTAAATTTCATGTTCCAATTCTGCCTGCCAACATAAAAAATACCATTACCATCCCCAGGAAATGATTGTCCATGTTCAAACCTTTCATCCTTGAAACCTAAGTGGCATGAACCACAATCATCAACACAATATTGCCTTGAAAGTTCAACAAGAGCTCTGGCCGCTAGGCTTGCATGGTCTACAAACTGAGTCGCTGCTTGAGCAGCAGAGGTAGCATCCTTAAATTTCATGTTCCAATTTTGCGTGCCAACAAAAACATTACCATTACCATCTCCAGGAAATGATTGCCCATGTTCCAACGTTTCATCCTTGAAACCTAAGTGGCATGAACCACCATCATCAACACAATATTGCCTCGAAAGTTCTACAACAGCTCTGGTAGCTAGGCTTGCATGTTCTTCAAACTCAGCCGCTGCTTGAGCAGCAGAGGTAGCATCCTTAAATTTCATGTTCCAATTCTGCCTGCCAACAGAAAAATTACCATTACCATCTCCGGGAAATGATTGCCCATGTTCCAACCTTTCATCCTTGAAACCTAAGTGGCATGAACCACCATCATCAACATAATATTGCCTTGAAAGTTCTAAAATATCTCTGGCAGCTAGGGTTGCATGTTCTACAAACTCATCCCCTGCTTGAGCAGCATAGGTAGCATCCTTAAATTTCATGTTCCAATTCTGCCTGCCAACAGAAGAATTACCATTACCATCTCCAGGAAATGATTGCCCATGTTCCAGCCTTTCATCCTTGAAACCTATGTGGCATGAACCACCATCATCAGCACAATATTGTCTTGAAAGTTCTACAACAGCTCTGGCAGCTAGGATTGCATGCTCTGCAAACTCAGCCGTTGCTTGAGCATCAGAGGTAGCATCCTTAAATTTCATGTTCCAATTCTGCGTGCGAACAGAAAAATTACCATTACCATCCCCAAGAAATGATTTCCCATGTTCCAACCTTTCAAACTTGAAACCTAAGTGGCATGAACCATAATCATCAACACAATATTGCCTTGAAAGTTCAACAACAGCTCTGGCCTCTAGGCACGCATGTTCTGCAAACTTAGTCGCTTCTTGAGCCGAAGAGGTAGGAACCTTAAATTTCATGTTCCAATTTTGCCTGCCAACAAAAATATTACCATTACCATTACCAGGAAATGATTGCCCATGCTCCAACGTCTCATCCTTGAAACCTAAGTGGCATGAACCACTATCATCAACACAATATTGCCTCGAACGTTCTACAACAACTCTGGTAGCTAGGCTTGCATGTTCTGCAAACTCAGCCGCTGCTTGAGCAACAGAGGTAGAATTCTTAAATTTCATGTTCCAACTCTGCCTGCCAACAGAAAAATTACCATTACAAACTCTAGGAAATGATTGCCCATGTTCCAACCTTTCATCCTTGAAGCCTAAGTGGCATGAACCACAATCATCAACACCATATTGCCTTGAAAGTTCTACAACAGCTCTGGCAGCTAGGGTTGCATATTCTACAAACTCATCCCCTGCTTGAGCAGCAGTGGTAGCATCCTTAAATTTCATGTTCCAATTCTGCCTTCCAACAGAAAAATTACCATTACCATCTCTAGGAAATGATTGCCCATGTTCCAACCTTTCATCCTTGAAACCTAAGTGGCATGAACCACCATGATCAACACAATATTACCTTGAAAGTTCAACAACATCTCTGGCATCTAGGCTTGCATGTTCTGCAAACTTTGCCGCTGCTTGAGCAGCAGAGGTAGCATCCTTAAATTTCATGTTCCAATTCAGCCTGCCAACAAAAAAATTACCATTACCATCTCCAGGAAATGATTGTCAATGTTCCAACCTATCATCATTGAAACCTCAGTAGCATGAACCACCATCATCAACACAATATTGCCTTGAAAGTTCTACAACAGCTATGGCAGCTAGGCTTACATGTTCTGCAAACTCAGCCGCTGCTTGAGCAGTAGCGGTAGCATCCTTAAATTTCATATTCCAATTCTGCCGGCAACAGAAAATTTACAATTACCATCTCCAGTAAATGATTGCCCATGTTCCAATCTTTCATCCTTGAAACCTAAGTGGCATGAACCACCATCATCAACACAATATTGCCTTTAAAGCTCTACAACAGCTCTGGCAGCTAGGCTTGCATATTCTGCAAACTCAGCTGCTGCTTGAGCAGCAGAGGTAGCATCCTTAAATTTCATGTTCCAATTCTGCCTGCCAATAGAAAAATTACCATTATAGACTCTAGGAAATGATTGCCCATGCTCCAACCACCATCTCCAGTAAATGATTGCCCATGTTTCAACCTTTCATCCTTGAAACCTAAGTGGCATGAACCACTACCATCAACACAATATTGCCTTGAAAGGTCTACAACAGCTCTGGCAGGTAGGCTTGCATGTTCGGCAAACTTAGCCGCTGCTTGAGCAGCAGAGGTAGCATCCTTAAATTTCATGTTCCAATTCTGCCTGCCAACAGAAGAATTACCATTACCATCTCCAGGAAATGATTGCCCATGTTCCAGCCTTTCATCCTTGAAACCTATGTGGCATGAACCACCATCATCAGCACAATATTGTCTTGATAGTTCTACAACAGCTCTGGCAGCTAGAATTGCATGCTCTGCAAACCCAGCCATTGGTTGAGAAGAAGAGGAAGCATCCTTAAATTTCATGTTCCAATTCTGCGTGCGAATAGAAAAATTACCTTTACCATCCCCAGGAAATGATTGCCCATGTTCCAACCTTTCATCCTTGAAACCTAAGTGGCATGAACCACCATCATCAACACAATATTGCCTTGAAAGTTCTAAAACATCTCTGGTAGCTAGGCTTGCATGTTCTACAAACTTAGTCGCTTCTTGAGCAGCAGAGGTAGCATCCTTAAATTTCATATTCCAATTTTGCCTGCCAACAAAAAAATTACCATTACCATCTCTAGGAAATGATTGCCCATTTTCCAACCTTTCATCCTTGAAACCTACGTAGCATGAACCACCATCATCAACTCAACATTGCCTTGAAAGTTCTACTATATATCTGTCAGCTAGGCTCGCGTGTTCTACAAATTCAGTCGCTGCATGAGTAGCAGAGGTAGCATCCGTAAATTTCATGTTCCAATTCTGCATGCCAACAGAAAAATTACCATTACCATCTCCAGGAAATGATTGCCCGTTTTCCAACCTTTCATCATTGAAACCTAAGTGGCATGAACCACCATCATCAACACAATATTGCCTTGAAAGTTCTACAACAGCTCGGGCAGCTAGGCTTGCATGTTCTGCAAACTCAGCCGCTGCTTGAGCAGCAGAGGTAGCATCCTTAAATTTAATGTACCAATTCTGCCTGCCAACCGAAAAATTACCATTACCATCTCTAGGAAATGATTGCCCATGTTCCAGCCTTTCATCCATGAAACCTAAGTGGCATGAACCACTATCATCAACACAATATTGCCTTGAAAGGTCTACAACAGCTCTGGCAGGGAGGCTTGCATGTTCAGCAAACTTAGCCATTGCTTGAGCGGCAGAGGTAGCATCCTTAAACTTCATGTTCCAATTCTGCCTGCCAACAGAAGAATTACCATTACCATCTCCAGGAAATGATTGCCCATGTTCCAGCCTTTCATCCTTGAAACCCAAGTGGCATGAACCACCATCATCAGCACAATATTGTCTTGAAAGTTCTACAACATCTTTGGCAGCTAGGATTGCATGCTCTACAAACTCAGCTGTTGCTTCAGCAGCAGAGGTAGCATCCTTAAATTTCATGTTCCAATTCTGCCTGCCAACAGAAAAATTACCATTACCATCCCCAGGAAATGATTGCCCATGTTCCAACCTTTCATCCTTGATACCTAAGTAGCATGAACCACAATCATCAACACAATTTTGCCTTGAAAGTTCTACAACAGCTCTGGCAGCTAGGCTTGCATGTTCTACAAAATCATCCTCTGCTTGAGCAGTAGTGGTCGCATCCTTAAATTTTATGTTCCAATTATGCCTGCCAACAGAAAAATTACCATTACCATCTCTAGGAAATGATAGCCCATTTTCCAACCTTTCATCCTTGAAACCTAAGTGGCATGCACCACCATCATCAACACAATATTATCTTGAAAGTTCTACAACAGTTCTGGTAGCTAGGTTTGCGTGTTCTGCAAACTCAGTCACTGCTTGAGCAGCAGAGGTAGCATCCTTAAATTTCATATTAAAATTCTGCCTGCCAACAGAAAAATTACCATTACCATCTCTAGGAAATGATTGCCCATGTTCCAATAATTCATCCTTGAAACCTAAGTGGCTTGAACCACCATCATCAACACAATATTGCCTTTAAAGTTCTACAACAGCTCTGGCAGCTAGGCTTGCATGTTCTACAAACTCAGCCGCTGCTTGATCAGCAGAGGTAGCAACCTTAAATTTCATGTTCCAATTCTGCCTGCCAACAGAAAAATTACCATTACCATCCCCAAGAAATGATTGCCCATGTTCCAACCTTTCATCCTTGAAACCTAACTGGCACGAACCACTATCATCAACACAACATTGCCTTGAAAGGTCTACAACAGCTCTGGCAGGTAGGCTAACATATTCGACAAACTTAGCCGCTGCTTGAGCAGCTGAGGTAGCATCCTTAAATTTCATGTTCCAATTCTGCCTGCCAATAGAAGAATTACCATTACCATCTCCAGGAAATGATTGCCCATGTTCCAGCCTTTCATCCTTGATACCTAAGTAGCATGAACCACAATCATCAACACAATATTGCCTTGAAAGTTCTACAACAGCTCTGGCAGCTAGGCTTGCATGTTCTACAAACTCATCCTCTGCTTGAGCAGTAGTGGTAGCATCCTTAAATTTTATGTTCCAATTATGCTTGCCAACAGAAAAATTACCATTACCATCTCTAGGAAATGATAGCCCATTTTCCAACCTCTCATCCTTGAAACCTAAGTGGCATGCACCACCATCATCAACACAATATTACCTTGAAAGTTCTACAACAGCTTTGGTAGCTAGGCTTGCGTGTTCTGCAAACTCAGTCACTGCTTGAGCAGCAGAGGTAGCATCCTTAAATTTCATATTAAAATTCTGCCTGCCAACAGAAAAATTACCATTACCATCTCTAGGAAATGATTGCCCATGTTCCAATAATTCATCCTGGAAACCTAAGTGGCATGAACCACCATCATCAACACAATATTGCCTTTAAAGTTCTACAACAGCTCTGGCAGCTAGGCTTGCATGTTCTGCAAACTCAGCTGCTGCTTGAGCAGCAGAGGTAGCATCCTTAAATTTCATGTTCCAATTCTGCCTGCCAACAGAAGAATTACCATTACCATCTCCAGGAAATGATTGCCCATGTTCCAGCCTTTCATCCTTGAAACCTATGTGGCATGAACCACCATCATCAGCACAATATTGTCTTGATAGTTCTACAACAGCTCTGGCAGCTAGAATTGCATGCTCTGCAAACCCAGCCATTGCTTGAGAAGAAGAGGAAGCATCCTTAAATTTCATGTTCCAATTCTGCGTGCGAATAGAAAAATTACCTTTACCATCCCCAGGAAATGATTGCCCATGTTCCAACCTTTCATCCTTGAAACCTAAGTGGCATGAACCACCATCATCAACACAATATTGCCTTGAAAGTTCTAAAACATCTCTGGTAGCTAGGCTTGCATGTTCTACAAACTTAGTCGCTTCTGGAGCAGCAGAGGTAGCATCCTTAAATTTCATATTCCAATTTTGCCTGCCAACAAAAAAATTACCATTACCATCTCTAGGAAATGATTGCCCATTTTCCAACCTTTCATCCTTGAAACCTAAGTAGCATGAACCACCATCATCAACTCAATATTGCCTTGAAAGTTCTACTATATATCTGTCAGCTAGGCTCGCGTGTTCTACAAATTCAGTCGCTGCATGAGCAGCAGAGGTAGCATCCGTAAATTTCATGTTCCAATTCTGCATGCCAACAGAAAAATTACCATTACCATCTCCAGGAAATGATTGCCCGTTTTCCAACCTTTCATCATTGAAACCTAAGTGGCATGAACCACCATCATCAACACAATATTGCCTTGAAAGTTCTACAACAGCTCGGGCAGCTAGGCTTGCATGTTCTGCAAACTCAGCCGCTGCTTGAGCAGCAGAGGTAGCATCCTTAAATTTAATGTACCAATTCTGCCTGCCAACCGAAAAATTACCATTACCATCTCTAGGAAATGATTGCCCATGTTCCAGCCTTTCATCCATGAAACCTAAGTGGCATGAACCACTATCATCAACACAATATTGCCTTGAAAGGTCTACAACAGCTCTGGCAGGGAGGCTTGCATGTTCAGCAAACTTAGCCATTGCTTGAGCGGCAGAGGTAGCATCCTTAAACTTCATGTTCCAATTCTGCCTGCCAACAGAAGAATTACCATTACCATCTCCAGGAAATGATTGCCCATGTTCCAGCCTTTCATCCTTGAAACCCAAGTGGCATGAACCACCATCATCAGCACAATATTGTCTTGAAAGTTCTACAACATCTTTGGCAGCTAGGATTGCATGCTCTACAAACTCAGCTGTTGCTTCAGCAGCAGAGGTAGCATCCTTAAATTTCATGTTCCAATTCTGCCTGCCAACAGAAAAATTACCATTACCATCCCCAGGAAATGATTGCCCATGTTCCAACCTTTCATCCTTGATACCTAAGTAGCATGAACCACAATCATCAACACAATTTTGCCTTGAAAGTTCTACAACAGCTCTGGCAGCTAGGCTTGCATGTTCTACAAAATCATCCTCTGCTTGAGCAGTAGTGGTCGCATCCTTAAATTTTATGTTCCAATTATGCCTGCCAACAGAAAAATTACCATTACCATCTCTAGGAAATGATAGCCCATTTTCGAACCTTTCATCCTTGAAACCTAAGTGGCATGCACCACCATCATCAACACAATATTATCTTGAAAGTTCTACAACAGTTCTGGTAGCTAGGCTTGCGTGTTCTGCAAACTCAGTCACTGCTTGAGCAGCAGAGGTAGCATCCTTAAATTTCATATTAAAATTCTGCCTGCCAACAGAAAAATTACCATTACCATCTCTAGGAAATGATTGCCCATGTTCCAATAATTCATCCTTGAAACCTAAGTGGCTTGAACCACCATCATCAACACAATATTGCCTTTAAAGTTCTACAACAGCTCTGGCAGCTAGGCTTGCATGTTCTACAAACTCAGCCGTTGCTTGATCAGCAGAGGTAGCAACCTTAAATTTCATGTTCCAATTCTGCCTGCCAACAGAAAAATTACCATTACCATCCCCAAGAAATGATTGCCCATGTTCCAACCTTTCATCCTTGAAACCTAACTGGCACGAACCACTATCATCAACACAACATTGCCTTGAAAGGTCTACAACAGCTCTGGCAGGTAGGCTTACATATTCGACAAACTTAGCCGCTGCTTGAGCAGCTGAGGTAGCATCTTTAAATTTCATGTTCCAATTCTGCCTGCCAATAGAAGAATTACCATTACCATCTCCAGGAAATGATTGCCCATGTTCCAGCCTTTCATCCTTGATACCTAAGTAGCATGAACCACAATCATCAACACAATATTGCCTTGAAAGTTCTACAACAGCTCTGGCAGCTAGGCTTGCATGTTCTACAAACTCATCCTCTGCTTGAGCAGTAGTGGTAGCATCCTTAAATTTTATGTTCCAATTATGCCTGCCAACAGAAAAATTACCATTACCATCTCTAGGAAATGATAGCCCATTTTCCAACCTCTCATCCTTGAAACCTAAGTGGCATGCACCACCATCATCAACACAATATTACCTTGAAAGTTCTACAACAGCTTTGGTAGCTAGGCTTGCGTGTTCTGCAAACTCAGTCACTGCTTGAGCAGCAGAGGTAGCATCCTTAAATTTCATATTAAAATTCTGCCTGCCAACAGAAAAATTACCATTACCATCTCTAGGAAATGATTGCCCATGTTCCAATAATTCATCCTTGAAACCTAAGTGGCATGAACCACCATCATCAACACAATATTGCCTTTAAAGTTCTACAACAGCTCTGGCAGCTAGGCTTGCATGTTCTGCAAACTCAGCTGCTGCTTGTGCAGCAGAGGTAGCATCCTTAAATTTCATGTTCCAATTTTGCCTGCCAACAAAAGAATTACCATTACCATCTCCAGGAAATGATTTCCCATGTTCCAGCCTTTCATCCTTGAAACCTAAGTGGCATGAACCACCATCATCAGCACAATATTGTCTTAAAAGTTCTATAACAGCTCTGGCAGCTAGGCTTGCATGCTCTGCAAACTCACCCGTTGCTTGAGCAGCAGAGGTAGCATCCTTAAATTAAATGTTCCAATTCTGCCTGCCAACAGAAAAATTACTATTACCATCCCCAGGAAATGATTGCCCATGTTCCAACCTTTCATCCTTGAAACTTAAGTGGCATGAACCATAATCATCAACACAATATTGCCTTGAAAGTTCAACAACAGCTCTGGCCGCTAGGCTTGCATGTTCTGCAAACTTAGTCGCTTCTTCAGCAGCAGAGGTAGCATCCTTAAATTTCATGTTCCAATTTTGCCTGCCAACAAAACAATTTCCATTACCATCTCCAGGAATTGATTGCCCATGCTCCAACATTTCATCCTTGAAACCTAAGTGGCATGAACCACAATCATCAACACAATATTGCCTTGAAAGTTCTACAACAGATCTGGCAGCTAGGCTTGCATATTCTACAAACTCAACCTCGGCTTGAGCAGTAGTGGTAGCATCCTTAAATTTCATGTTCCAATTCTGCCTGCCAACAGAAAAATTACCATTACCATATCTAGGAAATGATTGACCATTTTCCAACCTTTCATCCTTGAAAACTAAGTGGCATGAACCACCATCATCAACCCAATATTGCCTTGAAAGTTCTACTATATACTTGTCAGCTAGGTTCGCGTGTTCTTTAAACTCAGTCGCTGCTTGAGCCGCAGAGGTACCATCCTTAAATTTTATTTTCCAATTCTTCCTGCCAACAAAAAAATTACAATTACCATCTCTAGGAAATGATTGCCCATGTTCCAACGTTTTATCCCTGAAACTTAAGTGGCATGAACCACCATCATTAACACAATATTGCCTTGAAAGTTCTACAACAGCTCTGGCAGCTAGGCTTGCATGTTCTGCAAGCTTAGCCGCTGCTTGAGCAGCAGAGGTAGCATCCTTAAATTTCATGTTCCAATTCTGCCTGCCAACCGAAAAATTACCATTACCATCTCTAGGAAATGATTGCCCATGTTCCAACCTTTTATCCTTGAAACATAAGTGGCATGCACCACTATCATCAACACAATATTGCCTTGAAAGGTCTACAATAGCTCTGGCAGGTAGGCTTGCTGTTCGGCAAACTTAGCCGCTACTTGAGAAGCAGAGGTAGCATCCTTAAATTTCATGTTCTAATTCTGCCTGCCAACAGAAGAATTACCATTACCATCTCCAGGAAATGATTGCCCATGTTCCACCCTTTCATCCTTGAAATCTAAGTGGCATGACCACCATCATCAACACAATATTGCCTTGAAAGTTCTACTATATATTTGTCAGCTAGGCTCGCGTGTTCTGCAAACTCAGTCGCTGCTTGAGCAGCAAAGGTAACATCCTTAAATTTTATTTTCCAATTCTTCCTGCCAACAAAACAATTACCATTACCATCTCTAGGAAATGATTGCCCATGTTCCAGCCTTTCATCCTTGAAACCTAAGTGGCATGAACCACCATCATCAACACAATATTGCCTTTAAAGTTCTACAACAGCTCTGGCAGCTAGGCTTGCATGCTCTGCAAACTCAGCCGTTGCTTGAGCAGTAGAGGTAGCATCCTTAAATTAAATGTTCCAATTCTGCCTGCCAACAGAAAAATTACTATTACCATCCCCAGGAAATGATTGCCCATGTTCCAACCTTTCATACTTGAAACTTAAGTGGTATGAACCATAATCATCAACACAATATTGCCTTGAAAGTTCAACAACAGCTCTGGCCGCTAGGCTTGCATGTTCTGCAAACTTAGTCGCTTCTTCAGCAGCAGAGGTAGCATCCTTAAATTTCATGTTCCAATTTTGCCTGCCAACAAAATAATTTCCATTACCATCTCCAGGAATTGATTGCCCATGCTCCAACATTTCATCCTTGAAACCTAAGTGGCATGAACCACAATCTTCAACACAATATTGCCTTGAAAGTTCTACAACAGATCTGGCAGCTAGGCTTGCATATTCTACAAAGTCATCCTCGGCTTGAGCAGTAGTGGTAGCATCCTTAAATTTCATGTTCCAATTCTGCCTGCCAACAGAAAAATTACCATTACCATATCTAGGAAATGATTGAGCATTTTCCAACCTTTCATCCTTGAAAACTAAGTGGCATGAACCACCATCATCAACCCAATATTGCCTTGAAAGTTCTACTATATACTTGTCAGCTAGGTTCGCGTGTTCTTTAAACTCAGTCGCTGCTTGAGCAGCAGAGGTAGCATCCTTAAATTTTATTTTCCAATTCTTCCTGCCAACAAAAAAATTACAATTACCATCTCTAGGAAATGATTGCCCATGTTCCAACGTTTTATCCTTGAAACCTAAGTGTCATGAACCACCATCATTAACACAATATTGCCTTGAAAGTTCTACAACAGCTCTGGAAGCTAGGCTTGCATGTTCTGCAAGCTTAGCCGCTGCTTGAGCAGCAAAGGTAGCATCCTTAAATTTCATGTTCCAATTCTGCCTGCCAACCGAAAAATTACCATTACCATCTCTAGGAAATGATTGCCCATGTTCCAACCTTTTATCCTTGAAACATAAGTGGCATGCACCATTATCATCAACACAATATTGCCTTGAAAGGTCTACAATAGCTCTGGCAGGTAGGCTTGCTGTTCGGCAAACTTAGCCGCTACTTGAGAAGCAGAGGTAGCATCCTTAAATTTCATGTTCTAATTCTGCCTGCCAACAGAAGAATTACCATTACCATCTCCAGGAAATGATTGCCCATGTTCCACCCCTTCATCCTTGAAACCTAAGTGGCATGACCACCATCATCAACACAATATTGCCTTGAAAGTTCTACTATATATTTGTCAGCTAGGCTCGCGTGTTCTGCAAACTCAGTCGCTGCTTGAGCAGCAGAGGTAGCATCCTTAAATTTTATTTTCCAATTCTTCCTGCCAATAAAAAAATTTCCATTACCATCTCCAGGAAATGATTGCCCATGATCCAACGTTTTATCTTTGAAACCTAAGTGGCATGAACCACCATCATCAACACAATATTGCCTTTAAAGTTCTACAACAGCTCTGGCAGCTAGGCTTGCATGTTCTGCAAACTCAGCCGCTGCTTGATCAGCAGAGGTAGCAACCTTAAATTTCATGTTCCAATTCTGCCTGCCAACAGAAAAATTACCATTTCCATCCCCAGGAAATGATTGCCCATGTTCCAACCTTTCATCCTTGAAACCTAAGTGGCATGAACCATAATCATCAACACAATATTGCCTTGAAAGGACTACAACAGCTCTGGCAGGTAGGCTTGCATGTTCGACAAACTTAGCCGCTGCTTGAGCAGCTGAGGTAGATTCCTTAAATTTCATGTTCCAATTCTGCCTGCCAACAGAAGAATTACCATTACCATCTCCAGGAAATGATTGCCCATGTTTCAGCCTTTTATGCTTGAAACCTAAGTGGCATGACCACCATCATCAACATAATATTGTCTTGAAAGTTCTATAACAGCTCTGGCAGCTAGGCTTGCATGCTCTGCAAACTTATCCTCGGCATGAGCAGTAGTGGTAGCATCCTTAAATTTCATGTTCCAATTCTGCGTGCCAACAGAAGAATTACCATTACCATCTCTAGGAAATGATTGCCCATGTTCCACCCTTTCATCCTTGAAACCTAAGTGGCATGACCACCATCATCAACACAATATTGCCTTGAAAGTTCTACTATATATTTGTCAGCTAGGCTCGCGTGTTCTGCAAACTCAGTCGCTGCTTGAGCAGCAGAGGTAGCATCCTTAAATTTTATTTTCCAATTCTTCCTGCCAATAAAAAAATTTCCATTACCATCTCCAGGAAATGATTGCCCATGTTCCAACGTTTTATCTTTGAAACCTAAGTGGCATGAACCACCATCATCAACACAATATTGCCGTTAAAGTTCTACAACAGCTCTGGCAGCTAGGCTTGCATGTTCTGCAAACTCAGCCGCTGCTTGATCAGCAGAGGTAGCAACCTTAAATTTCATGTTCCAATTCTGCCTGCCAACAGAAAAATTACCATTTCCATCCCCAGGAAAACATTGCCCATGTTCCAGCCTTTCATCCTTGAAACCTAAGTGGCATGACCACCATCATCAACACAATATTGCCTTGAAAGTTCTACTATATACATGTCAGCTAGGCTCGCGTGTTCTGCAAACTCAGTCGCTGCTTGAGCAGCAGAGGTAGCATCCTTAAATTTTATTTTCCAATTCTTCCTGCCAACAAAAAAATTACCATTACCATCTCTAGGAAATGATTGCCCATGTTCCAACGTTTTATCCTTGAAACCTAAGTGGCATGAACCACCATCATCAACACAAAATTGCCTTTAAAGTTCTACAACAGCTCTGGTAGCTAGGCTTGCATGTTCTGCAAACTCAGCCGCTGCTTGATCAGCAGAGGTAGCAACCTTAAATTTCATGTTCTAATTCTGCCTGCCAACAGAAAAATTACCATTTCCATCCCCAGGAAATGATTGCCCATGTTCCAGCCTTTCATGCTTGAAACCTAAGTGGCATGACCACCATCATCAACACAATATTGCCTTGAAAGGTCTACAACAGCTCTGGCAGGTAGGCTTGCATGTTCGACAAACTTAGCCGCTGCTTGAGCAGTTGAGGTAGCATCCTTAAATTTCATGTTCCAATTCTGCCTGCCAACAGAACAATTACCATTACCATCTCCAGGAAATGATTGCCCATGTTTCAGCCTTTTATGCTTGAAACCTAAGTGGCATGACCACCATCATCAACACAATATTGTCTTGAAAGTTCTATAACAGCTCTGGCAGCTAGGCTTGCATGCTCTGCAAACTCATCCTCGGCTTGAGCAGTAGTGGTAGCATCCTTAAATTTCATGTTCCAATTCTGCCTGCCAACAGAATAATTACCATTACCATCTCTAGGAAATGATTGCCCATGTTCCACCCTTTCATCCTTGAAACCTAAGTGGCATGACCACCATCATCAACACAATATTGCCTTGAAAGTTCTACTATATATTTGTCAGCTAGGCTCGTGTGTTCTGCAAACTCAGTCGCTGCTTGAGCAGCAGAGGTAGCATCCTTAAATTTTATTTTCCAATTCTTCCTGCCAATAAAAAAATTTCCATTACCATCTCCAGGAAATGATTGCCCATGATCCAACGTTTTATCTTTGAAACCTAAGTGGCATGAACCACCATCATCAACACAATATTGCCGTTAAAGTTCTACAATAGCTCTGGCAGCTAGGCTTGCATGTTCTGCAAACTCAGCCGCTGCTTGATCAGCAGAGGTAGCAACCTTAAATTTCATGTTCCAATTCTGCCTGCCAACAGAAAAATTACCATTTCCATCCCCAGGAAAACATTGCCCATGTTCCAGCCTTTCATCCTTGAAACCTAAGTGGCATGACCACCATCATCAACACAATATTGCCTTGTAAGTTCTACTATATATTTGTCAGCCAGGCTCGCGTGTTCTGCAAACTCAGTCGCTGCTTGAGCAGCAGAGGTAGCATCCTTAAATTTTATTTTCCAATTCTTCCTGCAAACAAAAAAATTAACATTACCATCTCTAGGAAATGATTGCCCATGTTCCAACGTTTTATCCTTGAAACCTAAGTGGTATGAACCACCATCATCAACACAAAATTGCCTTTAAAGTTCTACAACAGCTCTGGCAGCTAGGCTTGCATGTTCTGCAAACTCATCCCCTGCTTGAGCAGCAGAGGTAGCATCCTTAAATTTCATGTTCCAATTCTATCTGCCAACAGAAAAATTACCATTACCATCTCCAGGAAATGATTACCCATGTTCCAACCTTTCATCCTTGAAACCTAAGTGGCATGAAGCGCTATCATCAATACAATATTACCTTGAAAGGTCTACAACAGCTCTAGTAGGGAGGCTTGCATGTTCGGCAAACGTAGCCATTGCTTGTGCAGCAGAGGTAGCATCCTTAAATTTCATGTTCCAATTTTGCCTGCCAACAGAAGAATTACCATTACCATCTCCAGGAAATGATTGCCCATGTTTCAGCCTTTTATGCTTGAAACCTAAGTGGCATGAACCACCATCATCAGCACAATATTGTCTTGAAAGTTCTATAACAGCTCTTGCCGCTAGGCTTGCATGTTCTGCAAACTTAGTCGCTTCTTGAGCAGCAGAGGTAGCATCCTTAAATTTCATGTTCCAATTTTGCCTTCCAACAAAAAAATTACCATTACCATCTCCAGGAAATGATTGCCCATGCTCCAACGTTTCATACTTGAAACCTAAGTGGCATGAACCACAATCATCAACACAATATTGCCTTGAAAGCTCTACAACAGATCTGGCAGCTAGGCTTGCATATTCTACAAACTCATCCTCGGCTTGAGAAGTAGTTGTAGCATCCTTAAATTTCATGTTTCAATTCTGCCTGCCAACAGAAAAATTACCATTACCATCTCTAGGAAATGATTGCCCATATTCCAACCTTTCATCCTTTAAAACTAAGTGGCATGAACCACTATCATCAGCACAATATTGCCTTGAAAGTTCTACTATATATCTGTCGGCTAGGCTCGCGTGTTCTGCAAACTCAGTCACTGCTTGAGCAGCAAAGGTAGCATCCTTAAATTTTATTTTCCAATTCTGCCTGCCAACAGAAAAATTACCATTACCATCTCTAAGAAATGATTGCCCATGTTCCAACGTTTTATCCTTGAAACGTAAGTGGCATGAACCACCATCATCAACACAATATTGCCTTGAAAGTTCTACAACAACTCTGGCAGCTAGGTTTGCATGGTCTGCAAGCTCAGCCGCTGCTTGAGCAGCAGAGGTAGCATCCTTAAA
Organism: Nicotiana tomentosiformis; assembly: GCF_000390325.3. Taxonomy (NCBI): domain Eukaryota; kingdom Viridiplantae; phylum Streptophyta; class Magnoliopsida; order Solanales; family Solanaceae; genus Nicotiana; species Nicotiana tomentosiformis. The sequence continues at coordinate 855,487 of NW_027174563.1, forward strand.
CTTCATGTTCCAATTCTGCCTTCCAACCGAAAAATTACCATTACCATCTCTAGGAAATGATTGCCCATGTTCCAACCTTTTATCCTTGAAACATAAGTGGCATGCACCATTATCATCAACACAATATTGCCTTGAAAGGTCTACAATAGCTCTGGCAGGTAGGCTTGCTGTTCGGCAAACTTAGCCGCTACTTGAGAAGCAGAGGTAGCATCCTTAAATTTCATGTTCTAATTCTGCCTGCCAACAGAAGAATTACCATTACCATCTCCAGGAAATGATTGCCCATGTTCCACCCCTTCATCCTTGAAACCTAAGTGGCATGACCACCATCATCAACACAATATTGCCTTGAAAGTTCTACTATATATTTGTCAGCTAGGCTCGCGTGTTCTGCAAACTCAGTCGCTGCTTGAGCAGCAGAGGTAGCATCCTTAAATTTTATTTTCCAATTCTTCCTGCCAACAAAAAAATTACCATTACCATCTCTAGGAAATGATTGCCCATGTTCCAACCTTTTATCCTTGAAACCTAAGTGGCATGAACCACCATCATCAACACAATATTGCCTTTAAAGTTCTACAACAGCTCTGGCAGCTAGGCTTGCATGTTCTGCAAACTCAGCCGCTGCTTGATCAGCAGAGGTAGCAACCTTAAATTTCATGTTCCAATTCTGCCTGCCAACAGAAAAATTACCATTTCCATCCCCAGGAAATGATTGCCCATGTTCCAACCTTTCATCCTTGAAACCTAAGTGGCATGAACCATAATCATCAACACAATATTGCCTTGAAAGGACTACAACAGCTCTAGCAGGTAGGCTTGCATGTTCGACAAACTTAGCCGCTGCTTGAGCAGCTGAGGTAGATTCCTTAAATTTCATGTTCCAATTCTGCCTGCCAACAGAAGAATTACCATTACCATCTCCAGGAAATGATTGCCCATGTTTCAGCCTTTTATGCTTGAAACCTAAGTGGCATGACCACCATCATCAACACAATATTGTCTTGAAAGTTCTATAACAGCTCTGGCAGCTAGGCTTGCATGCTCTGCAAACTCATCCTCGGCATGAGCAGTAGTGGTAGCATCCTTAAATTTCATGTTCCAATTCTGCGTGCCAACAGAAGAATTACCATTACCATCTCTAGGAAATGATTGCCCATGTTCCACCCTTTCATCCTTGAAACCTAAGTGGCATGACCACCATCATCAACACAATATTGCCTTGAAAGTTCTACTATATATTTGTCAGCTAGGCTCGCGTGTTCTGCAAACTCAGTCGCTGCTTGAGCAGCAGAGGTAGCATCCTTAAATTTTATTTTCCAATTCTTCCTGCCAATAAAAAAATTTCCATTACCATCTCCAGGAAATGATTGCCCATGTTCCAACGTTTTATCTTTGAAACCTAAGTGGCATGAACCACCATCATCAACACAATATTGCCGTTAAAGTTCTACAACAGCTCTGGCAGCTAGGCTTGCATGTTCTGCAAACTCAGCCGCTGCTTGATCAGCAGAGGTAGCAACCTTAAATTTCATGTTCCAATTCTGCCTGCCAACAGAAAAATTACCATTTCCATCCCCAGGAAAACATTGCCCATGTTCCAGCCTTTCATCCTTGAAACCTAAGTGGCATGACCACCATCATCAACACAATATTGCCTTGAAAGTTCTACTATATACATGTCAGCTAGGCTCGCGTGTTCTGCAAACTCAGTCGCTGCTTGAGCAGCAGAGGTAGCATCCTTAAATTTTATTTTCCAATTCTTCCTGCCAACAAAAAAATTACCATTACCATCTCTAGGAAATGATTGCCCATGTTCCAACGTTTTATCCTTGAAACCTAAGTGGCATGAACCACCATCATCAACACAAAATTGCCTTTAAAGTTCTACAACAGCTCTGGTAGCTAGGCTTGCATGTTCTGCAAACTCAGCCGCTGCTTGATCAGCAGAGGTAGCAACCTTAAATTTCATGTTCCAATTCTGCCTGCCAACAGAAAAATTACCATTTCCATCCCCAGGAAATGATTGCCCATGTTCCAGCCTTTCATGCTTGAAACCTAAGTGGCATGACCACCATCATCAACACAATATTGCCTTGAAAGGTCTACAACAGCTCTGGCAGGTAGGCTTGCATGTTCGACAAACTTAGCCGCTGCTTGAGCAGTTGAGGTAGCATCCTTAAATTTCATGTTCCAATTCTGCCTGCCAACAGAACAATTACCATTACCATCTCCAGGAAATGATTGCCCATGTTTCAGCCTTTTATGCTTGAAACCTAAGTGGCATGACCACCATCATCAACACAATATTGTCTTGAAAGTTCTATAACAGCTCTGGCAGCTAGGCTTGCATGCTCTGCAAACTCATCCTCGGCTTGAGCAGTAGTGGTAGCATCCTTAAATTTCATGTTCCAATTCTGCCTGCCAACAGAAAAATTACCATTACCATCTCTAGGAAATGATTGCCCATGTTCCACCCTTTCATCCTTGAAACCTAAGTGGCATGACCACCATCATCAACACAATATTGCCTTGAAAGTTCTACTATATATTTGTCAGCTAGGCTCGTGTGTTCTGCAAACTCAGTCGCTGCTTGAGCAGCAGAGGTAGCATCCTTAAATTTTATTTTCCAATTCTTCCTGCCAATAAAAAAATTTCCATTACCATCTCCAGGAAATGATTGCCCATGATCCAACGTTTTATCTTTGAAACCTAAGTGGCATGAACCACCATCATCAACACAATATTGCCGTTAAAGTTCTACAATAGCTCTGGCAGCTAGGCTTGCATGTTCTGCAAACTCAGCCGCTGCTTGATCAGCAGAGGTAGCAACCTTAAATTTCATGTTCCAATTCTGCCTGCCAACAGAAAAATTACCATTTCCATCCCCAGGAAAACATTGCCCATGTTCCAGCCTTTCATCCTTGAAACCTAAGTGGCATGACCACCATCATCAACACAATATTGCCTTGTAAGTTCTACTATATATTTGTCAGCCAGGCTCGCGTGTTCTGCAAACTCAGTCGCTGCTTGAGCAGCAGAGGTAGCATCCTTAAATTTTATTTTCCAATTCTTCCTGCAAACAAAAAAATTAACATTACCATCTCTAGGAAATGATTGCCCATGTTCCAACGTTTTATCCTTGAAACCTAAGTGGTATGAACCACCATCATCAACACAAAATTGCCTTTAAAGTTCTACAACAGCTCTGGCAGCTAGGCTTGCATGTTCTGCAAACTCATCCCCTGCTTGAGCAGCAGAGGTAGCATCCTTAAATTTCATGTTCCAATTCTATCTGCCAACAGAAAAATTACCATTACCATCTCCAGGAAATGATTACCCATGTTCCAACCTTTCATCCTTGAAACCTAAGTGGCATGAAGCGCTATCATCAATACAATATTACCTTGAAAGGTCTACAACAGCTCTAGTAGGGAGGCTTGCATGTTCGGCAAACGTAGCCATTGCTTGTGCAGCAGAGGTAGCATCCTTAAATTTCATGTTCCAATTTTGCCTGCCAACAGAAGAATTACCATTACCATCTCCAGGAAATGATTGCCCATGTTTCAGCCTTTTATGCTTGAAACCTAAGTGGCATGAACCACCATCATCAGCACAATATTGTCTTGAAAGTTCTATAACAGCTCTTGCCGCTAGGCTTGCATGTTCTGCAAACTTAGTCGCTTCTTGAGCAGCAGAGGTAGCATCCTTAAATTTCATGTTCCAATTTTGCCTTCCAACAAAAAAATTACCATTACCATCTCCAGGAAATGATTGCCCATGCTCCAACGTTTCATACTTGAAACCTAAGTGGCATGAACCACAATCATCAACACAATATTGCCTTGAAAGCTCTACAACAGATCTGGCAGCTAGGCTTGCATATTCTACAAACTCATCCTCGGCTTGAGAAGTAGTTGTAGCATCCTTAAATTTCATGTTTCAATTCTGCCTGCCAACAGAAAAATTACCATTACCATCTCTAGGAAATGATTGCCCATATTCCAACCTTTCATCCTTTAAAACTAAGTGGCATGAACCACTATCATCAGCACAATATTGCCTTGAAAGTTCTACTATATATCTGTCGGCTAGGCTCGCGTGTTCTGCAAACTCAGTCACTGCTTGAGCAGCAAAGGTAGCATCCTTAAATTTTATTTTCCAATTCTGCCTGCCAACAGAAAAATTACCATTACCATCTCTAAGAAATGATTGCCCATGTTCCAACGTTTTATCCTTGAAACCTAAGTGGCATGAACCACCATCATCAACACAATATTGCCTTTAAAGTTCTACAACAGCTCTGGCAGCTAGGCTTGCATGTTCTGCAAACTCAGCCGCTGCTTGATCAGCAGAGGTAGCAACCTTAAATTTCATGTTCCAATTCTGCCTGCCAACAGAAAAATTACCATTTCCATCCCCAGGAAATGATTGCCCATGTTCCAACCTTTCATCCTTGAAACCTAAGTGGCATGAACCATAATCATCAACACAATATTGCCTTGAAAGTACTACAACAGCTCTGGCAGGTAGGCTTGCATGTTCGACAAACTTAGCCGCTGCTTGAGCAGCTGAGGTAGCATCCTTAAATTTCATGTTCCAATTCTGCCTGCCAATAGAAGAATTACCATTACCATCTCCAGGAAATGATTGCCCATGTTCCAGCCTTTCATCCTTGAAACCTAAGTGGCATGACCACCATCATCAACACAATATTGTCTTGAAAGTTCTATAACAGCTCTGGCAGCTAGGCTTGCATGCTCTGCAAACTCATCCTCGGCTTGAGCAGTAGTGGTAGCATGCTTAAATTTCATGTTCCAATTCTGCCTGCCAACAGAAGAATTACCATTACCATCTCCAGGAAATGATTGCCCATGTTCCACCCTTTCATCCTTGAAACCTAAGTGGCATTACCACCATCATCAACACAATATTGCCTTGAAAGTTCTACTATATATTTGTCAGCTAGGCTCGCGTGTTCTGCAAACTCACTCACTGCTTGAGCAGCAGAGGTAGCATCCTTAAATTTTATTTTCCAATTCTTCCTGCCAACAAAAAAATTACCATTACCATCTCTAGGAAATGATTGCCCATGTTCCAACGTTTTATCCTTGAAACCTAAGTGGCATGAACCACCATCATCAACACAAAATTGCCTTTAAAGTTCTACAACAGCTCTGGCAGCTAGGCTTGCATGTTCTGCAAACTCAGCCGCTGCTTGATCAGCAGAGGTAGCAACCTTAAATTTCATGTTCCAATTCTGCCTGCCAACAGAAAAATTACCATTTCCATCCCCAGGAAATGATTGCCCATGTTCCAGCCTTTCATCCTTGAAACCTAAGTGGCATGACCACCATCATCAACACCATATTGCCTTGAAAGTTCTACTATATATTTGTCAGCTAGGCTCGCGTGTTCTGCAAACTCAGTCGCTGCTTGAGCAGCAAAGGTAGCATCCTTAAATTTTATTTTCCAATTCTTCCTGCCAATAAAAAAATTTCCATTACCATCTCCAGGAAATGATTGCCCATGTTCCAACGTTTTATCTTTGAAACCTAAGTGGCATGAACCATCATCATCAACACAATATTGCCGTTAAAGTTCTACAACAGCTCTGGCAGCTAGGCTTGCATGTTCTGCAAACTCAGCCGCTGCTTGATCAGCAGAGGTAGCAACCTTAAATTTCATGTTCCAATTCTGCCTGCCAACAGAAAAATTACCATTTCCATCCCCAGGAAAACATTGCCCATGTTCCAGCCTTTCATCCTTGAAACCTAAGTGGCATGACCACCATCATCAACACAATATTGCCTTGTAAGTTCTACTTTATATTTGTCAGCCAGGCTCGCGTGTTCTGCAAACTCAGTCGCTGCTTGAGCAGCAGAGGTAGCATCCTTAAATTTTATTTTCCAATTCTTCCTGCAAACAAAAAAATTAACATTACCATCTCTAGGAAATGATTGCCCATGTTCCAACGTTTTATCCTTGAAACCTAAGTGGTATGAACCACCATCATCAACACAATATTGCCTTTAAAGTTCTATAACAGCTCTGGCAGCTAGGCTTGCATGTTCTGCAAACTCATCCCCTGCTTGAGCAGCAGTGGTAGCATCCTTAAATTTCATGTTCCAATTCTATCTGCCAACAGAAAAATTACCATTACCATCTCCAGGAAATGATTACCCATGTTCCAACCTTTCATCCTTGAAACCTAAGTGGCATGAAGCGCTATCATCAATACAATATTACCTTGAAAGGTCTACAACAGCTCTAGTAGGGAGGCTTGCATGTTCGGCAAACGTAGCCATTGCTTGTGCAGCAGAGGTAGCATCCTTAAATTTCATGTTCCAATTTTGCCTGCCAACAGAAGAATTACCATTACCATCTCCAGGAAATGATTGCCCATGTTTCAGCCTTTTATGCTTGAAAACTAAGTGGCATGAACCACCATCATCAGCACAATATTGTCTTGAAAGTTCTATAACAGCTCTGGCCGCTAGGCTTGCATGTTCTGCAAACTTAGTCGCTTCTTGAGCAGCAGAGGTAACATCCTTAAATTTCATGTTCCAATTTTGCCTGCCAACAAAAAAATTACCATTACCATCTCCAGGAAATGATTGCCCATGCTCCAACGTTTCATCCTTGAAACCTAAGTGGCATGAACCACAATCATCAACACAATATTGCCTTGAAAGCTCTACAACAGATCTGGCAGCTAGTCTTGCATATTCTACAAACTCATCCTCGGCTTGAGAAGTAGTTGTAGCATCCTTAAATTTCATGTTTCAATTCTGCCTGCCAACAGAAAAATTACCATTACCATCTCTAGGAAATGATTGCCCATATTCCAACCTTTCATCCTTGAAAACTAAGTGGCATGAACCACTATCATCAGCACATTATTGCCTTGAAAGTTCTACTATATATCTGTCAGCTAGGCTCGCGTGTTCTGCAAACTCAGTCACTGCTTGAGCAGCAAAGGTAGCATCCTTAAATTTTATTTTCCAATTCTGCCTGCCAACAGAAAAATTACCATTACCATCTCTAAGAAATGATTGCCCATGTTCCAACGTTTTATCCTTGAAACGTAAGTGGCATGAACCACCATCATCAACACAATATTGCCTTGAAAGTTCTACAACAACTCTGGCAGCTAGGTTTGCATGGTCTGCAAGCTCAGCCGCTGCTTGAGCAGCAGAGGTAGCATCCTTAAATTTCATGTTCCAATTCTGCCTTCCAACCGAAAAATTACCATTACCATCTCTAGGAAATGATTGCCCATGTTCAAACCTTTCATCCTTGAAACCTAAGTGGCATGCACCACTATCATCAACACAATATTGCCTTGAAAGGTCTACAATAGCTCTGGCAGGTAGGCTTGTTGTTCGGCAAACTTAGCCGCTACTTAAGCAGCAGAGGTAGCATCCTTAAATTTCATTTTCCAATTCTGCCTGCCAACAGGAGAATTACCATTACCATCTCCAGGAAATGATTGCCCATGTTCCAACCTTTCATCCTTGAAACCTAAGTGGCATGCACCACTATCATCAACACAATATTGCCTTGAAAGGTCTACAATAGCTCTGGCAGGTAGGCTTGTTGTTCGGCAAACTTAGCCGCTACTTAAGCAGTAGAGGTAGCATCCTTAAATTTCATGTTCCAATTCTGCCTGCCAACAGAAGAATTACCATTACCATCTCCAGGAAATGATTGCCCATGTTCCACCCATTCATCCTTGAAACCTAAGTGGCATGACCACCATCATCAACACAATATTGCCTTGAAAGTTCTACTATATATTTGTCAGCTAGGCTCGCGTGTTCTGCAAACTCAGTCGCTGCTTGAGCAGCAGAGGTAGCATCCTTAAATTTTATTTTCCAATTCTTCCTGCCAACAAAAAAATTACCATTACTATCTCTAGGAAATGATTGCCCATGTTCCAACGTTTTATCCTTGAAACCTAAGTAGCATGAACCACCATCATCAACACAATATTGCCTTTAAAGTTCTGCAACAGCTCTGGCAGCTAGGCTTGCATGTTCTGCAAACTCAGCCGCTGCTTGATCAGCAGAGGTAGCAACCTTTAATTTCATGTTCCAATTCTGCCTGCCAACAGAAAAATTACCATTTCCATCTCCAGGAAATGATTGCCCATGTTCCAGCCTTTTAGCCAAGAAACCTAAGTGGCATGACCACCATCATCAACACAATATTGCCTTGCAAGTTCTACTATATATTTGTCAGCTAGGCTCGCGTGTTCTGCAAACTCTGTCGCTGCTTGAGCAGCAGAAGTAGCATCCTTAAATTTTATTTTCCAATTCTTCCTGCCAACAAAACAATTAACATTACCATCTCTAGGAAATGATTTCCCATGTTCCAACGTTTTATCCTTGAAACCTAAGTGGCATGAACCACCACCATCAACACAATATTGCCTTTAAAATTCTACAACAGCTCTGGCAGGTAGGCTTGCATGTTCTGCAAATTCATCCCCTGCTTGAGCAGCAGAGGTAGCATCCTTAAATTTCATGTTCCAATTCTATCTGCCAACAGAAAAATTACCATTACCATCTCCAGGAAATGATTACCCATGTTCTAACCTTTCATCCTTGAAACCTAAGTGGCATGAAGCACTATCATCAATACAATATTGCCTTGAAAGGTCTACAACAGATCTAGTAGGGAGGCTTGCATGTTCGGCAAACGTAGCCATCGTTTGTGCAGCAGAGGTAGCATCCTTAAATTTCATGGTCCAATTTTACCTGCCAACAGAAGAATTACCATTACCATCTTCAGGAAATGATTGCCCATGTTTCAGCCTTTTATTCTTGAAACCTAAGTGGCATGAACCACCATCATCAACACAATATTGTCGTGAAAGTCCTATAACAGCTCTGGCAGCTAGGCTTGCATGCTCTGCAAACTCAGCTGTTGCTTGAGCAGCAGAGGTAGCATCCTTAAATTAAATGTTCCAATTCTGCCTGTCAATAGAAAAATCACCATTACCATCCCTAGGAAATGATTGCCCTTGTTCCAACCTTTCATCCTTGAAACCTAAGTGGCATGAACCATAATCATCAACACAATATTGCCTTGAAAGTTCAACAACAGCTCTGGCCGCTAGGCTTGCATGTTCTGCAAACTTAGTCACTTCTTGAGCAGCAGAGATGGCATCCTTAAATTTCATGTTCCAATTTTGCCTGCAACAAAAAAATTACCATTACCATCTCCAGGAAATGATTGCCCATGCTCCAACGTTTCATCCTTGAAACCTAAGTGGCAATCATCAACACAATCTTTCCTTGAAAGTTCTACAACAGATCTGGCAGCTAGGCTTGCATATTCTACAAACTCATCCTTGGCTTGAGCAGTAGTTGTAGCATCCTTAAATTTCATGTTTCAATTCTGCCTGCCAACAGAAAAATTACCATTACCATCTCCAAAAAATGATTGCCCATGTTCCAACCTTTCATCCTTGAAACCTAAGTGGCATGAACCACTATGATCAACACACTATTGCCTTGAAAGTTCTACAACAGCTCTGGCAGAGAGGCTTGCATGTTCGGCAAACTTAGCCGCTGTTTGAGCGGCAGAGGTAGAATCCTTAAATTTCATGTTCCACTTCTGCCTGCCAACAGAAGAATTACCATTACCATCTCCAGGAAATGATTGCTCATGTTCCAGCCTTTCATCCTTGAAACCTAAGTGTCTTAACCACCATCATCAACACAATATTGTCTTGAAAGTTCTACAACAGGTCTGGCAGCTAGGCTTGTTTGCTCTGCAAACTTAGTCGTTGGTTGAGCAGCAGAGGTAGCATCCTTAAATTTCATGTTCCAACTCTGCCTGCCAATAGAAAAATTACCATTACCATCTCCAGGATATGATTGCCCATGTTCCAACCTTTCATCCTTGAAACCTAAATGGCATGAACCACCATCATCAACACAATATTGCCTTGAAAGTTCTACTATATCTCTGGCAGCTAGGCTTGCATGTTCTGCAAACTCATCCCCTGCTTGAGCAGCAGTGGTAGCATTCTTAAATTTCATGTTTCAATTCTGCCTGCCAATAGAAAAATTACCATTACCATCTCCAGGAAATGATTGCCCATGTTCCAACCTTTCATCCTTGAAACCTTAGATGCATGAACCACTATCATCAACACAATATTGCCTTGAAAGGTCTACAACAGCTCTGGCAGGGAGGCTTGCATGTTCGGCAAACATAGCCGTTGCTTGAGCGACAGAGGTAGCATCCTTAAATTTCATGTTCCAATTCTGCCTGCCAACAGAAGAATTGCCATTACCATCTCCAGGAAATGATTGCCCATGTTCCAGCCTTTCATCCTTGAAACCTAAGTGTCATAACCACCATCATCAACACAATATTGTCTTGAAAGTTCTACAACAGCTCTGGCAGCTAGGCTTGTATGCTCTGCAAACTTAGCCGTTGGTTGAGCAGCAGAGGTAGCATCCTTAAATTTCATGTTCCAACTCTGCCTGCCAATAGAAAAATTACCATTACCATCTCCAGGATATGATTGCCCATGTTCCAACCTTTCATCCTTGAAACCTAAATGGCATGAACCACCATCATCAACACAATATTGCCTTGAAAGTTCTACTATATCTCTGGCAGCTAGGCTTGCATGTTCTGCAAACTCATCCCCTGCTTGAGCAGCAGTGGTAGCATCCTTAAATTTCATGTTTCAATTCTGCCTGCCAGTAGAAAAATTACCATTACCATCTCGAGGAAATGATTGCCCATGTTCCAACCTTTCATCCTTGAAACCTTAGATGCATGAACCACTATCATCAACACAATATTGCCTTGAAAGGTCTACAACAGCTCTGGCAGGGAGGCTTGCATGTTCGGCAAACTTAGCCGCTACTTGAGCGACAGAGGTAGTATCCTTAAATTTCATGTTCCAATTCTGCCTGCCAACAGAAGAATTGCCATTACCATCTCCAGGAAATGATTGCCCATGTTCCAACCTTTCATCCTTGAAACCTAAGTGGCATGAACCACCATCATCAGCACAATATTATCTTGAAAGTTCTACAATAGCTCTGGCAGCTAAGATTGCATGCTCTGCAAACTCAGCCGTTGCTTGAGCAGCAGAGGTAGAATCCTTAAATTTCATGTTCCAATTCTGCCTGCCAACAGAAAAATTACCATTACCATCCCCAGGAAATGATTGCCCATGTTCCAACCTTTCATCCTTGAAACCTAAGTGGCATGAACCACAATCATCAACACAATATTGCCTTGAAAGTTCTACAACAGCTCTGGCAGCTAGGCTTGCGTGTTCTGCAAACTCAGTTGCTGCTTGAGCAGCAGAGGTAGCATCCTTAAATTTCATATTCCAATTTTACCTGCCAACAGTAAAATTACCATTACCATCTCTAGGAAATGATTGCCCATGTTCCAACGTTTCATTCTTGAAACCTAAGTGGCATGAACCACCACCATCAACATAATATTGCCTTGAAATTTCTACAACAGCTCTGGCAGATAGGCTTGCATGTCCTTCAAGCTCAGCCGCTGCTTGAGTAGCAGAGGTAGCATCCTTAAATTTCATGTTCCAATTCTGCCTGCCAACCGAAAAATTACCATTAGCATCTCTAGGAAATGATTTCCCATGTTCCAACCTTTCATCCTTGAAACCAAAGTGGCATGAACCACTATCATCAACACAATATTGCCTTGAAAGGTCTACAACAGCTCCGGTAGGTAGGCTTGCATGTTCGGCAAACTTAGCTGCTGCTTGAGCAGCAGAGGTAGCATCCTTAAATTTCATTTTCCAATTTTGCCTGCCAACAGAAGAATTACCATTACTATCTCCAGGAAATGATTGCCCATGTTCCAGCCTTTCATCCTTGAAACATAAGTGGCATGAAGCACCATCATCAGCAAAATATTGTCTTGAAAGTTCTACAACAGCTCTGGCAGCTAGGCTTGCATGCTCTACAAACGCAGCCATTGCTTGAGCAGCAGAGGTAGCATCCTTAAATTTCATGTTCCAATTATGCCTGCCAACAGAAAAATTACCATTACCATCCCAGGAAATGATTGCCCATGTTCCAACCTTTCATCCTTGAAACCTAAGTGGCATGAACCACCATCATCAACACAATATTGCCTCGAAAGTTCTACAACAGCTCTTGTAGCTAGGGTTGCATGTTCTGCAAACTCAGCCGCTGCTTGAGCAGCTGAGGTAGCATCCTTAAATTTCATGTTCCAATTCTGTCTGCCAATAAAAAAATTACCATTACCATCCCCAGGAAATGATTGCTCATGTTCCAACCTTTCATCCTTGAAACCTAAGTTGCATGAACCATAATCATCAACACACTATAGCCTTGAAGTTCAACAACAGCTCTGGCCGCTAGGCTTGCATGTTCTGCAAACTTAGTCGCTGCTTGAGCAGCAGAGGTAGCATCCTTAAATTTCATGTTCCAATTTTGCCTGCCAACAAAAAAATTACCATTACTATCTCCAGGAAATGATTACCCATGCTCCAACGTTTCATCCTTGAAACCTAAGTGGCATGAACCACCATCATCAACACAATATTGCCTCGAAAGTTCTACAACAGCTCTTGTAGCTAGGGTTGCATGTTCTGCAAACTCAGCCGCTGCTTGAGCAGCTGAGGTAGCATCCTTAAATTTCATGTTCCAATTCTGTCTGCCAATAGAAAAATTACCATTACCATCCCCAGGAAATATTTCCCATGTTCCAACCTTTCATCCTTGAAACCAAAGTGGCATGAACCACTATCATCAACACAATATTGCCTTGAAAGGTCTACAACAGCTCCGGTAGGTAGGCTTGCATGTTCGGCAAACTTAGCTACTGCTTGAGTAGCAGAGGTAGCATCCTTAAATTTCATGTTCCAATTTTGCCTGCCAAAAGAAGAATTACCATTACTATCTCCAGGAAATGATTGCCCATGTTCCAGCCTTTCATCCTTGAAACATAAGTGGCATGAAGCACCATCATCAGCAAAATATTGTCTTGAAAGTTCTACAACAGCTCTGGCAGCTAGGCTTGCATGCTCTACAAACGCAGCCATTGCTTGAGCAGCAGAGGTAGCATCCTTAAATTTCATGTTCCAATTCTGCCTGCCAACTGAAAAATTACCATTACCATCCCCAGGAAATGATTGCTCATGTTCCAACCTTTCATCCTTGAAACCTAAGTTGCATGAACCATAATCATCAACACACTATAGCCTTGAAGTTCAACAACAGCTCTGGCCGCTAGGCTTGCATGTTCTGCAAACTTAGTCGCTGCTTGAGCAGCAGAGGTAGCATCCTTAAATTTCATGTTCCAATTTTGCCTGCCAACAAAAAAATTACCATTACCATCTCCAGGAAATGATTGTCCATGCTCCAACGTTTCATCCTTGAAACCTAAGTGGCATGAACCACCATCATCAACACAATATTCCCTTGAAAGGTCTACAATAGCTCTGGCAGGTAGGCTTGTTGTTCGGCAAACTTAGCCGCTACTTAAGCAGTAGAGGTAGCATCCTTAAATTTCATGTTCCAATTCTGCCTGCCAACAGAAGAATTACCATTACCATCTCCAGGAAATGATTGCCCATGTTCCACCCATTCATCCTTGAAACCTAAGTGGCATGACCACCATCATCAACACAATATTGCCTTGAAAGTTCTACTATATATTTGTCAGCTAGGCTCGCGTGTTCTGCAAACTCAGTCGCTGCTTGAGCAGTAGAGGTAGCATCCTTAAATTTTATTTTCCAATTCTTTCTGCCAACAAAAAAATTACCATTACTATCTCTAGGAAATGATTGCCCATGTTCCAACGTTTTATCCTTGAAACCTAAGTGGCATGAACCACCATCATCAACACAATATTGCTTTTAAAGTTCTGCAACAGCTCTGGCAGCTAGGCTTGCATGTTCTGCAAACTCAGCCGCTGCTTGATCAGCAGAGGTAGCAACCTTTAATTTCATGTTCCAATTCTGCCTGCCAACAGAAACATTACCATTTCCATCTCCAGGAAATGATTGCCCATGTTCCAGCCTTTCAGCCAAGAAACCTAAGTGGCATGACCACCATCATCAACACAATATTGCCTTGCAAGTTCTACTATATATTTGTCAGCTAGGTTCGCGTGTTCTGCAAACTCAGTCGCTGCTTGAGCAGCAGAAGTAGCATCCTTAAATTTTATTTTCCAATTCTTCCTGCCAACAAAACAATTAACATTACCATTTCTAGGAAATGATTTCCCATGTTCCAACGTTTATCCTTGAAACCTAAGTGGCATGAACCACCACCATCAACACAATATTGCCTTTAAAATTCTACAACAGCTCTGGCAGGTAGGCTTGCATGTTCTGCAAATTCATCCCCTGCTTGAGCAGCAGAGGTAGCATCCTTAAATTTCATGTTCCAATTCTATCTGCCAACAGAAAAATTACCATTACCATCTCCAGGAAATGATTACCCATGTTCTAACCTTTCATCCTTGAAACCTAAGTGGCATGAAGCACTATCATCAATACAATATTGCCTTGAAAGGTCTACAACAGATCTAGTAGGGAGGCTTGCATGTTCGGCAAACGTAGCCATCGTTTGTGCAGCAGAGGTAGCATCCTTAAATTTCATGGTCCAATTTTACCTGCCAACAGAAGAATTACCATTACCATCTCCAGGAAATGATTGCCCATGTTTCAGCCTTTTATTCTTGAAACCTAAGTGGCATGAACCACCATCATCAACACAATATTGTCGTGAAAGTCCTATAACAGCTCTGGCAGCTAGGCTTGCATGCTCTGCAAACTCAGCTGTTGCTTGAGCAGCAGAGGTAGCATCCTTAAATTAAATGTTCCAATTCTGCCTGTCAATAGAAAAATTACCATTACCATCCCTAGGAAATGATTGCCCTTGTTCCAACCTTTCATCCTTGAAACCTAAGTGGCATGAACCATAATCATCAACACAATATTGCCTTGAAACTTCAACAACAGCTCTGGCCGCTAGGCTTGCATGTTCTGCAAACTTAGTCACTTCTTGAGCAGCAGAGGTAGCATCCTTAAATTTCATGTTCCAATTTTGCCTGCCAACAAAAAAATTACCATTACCATCTCCAGGAAATGATTGCCCATGCTCCAACGTTTCATCCTTGAAACCTAAGTGGCAATCATCAACACAATATTTCCTTGAAAGTTCTACAACAGATCTGGCAGCTAGGCTTGCATATTCTACAAACTCATCTTTGGCTTGAGCAGTTGTTGTAGCATCCTTAAATTTCATGTTTCAATTCTGCCTGCCAACAGAAAAATTACCATTACCATCTCCAAAAAATGATTGCCCATGTTCCAACCTTTCATCCTTGAAACCTAAGTGGCATGAACCACTATGATCAACACACTATTGCCTTGAAAGTTCTACAACAGCTCTGGCAGAGAGGCTTGCATGTTCGGCAAACTTAGCCGCTGTTTGAGCGGCAGAGGTAGAATCCTTAAATTTCATGTTCCACTTCTGCCTGCCAACAGAAGAATTACCATTACCATCTCCAGGAAATGATTGCTCATGTTCCAGCCTTTCATCCTTGAAACCTAAGTGTCTTAACCACCATCATCAACACAATATTGTCTTGAAAGTTCTACAACAGCTCTGGCAGCTAGGCTTGTATGCTCTGCAAACTTAGTCGTTGGTTGAGCAGCAGAGGTAGCATCCTTAAATTTCATGTTCCAACTCTGCCTGCCAATAGAAAAATTACCATTACCATCTCCAGGATATGATTGCCCATGTTCCAACCTTTCATCCTTGAAACCTAAATGGCATGAACCACCATCATCAACACAATATTGCCTTGAAAGTTCTACTATATCTCTGGCAGCTAGGCTTGCATGTTCTGCAAACTCATCCCCTGCTTGAGCAGCAGTGGTAGCATCCTTAAATTTCATGTTTCAATTCTGCCTGCCAATGGAAAAATTACCATTACCATCTCCAGGAAATGATTGCCCATGTTCCAACCTTTCATCCTTGAAACCTTAGATGCATGAACCACTATCATCAACACAATATTTCCTTGAAAGGTCTACAACAGCTCTGGCAGGGAGGCTTGCATGTTCGGCAAACTTAGCCGCTGCTTGAGCGACAGAGGTAGCATCCTTAAATTTCATGTTCCAATTCTGCCTACCAACAGAAGAATTGCCATTACCATCTCCAGGAAATGATTGCCCATGTTCCAGCCTTTCATCCTTGAAACCTAAGTGTCATAACCACCATCATCAACACAATATTGTCTTGAAAGTTCTACAACAGCTCTGGCAGCTAGGCTTGTATGCTCTGCAAACTTAGCCGTTGGTTGAGCAGCAGAGGTAGCATCCTTAAATTTCATGTTCCAACTCTGCCTGCCAATAGAAAAATTACCATTACCATCTCCAGGATATGATTGCCCATGTTCCAACCTTTCATCCTTGAAACCTAAATGGCATGAACCACCATCATCAACACAATATTGCCTTGAAAGTTCTACTATATCTCTGGCAGCTAGGCTTGCATGTTCTGCAAACTCATCCCCTGCTTGAGCAGCAGTGGAAGCATCCTTAAATTTCATGTTTCAATTCTGCCTGCCAGTAGAAAAATTACCATTACCATCTCCAGGAAATGATTGCCCATGTTCCAACCTTTCATCCTTGAAACCTTAGATGCATGAACCACTATCATCAACACAATATTGCCTTGAAAGGTCTACAACAGCTCTGGCAGGGAGGCTTGCATATTCGGCAAACTTAGCCGCTACTTGAGCGACAGAGGTAGTATCCTTAAATTTCATGTTCCAATTCTGCCTGCCAACAGAAGAATTGCCATTACCATCTCCAGGAAATGATTGCCCATGTTCCAGCCTTTCATCCTTGAAACCTAAGTGGCATGAACCACCATCATCAGCACAATATTATCTTGAAAGTTCTACAACAGCTCTGGCAGCTAAGATTGCATGCTCTGCAAACTCAGCCGTTGCTTGAGCAGCAGAGGTAGAATCCATAAATTTCATGTTCCAATTCTGCCTGCCAACAAAAAAATTACCATTACCATCCCCAGGAAATGATTGCCCATGTTCCAACCTTTCATCCTTGAAACCTAAGTGGCATGAACCACAATCATCAACACAATATTGCCTTGAAAGTTCTACAACAGCTCTGGCAGCTAGGCTTGCGTGTTCTGCAAACTCAGTCGCTGCTTGAGCAGCAGAGGTAGCATCCTTAAATTTCATATTCCAATTTTACCTGCCAACAGAAAAATTACCATTACCATCTCTAGGAAATGATTGCCCATGTTCCAACGTTTCATTCTTGAAACCTAAGTGGCATGAACCACCACCATCAACACAATATTGCCTTGAAATTTCTACAACAGCTCTGGCAGATAGGCTTGCATGTCCTTCAAGCTCAGCCGCTGCTTGAGTAGCAGAGGTAGCATCCTTAAATTTCATGTTCCAATTCTGCCTGCCAACCGAAAAATTACCATTACCATCTCTAGGAAATGATTTCCCATGTTCCAACCTTTCATCCTTGAAACCAAAGTGGCATGAACCACTATCATCAACACAATATTGCCTTGAAAGGTCTACAACAGCTCCGGTAGGTAGGCTTGCATGTTCGGCAAACTTAGCTGCTGCTTGAGCAGCAGAGGTAGCATCCTTAAATTTCATTTTCCAATTTTGCCTGCCAACAGAAGAATTACCATTACTATCTCCAGGAAATGATTGCCCATGTTCCAGCCTTTCATCCTTGAAACATAAGTGGCATGAAGCACCATCATCATAAAAATATTGTCTTGAAAGTTCTACAACAGCTCTGGCAGCTAGGCTTGCATGCTCTACAAACGCAGCCATTGCTTGAGCAGCAGAGGTAGCATCCTTAAATTTCATGTTCCAATTATGCCTGCCAACAGAAAAATTACCATTACCATCCCAGGAAATGATTGCCCATGTTCCAACCTTTCATTATTGAAACCTAAGTTGCATGAACCATAATCATCAACACACTATAGCCTTGAAGTTCAACAACAGCTCTGGCCGCTAGGCTTGCATGTTCTGCAAACTTAGTCGCTGCTTCAGCAGCAAAGGTAGCATCCTTAAATTTCATGTTCCAATTTTGCCTGCCAACAAAACAATTACCATTACCATCTCCAGGAAATGATTGCCCATGCTCCAACGTTTCATCCTTGAAACCTAAGTGGCATGAACCACCATCATCAACACAATATTCCCTTGAAAGGTCTACAATAGCTCTGGCAGGTAGGCTTGTTGTTCGGCAAACTTAGCCGCTACTTAAGCAGTAGAGGTAGCATCCTTAAATTTCATGTTCCAATTCTGCCTGCCAACAGAAGAATTACCACTACCATCTCTAGGAAATGATTGCCCATTTTCCAAACTTTCATCCTTGAAACCCAAGTGGCATGAACCACCATCATCAACTCAATATTACCTTGAAAGTTGTACAACAGCTCTGGCAGCTAGGATTGCGTGTTCTGCAAACTCAGTTACTGCTTGAGCAGCAGAGGTAGCATCCTTAAATTTCATATTCCAATTCTACCTACCAACAGAAAAATTACCATTACCATATCCAGGAAATGATTGCCCATGTTCCAACTTTTCATCCTTGAAACCTAAGTGGCATGAAGCACCATCATTAGCACAATATTGTCTTGAAAGTTCTACAACAGCTCTGGTAGCTAGGCTTGCATGCTCTGCAAACTCAGCCGTTGCTTGAGCAGCAGAGGTAGCATCCTTAAATTTCATGTTCCAATTCTGCCTGCCAACAGAAAAATTACCATTACCATCTCCAGGAAATGATTGCCCATGTTCCAACCTTTCATCCTTGAAACCGAAGTGGCATGAACCACTATCATCAACACAATATTTCCTTGAAAGGTCTACAACAGCTCCGGTAGGTAGGCTTGAATGTTCGGCAAACTTAGCCGCTGCTTGAGCAGCAGAGGTAGCATCCTTAAATTTCATGTTCCAATTCTGCCTGCCAACAGAAAAATTACCATAACCATCTCTAGGAAATGATTGCCCATGTTCCAACATTTCATCCATGAAACCTAAGTGGCATGAACCACCATCATCAGCACAATATTTTGTTGAAAGTTCTACAACATCTCTTTTAGATAGGCTTGCATGTTATGCAAACTCAGCCGCGGCTTGAGCAGCAGAGGTAGCATCCTTAAATTTCATGTTCCAACTCTGCCTGCCAATAGAAAAATTACCATTACCATCTCCAGGATATGATTGCCCATGTTCCAACCTTTCATCCTTGAAACCTAAATGGCATGAACCACCATCATCAACACAATATTGCCTTGAAAGTTCTACTATATCTCTGGCAGCTAGGCTTGCATGTTCTGCAAACTCATCCCCTGCTTGAGCAGCAGTGGTAGCATCCTTAAATTTCATGTTTCAATTCTGCCTGCCAATAGAAAAATTACCATTACCATCTCCAGGAAATGATTGCCCATGTTCCAACCTTTCATCCTTGAAACCTTAGATGCATGAACCACTATCATCAACACAATATTGCCTTGAAAGGTCTACAACAGCTCTGGCAGGGAGTCTTGCATGTTCGGCAAACTTAGCCGCTGCTTGAGCGATAGAGGTAGTATCCTTAAATTTCATGTTCCAATTCTGCCTGCCAACAGAAGAATTGCCATTACCATCTCCAGGAAAAGATTGCCCATGTTCCATCCTTTCATCCTTGAAACCTAAGTGGCATGAACCACCATCATCAGCACAATATTATCTTGAAAGTTCTACAACAGCTCTGGCAGCTAAGATTGCATGCTCTGCAAACTCAGCCGTTGCTTGAGCAGCAGAGGTAGAATCCTTAAATTTCATGTTCCAATTCTGCCTGCCAACAGAAAAATTACCATTACCATCCCCAGGATATGATTGCCCATGTTCCAACCTTTCATCCTTGAAACCTAAATGGCATAAACCACCATCATCAACACAATATTGCCTTGAAAGTTCTACTATATCTCTGGCAGCTAGGCTTGCATGTTCTGCAAACTCATCCCCTGCTTGAGCAGCAGTGGTAGCATCCTTAAATTTCATATTTCAATTCTGCCTGCCAATAGAAAAATTACCATTACCATCTCCAGGAAATGATTGCCCATGTTCCAACCTTTCATCCTTGAAACCTTAGATGCATGAACCACTATCATCAACACAATATTGCCTTGAAAGGTCTACAACAGCTCTGGCAGGGAGGCTTGCATGTTCGGCAAACATAGCCGCTGCTTGAGCGACTGAGGTAGTATCCTTAAATTTCATGTTCCAATTCTGCCTGCCAACAGAAGAATTGCCATTACCATCTCCAGGAAATGATTGCCCATGTTCCAGCCTTTCATCCTTGAAACCTAAGTGGCATGAACCACCATCATCAGCACAATATTATCTTGAAAGTTCTACAACAGCTCTGGCAGCTAAGATTGCATGCTCTGCAAACTCAGCCGTTGCTTGAGCAGCAGAGGTAGAATCCTTAAATTTCATGTTCCAATTCTGCCTGCCAACAGAAAAATTACCATTACCATCCCCAGGAAATGATTGCCCATGTTCCAACCTTTCATCCTTGAAACCTAAGTGGCATGAACCACAATCATCAACACAATATTGCCTTGAAAGTTCTACAACAACTCTGGCAGCTAGGCTTGCGTGTTCTGCAAACTCAGTCGCTGCTTGAGCAGCAGAGGTAGCATCCTTAAATTTCATATTCCAATTTTACCTGCCAACAGAAAAATTACCATTACCATCTCTAGGAAATGATTGCCCATGTTCCAACGTTTCATTCTTGAAACCTAAGTGGCATGAACCACCACCATCAACACAATATTGCCTTGAAATTTCTACAACAGCTCTGGCAGATAGGCTTGCATGTCCTTCAAGCTCAGCCGCTGCTTGAGTAGCAGAGGTAGCATCCTTAAATTTCATGTTCCAATTCTGCCTGCCAACCGAAAATTACCATTACCATCTCTAGGAAATGATTTCCCATGTTCCAACCTTTCATCCTTGAAACCAAAGTGGCATGAACCACTATCATCAACACAATATTGCCTTGAAAGGTCTACAACAGCTCCGGTAGGTAGGCTTGCATGTTCGGCAAACTTAGCTGCTGCTTGAGCAGCAGAGGTAGCATCCTTAAATTACATTTTCCAATTTTGCCTGCCAACAGAAGAATTACCATTACTATCTCCAGGAAATGATTGCCCATGTTCCAGCCTTTCATCCTTGAAACATAAGTGGCATGAAGCACCATCATCAGCAAAATATTGTCTTGAAAGTTCTACAACAGCTCTGGCAGCTAGGCTTGCATGCTCTACAAACGCAGCCATTTCTTGAGCAGCAGAGGTAGCATCCTTAAATTTCTTGTTCCAATTCTGCCTGCCAACAGAAAAATTACCATTACCATCGCAGGAAATGATTGCTCATGTTCCAACCTTTCATCCTTGAAACCTAAGTTGCATGAACCATAATCATCAACACACTATAGCCTTGAAGTTCAACAACAGCTCTGGCCGCTAGGCTTGCATGTTCTGCAAACTTAGGAGCTGCTTGAGCAGCAGAGGTAGCATCCTTAAATTTCATGTTCCAATTTTGCCTGCCAACAAAATAATTACCATTACCATCTCCAGGAAATGATTGCCCATGCTCCAACGTTTCATCCTTGAAACCTAAGTGGCATGAACCACCATCATCAACACAATATTGCCTCGAAAGTTCTACAACAGCTCTTGTAGCTAGGGTTGCATGTTCTGAAAACTCAGCCGCTGCTTGAGCAGCTGAGGTAGCATCCTTAAATTTCATGTTCCAATTCTGTCTGCCAATAAAAGAATTACCATTACCATCCCCAGGAAATGATTACTCATGTTCCAACCTTTCATCCTTGAAACCTAAGTTGCATGAACCATAATCATCAACACACTATAGCCTTGAAGTTCAACAACAGCTCTGGCCGCTAGGCTTGCATGTTCTGCAAACTTAGTCGCTGCTTGAGCAGCAGAGGTAGCATCCTTAAATTTCATGTTCCAATTTTGCCTGCCAACAAAAAAATTACCATTACCATCTCGAGGAAATGATTGCCCATGCTCCAACGTTTCATCCTTGAAACCTAAGTGGCATGAACCACCATCATCAACACAATATTGCCTCGAAAGTTCTACAACTGCTCTTGTAGCTAGGGTTGCATGTTCTGCAAACTCAGCCGCTGCTTGAGCAGCTGAGGTAGCATCCTTAAATTTCATGTTCCAATTCTGTCTGCCAATAGAAAAATTACCATTACCATCCCCAGGAAATATTTCCCATGTTCCAACCTTTCATCCTTGAAACCAAAGTGGCATGAACCACTATCATCAACACAATATTGCCTTGAAAGGTCTACAACAGCTCCGGTAGGTAGGCTTGCATGTTCGGCAAACTTAGCTGCTGCTTGAGCAGCAGAGGTAGCATCCTTAAATTTCATGTTCCAATTTTGCCTGCCAACAGAAGAATTACCATTACTATCTCCAGGAAATGATTGCCCATGTTCCAGCCTTTCATCCTTGAAACATAAGTGGCATGAAGCACCATCATCAGCAAAATATTGTCTTGAAAGTTCTACAACAGCTCTGGCAGCTAGGCTTGCATGCTCTACAAACGCAGCCATTGCTTGAGCAGCAGAGGTAGCATCCTTAAATTTCATGTTCCAATTCTGCCTGCCAACTGAAAAATTACCATTACCATCCCCAGGAAATGATTGCTCATGTTCCAACCTTTCATCCTTGAAACCTAAGTTGCATGAACCATAATCATCAACACACTATAGCCTTGAAGTTCAACAACAGCTCTGGCCGCTAGGCTTGCATGTTCTGCAAACTTAGTCGCTGCTTGAGCAGCAGAGGTAGCATCCTTAAATTTCATGTTCCAATTTTGCCTGCCAACAAAAAAATTACCATTACCATCTCCAGGAAATGATTGCCCATGCTCCAACGTTTCATCCTTGAAACCTAAGTGGCATGAACCACCATCATCAACACAATATTGCCTCGAAAGTTCTACAACATCTCTTGTAGCTAGGGTTGCATGTTCTGCAAACTCATCCTCTGCTTGAGCAGTAGTGGCAGCATCCTTAAATTTCATGTTCCAATTCTGCCTGCCAAAAGAAAAATTACCACTACCATCTCTAGGAAATGATTGCCCATTTTCCAACCTTTCATCCTTGAAACCCAAGTGGCATGAACCACCATCATCAACACAATATTACCTTGAAAGTTCTACAACAGCTCTGGCAGCTAGGATTGCATGTTCTGCAAACTCAGTTACTGCTTGAGCAGCAGAGGTAGCATCCTTAAATTTCATATTCCAATTCTACCTACCAACAGAAAAATTACCATTACCATCTCCAGGAAATGATTGCCCATGTTCCAACTTTTCATCCTTGAAACCTAAGTGGCATGAAGCACCATCATCAGCACAATATTGTCTTGAAAGTTCTACAACAGCTCTGGTAGCTAGGCTTGCATGCTCTGCAAACTCAGCCGTTGGTTGAGCAGCAGAGGTAGCATCCTTAAATTTCATGTTCCAATTCTGCCTGCCAACAGAAAAATTACCATTACCATCTCCAGGAAATGATTGCCCATGTTCCAACCTTTCATCCTTGAAACCGAAGTGGCATGAACCACTATCATCAACACAATATTTCCTTGAAAGGTCTACAACAGCTCCGGTAGGTAGGCTTGAATGTTCGGCAAACTTAGCCACTGCTTGAGCAGCAGAGGTAGCATCCTTAAATTTCATGTTCCAATTCTGCCTGCCAACAGAAAAATTACCATAACCATCTCTAGGAAATGATTGCCCATGTTCCAACATTTCATCCATGAAACCTAAGTGGCATGAACCACCATCATCAGCACAATATTTCGTTGAAAGTTCTACAACATCTCTTTCAGATAGGCTTGCATGTTATGCAAACTCAGCCGCGGCTTGAGCAGCAGAGGTAGCATCCTTAAATTTCATGTTCCAACTCTGCCTGCCAATAGAAAAATTACCATTACCATCTCCAGGATATGATTGCCCATGTTCCAACCTTTCATCCTTGAAACCTAAATGGCATGAACCACCATCATCAACACAATATTGCCTTGAAAGTTCTACTATATCTCTGGCAGCTAGGCTTGCATGTTCTGCAAACTCATCCCCTGCTTGAGCAGCAGTGGTAGCATCCTTAAATTTCATGTTTCAATTCTGCCTGCCAATAGAAAAATTACCATTACCATCTCCAGGAAATGATTGCCCATGTTCCAACCTTTCATCCTTGAAACCTTAGATGCATGAACCACCATCATCAGCACAATATTATCTTGAAAGTTCTACAACAGCTCTGGCAGCTAAGATTGCATGCTCTGCAAACTCAGCCACTGCTTGAGCGACAGAGGTAGCATCCTTAAATTTCATATTCCAATTCTACCTACCAACAGAAAAATTACCATTACCATCTCCAGGAAATGATTGCCCATGTTCCAACTTTTCATCCTTGAAACCTAAGTGGCATGAAGCACCATCATCAGCACAATATTGTCTTGAAAGTTCTACAACAGCTCTGGTAGCTAGGCTTGCATGCTCTGCAAACTCAGCCGTTGCTTGAGCAGCAGAGGTAGCATCCTTAAATTTCATGTTCCAATTCTGCCTGCCAACAGAAAAATTACCATTACTATCTCCAGGAAATGATTGCCCATGTTCCAACCTTTCATCCTTGAAACCGAAGTGGCATGAACCACTATCATCAACACAATATTTCCTTGAAAGGTCTACAACAGCTCCGGTAGGTAGGCTTGAATGTTCGGCAAACTTAGCCGCTGCTTGAGCAGCAGAGGTAGCATCCTTAAATTTCATGTTCCAATTCTGCCTGCCAACAGAAAAATTACCATAACCATCTCTAGGAAATGATTGCCCATGTTCCAACATTTCATCCATGAAACCTAAGTGGCATGAACCACCATCATCAAAACAATATTGCCTTGAAAGTTCAACAACAGTTCTGGCAGCTAGGATTGCATGTTCTGCAAGCTCAGTCGCTGCTTGAGCAGCAGAGGTAGCATCCTTAAATTTCATGTTCCAATTCTGCCTGCCAACAGAAAAATTACCATTACCATCTTTAGGAAATGATTGCCCATGTTCCAACCTTTCATCCTTGAAACCGAAGTGGCATGAACCAATATCATCAACACAATATTGCCTTGAAAGGTCTACAACAGCTCTGGCAGCAAGGCTTGTATTCTCTGCAAACTCAGCCGTTGCTTGTGTAGCAGAGGTAGCATCCTTAAATTTCATGTTCCAACTCTGCCTGCCAACAGAAAAATTACCATTACCATCTCCAGGAAATGATTGTCCATGTTCCAACCTTTCATCCTTGAAACCTAAGTGGCATGAACCACCATCATCAACACAATATTGCCTTGAAAGTTCTACTATATCTCTTGCCGCTAGGCTTGCATGTTCTGCAAACTCATCCCCTGCTTGAGCAGCAGAGGTAGAATCCTTAAATTTCATGTTCCAATTCTGCCTGCCAACCAAAATATTACCATTACCATCTCTAGGAAATGATTGCCCATGTTCCAACCTTTTATCCTTGAAACCTAAGTGGCATGAACCACTATCATCAACACAATATTGCCTTGAAAGGTCTACAACAGCTCTAGTAGGGAGGCTTGCATGTTCGGCAAACTTAGCCGCTGCTTGAGCGGCAGAGGTAGCATCCTTAAGTTTCATGTTCCAATTCTGCCTGCCAACAAAATAATTACCATTGCAGACTCTAGGAAATGATTGCCCATGTTCCAACCTTTCATCCTTGAAACCTAAGTGGCATGAACCACTATCATCAACACAATATTGCCTTGAGAGGTCTACAACAGCTTTAGTAGGGAGGCTTCCATATTCGGCAAACTCAGCCGCTGCTTGAGCAGCAGAGGTAGCATCCTCAAATTTCATGTTCCAATTCTGCCTGCCAATAGAAAAATTACCATTACCATCTCCAGAAAATGACTGCCCATGTTCCAACCTTTCATCCTTAAAACCGAAGTGGCATGAACCACTATCATCAACACAATATTGCCTTGAAAGGTCTACAACAGCTCCGGTAGGTAGGCTTGCATGTTCGGCAAACTTAGCCGCTGCTTGAGCAGCAGAGGTAGCATCCTTAAATTTCATGTTACAATTTTCCCTGCCAACAGAAGAATTACCATTACCATCTCCAGGAAATGATTGCCCATGTTCCAGCATTTCATCCTTGAATCCTAAGTGACATGAAGCACCATCATCAGCAAAATATTGTCTTGAAAGTTCTACAACAGCTCTGGCAGCTAGGCTTGCATGCTCTACAAACTCAGCCGTTGCTTGAGCAGTAGAGGTAGCATCCTTAAATTTCATGTTCCAATTTTGCCTGCCAATAGAAAAATTACCATTACCATCTCCAGGAAATGATTGCCCATGTTCCAACCTTTCATCCTTGAACCTAAGTGGCATGAACCACAATCATCAACACAATATTGCCTTGAAAGTTCTACAATAGCTCTGGCAGCTAGGCTTGCATGTACTACAAACTCATCCTCTGCTCAAGCAGTAGTGGTAGCATCCTTAAATTTCATGTTCCAATTCTGCCTGCCAACAGAAAAATTACCACTACCATCTCTAGGAAATGATTGCCCATTTTCCAACCTTTCATCCTTGAAACCCAAGTGGCATGAACCACCATCATCAACACAGAATTACCTTGAAAGTTCTACAACAGCTCTGGCAGCTAGGATTGTGTGTTCTGCAAACTCAGTCGCTGCTTGAGCAGCAGAGGTAGCATCCTTAAATTTCATATTCCAATTCTACCTACCAACAGAAAAATTACCATTACCATCTCTAGGAAATGATTGCCCATTTTCCAACCTTTCATCCTTGAAAACTAAGTGTCATGAAGCACCATCATCAACACAATATTGCCTTGAAAGTTCTACAACAGTTCTGGCAGCTAGGATTGCATGATCTGCAAGCTCAGTCGCTGCTTGAGCAGCAGAGGTAGCATCCTTAAATTTCATGTTCCAATTCTGCCTGCCAACCGAAAAATTACCATTACCATCTCTAGAAATTGATTGCCCATGTTCCAACCTTTCATCCTTGAAACCGAAGTGGCATGAACCTCTATCATCAACACAATATTGCCTTGAAAGGTCTACAACAGCTCTGGTAGCTAAGCTTACATGCTCTGCAAACTCAACCGTTGCTTGAGCAGCAGAGGTAGCAACCTTAAATTTCATGTTCCAACTCTTCCTGCCAACAGAAAAATTACCATTACCATCTCCAGGAAATGATTGTCCATGGTCCAACCTTTCATCCTTGAAACCTAAGTGGCATGAACCACCATCATCAACATAATATTGCCTTGAAAGTTCTATTATATCTCTTGCCGCTAGGCTTGCATGTTCTGCAAACTCATCCCCTGCTTGAGCAGCAGAGGTATAATCCTTAAATTTCATGTTCCAATTCTGCCTGCCAACAGAAAAATTACCATTACCATCTCCAGGAAATGATTGCCAATGTTCCAACCTTTCATACTTCAAACCTAAGTGGCATGAACCACTATCATCAACACAATATTGCCTTGAAAGGTCTACAACAGCTTTAGTAGGGAGTCTTGCATGTTCGGCAAACTTAGTCGCTGCTTGAGCGGCAGAGGTAGCATCCTTAAGTTTCATGTTCCAATTCTGCCTGCCAACAAAAAAATTACCTTTACAGACTCTAGGAAAAGATTGCCCATGTTCCAACCTTTTATCCTTCAAACCGAAGTGGCATGAACCACCATCATCAGCACAATATTGTCTTGAAAGTTCTACAACAGCTCTGGTAGCTAGGCTTGCATGCTCTACAAACTCAGCCGTTGCTTGAGCATCAGAGGTAGCATCCTTAAATTTCATGTTCCAATTCTGCCTGCCAACAGAAAAATTACCATTACCATCTCCAGGAAATGATTGCCCATGTTCCAACCTTTCATCCTTGAAATCGAAGTGGCATGAACCACCACCATCAACACAATATTGCCTTGAAAGTTCTACTATATCTCTGGCCGCTTGGCTTGCATGTTCTGCAAACTCATCCCCTGCTTGTGCAGCCGAGGTAGCATCCTTCAATTTAATGTTGCAATTCTGCCTGCCAACAGAAAAATTACCATTACCATCTCTAGGAAATGATTGCCCATTTTACAACCTTTCAGCCTTGAAACCCAAGTGGCATGAACCACCATCATCAACACAATATTGCCTTGAAAGTTCTACAACAGCTCTGGCAGCTAGGCTTGCGTGTTCTGCAAACTCAGTCGCTGCTTGAGCAGCAGAGGTAGCATACTTAAATTTCATGTTCCAATTCTGCCTGCCAACCGAAAAATTACCATTACCATCTCTAGGAAATGATTGCCCATGTTCCAACCTTTCATCCTTGAAACCGAAGTGGCATGAACCACTATCATCAACACAATATTGCCTTGAAAGGTCTAAAACAGCTCTGGTTTCTAGGCTTGCATGCTCTGCAAACCCAGCCATTGCTTGAGCAACAGAGGTAGCATCCTTAAATTTCATGTTCCAATTCTGCCTGTCAACAGAAAAATTACCATTACCATCCCCAGGAAATGATTGCCCATGTTCCAACCTTTCATCCTTGAAACCTAAGTGGCATGAACAACAATCATCAACACAATATTGCCTTGAAAGATCTACAACAGCTCTGGTAGCTAGGCTTGCATGTTCTGCAAACGCAGCCACTGCTTGAGCAGCAGAGGAAGCATCCTTAAATTTCATGTTCCAATTCTGCCTGCCTATAGAAAAATTACCATTACCATCCACAGGAAATGATTGCCCATGTTCCAACCTTTCATCCTTGAAACCTAAGTGGAATGAACCACAATCATCAACACAATATTTCCTTGAAAGTTCTACAACAGCTCTGGCAGCTAGGCTTGCATGTACTACAAACTCATCCTCTGCTTGAGCAGTAGTGGTAGCATCCTTAAATTTCATGTTCCAATTCTGCCTGCCAATAGAAAAATTACCACTACCATCTCTAGGAAATGATTGCCCATTTTCCAACCTTTCATCCTTGAAACCCAAGTGGCATGAACCACCATCATCAACACAATATTGCCTTGAAAGTTCTACAACAGCTCTGGCAGCTAGGCTTGCGTGTTCTGCAAACTCAGTCGCTGCTTGAGCAGCAGAGGTAGCATCCTTAAATTTCATGTTCCAATTTTGCCTGCCAACAAAAAAATTACCATTACCATCTCCAGGAAATGATTGCCCATGCTTCAACGTTTCATCCTTGAAACCTAAGTGGCATGAACCACCATCATCAACACAATATTGCCTCGAAAGTTCTACAACATCTCTTGTAGCTAGGGTTGCATGTTCTGCAAACTCATCCTCTGCTTGAGCAGTAGTGGTAGCATCCTTAAATTTCATGTTCCAATTCTTCCTGCCAAAAGAAAAATTACCACTACCATCTCTAGGAAATGATTGCCCATTTTCCAACCTTTCATCCTTGAAAACTAAGTGTCATGAAGCACCATCATCAACACAATATTGCCTTGAAAGTTCTACAACAGTTCTGGCAGCTAGGATTGCATGATCTGCAAGCTCAGTCGCTGCTTGAGCAGCAGAGGTAGCATCCTTAAATTTCATGTTCCAATTCTGCCTGCCAACCGAAAAATTACCATTACCATCTCTAGAAAATGATTGCCCATGTTCCAACCTTTCATCCTTGAAACCGAAGTGGCATGAACCACTATCATCAACACAATATTGCCTTGAAAGGTCTACAACAGCTCTGGTAGCTAAGCTTACATGCTCTGCAAACTCAACCGTTGCTTGAGCAGCAGAGGTAGCATCCTTAAATTTCATGTTCCAACTCTTCCTGCCAACAGAAAAATTACCATTACCATCTCCAGGAAATGATTGTCCATGGTCCAACCTTTCATCCTTGAAACCTAAGTGGCATGAACCACCATCATCAACATAATATTGCCTTGAAAGTTCTACTATATCTCTTGCCGCTAGGCTTGCATGTTCTGCAAACTCATCCCCTGCTTGAGCAGCAGAGGTATAATCCTTAAATTTCATGTTCCAATTCTGCCTGCAAACAGTAAAATTACCATTACCATCTCCAGGAAATGATTGCCAATGTTCCAACCTTTCATACTTGAAACCTAAGTGGCATGAACCACTATCATCAACACAATATTACCTTGAAAGGTCTACAACAGCTTTAGTAGGGAGTCTTGCATGTTCGGCAAACTTAGTCGCTGCTTGAGCGGCAGAGGTAGCATCCTTAAGTTTCATGTTCCAATTCTGCCTGCCAACAAAAAAATTACCTTTACAGACTCTAGGAAATGATTGCCCATGTTCCAACCTTTTATCCTTCAAACCGAAGTTGCATGAACCACCATCATCAGCACAATATTGTCTTGAAAGTTCTACAACAGCTCTGGTAGCTAGGCTTGCATGCTCTACAAACTCAGCCGTTGCTTGAGCAGCAGAGGTAGCATCCTTAAATTTCATGTTCCAATTCTGCCTGCCAACAGAAAAATTACCATTACCATCTCCAGGAAATGATTGCCCATGTTCCAACCTTTCATCCTTGAAATCGAAGTGGCATGAACCACCATCATCAACACAATATTGCCTTGAAAGTTCTACTATATCTCTGGCCGCTTGGCTTGCATGTTCTGCAAACTCATCCCCTGCTTGAGCAGCCGAGGTAGCATCCTTCAATTTCATGTTGCAATTCTGCCTGCCAACAGAAAAATTACCATTACCATCTCTAGGAAATGATTGCCCATTTTACAACCTTTCAGCCTTGAAACCCAAGTGGCATGAACCACCATCATCAACACAATATTGCCTTGAAAGTTCTACAACAGCTCTGGCAGCTAGGCTTGCGTGTTCTGCAAACTCAGTCGCTGCTTGAGCAGCAGAGGTAGCATACTTAAATTTCATGTTCCAATTCTGCCTGCCAACCGAAAAATTACCATTACCATCTCTAGGAAATGATTGCCCATGTTCCAACCTTTCATCCTTGAAACCGAAGTGGCATGAACCACTATCATCAACACAATATTGCCTTGAAAGGTCTAAAACAGCTCTGGTTTCTAGGCTTGCATGCTCTGCAAACTCAGCCATTGCTTGAGCAACAGAGGTAGCATCCTTAAATTTCATGTTCCAATTCTGCCTGTCAACAGAAAAATTACCATTACCATCCCCAGGAAATGATTGCCCATGTTCCAACCTTTCATCCTTGAAACCTAAGTGGCATGAACAACAATCATCAACACAATATTGCCTTGAAAGATCTACAACAGCTCTGGTAGCTAGGCTTGCATGTTCTGCAAACGCAGCCACTGCTTGAGCAGCAGAGGAAGCATCCTTAAATTTCATGTTCCAATTCTGCCTGCCTATAGAAAAATTACCATTACCATCCACAGGAAATGATTGCCCATGTTCCAACCTTTCATCCTTGAAACCTAAGTGGCATGAACCACAATCATCAACACAATATTGCCTTGAAAGTTCTACAACAGCTCTGGCAGCTAGGCTTGCATGTACTACAAACTCATCCTCTGCTTGAGCAGTAGTGGTAGCATCCTTAAATTTCATGTTCCAATTCTGCCTGCCAACAGAAAAATTACCACTACCATCTCTAGGAAATGATTGCCCATTTTCCAACCTTTCATCCTTGAAACCCAAGTGGCATGAACCACCATCATCAACACAATATTGCCTTGAAAGTTCTACAACAGCTCTGGCAGCTAGGCTTGCGTGTTCTGCAAACTCAGTCGCTGCTTGAGCAGCAGAGGTAGCATCCTTAAATTTCATGTTCCAATTTTGCCTGCCAACAAAAAAATTACCATTACCATCTCCAGGAAATGATTGCCCATGCTTCAACGTTTCATCCTTGAAACATAAGTGGCATGAACCACCATCATCAACACAATATTGCCTCGAAAGTTCTACAACATCTCTTGTAGCTAGGGTTGCATGTTCTGCAAACTCATCCTCTGCTTGAGCAGTAGTGGTAGCATCCTTAAATTTCATGTTCCAATTCTGCCTGCCAAAAGAAAAATTACCACTACCATCTCTAGGAAATGATTGCCCATTTTCCAACCTTTCATCCTTGAAACCCAAGTGGCATGAACCACCATCATCAACACAATATTACCTTGAAAGTTCTACAACAGCTCTGGCAGCTAGGATTGCATGTTCTGCAAACTCAATTACTGCTTGAGCAGCAGAGGTAGCATCCTTAAATTTCATATTCCAATTCTACCTACCAACAGAAAAATTACCATTACCATCTCCAGGAAATGATTGCCCATGTTCCAACTTTTCATCCTTGAAACCTAAGTGGCATGAAGCACCATCATAAGCACAATATTGTCTTGAAAGTTCTACAACAGCTCTGGTAGCTAGGCTTGCATGCTCTGCAAACTCAGCCGTTTCTTGAGCAGCAGAGGTAGCATCCTTAAATTTCATGTTCCAATTCTGCCTGCCAACAGAAAAATTACCATTACCATCTCCAGGAAATGATTGCCCATGTTCCAACCTTTCATCCTTGAAACCTAAGTGGCATGAACCAATATCATCAACACAATATTGCCTTGAAAGGTCTACAACAGCTTTGGCAGGGAGGCTTGCATGTTCGGCAAACTTAGCCGCTACTTGAGCGGTAGAGGTAGAATCCTTAAATTTCATGTTCCAATTCTGCCTGCCAATAGAAGAATTACCATTACCATCTCCAGGAAATGATTGCCCATGTTCCAACATTTCATCCTTGAAACCTAAGTGGCATGAACCACTATCATCAACACAATATTGCCTTGGAAGGTCTACAACAGCTCTGGCTGGGAGGCTTGCATGTTCGGCAAAGTTAGCCGCTGCTTGAGCGGCAGAGGTAGCATTTTTAAATTTCATGTTCCAATTCTGCCTGCCAATAGAAGAATTACCATTACCATCTCAAGGAAATGATTGCCCATGTTCCAACCTTTCATCCTTCAAACCGAAGTGGCATGAAGCACCATCATCAGCACAATATTGTCTTGAAAGTTCTACAATAGCTCTGGCAGCTAGGATTGCATGGTCTGCAAACTCAGCCGTTCTGTTACACCCTATATTTTTGTACGTAAAAATGCGTCGTAAGCAAACTAATGTAGGAACAAAAATGAGATAATATTTAAAAGTATATAAAGTAAGTTAATCATGTTACCTCGGAGGTTACAAATATTGAAGATCATGAACAACAAGTACAAAGAGGGTTGGACAGTTCAGAAGCTAAAGCAATTGAATAAAACAATATTTCATCGAAAGTCGACAAGTTGGGAATGTTATAACACGTACCTTTGGGGTGAGAGTAGGGTGATTAACATGATAAGGTGATTATGTTATGATTTATATTAGTCGTATGACATCCGTTTGTTATGTTTTGAAGTCAAGAGAGTTGTGGAACAAAAGTCGATGAAAGTCATCACAAGTTACATTCATAAGTTTTACTGAAACTTTGGGTCAACTGTAACTGCGAATTTCTCCCAATATACTTAGGGTTATGGGGTGTTCCACCCATAAAATTAAAGATCTATGAGTCTATTTTCCAACTCATTAAACCGTTTGTCAATATGACATCGGAGTAGATAGATATGGGCATTTTTGCAACACTGCGCAAGCTGCTAGGTGACAAGTAGGTGTGTCACCTACTTACTTAAATGAAAGCCCAAAAATGGGCCATTTCGGGTCGTCCAAAGAGGACTTTTAAGGGACTATTTTCTTCATATATTAGACTTAAAATAGAGCATAATAACCAGACATAAGCTCTGCAAAGAATCCTCCCAAAAATTTCCCACAAACCCTAATTGATTTTCTCTCCCTTTCAAGTTCCAATTGGAGGTAAAACTTAGAGTTTGAAGAACCAAGATAGGAGCTGAGTTATCCAACAAATAAGGTGAGTTTACTGCTCTCTTTTATCCATTTTTTCTGCTGTAAATTCATGGTGAGTCGTTCTATACTTGTAAGAACTCACGGGACGGTAATCGGAAGCCGTGAGTTCGAGTTATTCACTTGTAGCGGACTGTTTTGTGGACTGTTTTGTGTTGCTGTTGGGCTGCGTGTTTTACTACTATTTTGTGGAGTTTTGGAGGAGGAAGGGGGTTTATAAACACCATATAAATGTAGGGTGGTTGGCTGGTCGTTCGTCATAACATTTTCGGGTCGTTTGACACTACTACGGTGGTCGTTTTGTGTACGAAGAGATTGGGGTGTGTTGGGCTGTTTTGTAGTATTTGATGGTGTATATAGGGCTAGAAAATGATGTATATATGTTGTTATTGTTCTGTTCTTGTATTGTTGGTGTTATCTTGAATTTGGAGGAAGGGCATATTATAGGGGAGATGCTGCCCGTTTTAATACAAAATAGGTTTGTCGTTCGTTGTGCGATAGTTGTACCTTTCGTAACTTAACGATAGTATTATTATCATTCTTGTAGATTAAGGTGTGAAGAGGTGAGTTCAACTTGGTGATTGGAAAGATTGTGATAAGGTATGTTAAGTCTAAGCCTTCCTTCATTTTGGCATGATCTCGTAGCTACATGTGCTAGTAATGAGACAAAAAGAGAAGTTCATATTCATGAATTTATTCACACTATTCTAGTCTCATAAGTTACAATATTATTCCTTATCGAGACTCTATATTCAATTTTAGTATTGTCTTCTTCCAGTCAATAGAGCAGCAAGCCTATATATACAGTATTACAGTATTTTCATTACAATCGAGTTATAATCGATGGGCAGGCCCCTATTGGGAAACCTCTGATCAGATGGAAAGTTATATACCGAGCCTACTGTGGCCGAGCGCCTATGAGCGAGCCCAGCATGGTCGAGATACATAGCCTAGTATGGCCGAGCGCCTATGAGCGAGCCTACTATGGCAGAGCAGTTATATATACCGAGCCTTATAAGGCCGTACAATTATTTTACTTACTATATTGAAGGAGTTGAGTCAGTATCAGCAAGTAAGTATATCTCCAGATCATCTTTGACTCCCAGTTAATTTCAGTTATCATATTATCAGTTCAGTTTCAGATTTCAGTTATTTTATTGCCTTACATACTCGGTACATTATTTCGTACTGACGTCCCTTTTTTGGGGACGTTGCATTTCATGCGTGCAGGTTCAGACAGACAGACGGGTAGACCTCCTCAGTTGGTGTTTCCCGAGTTCCGCCTGGTCGGTAAGCTCCACGTCTTTCGGAGTTGCCAGGTCTAGAGTTTTGTGTACATCTTATGTATATCTGTATATATGTTATGGGTAGGTCGGGGCCCTATTCCGATCACAGTACATCTATCAGTAGAGGCTTGTAGGCATATCCTGTTGGTTAGTGTAGTATGTTGGGTTTGTATAAATTGGTGGTTTGTCAGCTGTAGTAGCTATGACGGCCTTGTCGGCCTAGCTTTATATTGATATTTAGTTAGCGCTAGTTTCCATTCAGTTTTATACTTTGCTTCGCAAATTGTCTTGCAAGGTGGCCCCATGGCCAAAGTATGACATTATGTGTTCAGAGTCCCTTAGTCGCAATTTGGTACGCCAGGTTAGGTGAGGCACCGGGTGCTTGTCTCACTCCTAGGTTCGGGGCGTGACAAACTTGGTATCAGAGCAGTTCTGTCCTAGGGAGTCTACAAGTCGTGTCTAGTAGGGTCTTGTTTATAGATGTGTTGTGCACCACATTATATAAGCAAGGAACTACAGGGCATTTAGGAGTTGGTTACACTTCTTTGAAATCTAAATCGTGCTATAGAACTGAGTTATAGGAAATTTGAATTAAACTTATGTGTTGGTGTTTGCATGCACAGATGACGGTGACTAGGAAGACTACGGCTAGCCAGAGGAGAGATACAGTAGTAGGTGAGGGGACCAGCAGGGTACCCCCAGTAGATGGGGCCCAGTCTGAGGCTCAAGGGGAGACCCCTACTCAGCCATTACCGGCTCCTCCACCAACTACGGAGATTCCTAGTGAAACCGCACATCCAGTTCCCCCTCCACTTCCATCAGATCAGGACTTAAGGAGTGCGGTACATTTGTTGACACAGTTGGTAGCTACCCAGCAACATGCTAGGGCATCAGCTAGTGCAGGAACTTCTGAGGGGTCTGGGAGTTCAAGGGTCCGAGAGTTTATTGCTTTGAGTCCCCCAGAGTTCACGGGGACAGATCAGAGGGAGGACTCGTAGGATTTCATAGATCAGCTTCACAGGATCTTTCGTGTTATGCATGCCACGGAGAAAGAGGCAGTTGAGCTAGCAGCTTTTCGACTCCGAGATATAGCCATCCTTTGGTATGAGGGATGGGAGAGGTCCAGGGGACGTGATA
Source organism: Nicotiana tomentosiformis (assembly GCF_000390325.3). Lineage (NCBI taxonomy): Eukaryota > Viridiplantae > Streptophyta > Magnoliopsida > Solanales > Solanaceae > Nicotiana > Nicotiana tomentosiformis. The sequence goes on from NW_027174563.1 coordinate 891,941, forward strand.
CACCTCCAGCTATTTGGGAGAATTTTTCAGATGCTTTCCTTGACCAGTACTTACCGCGGGAGATCCGACAGGCTCGAGTCGATCAGTTTCTAGCCCTCAAGCAGGGTAATATGAGTGTTCGAGAGTATAGTCTCCGTTTTGACTCATTGGCCAGATATGCACCATCCATAGTTTCTACTATGCGGGACAGGATTCACAGGTTTATAGCAGGGTTAGCCCCAGAGTTAACCGAGGCATGTGCCACCGCTGCATTGCAGGATAGTATGGATATCTCCCGGATTCAGGCATTCGCCCAGAATATAGAAAGGGGTAGGCGTCGGCAGCAGGGTACAGAGAGGGCTGAGCAAGGGCAACGTAAGAGGATGAGATTTCCCAGGTCTCAGGAGCAATCTCAGGGTAGTTATACGGCCACCTAGGCCTCCGCCACCTCGGTTACAGGGTTACAGGTATGACCGCTATACTCAGTCAGGACCAGGTGAGAGCTCACGGGTATCGGGTTTGCAGCGACAGGGAGGATCTATGCAGACATGGTCATTTCCTCCACGGTGTGACATCTGTGGTAGAGGACACTTGGGCCAATGCCGAGAAGGTTCTGATGCTTGTTATATATGAGGGCGTCCGGAGCATATGATGCGAGATTGCCCAAATAGAGATTCGGGCGGAATGGCACAACTAGCGAGTTCAGCAACAGGATCATCTATGTCCGGGCATCCTTCAAGGCGCGAGTCTCAGTCTTCGGCTGGTAGAGGTCGAGGTAGAGGTAGAGGTTCCAGTTCAGGTGGTAATCAGAACCGTATCTATGCTTTAGCGGGTCGACAGGACCAGGAGTCTTCACCAGACGTTGTGACAGGTATATTAACCATTTGCTCTCACGATGCTTATGCTTTGATAGACCCAGGATCTACTTTATCGTATATTACCCCATTTGTCGCGAGGAAGTTTGGTATAGTGCCTGAAATACTAAGTGATCCTTTTGCGGTATCTACACCGGTCGGAGAATCGATTATTGCTAGACGGGTTTACCGAGGTTGTACGGTGACAATTTGTAGTTGTCAGACCTCAGCTGACCTAGTTGAGCTAGAGATGATGGATTTTGATGCTATCATGGGCATGGACTGGTTGGCAGCTTGCTATGCCACAGTTGATTGCCGAGCAAAGGTAGCCAAATTTCATTTTCTGGGTGAGCCAGTCCTTGAATGGGTAGGTAATACACCAACACCCAGAGGTAGGTTTATTTCCTATCTGAAGGCGAGGAAAATGATCGCAAAAGGGTGCATTTATCATATTGTGCGAGTTAGAGATGTAGATGCTGAGATACCTACACTTCAGTCTATTCCCATAGTCAAAGAGTATGCAGATGTGTTTCCAGATGAGCTTCCAGGTATTCCTCCAGAGCGAGAAAGTGATTTTAGCATCGATTTGCTTCCAGGAACTCAACCAATATCCGTCCCTCCATATAGAATGGCACCTGCCGAATTGAAGGAGTTGAAGGAGCAGTTAAAAGATTTGCTGGAGAAAGGTTACATTAGGCCCAGTACCTCACCTTGGGGTGCACCGGTAATATTTGTGCGAAAGAAAGACGGCTCGCTGAGGATGTGTATCGATTATAGGCAGCTGAACAAGGTAACTATTAAGAATAAGTATCCACTTCCAAGGATCGATGACTTGTTTGATCAGTTGCAGGGGGCTAGATGCTTTTCAAAGATAGATTTGAGGTCGGGGTACCACCAAGTCAGAGTTCGGGAAAAAGATATTCCGAAGACAGCCTTCAGGACCCGATATGGCCACTTCGAGTTCCTTGTCATGTCCTTCGGGTTGACTAATGCACCCGCTGTATTTATGGACTTGATGAATAGCCTATTCCGACCATTTTTAGATCTGTTCGTGATAGTATTTATTGATGATATTCTGGTTTATTCCCGTTCAGAGGATGAGCATGCGGACCACCTGCGAGCGGTACTCCAAACCCTCCGTGATCGTAAGTTGTATGCTAAGTTTTCTAAATGTGAGTTCTGGTTGAAGTCTGTAGCATTCTTGGGGCATATTGTATCAGATGAAGGGATAAAGGTGGACACTCAGAAGATTGAGGCCGTGAAATCTTGGCCTAGACCTACCACTCCGACAGAGGTTCGTAGCTTTCTAGGCTTAGCAGGATACTATCGGAGGTTCGTAGAGGGTTTTTCTTCCCTTTCGGCACCATTGACGAAGTTGACACAGAAAGAAACTAAGTTTCAATGGACAGAGGCTTGTGAGCAGAGTTTCCAAGAGCTTAAGAACAGGTTGACCTCAGCTCCAGCTCTAACACTTCCATAGGGTCTAGAGGGTTATGCCGTGTATTGTGATGCATCAGGTGTCGGGTTAGGATGTGTCCTGATGCAACATGGGAAGGTAATTACGTATGCTTCAAGGCAGTTGAGGAAGCACGAAAGGAATTATCCGACCCATGACCTCAAGTTAGCTGCGGTTGTCCATGCACTTAAGATATGGCGGCATTATTTATATGGTGTTCATGTTGATGTATTTACTGATCATAAAAGCCTACAATATATTTTCAAGCAGAAAGAGTTGAATTTGCAACAGAGGCGATGGCTTGAGTTATTGAAAGATTACGATGTTAACATTCTCTACCATCCAGGGAAAGCTAATGTTGTAGCAGATGCTTTAAGTCGCCGATCTATGGGTAGCTTAGCACATGTAGAGCCCGAGAAAAGACAATTAGCTAGAGAGATTCATCAATTGACTTCGTTGGGGGTTCGGTTAGTAGATTCAGAGGATGGTGGAGTTGTAATCCAAAACACTACAAAATCATCCCTCATAGATGAAGTCAAGGAAAGGCAGTACGAGGACCCAGAGTTGGTCGAGTTGAGAGTGCGAGTTCCGCAGCAGAAGAAGCCATTGTTAGAGCTCAAGGGAGATGGGGTTCTCAGATACAGGGGTCGTTTGTGTGTTCCAGATGTAGCAGGGCTACGAGACAAGATTATGTCAGAGGCACATTATTCATGGTATTCCATCCATCCTGGATCGACGAAGATGTATCATGACATTAAGGATGTGTACTGGTGGAATGATATGAAGAAGAACATTGCTGAGTTTGTCGCCCAATGTACTAGTTGCCATCAAGTGAAGATAGAGCACCAGAAGCCTGGAGGGCTAATGCAGACTATAGAGATCCCGACATGGAAATGGGAGGCGATAAACATGGACTTTATCACGGGTTTACCTCGTTCTAATCGTAAGTTCGATTCCATATGGGTGATAGTCGATAGGCTCACGAAATCAGCTCACTTCCTACCGGTCAGATCTACATATACAGCAGAAGATTATACAAAGTTATATATTAAGGAGATAGTGCGGCTACACGGAGTACCAGTTTCTATTATATCTGACCGTGGGGCTCAGTTTACAGCACATTTTTGGAGGTTATTTCAGAGAGGTCTAGGGACTCAGGTGAATCTCAGCACAGCTTTTCATCCACAGACTGATGGACAAGCCGAGCGCACAATTCAGACGCTCGAGGATATGTTACGAGTATGTGTGTTGGATTTTAAAAGAAGTTGGGATGAACATCTACCTCTTATCGAGTTTGCATATAATAACAGTTACCACTCCAGTATCCAGATGGCTCCGTACGAGGCTTTGTATGGGCGTAAGTGCAGATCTCCTATAGGGTGGTTTGATGTTGGAGAATCTGGGTTACATGGGCCAGACCTGGTTCAGCAGGCCATAGAGAAAGTAAAGGTTATCCGGGAGCGACTGTTGACAGCTCAGAGTCGTCAGAAGTCATATTCTGACGTGCGGCGATGAGACTTAGAGTTCAGGATTAATGACTGGGTATTCTTAAAGGTATCACCTATGAAGGGCGTGATGAGGTTTGGCAAGAAAGGAAAGCTTAGCCCACGGTATATTGGGCCTTATAGGATCATTCGGAGAGTGGGCCAAGTAGCTTATGAGTTAGAGTTGCCCTCAGAATTGGAGTCTGTCCATCCGGTTTTTCATGTATCTATGCTACGGAAGTGCATTGGCGATCCTACCCGAGTGGTGCCCACGGATGATGTACAGATTACAGAGGACTTGTCATACGAGGAAATTCCAGTTGCCATCCTAGACCGACAAATCCACAATCTACGAAATAAGGAGGTAGCTTCCGTAAAGGTTTTATGGAGGAGCAAGAATGTAGAAGAGATGACGTGGGAATCGGAGGAAGAAATGAAGTCTAAATACCCCCACCTATTTCAAACTGAAGATATGGTTCGAGATGGGACGCTACAACATAGCTCTATGTAGGCTAGCAGGTCATCAGGTAAGCTTTTATTTTTCACTTTCAATATTTATGATTTACGATCGGTGAGGCAAATTGCTGCTATTTATAAAGATTGGCCATGTGTGGCATGCATAGTATGTTTCTGGCTATGTGCAGGTTGGTTTTAACCTAGTGTACGAAGGATACTCTGGAAAAAGTTTCCAAAGTCTCCAAGAGTAAACATTCGAGGACGAATGTTCCCAAGGGGGGAGTGATGTTACACCCTATATTTTTGTACGTAAAAATGCGTCGTAAGCAAACTAATGTAGGAACAAAAATGAGATAATATTTAAAAGTATATAAAGTAAGTTAATCATGTTACCTCGGAGGTTACAAATATTGAAGATCATGAACAACAAGTACAAAGAGGGTTGGACAGTTCAGAAGCTAAAGCAATTGAATAAAACAATGTTTCATCGAAAGTCGACAAGTTGGGAATGTTATAACATGTACCTTTGGGGTGAGACTAGGGTGATTAACATGATAAGGAGATTATGTTATGATTTATATTAGTCGTATGACATCCGTTTGTTATGTTTTGAAGTCAAGAGAGTTGTGGAACAAAAGTTGATGAAAGTCATCACAAGTTACATTCATAAGTTTTACTGAAACTTTGGGTCAAATGTAACTGCACTTTTCTCCCAATATACTTAGGGTTATGGGGTGTTCCACCCATAAAATTAAAGATCTATGAGTCTATTTTCCAACGCATTAAACCATTTGTCAATACGACATCGGAGTAGAGAGATATGTGCATTTTTGCAATACTGCGCAAGCTGCTAGGTGACAAGTAGGTGTGTCACCTACTTGCTTAAATGAAAGCCCAAAAATGGGCCATTTCGGGTCGTCCAAAGAGGCCTTTTAAGGGCCTATTTTCTTCATATATTAGACTTAAAATAGAGCATAATAACCAGACATAAGCTCTGCAAAGAATCCTCCCAAAAATTTCCCACAAACCCTAATTGATTTTCTCTCCCTTTCAAGTTCCAATTGGAGGTAAAACTTAGAGTTTGAAGAACCAAGATAGGAGCTGAGTTATCCAACAAATAATTTGAGTTTACTGCTCTCTTTTATCCATTTTTTCTGCTGTAAATTCATGGTGAGTCGTTCTATACTTGTAAGAACTCACGGGACGGTGATCGGAAGCCGTGAGTTCGAGTTATTCACTTGTAGCGGACTGTTTTGTGGACTGTTTTGTGTTGCTGTTGGGCTGCGTGTTTTACTACTATTTTGTGGAGTTTTGGAGGAGTAAGGGGGTTTATAAACACCATATAAATGTAGGGTGGTTGGCTGGTCGTTCGCCATAACATTTTCGGGTCGTTTGACACTACTACGGTGGTCGTTTTGTGTACGAAGAGATTGGGGTGTGTTGGGCTGTTTTGTAGTATTTGATGGTGTATATAGGGCTGGAAAATGATGTATATATGTTGTTATTGTTCTGTTATTGTATTGTTGGTGTTATATTGAATTTGGAGGAAAGGCATATTATAGGGGAGATGCTGCCCGTTTTAATACAAAATAGGTTTGTCGTTCGTTGTGCGATAGTTGTACCTTTCGTAACTTAACGATAGTATTATTATCATTCTTGTAGATTAAGGTGTGAAGAGGTGAGTTCAACTTGGTGATTGGAAAGATTGTGATAAGGTATGTTAAGGCTAAGCCTTCCTTCATTTTGGCATGATCTCGTAGCTACATGTGTTAGTAATGAGACAAAAAGAGAAGTTCATATTCATGAATTTATTCACACTATTCTAGTCTCATAAGTTACAATATTATTCCTTATCGAGACTCTATATTCAATTTTAGTATTGTCTTCTTCCAGTCAAGAGAGCAGCAAGCCTATATATACAGTATTACAGTATTTTCATTACCATCGAGCTATAATCGATGGGCAGGCCCCTATTGGGCAACCTCTGATCAGATGGAAAGTTATATACCGAGCCTACTGTGGCCGAGCGCCTATGAGCGAGCCCAGCATGGTCGAGATACATAGCCTAGTATGGCCGAGCGCCTATGAGCGAGCCTACTATGGCAGAGCAGTTATATATACCGAGCCTTATAAGGCCGTACAATTATTTTACTTACTATATTGAAGGAGTTGAGTCAGTATCAGCAGGTAAGTATATCTCCAGATCATCTTTGACTCCCAGTTAATTTCAGTTATCATATTATCAGTTCAGTTTCAGATTTCAGTTATTTTATTGCCTTACATACTCGGTACATTATTTCGTACTGACGTCCCTTTTTTGGGGGCGCTGCATTTCATGCGTGCAGGTTCAGACAGACAGACGGGTAGACCTCCTCAGTAGGTGTTTCCCGAGTTCCGCCTGATCGGTAAGCTCCACGTCTTTCGGAGTTGCCAGGTCTAGAGTTTTGTGTACATCTTATGTATATCTGTATATATGTTATGGGTAGGTCGGGGCCCTGTTCCGATCACAGTACATCTATCAGTAGAGGCTTGTAGGCATATCCTGTTGGTTAGTGCAGTATGTTGGGTTTGTATAAATTGGTGGTTTGTCAGCTGTAGTAGCTATGACGGCCTTGTCGGCCTAGCTTTATATTGATATTTAGTTAGCGCTAGTTTCCATTCAGTTTTATATTTTGCTTCGCAAATTGTCTTGCAAGGTGGCCCCATGGCCAAAGTATGACATTATGTGTTCAGAGTCCCTTAGTCGCAATTTGGTATGCCAGGTTAGGTGAGGCACCGGGAGCCTGTCTCGCTCCTAGGTTCGGGACGTGACACGTTCCTTGAGCAGCAGAGGTAGCATACTTAAATTTCATGTTCCAATTCTGCCTGCCAACAGAAAAATTACCATTACCATCCCCAGGAAATGATTGCCCATGTTCCAACCTTTCATCCTTGAAACCTAAATGGCATGAACCACCATCATCAACACAATATTGCCTTGAAAGATCTACTATATCTCTGGCCGCTAGGCTTGCATGTTCTGCAAACTTATCCCCTGCTTGAGCAGCAGAGGTAGCATCCATAAATTTCATGTTCCAATTCTGCCTGCCAATAGAAAAATTACCATTACCATCTCCAGGAAATGATTGCCCATGTTCCAACCTTTCATCCTTGAAACCTAAGTGGCATGAACCACTATCATCAACACAATATTGCCTTGAAAGTTCTACAGCAGCTCTGGCAGCTAGGCTTGCATATTCTGCAAACTCAGCCGCTACTTGAGCGGCAGAGGTAGCATCCGTAAATTTCATGTTACAATTCAGCCTACCAATAGAAGAATTACCATTACCATCTCAAGGAATTGATTGCCCATGTTCCAACCTTTCATCCTTGAAACCGAAGTGGCATGAACCACTATCATCAACACAATATTGCCTTGAAAGGTCTACAACAGCTCTGGCAGCTAGGCTTGCATGCTCTGCAAACTCAGCCGTTGCTTGAGCAGCAGTGGTAGCATCCTTAAATTTCATGTTCCAACTCTGCCTGCCAACAGAAAAATTACCATTACCATCTCCAGGAAATGATTGTCCATGTTCCAACCATTCATCCTTGAAACCTAAGTGGCATGAACCACCATCGTCAACACAATATTGCCTTGAAAGTTCTACTATATCTCTGGCCGCTAGGCTTGCATGTTCTGCAAACTCATCCCCTGCTTGAGCAGCAGAGGTAGCATCCGTAAATTTCATGTTCCAATTCTGCCTGCCAACAGAAAAATTACCATTACCATCTCTAGGAAATGATTGCCCATGTTCCAACGTTTCATCCTTGAAACCTAAGTTGCATGAACCACCATCAATAACACAATATTGCCTTGAAAGTTCTACAACAGCTCTGGTATCTAGGCTTGCATGCTCTGCAAACTCAGCCGTTGCTTGAGCAGCAGAGGTAGCATCCTTAAATTTCATGTTCCAACTCTGCCTGCCAACAGAAAAATTACCATTACCATCTCCGGGAAATGATTGTCCATGTTCCAACCTTTCATCCTTGAAACCTAAGTGGCATGAACCACCATCATCAACACAATATTGCCTTGAAAGATCTACTATATCTCTGGCCGCTAGGCTTGCATGTTCTGCAAACTTATCCCCTGCTTGAGCAGCAGAGGTAGCATCCATAAATTTCATGTTCCAATTCTGCCTGCCAACAGAAAAATTACCATTACCATCTCCAGGAAATGATTGCCCATGTTCCAACCTTTCATCCTTGAAACCTAAGTAGCATGAACCACAATCATCAACACAATATTGCCTTGAAAGGTCTACAACAGCTCTGGCAGGGAGGCTTGCATGTTCGGCAAACTTAGCCGCTGCTTGAGCAGCAGAGGTAGCATCCGTAAATTTCATGTTACAATTCTGCCTGCCAATAGAAGAATTACCATTACCATCTCAAGGAAATGATTGCCCATGTTCCAACCTTTCATCCTTGAAACCGAAGTGGCATGAACCACTATCATCAACACAATATTGCCTTGAAAGGTCTACAACAGCTCTGGCAGCTAGGCTTGCATGCTCTGCAAACTTAGCCGTTGCTTGAGCAGGAGTGGTAGCATCCTTAAATTTCATGTTCCAACTCTGCCTGCCAACAGAAAAATTACCATTACCATCTCCAGGAAATGATTGTCCATGATCCAACCATTCATCCTTGAAACCTAAGTGGCATGAACCACCATCATCAACACAATATTGCCTTGAAAGTTCTACTATATTTCTGGTCGCTAGGCTTGCATGTTCTGCAAACTCATCCCCTACTTGAGCAGCAGAGGTAGCATCCGTAAATTTCATGTTCCAATTCTGCCTGCCAACAGAAAAATTACCATGACCATCTCCAGGAAATGATTTCCCATGTTCCAACCTTTCATCCTTGAAACCTAAGTGGCATGAACCACTATCATCAACACAATATTGCCTTGAAAGGTCTACAACAGCTCTGGCAGGGAAGCTTGCATGTTTGGCAAACTTAGCCGCTGCTTGAGCGGCAGAGGTAGCATCCTTAAATTTCATGTTCCAATTCTGCCTGCCAATAGAAGAATTACCATTACCATCTCAAGGAAATAATTGCCCATGTTCCAACCTTTCATCCTTGAAACCTAAGTGGCATGAACCATCATCATCAACATAATATTTCCTTGAAAGTTCTACAACAGCTCTGGCAGTTAGGCTTGCGTGTTCTGCAAACTCAGTCGCTACTTGAGCAGCAGAGGTAGCATCCTTAAATTTCATATTCCAATTCTGCCTGCCAACAGAAAAATTACCATTACCATCTCTAGGAAATGATTGACCATGTTCCAACGTTTCATCCTTGAAACCTAAGTGGCATGAACCACCATCAACAACACAATATTGCCTTGAAAGTTGTACAACAGCTCTGGTATCTAGGCTTGCATGCTCTGCAAACTCAGCCGTTGCTTGAGCAGCAGAGGTAGCATCCTTAAATTTCATGTTCCAACTCTGCCTGCCAACCGAAAAATTACCATTACCATCTCCAGGAAATGATTGTCCATGTTCCAACCTTTCATCCTTGAAACCTAAGTGGCATGAACCACCATCACCAACACAATATTGCCTTGAAAGTTCTACTATATCTCTGGCAGCTAGGCTTGCATGTTCTGCAAACTCATCCCCTGCTTGAGCAGCAGAGGTAGCATCCTTAAATTTCATGTTCCAATTCTGCCTGCCAACAGAAAAATTACCATTACCATCTCCAGGAAATGATTGCCCATGTTCCAACCTTTCATCCTTGAAACCTAAGTGGCATGAACCACTATCATCAACACAATATTGCCTTGAAAGGTCTACAACAGCTCTGGCAGGGAGGCTTGCATGTTCGGCAAACTTAGCCGCTGCTTGAGCGGCAGAGGTAGCATCCTTAAATTTCATGTTCCAATTCTGCCTGCCAATAGAAGAATTACCATTACCATCTCAAGGAAATGATTGCCCATGTTCCAACCTTTCATCCTTGAAACCGAAGTGGCATGAACCACTATCATCAACACAATATTGCCTTGAAAGGTCTACAACAGCTCTGGCAGCTAGGCTTCATGCTCTGCAAACTCAGCCGTTGCTTGAGCAGCAGAGGTAGCATCCTTAAATTTCATGTTCCAACTCTGCCTGCCAACAGAAAAATTACCATTACCATCTCCAGGAAATGATTGTCCATGTTCCAACCTTTCATCCTTGAAACCTAAGTGGCATGAACCAACATCATCAACACAATATTGCCTTGAAAGTTCTACTATATCTCTGGCCGCTAGGCTTGCATGTTCTGCAAACTCATCCCCTACTTGAGCAGCAGAGGTAGCATCCGTAAATTTCATGTTCCAATTCTGCCTGCCAACAGAAAAATTACTATTACCATCTCCACAAAATGATTGCCCATGTTCCAACCTTTCATCCTTGAAACCTAAGTGGCATGAACCACTATCATCAACACAATATTGCCTTGAAAGGTCTACAACAGCTCTGGCAGGGAGGCTTGCATGTTTGGCAAACTTAGCCGCTGCTTGAGCGGCAGAGGTAGCATCCTTAAATTTCATGTTCCAATTCTGCCTGCCAATAGAAGAATTACCATTACCATCTCAAGGAAATGATTGCCCATGTTCCAACCTTTCATCCTTGAAACCGAAGTGGCATGAACCACTATCATCAGCACAATATTGCCTTGAAAGGTCTACAACAGCTCTGGCAGCTAGGCTTGCATGCTCTGCAAACTCAGTTGTTTCTTGAGCAGCAGAGGTAGCATCCTTAAATTTCATGTTCCAACTCTGCCTGCCAACAGAAAAATTACAATTACCATCTCCAGGAAATGATTGCCCATGTTCCAACCTTTCATCCTTGAAACCTAAGTGGCATGAACCACCATCATCAACACAATATTGCCTTGAAAGGTCTACAACAGCTCTGGCAGGGAGGCTTGCATGTTCGGCAAACTTAGCCGCTGCTTGAGCGGCAAAGGTAGCATCCTTAAATTTCATGTTCCAATTCTGCCTGCCAACAAAAGAATTACCATTACCATCCCCAGGAAATGATTGCCCATGTTCCAACCTTTCATCCTTGAAACCTAAGTGGCATGAACCACTATCATAAACACAATATTGCCTTGAAAGGTCTACAACAGCTCTGGCAGGGAGGCTTGCATGTTCGGCAAACTTAGCCGCTGCTTGAGCGGCAGAGGTAGCATCCTTCAATTTCATATTCCAATTCTGCCTGCCAATAGAAGAATTACCATTACCATCTCCAGGAAATAATTGCCCATGTTCCAACCTTTCATCCTTGAAACCTTAGTGGCATGAAGCACCATCATCAACACAATGTTGTCTTGAAAGTTCTACAACAACTCTGGCAGCTAGGCTTGCATGCTCTGCAAACTCAGCCGTTGCTTGAGTAGCAGAGGTAGCATCCTTAAATTTCATGTTCCAATTCTGCCTGCCAACAGAAAAATTACCATTACCATCCCCAGGAAATGATTGCCCATGTTCCAACCTTTCATCCTTGAAACCTAAGTGGCATGAACCACCATCATCAACACAATATTGCCTCGAAAGTTCTACAACAACTCTGGTAAATAGGCTTGAATGTTCTGTAAACTCAGCCGTTGCTTGAGCAGCAGAGGTAGCATCCTTAAATTTCATGTTCCAATTATGCCTGCCAATAGAAAAATTACCATTACCATCCCCAGGAAATGATTGCCCATGTTCCAACCTTTCATCCTTGAAACCTAAGTGGCATGAACCCCCATCATCAACACAATATTGCCTTGAAAGTTCTACTATATCTCTGGCCGCTAGGCTTGCATGTTCTGCAAACTCATCCCCTGCTTGAGCAGCAGAGGTAGCATCCTTAAATTTCATGTTCCAATTCTGCTTGCCAATAGAAAAATTACCATTACCATCTCCAGGAAATGATTTCCCATGTTCCAACCTTTCATCCTTGAAACCTAAGTGGCATGAACCACTATCATTAAGACAATATTGCCTTGAAAGGTCTACAACAGCTCTGGCAGGGAGGCTTGCATGTTCGGCAAACTTAGCCGTTACTTGAGCGACAGAGGTAGCATCCTTAAATTTCATGTTCCAATTCTGCCTGCCAATAGAAGAATTACCATTACCATCTCCAGGAAATAATTGCCCATGTTCCAACTTTTCATCCTTGAAACCTTAGTGGCATGAAGCACCATCATCAGCACAATATTGTCTTGAAAGTTCTACAACAGCTCTGGCAGGGAGGCTTGCATGTTCGGCAAACTTAGCCGTTGCTTGAGCGACAGAGGTAGCATCCTTAAATTTCATGTTCCAATTCTGCCTGCCAATAGAAAAATTACCATTACCATCTCCAGGAAATGATTGCCCATGTTCCAACCTTTCATCCTTGAAACCTAAGTGGCATGAACCACTATCATTAAGACAATATTGCCTTGAAAGGTCTACAACAGCTCTGGCAGGGAGGCTTGCATGTTCAGCAAACTTAGCCGTTGCTTGAGCGACAGAGGTAGCATCCTTAAATTTCATGTTCCAATTCTGCCTGCCAATATAAGAATTACCATTACCATCTCCAGGAAATGATTGCCCATGTTCCAACCTTTCATCCTTGAAACCTAAGTGGCATGAACCACTATCATCAACACAATATTGCCTTGAAAGGTCTACAACAGCTCTGGCAGGGAGGCTTGCATGTTCGGCAAACTTAGCCGCTGCTTGAGCGGCAGAGGTAGCATCCTTCAATTTCATATTCCAATTCTGCCTGCCAATAGAAGAATTACCATTACCATCTCCAGGAAATAATTGCCCATGTTCCAACCTTTCATCCTTGAAACCTTAGTGGCATGAAGCACCATCATCAACACAATGTTGTCTTGAAAGTTCTACAACAACTCTGGCAGCTAGGCTTGCATGCTCTGCAAACTCAGCCGTTGCTTGAGTAGCAGAGGTAGCATCCTTAAATTTCATGTTCCAATTCTGCCTGCCAACAGAAAAATTACCATTACCATCCCCAGGAAATGATTGCCCATGTTCCAACCTTTCATCCTTGAAACCTAAGTGGCATGAACCACCATCATCAACACAATATTGCCTCGAAAGTTCTACAACAACTCTGGTAAATAGGCTTGAATGTTCTGTAAACTCAGCCGTTGCTTGAGCAGCAGAGGTAGCATCCTTAAATTTCATGTTCCAATTATGCCTGCCAATAGAAAAATTACCATTACCATCCCCAGGAAATGATTGCCCATGTTCCAACCTTTCATCCTTGAAACCTAAGTGGCATGAACCCCCATCATCAACACAATATTGCCTTGAAAGTTCTACTATATCTCTGGCCGCTAGGCTTGCATGTTCTGCAAACTCATCCCCTGCTTGAGCAGCAGAGGTAGCATCCTTAAATTTCATGTTCCAATTCTGCTTGCCAATAGAAAAATTACCATTACCATCTCCAGGAAATGATTTCCCATGTTCCAACCTTTCATCCTTGAAACCTAAGTGGCATGAACCACTATCATTAAGACAATATTGCCTTGAAAGGTCTACAACAGCTCTGGCAGGGAGGCTTGCATGTTCGGCAAACTTAGCCGTTACTTGAGCGACAGAGGTAGCATCCTTAAATTTCATGTTCCAATTCTGCCTGCCAATAGAAGAATTACCATTACCATCTCCAGGAAATAATTGCCCATGTTCCAACTTTTCATCCTTGAAACCTTAGTGGCATGAAGCACCATCATCAGCACAATATTGTCTTGAAAGTTCTACAACAGCTCTGGCAGGGAGGCTTGCATGTTCGGCAAACTTAGCCGTTGCTTGAGCGACAGAGGTAGCATCCTTAAATTTCATGTTCCAATTCTGCCTGCCAATAGAAAAATTACCATTACCATCTCCAGGAAATGATTGCCCATGTTCCAACCTTTCATCCTTGAAACCTAAGTGGCATGAACCACTATCATTAAGACAATATTGCCTTGAAAGGTCTACAACAGCTCTGGCAGGGAGGCTTGCATGTTCAGCAAACTTAGCCGTTGCTTGAGCGACAGAGGTAGCATCCTTAAATTTCATGTTCCAATTCTGCCTGCCAATATAAGAATTACCATTACCATCTCCAGGAAATGATTGCCCATGTTCCAACCTTTCATCCTTGAAACCTAAGTGGCATGAACCACTATCATCAACACAATATTGCCTTGAAAGGTCTACAACAGCTCTGGCAGGGAGGCTTGCATGTTCGGCAAACTTAGCCGCTGCTTGAGCGGCAGAGGTAGCATCCTTCAATTTCATATTCCAATTCTGCCTGCCAATAGAAGAATTACCATTACCATCTCCAGGAAATAATTGCCCATGTTCCAACCTTTCATCCTTGAAACCTTAGTGGCATGAAGCACCATCATCAACACAATGTTGTCTTGAAAGTTCTACAACAACTCTGGCAGCTAGGCTTGCATGCTCTGCAAACACAGCCATTGCTTGAGCAGCAGAGGTAGCATCCTTAAATTTCATGTTCCAATTCTGCCTGCCAACAGAAAAATTACCATTTCCATCCCTAGGAAATGATTGCCCATGTTCCAACCTTTCATCCTTGAAACCTAAGTGGCATGAACCACCATCATCAACACAATATTGCCTTGAAAGTTCTACTATATCTCTGGCCGCTAGGCTTGCATGTTCTGCAAACTCATCCCCTGCTTGAGCAGCAGAGGGTAGCATCCTTAAATTTCATGTTCCAATTCTGCTTGCCAATAGAAAAATTACCATTACCATCTCCAGGAAATGATTGCCCATGTTCCAACCTTTCATCCTTGAAACCTAAGTGGCATGAACCACTATCATTAAGACAATATTGCCTTGAAAGGTCTACAACAGCTCTGGCAGGGAGGCTTGCATTTTCGGCAAACTTAGCCGTTGCTTGAGCGACAGAGGTAGCATCCTTAAATTTCATGTTCCAATTCTGCCTGCCAATATAAGAATTACCATTACCATCTCCAGGAAATAATTGCCCATGTTCCAACCTTTCATCCTTGAAACCTTAGTGGCATGAAGCACCATCATCAGCACAATATTGTCTTGAAAGTTCTACAACAGCTCTGGCAGCTAGGCTTGCATGCTCTGCAAACTCAGCTGTTGCTTGAGCAGTAGAGGTAGCATCCTTAAATTTCATGTTCCAATTCTGCCTGCCAATAGAAGAATTACCATTACCATCTCCAGGAAATAATTTCCCATGTTCCAACCTTTCATCCTTGAAACCTTAGTGGCATCAAGCACCATCATCAGCACAATATTGTCTTGAAAGTTCTACAACAACTCTGGCAGCTAGGCTTGCATGCTCTGCAAACTCAGCCGTTGCTTGAGCAACAGAGGTAGCATCCTTAAATTTCATGTTCCAACTCTGCCTGCCAACCGAAAAATTACCATTACCATCTCCAGGAAATGATTGTCCATGTTCCAACCTTTCATCCTTGAAACCTAAGTGGCATGAACCACCATCACCAACACAATATTGCCTTGAAAGTTCTACTATATCTCTGGCAGCTAGGCTTGCATGTTCTGCAAACTCATCCCCTGCTTGAGCAGCAGAGGTAGCATCCTTAAATTTCATGTTCCAATTCTGCCTGCCAACAGAAAAATTACCATTACCATCTCCAGGAAATGATTGCCCATGTTCCAACCTTTCATCCTTGAAACCTAAGTGGCATGAACCACTATCATCAACACAATATTGCCTTGAAAGGTCTACAACAGCTCTGGCAGGGAGGCTTGCATGTTCGGCAAACTTAGCCGTTGCTTGAGCGACAGAGGTAGCATCCTTAAATTTCATGTTCCAATTCTGCCTGCCAATATAAGAATTACCATTACCATCTCCAGGAAATAATTGCCCATGTTCCAACCTTTCATCCTTGAAACCTTAGTGGCATGAAGCACCATCATCAGCACAATATTGTCTTGAAAGTTCTACAACAGCTCTGGCAGCTAGGCTTGCATGCTCTGCAAACTCAGCTGTTGCTTGAGCAGTAGAGGTAGCATCCTTAAATTTCATGTTCCAATTCTGCCTGCCAATAGAAGAATTACCATTACCATCTCCAGGAAATAATTTCCCATGTTCCAACCTTTCATCCTTGAAACCTTAGTGGCATCAAGCACCATCATCAGCACAATATTGTCTTGAAAGTTCTACAACAACTCTGGCAGCTAGGCTTGCATGCTCTGCAAACTCAGCCGTTGCTTGAGCAACAGAGGTAGCATCCTTAAATTTCATGTTCCAACTCTGCCTGCCAACCGAAAAATTACCATTACCATCTCCAGGAAATGATTGTCCATGTTCCAACCTTTCATCCTTGAAACCTAAGTGGCATGAACCACCATCACCAACACAATATTGCCTTGAAAGTTCTACTATATCTCTGGCAGCTAGGCTTGCATGTTCTGCAAACTCATCCCCTGCTTGAGCAGCAGAGGTAGCATCCTTAAATTTCATGTTCCAATTCTGCCTGCCAACAGAAAAATTACCATTACCATCTCCAGGAAATGATTGCCCATGTTCCAACCTTTCATCCTTGAAACCTAAGTGGCATGAACCACTATCATCAACACAATATTGCCTTGAAAGGTCTACAACAGCTCTGGCAGGGAGGCTTGCATGTTCGGCAAACTTAGCCGTTGCTTGAGCGACAGAGGTAGCATCCTTAAATTTCATGTTCCAATTCTGCCTGCCAATATAAGAATTACCATTACCATCTCCAGGAAATAATTGCCCATGTTCCAACCTTTCATCCTTGAAACCTTAGTGGCATGAAGCACCATCATCAGCACAATATTGTCTTGAAAGTTCTACAACAGCTCTGGCAGCTAGGCTTGCATGCTCTGCAAACTTAGCTGTTGCTTGAGCAGCAGAGGTAGCATCCTTAAATTTCATGTTCCAATTCTGCCTGCCAACAGAAAAATTACCATTACCATCTCCAGGAAATGATTGCCCATGTTCCAACCTTTCATCCTTGAAACCGAAGTGGCATGAACCACTATCATCAACACAATATTGCCTTGAAAGGTCTACAACAGCTCTGGCAGGGAGGCTTGCATGTTCGGCAAACTTAGCCGCTGCTTGAGCGGCAGAGGTAGCATCCTTCAATTTCATATTCCAATTCTGCCTGCCAATAGAAGAATTACCATTACCATCTCCAGGAAATAATTGCCCATGTTCCAACCTTTCATCCTTGAAACCTTAGTGGCATGAAGCACCATCATCAACACAATGTTGTCTTGAAAGTTCTACAACAACTCTGGCAGCTAGGCTTGCATGCTCTGCAAACTCAGCCGTTGCTTGAGCAGCAGAGGTAGCATCCTTAAATTTCATGTTCCAACTCTGCCTGCCAACCAAAAAATTACCATTACCATCTCCAGGAAATGATTGTCCATGTTCCAACCTTTCATCCTTGAAACCTAAGTGGCATGAACCACCATCACCAACACAATATTGCCTTGAAAGTTCTACTATATCTCTGGCAGCTAGGCTTGCATGTTCTGCAAACTCATCCCCTGCTTGAGCAGCAGAGGTAGCATCCTTAAATTTCATGTTCCAATTCTGCCTGCCAACAGAAAAATTACCATTACCATCTCCAGGAAATGATTGCCCATGTTCCAACCTTTCATCCTTGAAACCTAAGTGGCATGAACCACTATCATCAACACAATATTGCCTTGAAAGGTCTACAACAGCTCTGGCAGGGAGGCTTGCATGTTCGGCAAACTTAGCCGCTGCTTGAGCGACAGAGGTAGCATCCTTAAATTTCATGTTCCAATTCTGCCTGGCAATATAAGAATTACCATTACCATCTCAAGGAAATGATTGCCCATGTTCCAACCTTTTATCCTTGAAACCGAAGTTGCATGAACCACTATCATCAACACAATATTGCCTTGAAAGGTCTACAACAGCTCTGGCAGCTAGGCTTGCATGCTCTGCAAACTCAGCCGTTGCTTGTGCAGCAGAGGTAGCATCCTTAAATTTCATGTTCCAACTCTGCCTGCCAACAGAAAAATTACCATTAACATCTCCAGGAAATGATTGTCCATGTTCCAACCTTTCATCCTTGAAACCTAAGTGGCATGAACCACCATCATCAACACAATATTGCCTTGAAAGTTCTACTATATCTCTGGCCGCTAGGCTTGCATGTTCTGCAAACTCATCCCCTGCTTGAGCAGCAGAGGTAGCATCCGTAAATTTCATGTTCCAATTCTGCCTGCCAACAGAAAAATTACCATTACCATCTCCACGAAATGATTGCCCATGTTCTAACCTTTCATCCTTGAAACCTAAGTGGCATGAACCACTATCATCAACACAATATTGCCTTGAAAGGTCTACAATAGCTCTGGCAGGGAGGCTTGCATGTTCGGCAAACTTAGCCGCTGCTTGAGCGACAGAGGTAGCATCCTTAAATTTCATGTTCCAATTCTGCCTGCCAATAGAAGAATTACCATTACCAACCCAAGGAAATGATTGCCCATGTTCCAACCTTTCATCCTTGAAACCGAAGTGGCATGAACCACTATCATCAGCACAATATTGCCTTGAAAGGTCTACAACAGCTCTGGCAGCTAGGCTTGCATGCTCTGCAAACTCAGCTGTTTCTTGAGCAGCAGAGGTAGCATCCTTAAATTTCATGTTCCAACTCTGCCTGCCAACAGAAAAATTACAATTACCATCTCCAGGAAATGATTGCCCATGTTCCAACCTTTCATCCTTGAAACCTAAGTGGCATGAACCACCATCATCAACACAATATTGCCTTGAAAGGTCTACAACAGCTCTGGCAGGGAGGCTTGCATGTTCGGCAAACTTAGCCGCTGCTTGAGCGGCAAAGGTAGCATCCTTAAATTTCATGTTCCAATTCTGCCTGCCAACAGAAAAATTACCATTACCATCCCCAGGAAATGATTGCCCATGTTCCAACCTTTCATCCTTGAAACCTAAGTGGCATGAACCACTATCATCAACACAATATTGCCTTGAAAGGTCTACAACAGCTCTGGCAGGGAGGCTTGCATGTTCGGCAAACTTAGCCGCTGCTTGAGCGGCAGAGGTAGCATCCTTCAATTTCATATTCCAATTCTGCCTGCCAATAGAAGAATTACCATTACCATCTCCAGGAAATAATTGCCCATGTTCCAACCTTTCATCCTTGAAACCTTAGTGGCATGAAGCACCATCATCAACACAATGTTGTCTTGAAAGTTCTACAACAACTCTGGCAGCTAGGCTTGCATGCTCTGCAAACTCAGCCGTTGCTTGAGCAGCAGAGGTAGCATCCTTAAATTTCATGTTCCAATTCTGCCTACCAACAGAAAAATTACCATTACCATCCCCAGGAAATGATTGCCCATGTTCCAACCTTTCATCCTTGAAACCTAAGTGGCATGAACCACCATCATCAACACAATATTGCCTTGAAAGGTCTACAACAGCTCTGGCAGCTAGGCTTGCATGCTCTGCAAACTCAGCCGTTGCTTGTGCAGCAGAGGTAGCATCCTTAAATTTCATGTTCCAACTCTGCCTGCCAACAGAAAAATTACCATTAACATCTCCAGGAAATGATTGTCCATGTTCCAACCTTTCATCCTTGAAACCTAAGTGGCATGAACCACCATCATCAACACAATATTGCCTTGAAAGTTCTACAACAGCTCTGGCAGCTAGGCTTGCATGCTCTGCAAACTCAGCTGTTTCTTGAGCTGCAGAGGTAGCATCCTTAAATTTCATGTTCCAACTCTGCCTGCCAACAGAAAAATTACAATTACCATCTCCAGGAAATGATTGCCCATGTTCCAACCTTTCATCCTTGAAACCTAAGTGGCATGAACCACCATCATCAACACAATATTGCCTTGAAAGGTTTACAACAGCTCTGGCAGGGAGGCTTGCATGTTCGGCAAACTTAGCCGCTGCTTGAGCGGCAAAGGTAGCATCCTTAAATTTCATGTTCCAATTCTGCCTGCCAACAGAACAATTACCATTACCATCCCCAGGAAATGATTGCCCATGTTCCAACCTTTCATCCTTGAAACCTAAGTGGCATGAACCACTATCATCAACACAATATTGCCTTGAAAGGTCTACAACAGCTCTGGCAGGGAGGCTTGCATGTTCGGCAAACTTAGCCGCTACTTGAGCAGCAAAGGTAGCATTCTTCAATTTCATATTCCAATTCTGCCTGCCAATAGAAGAATTACCATTACCATCTCCAGGAAATAATTGCCCATGTTCCAACATTTCATCCTTGAAACCTTAGTGGCATGAAGCACCATCATCAACACAATGTTGTCTTGAAAGTTCTATAACAACTCTGGCAGCTAGGCTTGCATGCTCTGCAAACTCAGCCGTTGCTTGAGCACCAGAGGTAGCATCCTTAAATTTCATGTTCCAATTCTGCCTGCCAAGAGAAAAATTACCATTACCATCCCCAGGAAATGATTGCCCATGTTCCAACCTTTCATCCTTGAAACCTAAGTGGCATGAACCACTATCATCAACACAATATTGCCTTGAAAGGTCTACAACAGCTCTGGCAGGGAGGCTTGCATGTTCGGCAAACTTAGCCGCTGCTTGAGCGGCAGAGGTAGCATCCTTAAATTTCATGTTCCAATTCTGCCTGCCAATAGAAGAATTACCATTACCATCTCAAGGAAATGATTGCCCATGTTCCAACCTTTCATCCTTGAAACCGAAGTGGCATGAACCACTATCATCAGCACAATATTGCCTTGAAAGGTCTACAACAGCTCTGGCAGCTAGGCTTGCATGCTCTACAAACTCAGCTGTTTCTTGAGCAGCAGAGGTAGCATCCTTAAATTTCATGTTCCAACTCTGCCTGCCAACAGAAAAATTACAATTACCATCTCCAGGAAATGATTGCCCATGTTCCAACCTTTCATCCTTGAAACCTAAGTAGCATGAACCACCATCATCAACACAATATTGCCTTGAAAGGTCTACAACAGCTCTGGCAGCTAGGCTTGCATGCTCTGCAAACTCAGCCGTTGCTTGTGCAGCAGAGGTAGCATCCTTAAATTTCATGTTCCAACTCTGCCTTCCAACAGAAAAATTACCATTAACATATCCAGGAAATGATTGCCCATGTTCCAACCTTTCATCCTTGAAACCTAAGTGGCATGAACCACCATCATCAACACAATATTGCCTTGAAAGGTCTACAACAGCTCTGGCAGGGAGGCTTGCATGTTCGGCAAACTTAGCCGCTGCTTGAGCGGCAAAGGTAGCATCCTTAAATTTCATGTTCCAATTCTGCCTGCCAACAGAAAAATTACCATTACCATCCCCAGGAAATGATTGCCCATGTTCCAACCTTTCATCCTTGAAACCTAAGTGGCATGAACCACTATCATCAACACAATATTGCCTTGAAAGGTCTACAACAGCTCTGGCAGCTAGGCTTGCATGCTCTACAAACTCAGCTGTTTCTTGAGCAGCAGAGGTAGCATCCTTAAATTTCATGTTCCAATTCTGCCTGCCAACAGAAAAATTACCATTACCATCCCCAGGAAATGATTGCCCATGTTCCAACCTTTCATCCTTGAAACCTAAGTGGCATGAACCACTATCATCAACACAATATTGCCTTGAAAGGTCTACAACAGCTCTGGCAGCTAGGCTTGCATGCTCTGCAAACTCAGCCGTTGCTTGTGCAGCAGAGGTAGCATCCTTAAATTTCATGTTCCAACTCTGCCTGCCAACAGAAAAATTACCATTAACATCTCCAGGAAATGATTGTCCATGTTCCAACCTTTTCATCCTTGAAACCTAAGTGGCATGAACCACCATCATCAACACAATATTGCCTTGAAAGTTCTACAACAGCTCTGGCAGCTAGGCTTGCATGCTCTGCAAACTCAGCTGTTTCTTGAGCTGCAGAGGTAGCATCCTTAAATTTCATGTTCCAACTCTGCCTGCCAACAGAAAAATTACAATTACCATCTCCAGGAAATGATTGCCCATGTTCCAACCTTTCATCCTTGAAACCTAAGTGGCATGAACCACCATCATTAACACAATATTGCCTTGAAAGGTCTACAACAGCTCTGGCAGGGAGGCTTGCATGTTCGGCAAACTTAGCCGCTGCTTGAGCGGCAAAGGTAGCATCCTTAAATTTCATGTTCCAATTCTGCCTGCCAACAGAACAATTACCATTACCATCCCCAGGAAATGATTGCCCATGTTCCAACCTTTCATCCTTGAAACCTAAGTGGCATGAACCACTATCATCAACACAATATTGCCTTGAAAGGTCTACAACAGCTCTGGCAGGGAGGCTTGCATGTTCGGCAAACTTAGCCGCTGCTTGAGCGGCAAAGGTAGCATTCTTCAATTTCATATTCCAATTCTGCCTGCCAATAGAAGAATTACCATTACCATCTCCAGGAAATAATTGCCCATGTTCCAACATTTCATCCTTGAAACCTTAGTGGCATGAAGCACCATCATCAACACAATGTTGTCTTGAAAGTTCTATAACAACTCTGGCAGCTAGGCTTGCATGCTCTGCAAACTCAGCCGTTGCTTGAGCACCAGAGGTAGCATCCTTAAATTTCATGTTCCAATTCTGCCTGCCAAGAGAAAAATTACCATTACCATCCCCAGGAAATGATTGCCCATGTTCCAACCTTTCATCCTTGAAACCTAAGTGGCATGAACCACTATCATCAACACAATATTGCCTTGAAAGGTCTACAACAGCTCTGGCAGGGAGGCTTGCATGTTCGGCAAACTTAGCCGCTGCTTGAGCGGCAGAGGTAGCATCCTTAAATTTCATGTTCCAATTCTGCCTGCCAATAGAAGAATTACCATTACCATCTCAAGGAAATGATTGCCCATGTTCCAACCTTTCATCCTTGAAACCGAAGTGGCATGAACCACTATCATCAGCACAATATTGCCTTGAAAGGTCTACAACAGCTCTGGCAGGGAGGCTTGCATGCTCTACAAACTCAGCTGTTTCTTGAGCAGCAGAGGTAGCATCCTTAAATTTCATGTTCCAACTCTGCCTGCCAACAGAAAAATTACAATTACCATCTCCAGGAAATGATTGCCCATGTTCCAACCTTTCATCCTTGAAACCTAAGTGGCATGAACCACCATCATCAACACAATATTGCCTTGAAAGGTCTACAACAGCTCTGGCAGCTAGGCTTGCATGCTCTGCAAACTCAGCCGTTGCTTGTGCAGCAGAGGTAGCATCCTTAAATTTCATGTTCCAACTCTGCCTGCCAACAGAAAAATTACCATTAACATCTCCAGGAAATGATTGCCCATGTTCCAACCTTTCATCCTTGAAACCTAAGTGGCATGAACCACCATCATCAACACAATATTGCCTTGAAAGGTCTACAACAGCTCTGGCAGGGAGGCTTGCATGTTCGGCAAACTTAGTCGCTGCTTGAGCGGCAAAGGTAGCATCCTTAAATTTCATGTTCCAATTCTGCCTGCCAACAGAAAAATTACCATTACCATCCCCAGGAAATGATTGCCCATGTTCCAACCTTTCATCCTTGAAACCTAAGTGGCATGAACCACTATCATCAACACAATATTGCCTTGAAAGGTCTACAACAGCTCTGGCAGCTAGGCTTGCATGCTCTACAAACTCAGCTGTTTCTTGAGCAGCAGAGGTAGCATCCTTAAATTTCATGTTCCAACTCTGCCTGCCAACAGAAAAATTACAATTACCATCTCCAGGAAATGATTGCCCATGTTCCAACCTTTCATCCTTGAAACCTAAGTGGCATGAACCACCATCATCAACACAATATTGCCTTGAAAGGTCTACAACAGCTCTGGCAGCTAGGCTTGCATGCTCTGCAAACTCAGCCGTTGCTTGAGCAGCAGAGGTAGCATCCTTAAATTTCATGTTCCAACTCTGCCTGCCAACCAAAAAATTACCATTACCATCTCCAGGAAATGATTGTCCATGTTCCAACCTTTCATCCTTGAAACCTAAGTGGCATGAACCACCATCACCAACACAATATTGCCTTGAAAGTTCTACTATATCTCTGGCAGCTAGGCTTGCATGTTCTGCAAAATCATCCCCTGCTTGAGCAGCAGAGGTAGCATCCTTAAATTTCATGTTCCAATTCTGCCTGCCAACAGAAAAATTACCATTACCATCTCCAGGAAATGATTGCCCATGTTCCAACTTTCATCCTTGAAACCTAAGTGGCATGAACCACTATCATCAACACAATATTGCCTTGAAAGGTCTACAACAGCTCTGGCAGGGAGGCTTGCATGTTCGGCAAACTTAGCCGCTGCTTGAGCGACAGAGGTAGCATCCTTAAATTTCATGTTCCAATTCTGCCTGGCAATATAAGAATTACCATTACCATCTCCAGGAAATGATTGCCCATGTTCCAACCTTTCATCCTTGAAACCTAAGTGGCATGAACCACCATCATCAACACAATATTGCCTTGAAAGGTCTACAACAGCTCTGGCAGCTAGGCTTGCATGCTCTGCAAACTCAGCCGTTGCTTGTGCAGCAGAGGTAGCATCCTTAAATTTCATGTTCCAATTCTGCCTGCCAACAGAAAAATTACCATTACCATCTCCAGGAAATGATTGCCCATGTTCCAACCTTTCATCCTTGAAACCTAAGTGGCATGAACCACCATCATCAACACAATATTGCCTTGAAAGTTCTACAACAGCTCTGGCAGCTAGGCTTGCATGTTCGGCAAACTTAGTCGCTGCTTGAGCGGCAAAGGTAGCATCCTTAAATTTCATGTTCCAATTCTGCCTGCCAACAGAAAAATTACCATTACCATCCCCAGGAAATGATTGCCCATGTTCCAACCTTTCATCCTTGAAACCTAAGTGGCATGAACCACTATCATCAACACAATATTGCCTTGAAAGGTCTACAACAGCTCTGGCAGCTAGGCTTGCATGCTCTACAAACTCAGCTGTTTCTTGAGCAGCAGAGGTAGCATCCTTAAATTTCATGTTCCAACTCTGCCTGCCAACAGAAAAATTACAATTACCATCTCCAGGAAATGATTGCCCATGTTCCAACCTTTCATCCTTGAAACCTAAGTGGCATGAACCACCATCATCAACACAATATTGCCTTGAAAGGTCTACAACAGCTCTGGCAGCTAGGCTTGCATGCTCTGCAAACTCAGCCGTTGCTTGAGCAGCAGAGGTAGCATCCTTAAATTTCATGTTCCAACTCTGCCTGCCAACCAAAAAATTACCATTACCATCTCCAGGAAATGATTGTCCATGTTCCAACCTTTCATCCTTGAAACCTAAGTGGCATGAACCACCATCACCAACACAATATTGCCTTGAAAGTTCTACTATATCTCTGGCAGCTAGGCTTGCATGTTCTGCAAAATCATCCCCTGCTTGAGCAGCAGAGGTAGCATCCTTAAATTTCATGTTCCAATTCTGCCTGCCAACAGAAAAATTACCATTACCATCTCCAGGAAATGATTGCCCATGTTCCAACTTTCATCCTTGAAACCTAAGTGGCATGAACCACTATCATCAACACAATATTGCCTTGAAAGGTCTACAACAGCTCTGGCAGGGAGGCTTGCATGTTCGGCAAACTTAGCCGCTGCTTGAGCGACAGAGGTAGCATCCTTAAATTTCATGTTCCAATTCTGCCTGGCAATATAAGAATTACCATTACCATCTCCAGGAAATGATTGCCCATGTTCCAACCTTTCATCCTTGAAACCTAAGTGGCATGAACCACCATCATCAACACAATATTGCCTTGAAAGGTCTACAACAGCTCTGGCAGCTAGGCTTGCATGCTCTGCAAACTCAGCCGTTGCTTGTGCAGCAGAGGTAGCATCCTTAAATTTCATGTTCCAATTCTGCCTGCCAACAGAAAAATTACCATTACCATCTCCAGGAAATGATTGCCCATGTTCCAACCTTTCATCCTTGAAACCTAAGTGGCATGAACCACTATTATCAACACAATATTGCCTTGAAAGGTCTACAACAGCTCTGGCAGGGAGGCTTGCATGTTCGGCAAACTTAGCCGCTGCTTGAGCGGCAGAGGTAGCATCCTTCAATTTCATATTCCAATTCTGCCTACCAATAGAAGAATTACCATTACCATCTCCAGGAAATAATTGCCCATGTTCCAACCTTTCATCCTTGAAACCTTAGTGGCATGAAGCACCATCATCAACACAATGTTGTCTTGAAAGTTCTACAACAACTCTGGCAGCTAGGCTTGCATGCTCTGCAAACTCAGCCGTTGCTTGAGCAGCAGAGGTAGCATCCTTAAATTTCATGTTCCAACTCTGCCTGCCAACCAAAAAATTACCATTACCATCTCCAGGAAATGATTGTCCATGTTCCAACCTTTCACCCTTGAAACCTAAGTGGCATGAACCACCATCACCAACACAATATTGCCTTGAAAGTTCTACTATATCTCTGGCAGCTAGGCTTGCATGTTCTGCAAACTCATCCCCTGCTTGAGCAGCAGAGGTAGCATCCTTAAATTTCATGTTCCAATTCTGCCTGCCAACAGAAAAATTACCATTACCATCTCCCGGAAATGATTGCCCATGTTCCAACCTTTCATCCTTGAAACCTAAGTGGCATGAACCACTATCATCAACACAATATTGCCTTGAAAGGTCTACAACAGCTCTGGCAGGGAGGCTTGCATGTTCGGCAAACTTAGCCGCTGCTTGAGCGACAGAGGTAGCATCCTTAAATTTCATGTTCCAATTCTGCCTGGCAATATAAGAATTACCATTACCATCTCAAGGAAATGATTGCCCATGTTCCAACCTTTTATCCTTGAAACCGAAGTGGCATGAACCACTATCATCAACACAATATTGCCTTGAAAGGTCTACAACAGCTCTGGCAGCTAGGCTTGCATGCTCTGCAAACTCAGCCGTTGCTTGTGCAGCAGAGGTAGCATCCTTAAATTTCATGTTCCAACTCTGCCTGCCAACAGAAAAATTACCATTAACATCTCCAGGAAATGATTGTCCATGTTCCAACCTTTCATCCTTGAAACCTAAGTGGCATGAACCACCATCATCAACACAATATTGCCTTGAAAGTTCTACTATATCTCTGGCCGCTAGGCTTGCATGTTCTGCAAACTCATCCCCTGCTTGAGCAGCAGAGGTAGCATCCGTAAATTTCATGTTCCAATTCTGCCTGCCAACAGAAAAATTACCATTACCATCTCCACGAAATGATTTGCCCATGTTCCAACCTTTCATCCTTGAAACCTAAGTGGCATGAACCACTATCATCAACACAATATTGCCTTGAAAGGTCTACAACAGCTCTGGCAGGGAGGCTTGCATGTTCGGCAAACTTAGCCGCTGCTTGAGCGGCAGAGGTAGCATCCTTAAATTTCATGTTCCAATTCTGCCTGCCAATAGAAGAATTACCATTACCAACCCAAGGAAATGATTGCCCATGTTCCAACCTTTCATCCTTGAAACCGAAGTGGCATGAACCACTATCATCAGCACAATATTGCCTTGAAAGGTCTACAACAGCTCTGGCAGCTAGGCTTGCATGCTCTGCAAACTCAGCTGTTTCTTGAGCAGCAGAGGTAGCATCCTTAAATTTCATGTTCCAACTCTGCCTGCCAACAGAAAAATTACAATTACCATCTCCAGGAAATGATTGCCCATGTTCCAACCTTTCATCCTTGAAACCTAAGTGGCATGAACCACCATCATCAACACAATATTGCCTTGAAAGGTCTACAACAGCTCTGGCAGGGAGGCTTGCATGTTCGGCAAACTTAGCCGCTGCTTGAGCGACAAAGGTAGCATCCTTAAATTTCATGTTACAAATCTGCCTGCCAACAGAAAAATTACCATTACCATCCCCAGGAAATGATTGCCCATGTTCCAACCTTTCATCCTTGAAACCTAAGTGGCATGAACCACTATCATCAACACAATATTGCCTTGAAAGGTCTACAACAGCTCTGGAAGGGAGGCTTGCATGTTCGGCAAACTTAGCCGCTGCTTGAGCGGCAGAGGTAGCATCCTTCAATTTCATATTCCAATTCTGCCTGCCAATAGAAGAATTACCATTACCATCTCCAGGAAATAATTGCCCATGTTCCAACCTTTCATCCTTGAAACCTTAGTGGCATGAAGCACCATCATCAACACAATGTTGTCTTGAAAGTTCTACAACAACTCTGGCAGCTAGGCTTGCATGCTCTGCAAACTCAGCCGTTGCTTGAGCAGCAGAGGTAGCATCCTTAAATTTCATGTTCCAATTCTGCCTGCCAACAGAAAAATTACCATTACCATCCCCAGGAAATGATTGCCCATGTTCCAACCTTTCATCCTTAAAACCTAAGTCGCATGAACCACCATCATCAACACAATATTGCCTTGAAAGGTCTACAACAGCTCTGGCAGCTAGGCTTGCATGCTCTGCAAACTCAGCCGTTGCTTGTGCAGCAGAGGTAGCATCCTTAAATTTCATGTTCCAACTCTGCCTGCCAACAGAAAAATTACCATTAACATCTCCAGGAAATGATTGTCCATGTTCCAACCTTTCATCCTTGAAACCTAAGTGGCATGAACCACCATCATCAACACAATATTGCCTTGAAAGTTCTACAACAGCTCTGGCAGCTAGGCTTGCATGCTCTGCAAACTCAGCTGTTTCTTGAGCTGCAGAGGTAGCATCCTTAAATTTCATGTTCCAACTCTGCCTGCCAACAGAAAAATTACAATTACCATCTCCAGGAAATGATTGCCCATGTTCCAACCTTTCATCCTTGAAACCTAAGTGGCATGAACCACCATCATCAACACAATATTGCCTTGAAAGGTCTACAACAGCTCTGGCAGGGAGGCTTGCATGTTCGGCAAACTTAGCCGCTGCTTGAGCGACAAAGGTAGCATCCTTAAATTTCATGTTACAAATCTGCCTGCCAACAGAAAAATTACCATTACCATCCCCAGGAAATGATTGCCCATGTTCCAACCTTTCATCCTTGAAACCTAAGTGGCATGAACCACTATCATCAACACAATATTGCCTTGAAAGGTCTACAACAGCTCTGGCAGGGAGGCTTGCATGTTCGGCAAACTTAGCCGCTGCTTGAGCGGCAGAGGTAGCATCCTTCAATTTCATATTCCAATTCTGCCTGCCAATAGAAGAATTACCATTACCATCTCCAGGAAATAATTGCCCATGTTCCAACCTTTCATCCTTGAAACCTTAGTGGCATGAAGCACCATCATCAACACAATGTTGTCTTGAAAGTTCTACAACAACTCTGGCAGCTAGGCTTGCATGCTCTGCAAACTCAGCCGTTGCTTGAGCAGCAGAGGTAGCATCCTTAAATTTCATGTTCCAATTCTGCCTGCCAACAGAAAAATTACCATTACCATCCCCAGGAAATGATTGCCCATGTTCCAACCTTTCATCCTTAAAACCTAAGTCGCATGAACCACCATCATCAACACAATATTGCCTTGAAAGGTCTACAACAGCTCTGGCAGCTAGGCTTGCATGCTCTGCAAACTCAGCCGTTGCTTGTGCAGCAGAGGTAGCATCCTTAAATTTCATGTTCCAACTCTGCCTGCCAACAGAAAAATTACCATTAACATCTCCAGGAAATGATTGTCCATGTTCCAACCTTTCATCCTTGAAACCTAAGTGGCATGAACCACCATCATCAACACAATATTGCCTTGAAAGTTCTACAACAGCTCTGGCAGCTAGGCTTGCATGCTCTGCAAACTCAGCTGTTTCTTGAGCTGCAGAGGTAGCATCCTTAAATTTCATGTTCCAACTCTGCCTGCCAACAGAAAAATTACAATTACCATCTCCAGGAAATGATTGCCCATGTTCCAACCTTTCATCCTTGAAACCTAAGTGGCATGAACCACCATCATCAACACAATATTGCCTTGAAAGGTCTACAACAGCTCTGGCAGGGAGGCTTGCATGTTCGGCAAACTTAGCCGCTGCTTGAGCGGCAAAGGTAGCATCCTTAAATTTCATGTTCCAATTCTGCCTGCCAACAGAAAAATTACCATTACCATCCCCAGGAAATGATTGCCCATGTTCCAACCTTTCATCCTTGAAACCTAAGTGGCATGAACCACTATCATCAACACAATATTGCCTTGAAAGGTCTACAACAGCTCTGGCAGGGAGGCTTGCATGTTCGGCAAACTTAGCCGCTGCTTGAGCGGCAAAGGTAGCATTCTTCAATTTCATATTCCAATTCTGCCTGCCAATAGAAGAATTACCATTACCATCTCCAGGAAATAATTGCCCATGTTCCAACATTTCATCCTTGAAACCTTAGTGGCATGAAGCACCATCATCAACACAATGTTGTCTTGAAAGTTCTATAACAACTCTGGCAGCTAGGCTTGCATGCTCTGCAAACTCAGCCGTTGCTTGAGCAGCAGAGGTAGCATCCTTAAATTTCATGTTCCAATTCTGCCTGCCAAGAGAAATATTACCATTACCATCCCCAGGAAATGATTGCCCATGTTCCAACCTTTCATCCTTGAAACCTAAGTGGCATGAACCACTATCATCAACACAATATTGCCTTGAAAGGTCTACAACAGCTCTGGCAGGGAGGCTTGCATGTTCGGCAAACTTAGCCGCTGCTTGAGCGGCAGAGGTAGCATCCTTAAATTTCATGTTCCAATTCTGCCTGCCAATAGAAGAATTACCATTACCATCTCAAGGAAATGATTGCCCATGTTCCAACCTTTCATCCTTGAAACCGAAGTGGCATGAACCACTATCATCAGCACAATATTGCCTTGAAAGGTCTACAACAGCTCTGGCAGCTAGGCTTGCATGCTCTACAAACTCAGCTGTTTCTTGAGCAGCAGAGGTAGCATCCTTAAATTTCATGTTCCAACTCTGCCTGCCAACAGAAAAATTACAATTACCATCTCCAGGAAATGATTGCCCATGTTCCAACCTTTCATCCTTGAAACCTAAGTGGCATGAACCACCATCATCAACACAATATTGCCTTGAAAGGTCTCCAACAGCTCTGGCAGCTAGGCTTGCATGCTCTGCAAACTCAGCCGTTGCTTGTGCAGCAGAGGTAGCATCGTTAAATTTCATGTTCCAACTCTGCCTGCCAACAGAAAAATTACCATTAACATCTCCAGGAAATGATTGCCCATGTTCCAACCTTTCATCCTTGAAACCTAAGTGGCATGAACCACCATCATCAACACAATATTGCCTTGAAAGGTCTACAACAGCTCTGGCAGGGAGGCTTGCATGTTCGGCAAACTTAGCCGCTGCTTGAGCGGCAAAGGTAGCATCCTTAAATTTCATGTTCCAATTCTGCCTGCCAACAGAAAAATTACCATTACCATCCCCAGGAAATGATTGCCCATGTTCCAACCTTTCATCCTTGAAACCTAAGTGGCATGAACCACTATCATCAACACAATATTGCCTTGAAAGGTCTACAACAGCTCTGGCAGGGAGGCTTGCATGTTCGGCAAACTTAGCCGCTGCTTGAGCGGCAAAGGTAGCATTCTTCAATTTCATATTCCAATTCTGCCTGCCAATAGAAGAATTACCATTACCATCTCCAGGAAATAATTGCCCATGTTCCAACATTTCATCCTTGAAACCTTAGTGGCATGAAGCACCATCATCAACACAATGTTGTCTTGAAAGTTCTATAACAACTCTGGCAGCTAGGCTTGCATGCTCTGCAAACTCAGCCGTTGCTTGAGCAGCAGAGGTAGCATCCTTAAATTTCATGTTCCAATTCTGCCTGCCAAGAGAAATATTACCATTACCATCCCTAGGAAATGATTGCCCATGTTCCAACCTTTCATCCTTGAAACCGAAGTGGCATGAACCACTATCATCAGCACAATATTGCCTTGAAAGGTCTACAACAGCTCTGGCAGCTAGGCTTGCATGCTCTACAAACTCAGCTGTTTCTTGAGCAGCAGAGGTAGCATCCTTAAATTTCATGTTCCAACTCTGCCTGCCAACAGAAAAATTACAATTACCATCTCCAGGAAATGATTGCCCATGTTCCAACCTTTCATCCTTGAAACCTAAGTGGCATGAACCACCATCATCAACACAATATTGCCTTGAAAGGTCTACAACAGCTCTGGCAGCTAGGCTTGCATGCTCTGCAAACTCAGCCGTTGCTTGTGCAGCAGAGGTAGCATCGTTAAATTTCATGTTCCAACTCTGCCTGCCAACAGAAAAATTACCATTAACATCTCCAGGAAATGATTGCCCATGTTCCAACCTTTCATCCTTGAAACCTAAGTGGCATGAACCACCATCATCAACACAATATTGCCTTGAAAGGTCTACAACAGCTCTGGCAGGGAGGCTTGCATGTTCGGCAAACTTAGCCGCTGCTTGAGCGGCAAAGGTAGCATCCTTAAATTTCATGTTCCAATTCTGCCTGCCAACAGAAAAATTACCATTACCATCCCCAGGAAATGATTGCCCATGTTCCAACCTTTCATCCTTGAAACCTAAGTGGCATGAACCACTATCATCAACACAATATTGCCTTGAAAGGTCTACAACAGCTCTGGCAGCTAGGCTTGCATGCTCTACAAACTCAGCTGTTTCTTGAGCAGCAGAGGTAGCATCCATAAATTTCATGTTCCAATTCTGCCTGCCAACAGAAAAATTACAATTACCATCTCCAGGAAATGATTGCCCATGTTCCAACCTTTCATCCTTGAAACCTAAGTGGCATGAACCACCATCATCAACACAATATTGCCTTGAAAGGTCTACAACAGCTCTGGCAGCTAGGCTTGCATGCTCTGCAAACTCAGCCGTTGCTTGTGCAGCAGAGGTAGCATCCTTAAATTTCATGTTCCAACTCTGCCTACCAACAGAAATATTACCATTAACATCTCCAGGAAATGATTGCCCATGTTCCAACCTTTCATCCTTGAAACCTAAGTGGCATGAACCACCATCATCAACACAATATTGCCTTGAAAGGTCTACAACAGCTCTGGCAGCTAGGCTTGCATGCTCTGCAAACTCAGCCGTTGCTTGTGCAGCAGAGGTAGCATCCTTAAATTTCATGTTCCAACTCTGCCTACCAACAGAAAAATTACAATTACCATCTCCAGGAAATGATTGCCCATGTTCCAACCTTTCATCCTTGAAACCTAAGTGGCATGAACCACCATCATCAACACAATATTGCCTTGAAAGGTCTACAACAACTCTGGCAGGGAGCCTTGCATGTTCGGCAAACTTAGCCGCTGCTTGAGCGGCAAAGGTAGCATCCTTAAATTTCATGTTCCAATTCTGCCTGCCAACAGAAAAATTACCATTACCATCCCCAGGAAATAATTGCCCATGTTCCAACCTTTCATCCTTGAAACCTTAGTGGCATGAAGCACCATCATCAACACAATGTTGTCTTGAAAGTTCTACAACAACTCTGGTAGCTAGGCTTGCATGCTCTGCAAACTCAGCCGTTGCTTGAGCAGCAGAGGTAGCATCCTTAAATTTCATGTTCCAATTCTGCCTGCCAATATAAGAATTACCATTACCATCTCAAGGAAATGATTGCCCATGTTCCAACCTTTCATCCTTGAAACCGAAGTGGCATGAACCACTATCATCAACACAATATTGCCTTGAAAGGTCTACAACAGCTCTGGCAGCTAGGCTTGCATGCTCTGCAAACTCAGCCGTTGCTTGTGCAGCAGAGGTAGCATCCTTAAATTTCATGTTCCAACTCTGCCTGCCAACAGAAAAATTACCATTAACATCTCCAGGAAATAATTGTCCATGTTCCAACCTTTCATCCTTGAAACCTAAGTGGCATGAACCACCATCATCAACACAATATTGCCTTGAAAGTTCTACTATATCTCTGGCCGCTAGGCTTGCATGTTCTGCAAACTCATCCCCTGCTTGAGCAGCAGAGGTAGCATCCGTAAATTTCATGTTCCAATTCTGCCTGCCAACAGAAAAATTACCATTACCATCTCCACGAAATGATTGCCCATGTTCCAACCTTTCATCCTTGAAACCTAAGTGGCATGAACCACTATCATCAACACAATATTGCCTTGAAAGGTCTACAACAGCTCTGGCAGGGAGGCTTGCATGTTCGGCAAACTTAGCCGCTGCTTGAGCGGCAGAGGTAGCATCCTTAAATTTCATGTTCCAATTCTGCCTGCCAATAGAAGAATTACCATTACCATCTCAAGGAAATGATAGCCCATGTTCCAACCTTTCATCCTTGAAACCGAAGTGGCATGAACCACTATCATCAGCATAATATTGCCTTGAAAGGTCTACAACAGCTCTGGCAGCTAGGCTTGCATGCTCTGCAAACTCAGCTGTTTCTTGAGCAGCAGAGGTAGCATCCTTAAATTTCATGTTCCAACTCTGCCTGCCAATAGAAAAATTACAATTACCATCTCCAGGAAATGATTGCCCATGTTCCAACCTTTCATCCTTGAAACCTAAGTGGCATGAACCACCATCATCAACACAATATTGCCTTGAAAGGTCTACAACAGCTCTGGCAGGGAGGCTTGCATGTTCGGCAAACTTAGCCGCTGCTTGAGCGGCAAAGGTAGCATCCTTAAATTTCATGTTCCAATTCTGCCTGCCAACAGAAAAATTACCATTACCATCCCCAGGAAATGATTGCCGATGTTCCAACCTTTCATCCTTGATACCTAAGTGGCATGAACCACTATCATCAACACAATATTGCCTTGAAAGGTCTACAACAGCTCTGGCAGGGAGGCTTGCATGTTCGGCAAACATAGCCGCTGCTTGAGCGGCAGAGGTAGCATCCTTCAATTTCATATTCCAATTCT
The DNA here is from genome assembly GCF_000390325.3 of Nicotiana tomentosiformis. Classification (NCBI taxonomy): domain Eukaryota; kingdom Viridiplantae; phylum Streptophyta; class Magnoliopsida; order Solanales; family Solanaceae; genus Nicotiana; species Nicotiana tomentosiformis. Next base: position 927,065 of record NW_027174563.1, read on the forward strand.
GCCTGCCAATAGAAGAATTACCATTACCATCTCCAGGAAATAATTGCCCATGTTCCAACCTTTCATCCTTGAAACCTTAGTGGCATGAAGCACCATCATCAACACAATGTTGTCTTGAAAGTTCTACAACAACTCTGGCAGCTAGGCTTGCATGCTCTGCAAACTCAGCCGTTGCTTGAGCAGCAGAGGTAGCATCCTTAAATTTCATGTTCCAATTCTGCCTGCCAATATAAGAATTACCATTACCATCTCAAGGAAATGATTGCCCATGTTCCAACCTTTCATCCTTGGAACCGAAGTGGCATGAACCACTATCATCAACACAATATTGCCTTGAAAGGTCTACAACAGCTCTGGCAGCTAGGCTTGCATGCTCTGCAAACTCAGCCGTTGCTTGTGCAGCAGAGGTAGCATCCTTAAATTTCATGTTCCAACTCTGTCTGCCAACAGAAAAATTACCATTAACATCTCCAGGAAATGATTGTCTATGTTCCAACCTTTCATCCTTGAAACCTAAGTGGCATGAACCACCATCATCAACACAATATTGCCTTGAAAGTTCTACTATATCTCTGGCCGCTAGGCTTGCATGTTCTGCAAACTCATCCCCTGCTTGAGCAGCAGAGGTAGCATCCGTAAATTTCATGTTCCAATTCTGCCTGCCAACAGAAAAATTACCATTACCATCTCCACGAAATGATTGCCCATGTTCCAACCTTTCATCCTTGAAACCTAAGTGGCATGAACCACTATCATCAACACAATATTGCCTTGAAAGGTCTACAATAGCTCTGGCAGGGTGGCTTGCATGTTCGGCAAACTTAGCCGCTGCTTGAGCGGCAGAGGTAGCATCCTTAAATTTCATGTTCCAATTCTGCCTGCCAATAGAAGAATTACCATTACCATCTCAAGGAAATGATAGCCCATGTTCCAACCTTTCATCCTTGAAACCGAAGTGGCATGAACCACTATCATCAGCACAATATTGCCTTGAAAGGTCTACAACAGCTCTGGCAGCTAGGCTTGCATGCTCTGCAAACTCAGCTGTTTCTTGAGCAGCAGAGGTAGCATCCTTAAATTTCATGTTCCAACTCTGCCTGCCAACAGAAAAATTACAATTACCATCTCCAGGAAATGATTGCCCATGTTCCAACCTTTCATCCTTGAAACCTAAGTGGCATGAACCACCATCATCAACACAATATTGCCTTGAAAGGTCTACAACAGCTCTGGCAGGGAGGCTTGCATGTTCGGCAAACTTAGCCGCTGCTTGAGCGGCAAAGGCAGCATCCTTAAATTTCATGTTCCAATTCTGCCTGCCAATAGAAGAATTACCATTACCATCTCCAGGAAATAATTGCCCATGTTCCAACCTTTCATCCTTGAAACCTTAGTGGCATGAAGCACCATCATCAACACAATGTTGTCTTGAAAGTTCTACAACAACTCTGGCAGCTAGGCTTGCATGCTCTGCAAACTCAGCCGTTGCTTGAGCAGCAGAGGTAGCATCCTTAAATTTCATGTTCCAATTCTGCCTGCCAATATAAGAATTACCATTACCATCTCAAGGAAATGATTGCCCATGTTCCAACCTTTCATCCTTGAAACCAAAGTGGCATGAACCACTATCATCAACACAATATTGCCTTGAAAGGTCTACAACAGCTCTGGCAGCTAGGCTTGCATGCTCTGCAAACTCAGCCGTTGCTTGTGCACCAGAGGTAGCATCCTTAAATTTCATTTTCCAACTCTGCCTGCCAACAGAAAAATTACCATTAACATCTCCAGGAAATGATTGTCCATGTTCCAACCTTTCATCCTTGAAACCTAAGTGGCATGAACCACCATCATCAACACAATATTGCCTTGAAAGTTCTACTATATCTCTGGCCGCTAGGCTTGCATGTTCTGCAAACTCATCCCCTGCTTGAGCAGCAGAGGTAGCATCCGTAAATTTCATGTTCCAATTCTGCCTGCCAACAGAAAAATTACCATTACCATCTCCATGAAATGATTGCCCATGTTCCAACCTTTCATCCTTGAAACCTAAGTGGCATGAACCACTATCATCAACACAATATTGCCTTGAAAGGTCTACAACAGCTCTGGCAGGGAGGCTTGCATGTTCGGCAAACTTAGCCGCTGCTTGAGCGGCAGAGGTAGCATCCTTAAATTTCATGTTCCAATTCTACCTGCCAATAGAAGAATTACCATTACCATCTCAAGGAAATGATAGCCCATGTTCCAACCTTTCATCCTTGAAACCGAAGTGGCATGAACCACTATCATCAGCACAATATTGCCTTGAAAGGTCTACAACAGCTCTGGCAGCTAGGCTTGCATGCTCTGCAAACTCAGCTGTTTCTTGAGCAGCAGAGGTAGCATCCTTAAATTTCATGTTCCAACTCTGCCTGCCAACAGAAAAATTACAATTACCATCTCCAGGAAATGATTGCCCATGTTCCAACCTTTCATCCTTGAAACATAAGTGGCATGAACCACCATCATCAACACAATATTGCCTTGAAAGGTCTACAACAGCTCTGGCAGGGAGGCTTGCATGTTTGGCAAACTTAGCCGCTGCTTGAGCGGCAAAGGTAGCATCCTTAAATTTCATGTTCCAATTCTGCCTGCCAACAGAACAATTACCATTACCATCCCCAGGAAATGATTGCCCATGTTCCAACCTTTCATCCTTGAAACCTAAGTGGCATGAACCACTATCATCAACACAATATTGCCTTGAAAGGTCTACAACAGCTCTGGCAGGGAGGCTTGCATGTTCGGCAAACTTAGCCGCTGCTTGAGCGGCAGAGGTAGCATCCTTCAATTTCATATTCCAATTCTGCCTGCCAATAGAAGAATTACCATTACCATCTCCAGGAAATAATTGCCCATGTTCCAACCTTTCATCCTTGAAACCTTAGTGGCATGAAGCACCATCATCAACACAATGTTGTCTTGAAAGTTCTACAACAACTCTGGCAGCTAGGCTTGCATGCTCTGCAAACTCAGCCGTTGCTTGAGCAGCAGAGGTAGCATCCTTAAATTTCATGTTCCAATTCTGCCTGCCAATATAAGAATTACCATTACCATCTCAAGGAAATGATTGCCCATGTTCCAACCTTTCATCCTTGAAACCGAAGTGGCATGAACCACTATCATCAACACAATATTGCCTTGAAAGGTCTACAACAGCTCTGGCAGCTAGGCTTGCATGCTCTGCAAACTCAGCCGTTGCTTGTGCAGCAGAGGTAGCATCCTTAAATTTCATGTTCCAACTCTGCCTGCCAACAGAAAAATTACCATTAACATCTCCAGGAAATGATTGTCCATGTTCCAACCTTTCATCCTTGAAACCTAAGTGGCATGAACCACCATCATCAACACAATATTGCCTTGAAAGTTCTACTATATCTCTGGCCGCTAGGCTTGCATGTTCTGCAAACTCATCCCCTGCTTGAGCAGCAGAGGTAGCATCCGTAAATTTCATGTTCCAATTCTGCCTGCCAACAGAAAAATTACCATTACCATCTCCACGAAATGATTGCCCATGTTCCAACCTTTCATCCTTGAAACCTAAGTGGCATGAACCACTATCATCAACACAATATTGCCTTGAAAGGTCTACAACAGCTCTGGCAGCGAGGCTTGCATGTTCGGCAAACTTAGCCGCTGCTTGAGCGGCAGAGGTAGCATCCTTAAATTTCATGTTCCAATTCTGCCTGCCAATAGAAGAATTACCATTACCATCTCAAGGAAATGATAGCCCATGTTCCAACCTTTCATCCTTGAAACCGAAGTGGCATGAACCACTATCATCAGCACAATATTGCCTTGAAAGGTCTACAACAGCTCTGGCAGCTACGCTTGCATGCTCTGCAAACTCAGCTGTTTCTTGAGCAGCAGAGGTAGCATCCTTAAATTTCATGTTCCAACTCTGCCTGCCAACAGAAAAATTACAATTACCATCTCCAGGAAATGATTGCCCATGTTCCAACATTTCATCCTTGAAACCTAAGTGGCATGAACCACCATCATCAACACAATATTGCCTTGAAAGGTCTACAACAGCTCTGGCAGGGAGGCTTGCATGTTCGGCAAACTTAGCCGCTGCTTGAGCGGCAAAGGTAGCATCCTTAAATTTCATGTTCCAATTCTGCCTGCCAACAGAAAAATTACCATTACCATCTCCAGGAAATAATTGCCCATGTTCCAACCTTTCATCCTTGAAACCTTAGTGGCATGAAGCACCATCATCAACACAATGTTGTCTTGAAAGTTCTACAACAACTCTGGCAGCTAGGCTTGCATGCTCTGCAAACTCAGCCGTTGCTTGAGCAGCAGAGGTAGCATCCTTAAATTTCATGTTCCAATTCTGCCTTCCAATATAATAATTACCATTACCATCTCAAGGAAATGATTGCCCATGTTCCAACCTTTCATCCTTGAAACCGAAGTGGCATGAACCACTATCATCAACACAATATTGCCTTGAAAGGTCTACAACAGCTCTGGCAGCTAGGCTTGCATGCTCTGCAAACTCAGCCGTTGCTTGTGCAGCAGAGGTAGCATCCTTAAATTTCATGTTCCAACTCTGCCTGCCAACAGAAAAATTACCATTAACATCTCCAGGAAATGATTGTCCATGTTCCAACCTGTCATCCTTGAAACCTAAGTGGCATGAACCACTATCATTAAGACAATATTGCCTTGAAAGGTCTACAACAGCTCTGGCAGGGAGGCTTGCATGTTCAGCAAACTTAGCCGTTGCTTGAGCGACAGAGGTAGCATCCTTAAATTTCATGTTCCAATTCTGCCTGCCAATATAAGAATTACCATTACCATCTCCAGGAAATGATTGCCCATGTTCCAACCTTTCATCCTTGAAACGTAAGTGGCATGAACCACTATCATCAACACAATATTGCCTTGAAAGGTCTACAACAGCTCTGGCAGGGAGGCTTGCATGTTCGGCAAACTTAGCCGCTGCTTGAGCGGCAGAGGTAGCATCCTTCAATTTCATATTCCAATTCTGCCTGCCAATAGAAGAATTACCATTACCATCTCCAGGAAATAATTGCCCATGTTCCAACCTTTCATCCTTGAAACCTTAGTGGCATGAACCACTATCATTAAGACAATATTGCCTTGAAAGGTCTACAACAGCTCTGGCAGGGAGGCTTGCATGTTCGGCAAACTTAGCCGTTGCTTGAGCGACAGAGGTAGCATCCTTAAATTTCATGTTCCAATTCTGCCTGCCAATATAAGAATTACCATTACCATCTCCAGGAAATAATTGCCCATGTTCCAACCTTTCATCCTTGAAACCTTAGTGGCATGAAGCACCATCATCAGCACAATATTGTCTTGAAAGTTCTACAACAGCTCTGGCAGCTAGGCTTGCATGCTCTGCAAACTCAGCTGTTGCTTGAGCAGTAGAGGTTGCATCCTTAAATTTCATGTTCCAATTCTGCCTGCCAACAGAAAAATTACCATTACCATCTCCAGGAAATGATTTCCCATGTTCCATCCTTTCATCCTTGAAACCTAAGTGGCATGAACCACTAGCATCAACACAATATTGCCTTGAAAGGTCTACAACAGCTCTGGCAGGGAGGCTTGCATGTTCGGCAAACTTAGCCGCTGCTTGAGAGGCAGAGGTAGCATCCTTAAATTTCATGTTCCAATTCTGCCTGCCAATAGAAGAATTACCATTACCATCTCCAGGAAATAATTGCCCATGTTCCAACCTTTCATCCTTGAAACCTTAGTGGCATGAAGCACCATCATCAGCACAATATTGTCTTGAATTTTCTACAACAACTCTGGCAGCTAAGCTTGCATGCTCTGCAAACTCAGCCATTGCTTGAGCAGCAGAGGTAGCATCCTTAAATTTCATGTTCTAATTCTACCTGCCAATAGAAAAATTACCAATACCATCCCCAGGAAATGATTGCCCATGTTCCAACCTTTCATCGTTGAAACCTAAGTGGCATGAACCACCATTATCAACACAAAATTGCCTCGAAAGTTCTACAACAGCTCTGGTAACTAGGCTTGAATGTTCTACAAACTCAGCCGTTGCTTGAGCAGCAGAGGTAGCATCCTTAAATTTCATGTTCCAATTATGCCTGCCAATAGAAAAATTACCATTACCATCCCCAGGAAATGATTGCCCATGTTCCAACCTTTCATCCTTGAAACCTAAGTGGCATGAACCCCCATTATAAACACAATATTGCCTTGAAAGTTCAACTATATCTCTGGCCGCTAGGCTTGCATGTTCTGCAAACTCTTCCCCTGCTTGAGCAGTAGAGGTAGCATCCTTAAATTTCATGTTCCAATTCTGCTTGCCAATAGAAAAATTACCATTACCATCTCCAGGAAATGATTTCCCATGTTCCAACCTTTCATCCTTGAAACCTAAGTGGCATGAACCACTATCATTAAGACAATATTGCCTTGAAAGGTCTACAACAGCTCTGGCAGGGGGGCTTGCATGTTCGGCAAACTTAGCCGTTGCTTGAGCGACAAAGGTAGCATCCTTAAATTTCATGTTCCAATTCTGCCTGCCAATAGAGAATTACCATTACCATCTCCAGGAAATAATTGCCCATGTTCCAACCTTTCATCCTTGAAACCTTAGTGGCATGAAGCACCATCATCAGCATAATATTGTCTTGAAAGTTCTACAACAGCTCTGGCAGCTAGGCTTGCATGCTCTGCAAACTCAGCCGTTGCTCGAGCAGTAGAGGTAGTATCCTTAAATTTCATGTTCCAATTCTGCCTGCCAACAGAAAAATTACCATTACCATCCCCAGGAAATGATTGCCCATGTTCCAACCTTTCATCCTTGAAACCTAAGTGGCATGAACAACAATCATCAACACAATATAGCCTTGAAAGTTCAACAACAGCTCTGGCCGCTAGACTTGCACGTTCTGCAAACTTAGTCGGTGCTTGAGCAGCAGAGGTAGCATCCTTAAATTTCATGTTCCAATTTTGCCTGCCAACAAAATAATTACCATTACCATCTCCAGGAAATGATTGCCCATGCTCCAATGTTTCATCCTTGAAACCTAAGTGGCATGAACCACCATCATCAACACAATATTGCCTCGAAAGTTCTACAACAGCTCTCGCCGCTAGACTTGCATGTTCTGCAAACTTAGTCGCTGCTTGAGCAGCAGAGGTAGCATCCTTAAATTTCATGTTCCAATTTTGCCTGCCAACAAAAAAATTACCATTACCATCTCCATGAAATGATTGCCCATGTTCCATCCTTTCATCCTTGAAACCTAAGTGGCATGAACCACTATCATCAACACAATATTGCCTTGAAAGGTCTACAACAGCTCTGGCAGGGAGGCTTGCATGTTCGGCAAACTTAGCCGCTGCTTGAGCGGCAGAGGTAGCATCCTTAAATTTCATGTTCCAATTCTGCCTGCCAATAGAATAATTACCATTACCATCTCCAGGAAATAATTGCCCATGTTCCAACCTTTCTTCCTTGAAACCTTAGTGGCATGAAGCACCATCATCAGCTCAATATTGTCTTGAAAGTTCTACAACAACTCTGGCAGCTAGGCTTGCATGCTCTGCAAACTCAGCCGTTGCTTGAGCATCAGAGGTAGCATCCTTAAATTTCATGTCCAATTCTGCCTTCCAACAAAACAATTACCATTACCATCTCCAGGAAATGATTGCCCATGCTCCAACGTTTCATCCTTGAAACCTAAGTGGCATGAACCACCATCATCAACACAATATTGCCTCGAAAGTTCTACAACAGCTCTGGTAACTAGGCTTGAATGTTCTGCAAACTCAGCCGTTGCTTGAGCAGCAGAGGTAGCATCCTTAAATTTCATGTTCCAATTATGCCTGCCAATAGAAAAATTACCATTACCATCCCCAGGAAATGATTGCCCATGTTCCAACCTTTCATCCTTGAAACCTAAGTGGCATGAACCCCCATCATCAACACAATATTGCCTTGAAAGTTCTACTATATCTCTAGCCGCTAGGCTTGCATGTTCTGCAAACTCATCCCCTGCTTGAGCAGCAGAGGTAGCATCCTTAAATTTCATGTTCCAATTCTGCTTGCCAATAGAAAAATTACCATTACCATCTCCAGGAAATGATTTCCCATGTTCCAACCTTTCATCCTTGAAACCTAAGTGGCATGAACCACTATCATTAAGACAATATTGCCTTGAAAGGTCTACAATAGCTCTGGCAGGGAGGCTTGCATGTTCGGCAAACTTAGCCGTTGCTTGAGCGACAGAGGTAGCATCCTTAAATTTCATGTTCCAATTCTGCCTGCCAATAGAGAATTACCATTACCATCTCCAGGAAATAATTGCCCATGTTCCAACCTTTCATCCTTGAAACCTTAGTGGCATGAAGCACCATCATTAGCACAATATTGTCTTGAAAGTTCTACAACAGCTCTGGCAGCTAGGCTTGCATGCTCTGCAAACTCAGCCGTTGCTCGAGCAGCAGAGGTAGCATCCTTAAATTTCATGTTCCAATTATGCCTGCCAATAGAAATATTACCATTACCATCCCCAGGAAATGATTGCCCATGTTCCAACCTTTCATCCTTGAAACCTAAGTGGCATGAACCCCCATCATCAACACAATATTGCCTTGAAAGTTCTACTATATCTCTAGCCGCTAGGCTTGCATGTTCTGCAAACTCATCCCCTGCTTGAGCAGCAGAGGTAGCATCCTTAAATTTCATGTTCCAATTCTGCTTGCCAATAGAAAAATTACCATTACCATCTCCAGGAAATGATTTCCCATGTTCCAACCTTTCATCCTTGAAACCTAAGTGGCATGAACCACTATCATTAAGACAATATTGCCTTGAAAGGTCTACAATAGCTCTGGCAGGGAGGCTTGCATGTTCGGCAAACTTAGCCGTTGCTTGAGCGACAGAGGTAGCATCCTTAAATTTCATGTTCCAATTCTGCCTGCCAATAGAGAATTACCATTACCATCTCCAGGAAATAATTGCCCATGTTCCAACCTTTCATCCTTGAAACCTTAGTGGCATGAAGCACCATCATTAGCACAATATTGTCTTGAAAGTTCTACAACAGCTCTGGCAGCTAGGCTTGCATGCTCTGCAAACTCAGCCGTTGCTCGAGCAGTAGAGGTAGCATCCTTAAATTTCATGTTCCAATTCTGCCTGCCAACAGAAAAATTACCATTACCATCCCCAGGAAATGATTGCCCATGTTCCAACCTTTCATCCTTGAAACCTAAGTGGCATGAACCACAATCATCAACAAAATATAGCCTTGAAAGTTCAACAACAGCTCTGGCCGCTAGACTTGCACGTTCTGCAAACTTAGTCGGTGCTTGAGCAGCAGAGGTAGCATCCTTAAATTTCATGTTCCAATTTTGCCTGCCAACAAAATAATTTCCATTACCATCTCCAGGAAATGATTGCCCATGCTCCAATGTTTCATCCTTGAAACCTAAGTGGCATGAACCACCATCATCAACACAATATTGCCTCGAAAGTTCTACAACAGCTCTGGTAACTAGGCTTGAATGTTCTGCAATCTCAGCCGTTGCTTGAGCAGCAGAGGTAGCATCCTTAAATTTCATGTTCCAATTATGCCTGCCAATAGAAATATTACCATTACCATCCCCAGGAAATGATTGCCCATGTTCCAACCTTTCATCCTTGAAACCTAAGTGGCATGAACCCCCATCATCAACACAATATTGCCTTGAAAGTTCTACTATATCTCTAGCCGCTAGGCTTGCATGTTCTGCAAACTCATCCCCTGCTTGAGCAGCAGAGGTAGCATCCTTAAATTTCATGTTCCAATTCTGCTTGCCAATAGAAAAATTACCATTACCATCTCCAGGAAATGATTTCCCATGTTCCAACCTTTCATCCTTGAAACCTAAGTGGCATGAACCACTATCATTAAGACAATATTGCCTTGAAAGGTCTACAATAGCTCTGGCAGGGAGGCTTGCATGTTTGGCAAACTTAGCCGTTGCTTGAGCGACAGAGGTAGCATCCTTAAATTTCATGTTCCAATTCTGCCTGCCAATAGAGAATTACCATTACCATCTCCAGGAAATAATTGCCCATGTTCCAACCTTTCATCCTTGAAACCTTAGTGGCATGAAGCACCATCATTAGCACAATATTGTCTTGAAAGTTCTACAACAGCTCTGGCAGCTAGGCTTGCATGCTCTGCAAACTCAGCCGTTGCTCGAGCAGTAGAGGTAGCATCCTTAAATTTCATGTTCCAATTCTGCCTGCCAACAGAAAAATTACCATTACCATCCCCAGGAAATGATTGCCCATGTTCCAACCTTTCATCCTTGAAACCTAAGTGGCTTGAACCACAATCATCAACACAATATAGCCTTGAAAGTTCAACAACAGCTCTGGCCGCTAGACTTGCATGTTCTGCAAACTTAGTCGCTGCTTGAGCAGTAGAGGCAGCATCCTTAAATTTCATGTTCCAATTTTGCCTGCCAATAGAAAAATTACCATTACCATCTCCAGGAAATGATTTCCCATGTTCCAACCTTTCATCCTTGAAACCTAAGTGGCATGAACCACTATCATTAAGACAATATTGCCTCGAAAGGTCTACAACAGCTCTGGCAGGGAGGCTTGCATGTTCGGCAAACTTAGCCGTTGCTTGAGCGACAGAGGTAGCATCCTTAAATTTCATGTTCCAATTCTGCCTGCCAATAGAGAATTACCATTACCATCTCCAGGAAATAATTGCCCATGTTCCAACCTTTTATCCTTGAAACCTTAGTGGCATAAAGCACCATCATTAGCACAATATTGTCTTGAAAGTTCTACAACAGCTCTGGCAGCTAGGCTTGCATGCTCTGCAAACTCAGCCGTTGCTCGAGCAGTAGAGGTAGCATCCTTAAATTTCATGTTCCAATTCTGCCTGCCAACAGAAAAATTACCATTACCATCCCCAGGAAATGATTGCCCATGTTCCAACCTTTCATCCTTGAAACCTAAGTGGCATGAACCACAATCATCAACAAAATATAGCCTTGAAAGTTCAACAACAGCTCTGGCCGCTAGACTTGCACGTTCTGCAAACTTAGTCGGTGCTTGAGCAGCAGAGGTAGCATCCTTAAATTTCATGTTCCAATTTTGCCTGCCAACAAAATAATTTCCATTACCATCTCCAGGAAATGATTGCCCATGCTCCAATGTTTTATCCTTGAAACCTAAGTGGCATGAACCACCATCATCAACACAATATTGCCTCGAAAGTTCTACAACAGCTCTGGCCGCTAGACTTGCATGTTCTGCAAACTTAGTCGCTGCTTGAGCAGCAGAGGTAGCATCCTTAAATTTCATGTTCCAATTTTGCCTGCCAACAAAAAAATTACCATTACCATCTCCAGGAAATGATTGCCCATGTTCCATCCTTTCATCCTTGAAACCTAAGTGGCATGAACCACTATCATCAACACAATATTGCCTTGAAAGGTCTACAACAGCTCTGGCAGGGAGGCTTGCATGTTCGGCAAACTCAGCCGTTGCTCGAGCAGTAGAGGTAGCATCCTTAAATTTCATGTTCCAATTCTGCCTGCCAACAGAAAAATTACCATTACCATCCCCAGGAAATGATTACCCATTTTCCAACCTTTCATCCTTGAAACCTAAGTGGCATGAACCACAATCATCAACACATTATAGCCTTGAAAGTTCAACAACAGCTCTGGCCGCTAGACTTGCAGGTTCTGCAAACTTAGTCGCTGCTTGAGCAGCAGAGGTAGCATCCTTAAATTTCATGTTCCTATTTTGCCTGCCAACAAAACAATTACCATTACCATCTCCAGGAAATGATTGCCCATGCTCCAACGTTTCATCCTTGAAACCTAAGTGGCATGAACCACCATCATCAACACAATATTGCCTCGAAAGTTCTACAACAGCTCTGGTATCTAGGCTTGAATGTTCTGCAAACTCAGCCGTTGCTTGAGCAGCAGAGGTAGCATCCTTAAATTTCATGTTCCAATTATGCCTGCCAATAGAAAAATTACCATTACCATCCCCAGGAAATGATTGCCCATGTTCCAACCTTTCATCCTTGAAACCTAAGTGGCATGAACCCCCATCATCAACACAATATTGCCTTGAAAGTTCTACTATATCTCTAGCCGCTAGGCTTGCATGTTCTGCAAACTCATCCCCTGCTTGAGCAGCAGAGGTAGCATCCTTAAATTTCATGTTCCAATTCTGCTTGCCAATAGAAAAATTACCATTACCATCTCCAGGAAATGATTTCCCATGTTCCAACCTTTCATCCTTGAAACCTAAGTGGCATGAACCACTATCATTAAGACAATATTGCCTTGAAAGGTCTACAACAGCTCTGGCAGGGAGGCTTGCATGTTCGGCAAACTTAGCGGTTGCTTGAGCGACAGAGGTAGCATCCTTAAATTTCATGTTCCAATTCTGCCTGCCAATAGAGAATTACCATTCCCATCTCCAGGAAATAATTGCCCATGTTCCAACCTTTCATCCTTGAAACCTTAGTGGCATGAAGCACCATCATTAGCACAATATTGTCTTGAAAGTTCTACAACAGCTCTGGCAGCTAGGCTTGCATGCTCTGCAAACTCAGCCGTTGCTCGAGCAGTAGAGGTAGCATCCTTAAATTTCATGTTCCAATTCTGCCTGCCAACAGAAAAATTACCATTACCATCGCCAGGAAATGATTGCCCATGTTCCAACCTTTCATCCTTGAAACCTAAGTGGCATGAACCACAATCATCAACACAATATAGCCTTGAAAGTTCAACAATAGCTCTGGCCGCTAGACTTGCATGTTCTGCAAACTTAGTCGCTGCTTGAGCAGTAGAGGTAGCATCCTTAAATTTCATGTTCCAATTTTGCCTGCCAATAGAAAAATTACCATTACCATCTCCAGGAAATGATTTCCCATGTTCCAACCTTTCATCCTTGAAACCTAAGTGGCATGAACCACTATCATTAAGACAATATTGCCTTGAAAGGTCTACAACAGCTCTGGCAGGGAGGCTTGCATGTTCGGCAAACTTAGCCGTTGCTTGAGCGACAGAGGTAGCATCCTTAAATTTCATGTTCCAATTCTGCCTGCCAATAGAGAATTACCATTACCATCTCCAGGAAATAATTGCCCATGTTCCAACCTTTCATCCTTGAAACCTTAGTGGCATGAAGCACCATCATTAGCACAATATTGTCTTGAAAGTTCTACAACAGCTCTGGCAGCTAGGCTTGCATGCTCTGCAAACTCAGCCGGTGCTCGAGCAGTAGAGGTAGCATCCTTAAATTTCATGTTCCAATTCTGCCTGCCAACAGAAAAATTACCATTACCATCCCCAGGAAATGATTGCCCATGTTCCAACCTTTCATCCTTGAAACCTAAGTGGCATGAACCACAATCATCAACACAATATAGCCTTGAAAGTTCAACAACAGCTCTGGCCGCTAGACTGGCATGTTCTGCAAACTTAGTCGCTGCTTGAGCAGCAGAGGTAGCATCCTTAAATTTCATGTTCCAATTTTGCCTGCCAACAAAACAATTACCATTACCATCTCCAGGAAATGATTGCCCATGTTCCATCCTTTCATCCTTGAAACCTAAGTGGCATGAACCACTATCATCAACACAATATTGCCTTGAAAGGTCTACAACAGCTCTGGCAGGGAGGCTTGCATGTTCGGCAAACTTAGCCGCTGCTTGAGCGGCAGAGGTAGCATCCTTAAATTTCATGTTCCAATTCTGCCTGCCAATAGAATAATTACCATTACCATCTCCAGGAAATAATTGCCCATGTTCCAACCTTTCATCCTTGAAACCTTAGTGGCATGAAGCACCATCATCAGCTCAATATTGTCTTGAAAGTTCTACAACAGCTCTGGCAGCTAGGCTTGCATGCTCTGCAAACTCAGCCGTTGCTCGAGCAGTAGAGGTAGCATCCTTAAATTTCATGTTCCAATTCTGCCTGCCAACAGAAAAATTACCATTACCATCACCAGGAAATGATTGCCCATGTTCCAACCTTTCATCCTTGAAACCTAAGTGGCATGAACCACAATCATCAACACAATATAGCCTTGAAAGTTCAACAACAGCTCTGGCCGCTAGACTTGCATGTTCTGCAAACTTAGTCGCTGCTTGAGCAGTAGAGGTAGCATCCTTAAATTTCATGTTCCAATTTTGCCTGCCAATAGAAAAATTACCATTACCATCTCCAGGAAATGATTTCCCATGTTCCAACCTTTCATCCTTGAAACCTAAGTGGCATGAACCACTATCATTAAGACAATATTGCCTTGAAAGGTCTACAACAGCTCTGGCAGGGAGGCTTGCATGTTCGGCAAACTTAGCCGTTGCTTGAGCGACAGAGGTAGCATCCTTAAATTTCATGTTCCAATTCTGCCTGCCAATAGAGAATTACCATTACCATCTCCAGGAAATAATTGCCCATGTTCCAACCTTTCATCCTTGAAACCTTAGTGGCATGAAGCACCATCATTAGCACAATATTGTCTTGAAAGTTCTACAACAGCTCTGGCAGCTAGGCTTGCATGCTCTGCAAACTCAGCCGTTGCTCGAGCAGTAGAGGTAGCATCCTTAAATTTCATGTTCCAATTCTGCCTGCCAACAGAAAAATTACCATTACCATCCCCAGGAAATGATTGCCCATGTTCCAACCTTTCATCCTTGAAACCTAAGTGGCATGAACCACAATCATCAACACAATATAGCCTTGAAAGTTCAACAACAGCTCTGGCCGCTAGACTTGCACGTTCTGCAAACTTAGTCGGTGCTTGAGCAGCAGAGGTAGCATCCTTAAATTTCATGTTCCAATTTTGCCTGCCAACAAAATAATTACCATTACCATCTCCAGGAAATGATTGCCCATGCTCCAATGTTTCATCCTTGAAACCTAAGTGGCATGAACCACCATCATCAACACAATATTGCCTCGAAAGTTCTACAACAGCTCTGGTCGCTAGACTTGCATGTTCTGCAAACTTAGTCGCTGCTTAAGCAGCAGAGGTAGCATCCTTAAATTTCATGTTCCAATTTTGCCTGCCAACAAAAAAATTACCATTACCATCTCCAAGAAATGATTGCCCATGTTCCATCCTTTCATCCTTGAAACTTAAGTGGCATGAACCACTATCATCAACACAATATTGCCTTGAAAGGTCTACAACAGTTCTGGCAGGGAGGCTTGCATGTTCGGCAAACTTAGCCGCTGCTTGAGCGGCAGAGGTAGCATCCTTAAATTTCATGTTCCAATTCTGCCTGCCAATAGAATAATTACCATTACCATCTCCAGGAAATAATTGCCCATGTTCCAACCTTTCATCCTTGAAACCTTAGTGGCATGAAGTACCATCATCAGCTCAATATTGTCTTGAAAGTTCTACAACAACTCTGGCAGCTAGGCTTGCATGCTCTGCAAACTCAGCCGTTGCTTGAGCATCAGAGGTAGCATCCTTAAATTTCATGTCCAATTCTGCCTGCCAACAGAAAAATTACCATTACCATCCCCAGGAAATGATTACCCATTTTCCAACCTTTCATCCTTGAAACCTAAGTGGCATGAACCACAATCATCAACACATTATAGCCTTGAAAGTTCAACAACAGCTCTGGCCGCTAGACTTGCAGGTTCTGCAAACTTAGTCGCTGCTTGAGCAGCAGAGGTAGCATCCTTAAATTTCATGTTCCTATTTTGCCTGCCAACAAAACAATTACCATTACCATCTCCAGGAAATGATTGCCCATGCTCCAACGTTTCATCCTTGAAACCTAAGTGGCATGAACCACCATCATCAACACAATATTGCCTTGAAAGTTCTACTATATCTCTAGCCGCTAGGCTTGCATGTTCTGCAAACTCATCCCCTGCTTGAGCAGCAGAGGTAGCATCCTTAAATTTCATGTTCCAATTCTGCTTGCCAATAGAAAAATTACCATTACCATCTCCAGGAAATGATTTCCCATGTTCCAACCTTTCATCCTTGAAACCTAAGTGGCATGAACCACTATCATTAAGACAATATTGCCTTGAAAGGTCTACAACAGCTCTGGCAGGGAGGCTTGCATGTTCGGCAAACTTAGCAGTTGCTTGAGCGACAGAGGTAGCATCCTTAAATTTCATGTTCCAATTCTGCCTGCCAATAGAGAATTACCATTACCATCTCCAGGAAATAATTGCCCATGTTCCAACCTTTCATCCTTGAAACCTTAGTGGCATGAAGCACCATCATTAGCACAATATTGTCTTGAAAGTTCTACAACAGCTCTGGCAGCTAGGCTTGCATGCTCTGCAAACTCAGCCGTTGCTCGAGCAGTAGAGGTAGCATCCTTAAATTTCATGTTCCAATTCTGCCTGCCAACAGAAAAATTACCATTACCATCCCCAGGAAATGATTGCCCATGTTCCAACCTTTCATCCTTGAAACCTAAGTGGCATGAACCACAATCATCAACACAATATAGCCTTGAAAGTTCAACAACAGCTCTGGCCGCTAGACCTGCACGTTCTGCAAACTTAGTCGGTGCTTGAGCAGCAGAGGTAGCATCCTTAAATTTCATGTTCCAATTTTGCCTGCCAACAAAATAATTACCATTACCATCTCCAGGAAATGATTGCCCATGCTCCAATGTTTCATCCTTGAAACCTAAGTGGCATGAACCACCATCATCAACACAATATTGCCTCGAAAGTTCTACAACAGCTCTGGCCGCTAGACTTGCATGTTCTGCAAACTTAGTCGCTGCTTGAGCAGCAGAGGTAGCATCCTTAAATTTCATGTTCCAATTTTGCCTGCCAACAAAAAAATTACCATTACCATCTCCAGGAAATGATTGCCCATGCTCCAACGTTTCATCCTTGAAACCTAAGTGGCATGAACCACCATCATCAACACAATATTGCCTCGAAAGTTCTACAACAGCTCTGGCCGCTAGACTTGCATGTTCTGCAAACTTAGTCGCTGCTTGAGCAGCAGAGGTAGCATCCTTAAATTTCATGTTCCAATTTTGCCTGCCAACAAAAAAATTACCATTACCATCTCCAGGAAATGATTGCCCACGTTCCATCCTTTCATCCTTGAAACCTAAGTGGCATGAACCACTATCATCAACACAATATTGCCTTGAAAGGTCTACAACAGCTCTGGCAGGGAGGCTTGCATGTTCGGCAAACTTAGCCGCTACTTGAGCGGCAGAGGTAGCATCCTTAAATTTCATGTTCCAATTCTGCCTGCCAATAGAATAATTACCATTACCATCTCCAGGAAATAATTGCCCATGTTCCAACCTTTCATCCTTGAAACCTTAGTGGCATGAAGCACCATCATCAGCTCAATATTGTCTTGAAAGTTCTACAACATCTCTGGCAGCTAGGCTTGCATGCTCTGCAAACTAAGCCGTTGCGTGAGTAGCAGAGGTAGCATCCTTAAATTTCATGTTCCAATTCTGCCTGCCAACAGAAAAATTACCATTACCATCCCCAGGAAATGATTGCCCATGTTCCAACCTTTCATCCTTAAAACCTAAGTGGCATGAACCACAATCATCAACACAATACAGCCTTGAAAGTTCAACAACAGCTCTGGCCGCTAGACTTGCATGTTCTGCAAACTTAGTCGCTGCTTGAGCAGCAGAGGTAGCATCCTTAAATTTCATGTTCCAATTTTGCCTGCCAACAAAAAAATTACCATTACCATCTCCAGGAAATGATTTCCCATGCTCCAACGTTTCATCCTTGAAACCTAAGTGGCATGAACCACCATCATCAACACAATATTGCCTCGAAAGTTCTACAACGGCTCTGGTTGCTAGGCTTGAATGTTCTGCAAACTCAGCCGTTGCTTGAGTAGCAGAGGTAGCATCCTAAAATTTCATGTTCCAATTACGCCTGCCAGTAGAAAAATTACCATTACCATCCCCAGGAAATGATTGCCCATGTTCCAACCTTTCATCCTTGAAACCTAAGTGGCATGAACCACCATCATCAACACAATATTGCCTTGAAAGTTCTACTATATCTCTGGCCGCTAGGCTTGCATGTTCTGCAAACTCATCGCCTGCTTGAGCAGTAGAGGTAGCATCCTTAAATTTCATGTTCCAATTCTGCCTGCCAATAGAAGAATTACCATTACCATCTCCAGGAAATGCTTGCCCATGTTCCAACCTTTCATCCTTGAAACCTAAGTGGCATGAACCACTATCATTAACACAATATTGCCTTGAAAGGTCTACAACAGCTCTGGCAGCTAGGCTTGCATGCTCTGCAAACTCAGCCGTTGCTTGAGCAGCAGAGGTTACATCCTTAAATTTCATGTTCCAACTCTTCCTGCCAACAGAAAAAATACCATTACCATCTCCAGGAAATGATTGTCCATGTTCCAACCTTTCATCCTTGAAACCTAAGTGACATGAACCACCATCATCAACACAATATTTCCTTGAAATTTCTACTATATCTCTGGCCGCTAGGCTTGCATGTACTACAAACTCATCCCCTGCTTGAGCAGCAGAGGTAGCATCCTTAAATTTCATGTTCCAATTCTGCCTGCCAACAGAAAAATTACCATTACCATCTCCAAGAAATGATTGCCCATGTTCCAACCTTTCATTCTTGAAACCTAAGTGGCATAAACCACTATCATCAACACAATATTGCCTTGAAAGGTCTACAACAGCTCTGGCAGGGAGGCTTGCATGTTCGGCAAATTTAGCCGCTGCTTGAGAGGCAGAGGTAGCATCCTTAAATTTCATGTTCCAATTCTGCCTGCCAATAGAAGAATTACCATTACCATCTCCAGGAAATGATTGCCCATGTTCCAAACTTTCATCCTTGAAACCTTAGTGGCATGAAGCACCATCATCAGCACAATATTGTCTTGAAAGTTCTACAACATCTCTGGCAGCTAGGCTTGCATGCTCTGCAAACTCAGCCGTTGCTTGAGCAGTAGAGGTAGCATCCTTAAATTTCATGTTCCAATTCTGCCTGCCAATAGAAAAATTACCATTACCATCCCCAAGAAATGATTGCCCATGTTCCAACCTTTCATCCTTGAAACCTAAGTGGCATGAACAACAATCATCAACACAATATAGCCTTGAAAGTTCAACAACAGCTCTGGCCGCTATACTTGCATGTTCTGCTAACTTAGTCGCTGCTTGAGCAGCAGAGGTAGCATCCTTAAATTTCATGTTCCAATTCTGCCTGCCAATAGAAGAATTACCATTACCATCTCCAGGAAATGCTTGCCCATGTTCCAACCTTTCATCCTTGAAACCTAAGTGGCATGAACCACTATCATTAACACAATATTGCCTTGAAAGGTCTACAACAGCTCTGGCAGCTAGGCTTGCAGGCTCTGCAAACTCAGCCGTTGCTTGAGCAGCAGAGGTTACATCCTTAAATTTCATGTTCCAACTCTGCCTGCCAACAGAAAAAATACCATTACCATCTCCAAGAAATGATTGCCCATGTTCCAACCTTTCATTCTTGAAACCTAAGTGGCATAAACCACTATCATCAACACAATATTGCCTTGAAAGGTCTACAACAGCTCTGGCAGGGAGGCTTGCATGTTCGGCAAATTTAGCCGCTGCTTGAGAGGCAGAGGTAGCATCCTTAAATTTCATGTTCCAATTCTGCCTGCCAATAGAAGAATTACCATTACCATCTCCAGGAAATGATTGCCCATGTTCCAAACTTTCATCCTTGAAACCTTAGTGGCATGAAGCACCATCATCAGCACAATATTGTCTTGAAAGTTCTACAACATCTCTGGCAGCTAGGCTTGCATGCTCTGCAAACTCAGCCGTTGCTTGAGCAGTAGAGGTAGCATCCTTAAATTTCATGTTCCAATTCTGCCTGCCAATAGAAAAATTACCATTACCATCCCCAAGAAATGATTGCCCATGTTCCAACCTTTCATCCTTGAAACCTAAGTGGCATGAACAACAATCATCAACACAATATAGCCTTGAAAGTTCAACAACAGCTCTGGCCGCTATACTTGCATGTTCTGCTAACTTAGTCGCTGCTTGAGCAGCAGAGGTAGCATCCTTAAATTTCATGTTCCAATTCTGCCTGCCAATAGAAGAATTACCATTACCATCTCCAGGAAATGCTTGCCCATGTTCCAACCTTTCATCCTTGAAACCTAAGTGGCATGAACCACTATCATTAACACAATATTGCCTTGAAAGGTCTACAACAGCTCTGGCAGCTAGGCTTGCAGGCTCTGCAAACTCAGCCGTTGCTTGAGCAGCAGAGGTTACATCCTTAAATTTCATGTTCCAACTCTGCCTGCCAACAGAAAAAATACCATTACCATCTCCAGGAAATGATTGTCCATGTTCCAACCTTTCATCCTTGAAACCTAAGTGACATGAACCACCATCATCAACACAATATTTCCTTGAAAGTTCTACTATATCTCTGGCCGCTAGGCTTGCATGTACTACAAACTCATCCCCTGCTTGAGCAACAGAGGTAGCATCCTTAAATTTCATGTTCCAATTCTGCCTGCCAACAGAAAAATTACCATTACCATCTCCAAGAAATGATTGCCCATGTTCCAACCTTTCATTCTTGAAACCTAAGTGGCATAAACCACTATCATCAACACAATATTGCCTTGAAAGGTCTACAACAGCTCTGGCAGGGAGGCTTGCATGTTCGGCAAATTTAGCCGCTGCTTGAGAGGCAGAGGTAGCATCCTTAAATTTCATGTTCCAATTCTGCCTGCCAATAGAAGAATTACCATTACCATCTCCAGGAAATGATTGCCCATGTTCCAACCTTTCATCCTTGAAACCTTAGTGGCATGAAGCACCATCATCAGCACAATATTGTCTTGAAAGTTCTACAACAGCTCTGGCAGCTAGGCTTGCATGCTCTGCAAACTCAGCCGTTGCTTGAGCAGCAGAGGTAGCATCCTTAAATTTCATGTTCCAATTCTGCCTGCCAACAGAAAAATTACCATTACCATCCCCAGGAAATGATTGCCCATGTTCCAACCTTTCATCGTTGAAACCTAAGTGGCATGAACCACAATCATCAAAACAATATAGCCTTGAAAGTTCAACAACAGCTCTGGCCGCTAGGCTTGCATGTTCTGCAAACTTAGTCGCTGCTTGAGCAGCAGAGGTAGCATCCTTAACTTTTATGTTCCAATTTTGCCTGCCAATAAAACAATTACCATTACCATCCCCAGGAAATGATTGCCCATGTTCCAACCTTTCATCCTTGAAACCTAAGTGGCATGAACCACCATCATCAACACAATATTGCCTTTAAAGTTCTACAACAGCTCTGGCAGCTAGGCTTGAATGTTCTGCAAACTTAGTCGCTGCTTGAGCAGCAGAGGTAGCATCCTTAACTTTCATGTTCCAATTTTGCCTGCCAATAAAAAAATTACCATTACCATCCCCAGGAAATGATTGCCCATGTTCCAACCTTTCATCCTTGAAACCTAAGTGGCATGAACCTCAATCATCAACACAATATAGCCTTGAAAGTTCAACAACAGCTCTGGCCGCTAGACTTGCATGTTCTGCAAACTTAGTCGCTGCTTGAGCAGCAGGGGTAGCATCCTTAAATTTCATGTTCCAATTTTGCCTGCCAACAAAAAAATTACCATTACCATCTCCAGGAAATGATTGCCCATGCTCCAACGTTTCATCCTTGAAACCTAAGTGGCATGAACAGCAATCATCAACACAATATTGCCTCGAAAGTTCTACAACAGCTCTGGTAGCTAGGCTTGCATGTTCTGCAAACTCAGCCGTTGCTTGAGCAGCAAAGGTAGCATCCTTAAATTTCATGTTCCAATTATGCCTGCCAACAGAAAAAATACCATTACCATCCCTAAGAAATGATTGCCCATGTTCCAACCTTTCATCCTTGAAACCTAAGTGGCATGAACAACAATCATCAACACAATATTGCCTTGAAAGATCTACAACAGCTCTGGCAGCTAGGCTTGCATGTTCTACAAACTCATCCTCTGCTTCAGCAGTAGTGGTAGCATCCTTAAATTTCATGTTCCAATTCTGCCTGCCAACAAAAAAATTTCCATTACCATCTCTAGGAAATGATTGCCCATTTTCCAACCTTTCATCCTTGAAAACTAAGTGGCATGAACCACCATCATCAACACAATATTGCCTTGAAAGTTCAACTTTATCTCTGTAAGCTAGGCTCGCGAGTTCTGCAAAATCAGTCGCTGCTTGAGCAGCAGAGGTAGCATCCTTAAATGTCATGTTCCAATTCTGCCTGCCAAAAGAAAAATTACCATTACCATCTCTAGGAAATGATTGCCCATGTTCCAACGTTTCATCCTTGAAACCTATGTGGCATGAACCACCATCATAAACACAATATTGCCTTGAAAGTTCTACAACAGCTCTGGCAGCTAGGCTTGCATGCTCTGCAAATTAAGTCGTTGCTTGAGCAGCAGAGGTAGCATCCTTAAATTTCATGTTCCAATTCTGCCTGCCAACAGAAAAATTACCATTACCATCCCCAGGAAATGATTGCCCATGTTCCAACGTTTCATCCTTGAAATCTAAGTGGCATGAACCACCATCATCAACACAATATTGCCTCAAAATTTCTACAACAGCTCTAGTAGCTAGGCTTGCATGTTCTGCAAACTCAGCCGTTGCTTGAGCAGCAAAGGGAGCATCCTTAAATTTCATGTTCCAATTATGCCTGCCAACAGAAAAATTACCATTACCATCCCCAGGAAATTATTGCCCATGTTCCAACCTTTCATCCTTGAAACCTAAATGGCATGAACAACAATCATCAACATAATATTGCCTTGAAAGATCAACAACAACTCTGGCAGCTAGGCTTGCATGTTCTACAAACTCATCCTCTACTTGAACAGCAGTGGTAGCATCCTTAAATTTCATGTTCCAATTCTGCCTGCCAACAAAAATATTACCATTACCATCTCTAGGAAATTATTGCCCATTTCCCAACCTTTCATCCTTGAAAACTAAGTGGCATGAGCCACCATCATCAACACAATATTGCCTCGAAAGTTCTACAACAGCTTTGGTAGCTAGGCTTGCATGTTCTGCAAACTCAGCCGCTGCTTGAGTAGCAGAGGTAGCATCCTTAAATTTCACGTTCCAATTCTGCCTGCCAACAGAAAATTTACCATTACCATCCCCAGGAAATGATTGCCCATGTTCCAACCTTTCATCCTTGAAACCTAATTGGCATGAACCACCATCATAAACACAATATTGCCTTGAAAGTTCTACAACATCTCTGGCAGCTAGGCTTGCATGCTCTGCAAACTAAGCCGTTGCGTGAGTAGCAGAGGTAGCATCCTTAAATTTCATGTTCCAATTCTGCCTGCCAACAGAAAAATTACCATTACCATCCCCAGGAAATTATTGCCCATGTTCCAACCTTTCATCCTTGAAACCTAAGTGGCATGAACCACAATCATAAAAACAATATAGCCTTGAAAGTTCAACAACAGCTCTGGCCGCTAGGCTTGCATGTTCTGCAAACTTAGTTGTTGCTTGAGCAGTAGAGGTAGCATCCTTAACTTTCATGTTCCAATTTTGCCTGCCAACAAAAAAATTACCATTACCATCTCCAGGAAATGATTGCCCATGCTCCAACGTTTCATCCTTGAAACCTAAGTGGCATGAACCACCGTCATCAACACAATATTGCCTCGAAAGTTCTACAACAGCTCTGGTAGCTAGGCTTGCATGTTCTGCAAACTCAGCCGCTGCTTGAGCAGCAGAGGTAGCATCCTTAAATTTCATGTTCCAATTCTGCCTGCCAACAGAAAATTTACCATTACCATCCCCAGGAAATGATTGCCCATGTTCCAACCTTTCATCCTTGAAACCTAAGTGGCATGAACCACAATCATCAACACAATATTGCCTTGAAAGATCTACAACAGCTCTGGCACCTAGGCTTGCATGTTCTACAAACTCACCCTCTGCTTGAGCAGTAGTGGTAGTATCCTTAAATTTAATGTTCCAATTCTGCCTGCCAACAGAAAAATTACCATTACCATCTCTAGGAAATGATTGCCCATTTTTCAACCTTTCATCCTTGAAAACTAAGTGGCATGAACCACCATAATCAATACAATATTGCCTTGAAAGTTCTACTTTATCTCTGTCAGCTAGGCTCGCGTGTAATGCAAACTCAATCGCTGCTTGAGCAGCAGAGGTAGCATCCTTAAAATTCATGTTCCAATTAATTCTTCCAACAGAAAAATTACCATTACCATCTCTAGGAAATGATTGCCCATGTTCCAACGTTTCATCCTTGAAACCTAAGTGGCATGAATCGCCATCATCAACACAATATTGCCTTGAAAGTTCTACCACAGCTCTGGCAGCTAGGCTTGCATGTTCTGCAAGCTCAGCCGCTGCTTGAGCAGCAGAGGTAGCATCCTTAAATTTCATGTTCCAATTCTGCCTGCCAACAGAAAATTTACCATTACCATCCCCAGGAAATGATTGCCCATGTTCCAACCTTTCATCCTTGAAACCTAAGTGGCATGAACCACAATCATCAACACAATATTGCCTTGAAAGATCTACAACAGCTCTGGCACCTAGGCTTGCATATTCTACAAACTCATCCTCTGCTTGAGCAGTAGTGGTAGTATCAATAAATTTCAAAATCCAATTCTGCCTGCCAACAGAAAAATTACCATTACCATCTCTAGGAAATGATTGCCCATTTTCCAACCTTTCATCCTTGAAAACTAAGTGGCATGAACCACCATAATCAACACAATATTGCCTTGAAAGTTCTACTTTATCTCTGTCAGCTAGGCTCGCGTGTTATGCAAACTCAGTCGCTGCTTGAGCAGTAGAGGTAGCATCCTTAAAATTCATGTTCCAATTAATTCTTCCAACAGAAAAATTACCATTACCATCTCTAGGAAATGATTGCCCATGTTCCAACGTTTCATCCTTGAAACCTAAGTGGCATGAACCACCATCTTCAACACAATATTGCATTAAAAGTTCTGCAACAGCTCTGGCACCTAGGTTTGCATGCTCTGCAAAGTCAGTCGCTTCTTGAGCAGCAGAGGTAGCATCCTTAAATTTCATGTTCCAATTCTGCCTGCCAACAGAAAAATTACCATTACCATCCCCAGGAAATGATTGCCCATGTTCCAACCTTTCATCCTTGAAACCTAAGTGGCATGAACCACATTCATCAACACAATATTGCCTTGAAAGTTCTACAACAGCTCTGGCAACTAGGCTTGCATGTTCTACAAACTCATCCTCTACTTGAGCAGCAGTGGTAGCATCCTTAAATTTCATGTTCCAATTCTGCCTGCCAACAAAAAAATTACCATTACCATCTCTAGGAAATTATTGCCCATTTCCCAACCTTTCATCCTTGAAAACTAAGTGGCATGAGCCACCATCATCAACACAATATTGCCTCGAAAGTTCTACAACAGCTTTGGTAGCTAGGCTTGCATGTTCTGCAAACTCAGCCGCTGCTTGAGTAGTAGAGGTAGCATCCTTAAATTTCACGTTCCTATTCTGCCTGCCAACAGAAAAATTACCATTACCATCTCTAGGAAATGATTGCCCATGTTCCAACGTTTCATCCTTGAAACCTAAGTGGCATGAACCACCATCATCAACACAATATTGCCTTGAAAGTTCTACAACAGCTCTGGCAGCTAGGCTTGCATGTTCTGCAAGCTCAGCCGCTGCTTGAGCAGCAGAGGTAGCATCCTTAAATTTCATGTTCCAATTCTGCCTGCCAACAGAAAATTTACCATTACCATCCCCAGGAAATGATTGCCCATGTTCCAACCTTTCATCCTTGAAACCTAAGTGGCATGAACCACAATCATCAATACAATATTGCCTTGAAAGATCTACAACAGCTCTGGCACCTAGGCTTGCATGTTCTACAAACTCATCCTCTGCTTGAGCAGTAGTGGTAGTATCCTTAAATTTCATGTTCCAATTCTGCCTGCCAACAGAAAAATTACCATTACCATCTCTAGGAAATGATTGCCCATTTTCCAACCTTTCATCCTTGAAAACTAAGTGGCATGAACCACCATAATCAACACAATATTGCCTTGAAAGTTCTACTTTATCTCTGTCAGCTAGGCTCGCGTGTTATGCAAACTCAGTCGCTGCTTGAGCAGCAGAGGTAGCATCCTTAAAATTCATGTTCCAATTAATTCTTCCAACAGAAAAATTACCATTACCATCTCTAGGAAATGATTGCCCATGTTCCAACGTTTCATCCTTGAAACCTAAGTGGCATGAACCACCATCATCAACACAATATTGCCTTGAAAGTTCTACAACAGCTCTGGCAGCTAGGCTTGCATGTTCAGCAAGCTCAGCCGCTGCTTGAGCAGCAGAGGTAGCATCCTTAAATTTCATGTTCCAATTCTGCCTGCCAACAGAAAAATTACCATTACCATCCCCAGGAAATGATTGCCCCTGTTCCAACCTTTCATCCTTGAAACCTAAGTGGCATGAACCACAATCATAAAAACAATATAACCTTGAAAGTTCAACAACAGCTCTGGCCGCTAGGCTTGCATGTTCTGCAAACTTAGTTGCTGCTTGAGCAGCAGAGGTAGCATCCTTAACTTTCATGTTCCAATTTTGCCTGCCAACAAAAAAATTACCATTACCATCTCCAGGAAATGATTGCCCATGCTCCAACGTTTCATCCTTGAAACCTAAGTGGCATGAACCACCGTCATCAACACAATATTGCCTCGAAAGTTCTACAACAGCTCTGGTAGCTAGGCTTGCATGTTCTGCAAACTCAGCCGCTGCTTGAGCAGCAGAGGTAGCATCCTTAAATTTCATGTTCCAATTCTACCTGCCAACAAAAAATTTACCATTACCATCCCCAGGAAATGATTGCCCATGTTCCAACCTTTCATCCTTGAAACCTAAGTGGCATGAACCACAATCATCAACACAATATTGCCTTGAAAGATCTACAACAGCTCTGGCACCTAGGCTTGCATGTTCTAGAAACTCACCCTCTGCTTGAGCAGTAGTGGTAGTATCCTTAAATTTCATGTTCCAATTCTGCCTGCCAACAGAAAAATTACCATTACCATCTCTAGGAAATGATTGCCCATTTTCAAACCTTTCATCCTTGAAAACTAAGTGGCATGAACCACCATAATCAACACAATATTGCCTTGAAAGTTATACTTTATCTCTGTCAGCTAGGCTCGCGTGTTATGCAAACTCAGTCGCTGCTTGAGCAGCAGAGGTAGCATCCTTAAAATTCATGTTCCAATTAATTCTTCCAACAGAAAAATTACCATTACCATCTCTAGGAAATGATTGCCCATGTTCCAACGTTTCATCCTTGAAACCTAAGTGGCATGAACCACCATCATCAACACAATATTGCCTTGAAAGTTCTACAACAGCTCTGGCAGCTAGGCTTGCATGTTCTGCAAGCTCAGCCGCTGCTTGAGCAGCAGAGGTAGCATCCTTAAATTTCATGTTCCAATTCTGCCTGCCAACAGAAAAATTACCATTACCATCCCCAGGAAATGATTGCCCATGTTCCAACCTTTCATCCTTGAAACCTAAGTGGCATGAACCACAATCATAAAAACAATATAACCTTGAAAGTTCAACAACAGCTCTGGCCGCTAGGCTTGCATGTTCTGCAAACTTAGTTGCTGCTTGAGCAGCAGAGGTAGCATCCTTAACTTTCATGTTCCAATTTTGCCTGCCAACAAAAAAATTACCATTACCATCTCCAGGAAATGATTGCCCATGCTCCAACGTTTCATCCTTGAAACCTAAGTGGCATGAACCACCGTCATCAACACAATATTGCCTCGAAAGTTCTACAACAGCTCTGGTAGCTAGGCTTGCATGTTCTGCAAACTCAGCCGCTGCTTGAGCAGCAGAGGTAGCATCCTTAAATTTCATGTTCCAATTCTACCTGCCAACAGAAAATTTACTATTACCATCCCCAGGAAATGATTGCCCATGTTCCAACCTTTCATCCTTGAAACCTAAGTGGCATGAACCACAATCATCAACACAATATTGCCTTGAAAGATCTACAACAGCTCTGGCACCTAGGCTTGCATGTTCTACAAACTCACCCTCTGCTTGAGCAGTAGTGGTAGTATCCTTAAATTTCATGTTCCAATTCTGCCTGCCAACAGAAAAATTACCATTACCATCTCTAGGAAATGATTGCCCATTTTCAAACCTTTCATCCTTGAAAACTAAGTGGCATGAACAACCATAATCAACACAATATTGCCTTGAAAGTTATACTTTATCTCTGTCAGCTAGGCTCGCGTGTTATGCAAACTCAGTCGCTGCTTGAGCAGTAGAGGTAGCATCCTTAAAATTCATGTTCCAATTAATTCTTCCAACAGAAAAATTACCATTACCATCTCTAGGAAATGATTGCCCATGTTCCAACGTTTCATCCTTGAAACCTAAGTGGCATGAACCACCATCATCAACACAATATTGCCTTGAAAGTTCTACAACAGCTCTGGCAGCTAGGCTTGCATGTTCTGCAAGCTCAGCCACTGCTTGAGCAGCAGAGGTAGCATCCTTAAATTTCATGTTCCAATTCTGCCTGCCAACAGAAAATTTACCATTACCATCCCCAGGAAATGATAGCCCATGTTCCAACCTTTCATCCTTGAAACCTAAGTGGCATGAACCACAATCATAAAAACAATATAGCCTTGAAAGTTCAACAATAGCTCTGGCCGCTAGGCTTGCATGTTCTGCAAACTTAGTTGCTGCTTGAGCAGCAGAGGTAGCATCCTTAACTTTCATGTTCCAATTTTGCCTGCCAACAAAAGAATTACCATTACCATCTCCAGGAAATGATTGCCCATGCTCCAACGTTTCATCCTTGAAACCTAAGTGGCATGAACCACCATCATCAACACAATATTGCCTTGAAAGTTCTACCACAGCTCTGGCAGCTAGGCTTGCATGTTCTGCAAGCTCAGCCGCTGCTTGAGCAGCAGAGGTAGCATCCTTAAATTTCATGTTCCAATTCTGCCTGCCAACAAAAAATTTACCATTACCATCCCCAGGAAATGATTGCCCATGTTCCAACCTTTCATCCTTGAAACCTAAGTGGCATGAACCACAATCATCAACACAATATTGCCTTGAAAGATCTACAACAGCTCTGGCACCTAGGCTTGCATGTTCTACAAACTCATCCTCTGCTTGAGCAGTAGTGGTAGTATCCTTAAATTTCATGTTCCAATTCTGCCTGCCAACAGAAAAATTACCATTACCATCTCTAGGAAATGATTGCCCATTTTCCAACCTTTCATCCTTGAAAACTAAGTGGCATGAACCACCATAATCAACACAATATTGCCTTGAAAGTTCTACTTTATCTCTGTCAGCTAGGCTCGCGTGTTATGCAAACTCAGTCACTGCTTGAGCAGTAGAGGTAGCATCCTTAAAATTCATGTTCCAATTAATTCTTCCAACAGAAAAATTACCATTACTATCTCTAGGAAATGATTGCCCATGTTCCAACGTTTCATCCTTGAAACCTAAGTGGCATGAACCACCATCATCAACACAATATTGCCTTGAAAGTTCTACAACAGCTCTGGCAGCTAGGCTTGCATGTTCTGCAAGCTCAGCCGCTGCTTGAGCAGCAGAGGTAGCATCCTTAAATTTCATGTTCCAATTCTGCCTGCCAACAGAAAAATTACCATTACCATCCCCAGGAAATGATTGCCCATGTTCCAACCTTTCATCCTTGAAACCTAAGTGGCATGAACCACAATCATAAAAACAATATAGCCTTGAAAGTTCAACAACAGCTCTGGCCGCTAGGCTTGCATGTTCTGCAAACTTAGTTGCTGCTTGAGCAGCAGAGGTAGCATCCTTAACTTTCATGTTCCAATTTTGCCTGCTAACAAAAAAATTACCATTACCATCTCTAGGAAATGATTGCCCATGTTCCAACGTTTCATCCTTGAAACCTAAGTGGCATGAACCACCATCATCAACACAATATTGCCTTGAAAGTTCTACAACAGCTATGGCAGCTAGGCTTGCATGTTCTGCAAGCTCAGCCGCTGCTTGAGCAGCAGAGGTAGCATCCTTAAATTTCATGTTCCAATTCTGCCTGCCAACAGAAAATTTACCATTACCATCCCCAGGAAATGATTGCCCATGTTCCAACCTTTCATCCTTGAAACCTAATTGGCATGAACCACAATCATCAACACAATATTGCCTTGAAAGATCTACAACAGCTCTGGCACCTAGGCTTGCATGTTCTACAAACTCATCCTCTGCTTGAGCAGTAGTGGTAGCATCCTTAAATTTCATGTTCCAATTCTGCCTGCCAACAAAAAAATTACCATTACCATCTCTAGGAAATGATTGCCCATTTTCCAACCTTTCATCCTTGAAAACTAAGTGGCATGAACCACCATAATCAACACAATATTGCCTTGAAAGTTCTACTTTATCTCTGTCAGCTAGGCTCGCGTGTTATGCAAACTCAGTCGCTGCTTGAGCAGCAGAGGTAGCATCCTTAAAATTCATGTTCCAATTAATTCTTCCAACAGAAAAATTACCATTACCATCTCTAGGAAATGATTGCCCATGTTCCAACGTTTCATCCTTGAAACCTAAGTGGCATGAACCACCATCATCAACACAATATTGCCTTGAAAGTTCTACAACAGCTCTGGCAGCTAGGCTTGCATGTTCTGCAAGCTCAGCCGCTGCTTGAGTAGCAGAGGTAGCATCCTTAAATTTCATGTTCCAATTCTGCCTGCCAACAGAAAATTTACCATTACCATCCCCAGGAAATGATTGCCCATGTTCCAACCTTTCATCCTTGAAACCTAAGTGGCATGAACCACAATCATCAACACAATATTGCCTTGAAAGATCTACAATAGCTATGGCACCTAGGCTTGCATGTTCTACAAACTCATCCTCTGCTTGAGCAGTAGTGGTAGTATCCTTAAATTTCATGTTCCAATTCTGCCTGCCAACAGAAAAATTACCATTACCATCTCTAGGAAATGATTGCCCATTTTCCAACCTTTCATCCTTGAAAACTAAGTGGCATGAACCACCATAATCAACACAATATTGCCTTGAAAGTTATACTTTATCTCTGTCAGCTAGGCTCGCGTGTTATGCAAACTCAGTCACTGCTTGAGCAGTAGAGGTAGCATCCTTAAAATTCATGTTCCAATTAATTCTTCCAACAGAAAAATTACCATTACCATCTCTAGGAAATGATTGCCCATGTTCCAACGTTTCATCCTTGAAACCTAAGTGGCATGAACCACCATCTTCAACATAATATTGCATTAAAAGTTCTGCAACAGCTCTGGCACCTAGGTTTGCATGCTCTTCAAAGTCAGTCGCTTCTTGAGCAGCAGAGGTAGCATCCTTAAATTTCATGTTCCAATTCTGCCTGCCAACAGAAAAATTACCATTACCATCTCTAGGAAATGATTGCCCATGTTCCAACGTTTCATCCTTGAAACCTAAGTGGCATGAACCACCATCATCAATACAATATTGCCTTGAAAGTTCTAGAACAGCTCTGGCAGCTAGGCTTGCATGTTCTGCAAGCTCAGCCGCTGCTTGAGCAGCGGAGGTAGCGTCCTTAAATTTCATGTTCCAATTCTGCCTGCCAACAGAACAATTACCATTACCATCCCCAGGAAATGAATGCCCATGTTCCAACCTTTCATCCTTGAAACCTAAGTGGCATGAACAGCAATCATCAGCACAATATTGCCTTAAAAGATCTACAACAGCTCTGGCAGCTAGGGTTGCATGTTCTACAAACTCATCCTCTACTTGAGCAGTAGTGGTAGCATCCTTAAATTTTATGTTCCAATTTTGCCTGCCAACAAAACAATTACCATTACCATATCCAGGAAATGATTGCCCATGCTCCAACATTTCATCCTTGAAACCTAAGTGGCATGAACCACCATCATCAACACAATATTGCCTCGAAAGTTCTACAACAGCTCTGGTAGCTAGGCTTGCATGTTTTGCAAACTCAGCCGCTGCTTGAGCAGTAGAGGTAGCATCCTTAAATTTCATGTTCCAATTCTGCCTGCCAACAAAAAATTTACCATTACCATCCCCAGGAAATGATTGCCCATGTTCCAACCTTTTATCCTTGAAACCTAAGTGGCATGAACAACAATCATCAACACAATATTGCCTTGAAAGATCTACAACAGCTCTGGCACCTAGGCTTGCATGTTCTACAAACTCATCCTCTGCTTGAGCAGTAGTGGTAGTATCCTTAAATTTCATGTTCCAATTCTGCCTGCCAACAGAAAAATTACCATTACCATCTCTAGGAAATGATTGCCCATTTTCCAACCTTTCATCCTTGAAAACTAAGTGGCATGAACCACCATAATCAACACAATATTGCCTTGAAAGTTATACTTTATCTCTGTCAGCTAGGCTCGCGTGTTATGCAAACTCAGTCACTGCTTGAGCAGTAGAGGTAGCATCCTTAAAATTCATGTTCCAATTAATTCTTCCAACAGAAAAATTACCATTACCATCTCTAGGAAATGATTGCCCATGTTCCAACGTTTCATCCTTGAAACCTAAGTGGCATGAACCACCATCTTCAACATAATATTGCATTAAAAGTTCTGCAACAGCTCTGGCACCTAGGTTTGCATGCTCTTCAAAGTCAGTCGCTTCTTGAGCAGCAGAGGTAGCATCCTTAAATTTCATGTTCCAATTCTGCCTGCCAACAGAAAAATTACCATTACCATCTCTAGGAAATGATTGCCCATGTTCCAACGTTTCATCCTTGAAACCTAAGTGGCATGAACCACCATCATCAATACAATATTGCCTTGAAAGTTCTAGAACAGCTCTGGCAGCTAGGCTTGCATGTTCTGCAAGCTCAGCCGCTGCTTGAGCAGCGGAGGTAGCGTCCTTAAATTTCATGTTCCAATTCTGCCTGCCAACAGAACAATTACCATTACCATCCCCAGGAAATGAATGCCCATGTTCCAACCTTTCATCCTTGAAACCTAAGTGGCATGAACAACAATCATCAGCACAATATTGCCTTGAAAGATCTACAACAGCTCTGGCAGCTAGGCTTGCATGTTCTACAAACTCATCCTCTACTTGAGCAGTAGTGGTAGCATCCTTAAATTTTATGTTCCAATTTTGCCTGCCAACAAAACAATTACCATTACCATCTCCAGGAAATGATTGCCCATGCTCCAACATTTCATCCTTGAAACCTAAGTGGCATGAACCACCATCATCAACACAATATTGCCTCAAAAGTTCTACAACAGCTCTGGTAGCTAGGCTTGCATGTTTTGCAAACTCAGCCGCTGCTTGAGCAGTAGAGGTAGCATCCTTAAATTTCATGTTCCAATTCTGCCTGCCAACAGAAAATTTACCATTACCATCCCCAGGAAATGATTGCCCATGTTCCAACCTTTTATCCTTGAAACCTAAGTGGCATGAACAACAATCATTAACACAATATTGCCTTGAAAGATCTACAACAGCTCTGGCACCTAGGCTTGCATGTTCTACAAACTCATCCTCTGCTTGAGCAGTAGTGGTAGCATCCTTAAATTTCATGTTCCAATTCTGCCTGCCAACAAAAAAATTACCATTACCATCTCTAGGAAATGATTGCCGATTTTCCAACCTTTCATCCTTGAAAACTAAGTGGCATGAACCACCATCATCAACACAATATTGCCTTGAAAGTTCTACTTTATCTCTGTCAGCTAGGCTCGCGAGTTCTGCAAACTCAGTCGCTGCTTGAGCAGCAGAGGTAGCATCCTTAAATGTCATGTTCCAATTCTGCCTGCCAACAGAAAAATTACCATTACCATCTCTAGGAAATGATTGCCCATGTTCGAACGTTTCATCCTTGAAACCTAAGTGGCATGAACCACCTCATAAACACAATATTGCATTGAAAGTTCTACAACAGCTCTGGCAGCTAGGCTTGCATGCTCTGCAAATTAAGTCGTTGCTTGAGCAGCAGAGGTAGCATCCTTAAATTTCATGTTCCAATTCTGCCTGCCAACAGAAAAATTACCATTACCATCGCCAGGAAATGATTGCCCATGTTCCAACGTTTCATCCTTGAAACCTAAGTGGCATGAACCACCATCATCAACACAATATTGCCTCAAAATTTCTACAACAGCTCTGGTAGCTAGGCTTGCATGTTCTGCAAACTCAGCCGTTGCTTGAGCAGCAAAGGTAGCATCCTTAAATTTCATGTTCCAATTATGCCTGCCAACAGAAAAATTACCATTACCATCCCCAGGAAATGATTGCCCATGTTCCAACCTTTCATCCTTGAAACCTAAGTGGCATGAACAACAATCATCAACACAATATTGCCTTGAAAGATCTACAACAACTCTGGCAGCTAGGCTTGCATGTTCTACAAACTCATCCTCTGCTTGAGCAGTAGTGGTAGCATCCTTAAATTTCATGTTCCAATTCTGCCTACCAACAAAAACATTACCATTACCATCTCTAGGAAATGATTGCCCATTTCCCAACCTTTTATCCTTGAAAACTAAGTGGCATGAACCACCATCATCAACACAATATTGCCTTGAAAGTTCTACTTTATCTCTGTCAGCTAGGCTCGCGAGTTCTGCAAACTTAGTCGCTGCTTGAGCAGCAGATGTAGCATCCTTAAATGTCATGTTCCAATTCTGCCTGCCAACAGAAAAATTACCATTACCATCTCTAGGAAATGATTTCCCATGTTCCAACGTTTCATCCTTGAAACCTAAGTGGCATGAACCACCATCATAAACACAATATTCCCTTGAAAGTTCTACAACAGCTCTGGCAGCTAGGCTTGCATGCTCTGCAAACTAAGCCATTGCTTGAGCAGCAGAGGTAGCATCCTTAAATTTCATGTTCCAATTCTGCCTGCCACCAGAAACATTACCATTACCATCCCCAGGAAATTATTGCCCATGTTCCAACCTTTCATCCTTGAAACCTAAGTGGCATGAACCAGAATCATCAAAACAATATAGCCTTGAAAGTTCAACAACAGCTCTGGCCGCTAGGCTTGCATGTTCTGCAAACTTAGTCGCTGCTAGCATCCTTAAATTTCATGTTCCAATTCTGCCTGCCAACAGAAAAATTACCATTACCATCTCTAGGAAATGATTACCCATGTTCCAACGTTTCATCCTTGAAACCTAAGTGGCATGAACAACAATCATCAGCACAATATTGCCTTGAAAGATCTACAACAGCTCTGGCAGCTAGGCTTGCATGTTCTGCAAGCTTAGCCGCTGCTTGAGCAGCAGAGGTAGCATCCTTAAATTTCATGCTCCAATTCTGCGTGCCAACTAAAAAATTACCATTACAGACTCTAGGAAATGATTGCCAATGTTCCAAACTTTCATCTTTGAAACCTAAGTGGCATGAACCACATTCATCAACACAATATTGCCTTGAAAGTTCTACAACAGCTCTGGCAGCTAGGCTTCCATGTTCTGCAAGCTCAGCCGCTGCTTGAGCAGCAGAGGTAGCATCCTTAAATTTCATGCTCCAATTCTGCCTGCCAACCAAAAAATTACCATTACCATCCCCAGGAAATGATTGCCCATGTACCAACCTTTCATCCTTGAAACCTAAGTGGCATGAACAACAATCATAAGCACAATATTGCCTTGAAAGATCTACAACAGCTCTGGCAGTTAGGCTTGCATGTTCTACAAACTCATCCTCTACTTGAGCAGTAGTGGTAGCATCCTTAAATTTTATGTTCCAATTCTGCCTGCCAACAGAAAAATTACCATTACCATCTCAAGGAAATGATTGCCCATTTTCCAACCTTTCATCCTTGAAAACTAAGTGGCATGAACCACCATCATCAACATAATATTGCCTTGAAAGTTCTACTTTATCTCTGCCAGCTAGGCTCGCCTGTTCTGCAAACTCAGCTGCTGCTTGAGCAACATAGGTAGCATCCTTAAATTTCATGTTCCAATTCTGCCTGCCAATAGAAAAATTACCATTACCATCTCCAGGAAATGATTGCCCATGTTCCAACGTTTCATCATTGAAACCTAAGTGGCATGAACCACCATCATCAACACAATATTGCCTTGAAAGTTATACAACAGCTCTGGCAGCTAGGCTTGCATGTTCTGCAAGCTCAGCCGCTGCTTGAGCAGCAGAGGTAGCATCCTTAAATTTCATGTTCCAATTCTGCCTGCCAACTAAAAAATTATAATTACAGACTCTAGGAAATGATTTCCAATGTTCCAAACTTTCATCCTTGAAACCTAAGTGGCATGAACCACATTCATTAACACAATATTGCCTTGAAAGTTCTACTTTATCTCTGTCAGCTAGGCTCCCGTGTTCTGCAAAATCAGTCGCTGCTTGAGCAACAGAGGTAGCATCCTTAAATTTCATGTTCCAATTCTGCCTGCCAACAGAAACATTACCATTACCCTCTCTAGGAAATGATTGCCCATGTTCCAACGTTTCATCCTTGAAACCTAACTGGCATCAACCACCATCATCAACACAAAATTGCCTTGAAAGTTCTACAACAACTCTGGCAGCTAGGCTTGCATGTTCTGCAAGCTCAGCCGCTGCTTGAGCAGCAGATGTAGCATCCTTAAATTACATGTTCCAATTCTGCCTACCAACAGAAAAATTACCATTACCATCCCCAGGAAATGATTGCCCATGTTCCAACCTTTCATCCTTGAAACCTAAGTGGCATGAACAACAATCATTAACACAATATTGCCTTGAAAGTTCTACAACAGCTCTGGCAGCTAGGCTTGCATGTACTACAAACTCATCCTCTACTTGAGCAGTACTGGTAGCATCCTTAAATTTTATGTTCCAATTCTGCCTGCCAACAGAAAAATTACCATTACCATCTCAAGTAAATAATTGCCATTTTCCAACCATTCATCCTTGAAAACTAAGTGGCATGAACCACCATCATCAACACAATATTGCCTTGAAAGTTCTACTTTATCTCTGTCAGCTAGGCTCGCGAGTTCTGCAAACTCAGTCGCTGCTTGAGCAGCAGAGGTAGCATCCTTAAATGTCATGTTCCAATTCTGCCTGCCAACAGAAAAATTACCATTACCTTCTCTAGGAAATGATTGCCCATGTTCCAACGTTTCATCCTTGAAACCTAAGTGGCATCAACCACCATCATCAACACAATATTGCCTTGAAAGTTCTACAACAGCTCTGGCAGCTAGGCTTGCATGTTCTGCAAGCTCAGCCGCTGCTTGAGCAGCAGAGGTAGCATCCTTAAATTTCATGCTCCAATTCCGCCTGCCAACCAAAAAATTACAATTACAGACTCTAGGAAATGATTGCCAATGTTCCAAACTTTCATCCATGAAACCTAAGTGGCATGAACAATAATCATCAGCACAATATTGCCTTAAAAGATCTACACCAGCTCTGGCAGCTAGGCTTGCATGTTCTACAAACTCATCCTCTACTTGAGCAGTAGTTGTAGCATCCTTAAATTTTATGTTCCAATTCTGCCTGCCAATAGAAAAATTACCATTACCATCTCAAGGAAATAATTGCCCATTTTCCAACCTTTCATCCTTGAAAACTAAGTGGCATGAACCACCATCATCAACACAATATTGCCTTGAAAGTCCTACTTTATCTTTGTCAGCTAGGCTCACGTGTTCTGCAAACTCAGTCGCTGCTTGAGCAGCAGAGGTAGCATCCTCAAATTTCATGTTCCAATTCTGCCTGCCAACAGAAAAATTACCATTACCATCTCTAGGAAATGATTGCCCATTTTCCAACCTTTCATCCTTGAAAACTAAGTGGCATGAACCACCATCATCAACACCATATTGCATTGAAAGTTCTACTTTATCTCTATCAGCTAGGCTCGCGTGTTCTACAAACTCAGTCGCTGCTTGAGCAACAGAGGTAGCATCCTTAAATTTCATGTTCCAATTCTGCCTGCCAATAGAAAAATTACCATTACCATCCCCAGGAAATGATTGCCCATGTTCCAACCTTTCATCCTTGAAACCTAAGTGGCATGAACAACAATCATCAGCACAATATTTCCTTGAAAGATCTACAACAGCTCTGGCAGCTAGGCTTGCATGTTCTACAAACTCATCCTCTACTTGAGCAGTAGTGGTAGCATCCTTAAATTTTATGTTCCAATTCTGCCTGCCAACAGAAAAATTACCATTACCATCTCAAGGAAATGATTGCCCATTTTCCAACCTTTCATCCTTGAAAACTAAGTGGCATGAACCACCATCATCAACACAATATTGCCTTGAAAGTCCTACTTTATCTCTGTCAACTAGGCTCACGTGTTCTGCAAACTCAGTCGCTGCTTGAGCAGCAGAGGTAGCATCCTTAAATTTCATGTGCTAATTAATTCTTCCAACAGAAAAATTACCATTACCATCTCTAGGAAATGATTGCCCATGTTCCAACGTTTCATCCTTGAAACCTAAGGGGCATGAACCACCATCATCAACACAATATTGCCTTGAAAGTTCTACAACAGCTCTGGCAGCTAGGCTTGTATGTTCTGCAAGCTCAGCCGCTCCTTGAGCAGCAGAGGTAGCATCCTTAAATTTCATGCTCCAATTCTGTATGCCAACCAAAAAATTACCATTACAGACTCTAGGAAATGATTGCCAATGTTCCAAACTTTCATCCTTGAAACCAAAGTGGCATGAACCACATTCATCAACACAATATTGCCTTGAAAGTTCTACAACAGCTCTGGCAGCTAGACTTGCATGTTCTGCAAACTCAGCCGTTGCTTGAGCAGCAGAGGTAGCATCCTTAAATTTCATGTTCGAATTCTGCCTGCCAACAGAAAAATTACCATTACCATCTCTAGGAAATGATTGCCCATGTTCCAACGTTTCATCCTTGAAACCTAAGTGGCATCAACCACCATCATCAACACAATATTGCCTTGAATGTTTTCCAACAGCTCTGGCAGCTAGGCTTGCATGTTCTACAAGCTCAGCCGCTGCTTGAGTAGCAGATGTAGCATCCTTAAATTTCATGTTCCAATTATGCCTGCCACCAGAAAAATTACCATTACCATCCCCAGGAAATGATTGTCCATGTTCCAACCTTTCATCCTTGAAACCTAAGTGGCATGAACAACAATCATCAGCACAATATTGCCTTGAAAGATCTACAATAGCTCTGGCAGCTAGGCTTGCGTGTTCTACAAACTCATCCTCTACTTGAGCAGTAGTGGTAGCATCCTTAAATTTTATGTTCCAATTCTGCCTGCCAACAGAAAAATTACCATTACCATCTCAAGGAAATGATTGCCCATTTTCCAACCTTTCATCCTTGAAAACTAAGTGGCATGAACCACCATCATTAACACAATATTGCCTTGAAAGTTCTACTTTATCTTTGTCAGCTAGGCTCACGTGTTCTGCAAACTAAGTCGCTGCTTGAGCAGCAGAGGTAGCATCCTTAAATTTCATGTTCCAATTCTGCCTACCAACAAAAAAATTACCATTACCATCTCCAGGAAATGATTGCCCATGTTCCAACCTATCATCATTGAAACCTAAGTGGCATGAACCACCATCATCAACACAATATTGCCTTGAAAGTTCTACAACAGCTCTGGCAGCTAGGCTTACATGTTCTGCAAACTCAGCCGCTGCTTGAGCAGCAGAGGTAGCATCATTAAATTTCATGTTTCAATTCTGCCTGCCAACAGAAAAATTACCATTACAGACTCTAGGAAATGATTGCCCATGTTCCAACCTTTCATCCTTGAAACCTAAGTGGCATGAACCACCATCATCAACACAATATTGCCTTGAAAGTTCTACAATAGCTCTGGCAGCTAGGCTTGCATGTTCTTCAAACTCAGTCGCTGCTTGAGCAGTAGTGGTAGCATCCTTAAATTTCATGTTCCAATTCTGCCCTCAACAAAAAATTTACACTTACCATCTCTAGGAAATGATTGCCCATGTTCCAATCTTTCATCCTTGAAACCTAAGTGGCATGAACCACCATCATCAACACAATATTGCCTTTAATGTTCTACAACAGCTCTGGCAGCTAGGCTTGCATGTTCTGCAAACTCAGCCGCTGCTTGATCAGCAGAGGTAGCATCCTTAAATTTCATGTTCCACTTTTGCCGGCCAACAGAAAATTTACCATTACCATCTTCAGGAAATGATTGCCTATGTTCCAACCTTTCATCCTTGAAACATAAGTGGCATGAACCACTATCATCAACACAATATTGCCTTGAAAGGTCTACAACAGCTCTGGCAGGTAGGCTTGCATGTTCGGCAAACTTAGCCGCTGCTTGAGCAGCAGAGGTAGCATCCTTAAATTTCATGTTCCAATTCTGCCTGGCAACAGAAGAATTACCATTACCATCTCCAGGAAATGATTGCCCATGTTCCAGCCTTTCATCCTTGAAACCTAAGTGGCATGACCACCATCATCAACACAATATTGTCTTGAAAGTTCTACAACAGCTCTGGCAGCTAGGCTTGCATGTTCTGTAAACTTCGCCACTGCTTGAGCAGCATAGGTAGCATCCTTAAATTTCTTATTCCAATTCCTCCTGCCACCAAAAAAATTACCATTACCATCTCCAGGAAATGATTGCCCATGTTCCAACCTGTCATCATTGAAACCTAAGTGGCATGAACCACCATCATCAACACAATATTGCCTTGAAAGTTCTACAATAGCTCTGGCAGCTAGGCTTACATGTTCTGCAAACTCAGTCGCTGCTTGAGCAGCAGAGGTAGCATCCTTAAATTTCATGTTCCAATTCTGCGTGCCAACAGAAAAATTACCATTACAGACTCTAGGAAATGATTGCCCTTGTTCCAACCTTTCATCCTTGAAACCTAAGTGGCATGAACCACCATCATCAACACAATATTGCCTTGAAAGTTCAACAATAGCTCTGGCAGCTAGGCTTGCATGTTCTGCAAACTCAGCCGCTGCTTGAGCAGCAGAGGTAGCATCCTTAAATTTTATGTTCCAATTCTGCCTGCCAACAGAAAAATTACCATTACCATCTCAAGGAAATGATTGCCCATTTTCTAACCTTTCATCCTTGAAAACTAAGTGGCATGAACCACCATCATTAACACAATATTGCCTTGAAAGTTCTACTTTATCTCTGTCAGCTAGGCTCACGTGTTCTGCAAACTAAGTAGCTGCTTGAGCAGCAGAGGTATCATCCTTAAATTTCATGTTCCAATTCTGCCTACCA
Organism: Nicotiana tomentosiformis; assembly: GCF_000390325.3. Classification (NCBI taxonomy): domain Eukaryota; kingdom Viridiplantae; phylum Streptophyta; class Magnoliopsida; order Solanales; family Solanaceae; genus Nicotiana; species Nicotiana tomentosiformis. Next base: position 968,435 of record NW_027174563.1, read on the forward strand.
ACAAAAAAATTACCATTACCATTTCCAGGAAATGATTGCCCATGTTCCAACCTATCATCATTGAAACCTAAGTGGCATGAACCACCATCATCAACACAATATTGCCTTGAAAGTTCTACAACAGCTCTGGCAGCTAGGCTTACATGTTCTGCAAACTCAGCCGCTGCTTGAGCAGCAGAGGTAGCATCATTAAATTTCATGTTCCAATTCTGCCTGCCAACAGAAAAATTACCATTACAGACTCTAGGAAATGATTGCCCATGTTCCAACCTTTCATCCTTGAAACCTAAGTGGCATGAACCACCATCATCAACACAATATTGCCTTGAAAGTTCTACAATAGCTCTGGCAGCTAGGCTTGCATGTTCTTCAAACTCAGTCGCTGCTTGAGCAGTAGTGGTAGCATCCTTAAATTTCATGTTCCAATTCTGCCCTCAACAAAAAATTTACACTTACCATCTCTAGGAAATGATTGCCCATGTTCCAATCTTTCATCCTTGAAACCTAAGTGGCATGAACCACCATCATCAACACAATATTGCCTTTAATGTTCTACAACAGCTCTGGCAGCTAGGCTTGCATGTTCTGCAAACTCAGCCGCTGCTTGATCAGCAGAAGTAGCATCCTTAAATTTCATGTTCCACTTTTGCCGGCCAACAGAAAATTTACCATTACCATCTTCAGGAAATGATTGCCTATGTTCCAACCTTTCATCCTTGAAACATAAGTGGCATGAACCACTATCATCAACACAATATTGCCTTGAAAGGTCTACAACAGCTCTGGCAGGTAGGCTTGCATGTTCGGCAAACTTAGCCGCTGCTTGAGCAGCAGAGGTAGCATCCTTAAATTTCATGTTCCAATTCTGCCTGGCAACAGAAGAATTACCATTACCATCTCCAGGAAATGATTGCCCATGTTCCAGCCTTTCATCCTTGAAACCTAAGTGGCATGACCACCATCATCAACACAATATTGTCTTGAAAGTTCTACAACAGCTCTGGCAGCTAGGCTTGCATGTTCTGTAAACTTCGCCACTGCTTGAGCAGCAGAGGTAGCATCCTTAAATTTCTTGTTCCAATTCCTCCTGCCAACAAAAAAATTACCATTACCATCTCCAGGAAATGATTGCCCATGTTCCAACCTATCATCATTGAAACCTAAGTGGCATGAACCAACATCATCAACACAATATTGCCTTGAAAGTTCTACAATAGCTCTGGCAGCTAGGCTTACATGTTCTGCAAACTCAGTCGCTGCTTGAGCAGCAGAGGTAGCATCCTTAAATTTCATGTTCCAATTCTGCGTGCCAACAGAAAAATTACCATTACAGACTCTAGGAAATGATTGCCCTTGTTCCAACCTTTCATCCTTGAAACCTAAGTGGCATGAACCACCATCATCAACACAATATTGCCTTGAAAGTTCAACAATAGCTCTGGCAGCTAGGCTTGCATGTTCTGCAAACTCAGCCGCTGCTTGAGCAGTAGAGGTAGCATCCTTAAATTTCACGTTCCAATTCTGCCCTCAACAAAAACTTTACACTTACCATCTCCAGGAAATGATTGCCCATGTTCCAATCTTTCATCCTTGAAACCTAAGTGGCATGAACCACCATCATCAACACAATATTGCCTTTAATGTTCTACAACAGCTCTGGCAGCTAGGCTTGCATGTTGTGCAAACTCAGCCGCTACTTGATCAGCAGAGGTAGCATCCTTAAATTTCATGTTCCAAATTTGCCGGCAACAGAAAATTTAGAATTACCATCTCCAGGAAATGATTGCCCATGTTCCAATCTTTCATCCTTGAAACCTAAGTGGCATGAACCACTATCATCAACACAATATTGCTTTGAAAGGTCTACAACAGCTCTGGCAGGTAGGCTTTCATGTTCGGCAAACTTAGCCGATGCTTGAGCAGCAGAGGTAGCATCCTTAAATTTCATGTTCCAATTCTGCGTGCCAACAGAAAAATTACCATTACAGACTCTAGGAAATGATTGCCCTTGTTCCAACCTTTCATCCTTGAAACCTAAGTGGCATGAACCACCATCATCAACACAATATTGCCTTGAAAGTTCAACAATAGCTCTGGCAGCTAGGCTTGCATGTTCTGCAAACTCAGCCGCTGCTTGAGCAGCAGAGGTAGCATCCTTAAATTTTATGTTCCAATTCTGCCTGCCAACAGAAAAATTACCATTACCATCTCAAGGAAATGATTGCCCATTTTCTAACCTTTCATCCTTGAAAACTAAGTGGCATGAACCACCATCATTAACACAATATTGCCTTGAAAGTTCTACTTTATCTCTGTCAGCTAGGCTCACGTGTTCTGCAAACTAAGTAGCTGCTTGAGCAGCAGAGGTATCATCCTTAAATTTCATGTTCCAATTCTGCCTACCAACAAAAAAATTACCATTACCATTTCCAGGAAATGATTGCCCATGTTCCAACCTATCATCATTGAAACCTAAGTGGCATGAACCACCATCATCAACACAATATTGCCTTGAAAGTTCTACAACAGCTCTGGCAGCTAGGCTTACATGTTCTGCAAACTCAGCCGCTGCTTGAGCAGCAGAGGTAGCATCATTAAATTTCATGTTCCAATTCTGCCTGCCAACAGAAAAATTACCATTACAGACTCTAGGAAATGATTGCCCATGTTCCAACCTTTCATCCTTGAAACCTAAGTGGCATGAACCACCATCATCAACACAATATTGCCTTGAAAGTTCTACAATAGCTCTGGCAGCTAGGCTTGCATGTTCTTCAAACTCAGTCGCTGCTTGAGCAGTAGTGGTAGCATCCTTAAATTTCATGTTCCAATTCTGCCCTCAACAAAAAATTTACACTTACCATCTCTAGGAAATGATTGCCCATGTTCCAATCTTTCATCCTTGAAACCTAAGTGGCATGAACCACCATCATCAACACAATATTGCCTTTAATGTTCTACAACAGCTCTGGCAGCTAGGCTTGCATGTTCTGCAAACTCAGCCGCTGCTTGATCAGCAGAAGTAGCATCCTTAAATTTCATGTTCCACTTTTGCCGGCCAACAGAAAATTTACCATTACCATCTTCAGGAAATGATTGCCTATGTTCCAACCTTTCATCCTTGAAACATAAGTGGCATGAACCACTATCATCAACACAATATTGCCTTGAAAGGTCTACAACAGCTCTGGCAGGTAGGCTTGCATGTTCGGCAAACTTAGCCGCTGCTTGAGCAGCAGAGGTAGCATCCTTAAATTTCATGTTCCAATTCTGCCTGGCAACAGAAGAATTACCATTACCATCTCCAGGAAATGATTGCCCATGTTCCAGCCTTTCATCCTTGAAACCTAAGTGGCATGACCACCATCATCAACACAATATTGTCTTGAAAGTTCTACAACAGCTCTGGCAGCTAGGCTTGCATGTTCTGTAAACTTCGCCACTGCTTGAGCAGCAGAGGTAGCATCCTTAAATTTCTTGTTCCAATTCCTCCTGCCAACAAAAAAATTACCATTACCATCTCCAGGAAATGATTGCCCATGTTCCAACCTATCATCATTGAAACCTAAGTGGCATGAACCAACATCATCAACACAATATTGCCTTGAAAGTTCTACAATAGCTCTGGCAGCTAGGCTTACATGTTCTGCAAACTCAGTCGCTGCTTGAGCAGCAGAGGTAGCATCCTTAAATTTCATGTTCCAATTCTGCGTGCCAACAGAAAAATTACCATTACAGACTCTAGGAAATGATTGCCCTTGTTCCAACCTTTCATCCTTGAAACCTAAGTGGCATGAACCACCATCATCAACACAATATTGCCTTGAAAGTTCAACAATAGCTCTGGCAGCTAGGCTTGCATGTTCTGCAAACTCAGCCGCTGCTTGAGCAGTAGAGGTAGCATCCTTAAATTTCACGTTCCAATTCTGCCCTCAACAAAAACTTTACACTTACCATCTCCAGGAAATGATTGCCCATGTTCCAATCTTTCATCCTTGAAACCTAAGTGGCATGAACCACCATCATCAACACAATATTGCCTTGAAAGTTCAACAATAGCTCTGGCAGCTAGGCTTGCATGTTCTGCAAACTCAGCCGCTACTTGATCAGCAGAGGTAGCATCCTTAAATTTCATGTTCCAATTCTGCCTGCCAACAGAAAAATTACCATTACAGACTCTAGGAAATGATTGCCCATGTTCCAACCTTTCATCCTTGAAACCTAAGTGGCATGAACCACCATCATCAACACAATATTGCCTTGAAAGTTCTACAATAGCTCTGGCAGCTAGGCTTGCATGTTCTTCAAACTCAGTCGCTGCTTGAGCAGTAGTGGTAGCATCCTTAAATTTCATGTTCCAATTCTGCCCTCAACAAAAAATTTACACTTACCATCTCTAGGAAATGATTGCCCATGTTCCAATCTTTCATCCTTGAAACCTAAGTGGCATGAACCACCATCATCAACACAATATTGCCTTTAATGTTCTACAACAGCTCTGGCAGCTAGGCTTGCATGTTCTGCAAACTCAGCCGCTGCTTGATCAGCAGAAGTAGCATCCTTAAATTTCATGTTCCACTTTTGCCGGCCAACAGAAAATTTACCATTACCATCTTCAGGAAATGATTGCCTATGTTCCAACCTTTCATCATTGAAACCTAAGTGGCATGAACCAACATCATCAACACAATATTGCCTTGAAAGTTCTACAATAGCTCTGGCAGCTAGGCTTACATGTTCTGCAAACTCAGTCGCTGCTTGAGCAGCAGAAGTAGCATCCTTAAATTTCATGTTCCACTTTTGCCGGCCAACAGAAAATTTACCATTACCATCTTCAGGAAATGATTGCCTATGTTCCAACCTTTCATCCTTGAAACATAAGTGGCATGAACCACTATCATCAACACAATATTGCCTTGAAAGGTCTACAACAGCTCTGGCAGGTAGGCTTGCATGTTCGGCAAACTTAGCCGCTGCTTGAGCAGCAGAGGTAGCATCCTTAAATTTCATGTTCCAATTCTGCCTGGCAACAGAAGAATTACCATTACCATCTCCAGGAAATGATTGCCCATGTTCCAGCCTTTCATCCTTGAAACCTAAGTGGCATGACCACCATCATCAACACAATATTGTCTTGAAAGTTCTACAACAGCTCTGGCAGCTAGGCTTGCATGTTCTGTAAACTTCGCCACTGCTTGAGCAGCAGAGGTAGCATCCTTAAATTTCTTGTTCCAATTCCTCCTGCCAACAAAAAAATTACCATTACCATCTCCAGGAAATGATTGCCCATGTTCCAACCTATCATCATTGAAACCTAAGTGGCATGAACCAACATCATCAACACAATATTGCCTTGAAAGTTCTACAATAGCTCTGGCAGCTAGGCTTACATGTTCTGCAAACTCAGTCGCTGCTTGAGCAGCAGAGGTAGCATCCTTAAATTTCATGTTCCAATTCCTCCTGCCACCAAAAAAATTACCATTACCATCTCCAGGAAATGATTGCCCATGTTCCAACCTGTCATCATTGAAACCTAAGTGGCATGAACCACCATCATCAACACAATATTGCCTTGAAAGTTCTACAATAGCTCTGGCAGCTAGGCTTACATGTTCTGCAAACTCAGTCGCTGCTTGAGCAGCAGAGGTAGCATCCTTAAATTTCATGTTCCAATTCTGCGTGCCAACAGAAAAATTACCATTACAGACTCTAGGAAATGATTGCCCTTGTTCCAACCTTTCATCCTTGAAACCTAAGTGGCATGAACCACCATCATCAACACAATATTGCCTTGAAAGTTCAACAATAGCTCTGGCAGCTAGGCTTGCATGTTCTGCAAACTCAGCCGCTGCTTGAGCAGCAGAGGTAGCATCCTTAAATTTTATGTTCCAATTCTGCCTGCCAACAGAAAAATTACCATTACCATCTCAAGGAAATGATTGCCCATTTTCTAACCTTTCATCCTTGAAAACTAAGTGGCATGAACCACCATCATTAACACAATATTGCCTTGAAAGTTCTACTTTATCTCTGTCAGCTAGGCTCACGTGTTCTGCAAACTAAGTAGCTGCTTGAGCAGCAGAGGTATCATCCTTAAATTTCATGTTCCAATTCTGCCTACCAACAAAAAAATTACCATTACCATTTCCAGGAAATGATTGCCCATGTTCCAACCTATCATCATTGAAACCTAAGTGGCATGAACCACCATCATCAACACAATATTGCCTTGAAAGTTCTACAACAGCTCTGGCAGCTAGGCTTACATGTTCTGCAAACTCAGCCGCTGCTTGAGCAGCAGAGGTAGCATCATTAAATTTCATGTTCCAATTCTGCCTGCCAACAGAAAAATTACCATTACAGACTCTAGGAAATGATTGCCCATGTTCCAACCTTTCATCCTTGAAACCTAAGTGGCATGAACCACCATCATCAACACAATATTGCCTTGAAAGTTCTACAATAGCTCTGGCAGCTAGGCTTGCATGTTCTTCAAACTCAGTCGCTGCTTGAGCAGTAGTGGTAGCATCCTTAAATTTCATGTTCCAATTCTGCCCTCAACAAAAAATTTACACTTACCATCTCTAGGAAATGATTGCCCATGTTCCAATCTTTCATCCTTGAAACCTAAGTGGCATGAACCACCATCATCAACACAATATTGCCTTTAATGTTCTACAACAGCTCTGGCAGCTAGGCTTGCATGTTCTGCAAACTCAGCCGCTGCTTGATCAGCAGAAGTAGCATCCTTAAATTTCATGTTCCACTTTTGCCGGCCAACAGAAAATTTACCATTACCATCTTCAGGAAATGATTGCCTATGTTCCAACCTTTCATCATTGAAACCTAAGTGGCATGAACCAACATCATCAACACAATATTGCCTTGAAAGTTCTACAATAGCTCTGGCAGCTAGGCTTACATGTTCTGCAAACTCAGTCGCTGCTTGAGCAGCAGAGGTAGCATCCTTAAATTTCATGTTCCAATTCCTCCTGCCACCAAAAAAATTACCATTACCATCTCCAGGAAATGATTGCCCATGTTCCAACCTGTCATCATTGAAACCTAAGTGGCATGAACCACCATCATCAACACAATATTGCCTTGAAAGTTCTACAATAGCTCTGGCAGCTAGGCTTACATGTTCTGCAAACTCAGTCGCTGCTTGAGCAGCAGAGGTAGCATCCTTAAATTTCATGTTCCAATTCTGCGTGCCAACAGAAAAATTACCATTACAGACTCTAGGAAATGATTGCCCTTGTTCCAACCTTTCATCCTTGAAACCTAAGTGGCATGAACCACCATCATCAACACAATATTGCCTTGAAAGTTCAACAATAGCTCTGGCAGCTAGGCTTGCATGTTCTGCAAACTCAGCCGCTGCTTGAGCAGCAGAGGTAGCATCCTTAAATTTTATGTTCCAATTCTGCCTGCCAACAGAAAAATTACCATTACCATCTCAAGGAAATGATTGCCCATTTTCTAACCTTTCATCCTTGAAAACTAAGTGGCATGAACCACCATCATTAACACAATATTGCCTTGAAAGTTCTACTTTATCTCTGTCAGCTAGGCTCACCTCTAGGAAATGATTGCCCATGTTCCAATCTTTCATCCTTGAAACCTAAGTGGCATGAACCACCATCATCAACACAATATTGCCTTTAATGTTCTACAACAGCTCTGGCAGCTAGGCTTGCATGTTCTGCAAACTCAGCCGCTGCTTGATCAGCAGAAGTAGCATCCTTAAATTTCATGTTCCACTTTTGCCGGCCAACAGAAAATTTACCATTACCATCTTCAGGAAATGATTGCCTATGTTCCAACCTATCATCATTGAAACCTAAGTGGCATGAACCAACATCATCAACACAATATTGCCTTGAAAGTTCTACAATAGCTCTGGCAGCTAGGCTTACATGTTCTGCAAACTCAGTCGCTGCTTGAGCAGCAGAGGTAGCATCCTTAAATTTCATGTTCCAATTCCTCCTGCCACCAAAAAAATTACCATTACCATCTTCAGGAAATGATTGCCTATGTTCCAACCTTTCATCCTTGAAACCTAAGTGGCATGAACCACCATCATCAACACAATATTGCCTTGAAAGTTCAACAATAGCTCTGGCAGCTAGGCTTGCATGTTCTGCAAACTCAGCCGCTGCTTGAGCAGTAGAGGTAGCATCCTTAAATTTCACGTTCCAATTCTGCCCTCAACAAAAACTTTACACTTACCATCTCCAGGAAATGATTGCCCATGTTCCAATCTTTCATCCTTGAAACCTAAGTGGCATGAACCACCATCATCAACACAATATTGCCTTTAATGTTCTACAACAGCTCTGGCAGCTAGGCTTGCATGTTGTGCAAACTCAGCCGCTACTTGATCAGCAGAGGTAGCATCCTTAAATTTCATGTTCCAAATTTGCCGGCAACAGAAAATTTAGAATTACCATCTCCAGGAAATGATTGCCCATGTTCCAATCTTTCATCCTTGAAACCTAAGTGGCATGAACCACTATCATCAACACAATATTGCTTTGAAAGGTCTACAACAGCTCTGGCAGGTAGGCTTTCATGTTCGGCAAACTTAGCCGATGCTTGAGCAGTAGAGGTAGCATCCTTAAATTTCATGTTCCAATTCTGCCTGCCAACTGAAGAATTACCATTACCATCTCCAGGAAATGATTGCCCATATTCCAGCCTTTCATCCTTGAAACCTAAGTGGCATGACCACCATCATAAACAAAATATTGTCTTGAAAGTTCTACAACAGCTCTGGCAGCTAGGCTTGCATGTTCTGTAAACTTCGCCGCTGCTTGAGCAGCAGAGGTAGCATCCTTAAATTTCTTGTTCCAATTCCTCCTGCCAACAAAAAAATTACCATTACCATCTCCAGAAAATGATTGCCCATGTTCCAACCTATCATCATTGAAACCTAAGTGGCATGAACCACCATCATCAACACAATATTGCCTTGAAAGTTCTACAACAGCTCTGGCAGCTAGGCTTACATGTTCTGCAAACTCAGCCGCTGCTTGAGCAGCAGAGGTAGCATCATTAAATTTCATGTTCCAATTCTGCCTGCCAACAGAAAAATTACCATTACAGACTATAGGAAATGATTGCCCATGTTCCAACCTTTCATCCTTGAAACCTAAGTGGCATGAACCACCATCATCAACACAATATTGCCTTGAAAGTTCTACAATAGCTCTGGCAGCTAGGCTTGCATGTTCTGCAAACTCAGTCGCTGCTTGAGCAGTAGTGGTAGCATCCTTAAATTTCATGTTCCAATTCTGCCCTCAACAAAAAATTTACACTTACCATCTCTAGGAAATGATTGCCCATGTTCCAATCTTTCATCCTTGAAACCTAAGTGGCATGAACCACCATCATCAACACAATATTGCCTTTAATGTTCTACAACAGCTCTGGCAGCTAGGCTTGCATGTTCTGCAAACTCAGCCGTTGCTTGATCAGCAGAGGTAGCATCCTTAAATTTCATGTTCCACTTTTGCCGGCCAACAGAAAATTTACCATTACCATCTTCAGGAAATGATTGCCTATGTTCCAACCTTTCATCCTTGAAACATAAGTGGCATGAACCACTATCATCAACACAATATTGCCTTGAAAGGTCTACAACAGCTCTGGCAGGTAGGCTTGCATGTTCGGCAAACTTAGCCGCTGCTTGAGCAGCAGAGGTAGCATCCTTAAATTTCATGTTCCAATTCTGCCTGGCAACAGAAGAATTACCATTACCATCTCCAGGAAATGATTGCCCACGTTCCAGCCTTTCATCCTTGAAACCTAAGTGGCATGACCACCATCATCAACACAATATTGTCTTGAAAGTTCTACAACAGCTCTGGCAGCTAGGCTTGCATGTTCTGTAAACTTCGCCACTGCTTGAGCAGCAGAGGTAGCATCCTTAAATTTCTTATTCCAATTCCTCCTGCCACCAAAAAAATTACCATTACCATCTCCAGGAAATGATTGCCCATGTTCCAACCTGTCATCATTGAAACCTAAGTGGCATGAACCACCATCATCAACACAATATTGCCTTGAAAGTTCTACAATAGCTCTGGCAGCTAGGCTTACATGTTCTGCAAACTCAGTCGCTGCTTGAGCAGCAGAGGTAGCATCCTTAAATTTCATGTTCCAATTCTGCGTGCCAACAGAAAAATTACCATTACAGACTCTAGGAAATGATTGCCCTTGTTCCAACCTTTCATCCTTGAAACCTAAGTGGCATGAACCACCATCATCAACACAATATTGCCTTGAAAGTTCAACAATAGCTCTGGCAGCTAGGCTTGCATGTTCTGCAAACTCAGCCGCTGCTTGAGCAGTAGAGGTAGCATCCTTAAATTTCACGTTCCAATTCTGCCCTCAACAAAAACTTTACACTTACCATCTCCAGGAAATGATTGCCCATGTTCCAATCTTTCATCCTTGAAACCTAAGTGGCATGAACCACCATCATCAACACAATATTGCCTTTAATGTTCTACAACAGCTCTGGCAGCTAGGCTTGCATGTTGTGCAAACTCAGCCGCTACTTGATCAGCAGAGGTAGCATCCTTAAATTTCATGTTCCAAATTTGCCGGCAACAGAAAATTTAGAATTACCATCTCCAGGAAATGATTGCCCATGTTCCAATCTTTCATCCTTGAAACCTAAGTGGCATGAACCACTATCATCAACACAATATTGCCTTGAAAGGTCTACAACAGCTCTGGCAGGTAGGCTTTCATGTTCGGCAAACTTAGCCGATGCTTGAGCAGCAGAGGTAGCATCCTTAAATTTCATGTTCCAATTCTGCCTGCCAACTGAAGAATTACCATTACCATCTCCAGGAAATGATTGCCCATGTTCCAGCCTTTCATCCTTGAAACCTAAGTGGCATGACCACCATCATAAACAAAATATTGTCTTGAAAGTTCTACAACAGCTCTGGCAGCTAGGCTTGCATGTTCTGTTAACTTCGCCACTGCTTGAGCAGCAGAGGTAGCATCCTTAAATTTCATGTTCCAATTCTGCTTGCCAATAGAAAAATTACCATCTCAAGGAAATGATTGCCCATGTTCCAACCTTTCATCCTTGAAACCTAAGTGGCATGAACCACCATCATCAACACAATATTGCCTTGAATGTTCTACAACGCCTCTGGCAGCTAGGCTTGCATGTTCTGCAAACTCAGCCGCTGCTTGAGCAGTAGAGGTAGCATCCTTAAATTTCATGTTCCAAATTTGCCGGCAACAGAAAATTTAGAATTACCATCTCCAGGAAATGATTGCCTATGTTCCAATCTTTCATCCTTGAAACCTAAGTGGCATGAACCACCATCATCAACACAATATTGTCTTTAAAGTTCTAGAACAGCTCTGGCAGCTAGGCTTGCATGTTCTGCAAACTCAGCCGCTGCTTGATCAGCAGAGGTAGCATCCTTAAATTTCATGTTCCACTTCCGCCGGCCAATAGAAAATTTACCATTACCATCTTCAGGAAATGATTGCCATGTTCCAACCATTCATCCTTGAAACCTAAGTGGCATGAACCACTATCATCAACATAATATTGCCTTGAAAGGTCTACAACAGCTCTGGCAGGTAGGCTTGCATGTTTGGCAAACTTAGCTGCTGCTTGAGCAGCAGAGGTACCATCCTTAAATTTCATGTACCAATTCTCACTGCCAACAGAAGAATTACCATTACCATCTCCAGGAAATGATTGCCCATGTTCCAGCCTTGCATCCTTTAAACCTAAGTTGCATGACCACCATCATCAATACAATATTGTCCTGAAAGTTCTACAACAGCTCTGGCAGCTAGGCTTGCGTGCTTTGCAAACTCAGTCGTTGCTTGAGCAGCAGAGGTAGCATCCTTAAATTTGATGTTCCAATTCTGCCTGCCAACAGATAAAATACCATTACCATCTCCAAGAAATGATTGCCCATGTTCCAACCTTTTATCCTTGGAAAATAAGTGGCATGAACCACCATCATCAACACAATATTGACTTGAAAGTTCTACTATATCTCTCGCAACTTGGGTTGCATATTCTACAAACTCATCCCCTGCTTGAGCAGCAGAGGTAGCATCCTTAAATTTCATGTTCCAATTCTGTCTGCCAACAGAAAAGTTACCATTTCCATCTCAAGGAAATGATTGCCCATGTTCCAACCTTTCATCCTTGAAAACTAAGTGGCATGAACCACCATCATCAACACAATATTGCCTTGAAAGTTCTACTATATCTCTGGCAGCTAGGCTTGCATGTTCTGCAAACTAAGTCGCTTTTTGAGCAGCAGAGGTATCATCCTTAAATTTCATGTTCCAATTCTGCCTGCCAAGAGAAAAAGTACCATTACCATCTCCAAGAAATGATTGCCCATGTTCCAACCTTTCATCCTTGAAAACTAAGTGGTATGAACCACCATCATCAACACAATATTGCCTTGAAAGTTCTACTATATCTCTGGCAGCTAGGCTTGCATGTTCTGCAAACTCAGTCGTTGCTTGAGCAGCAGAGGTAGCATCCTTAAATTTCATGTTCCATGTTTGCCTGCCAACAGAAAAATTACCATTAACATCTCTAGGAAATGATTGCCCATGTTCCAGCATTTTATCCTTGAAACCTAAGTGGTATGAACCACCATCATCAACACAATTTTGCCTTGAAAGTTCTATAACAGCTCTGGCAGCTAGGCTTGCATGTTCTGCAAACTCAGTCGCTGCTTGAGCAGCAGATATAGCATCCTTAAATTTCATGTTCCAATTCTGCCTGCCAACCGAAAAATTACCATTACCATCTCCAAGAAATGATTGCCCATGTTCCAACCTTTCATCCTTGAAAACTAAGTGGCATGAACAACCATCATCAACAAAATATTCCCTTGAAAGTTCTACTATATCTCTGGCAGCTAGGCTTGCAAGTTCTGCAAACTCAGTCGCTTTTTGAGCAGCAGAGGTATCATCCTTAAATTTCATGTTCCAATTCTGACTGCCAAGAGAAAAAGTACCATTACAATCTCCAAGAAATGATTGCCCATGTTCCAACCTTTCATCCTTGAAATCTAAGTGGCTTGAAACACCATCATCAACACAATATTGCCTTAAAATTTCAACAACAGCTCTGGCAGCTAGGCTTGCATGTTCTGCAAACTTAGCCGCTGCTTGAGCAGTAGAGGTAGCATCCTTAAATTTCATGTTCCAATTCTGCCTGCCAACAAAACGATTACCATTTCCTTCACCAGGAAATGATTGCCCATGCTCCAACCTATCATCCTTGAAACCTAAGTGGCATAAACCACCATCATCAACACAATATTGCCTTGAAAGTTCAACAACAGCGCTGGCAGCTAGGCTTGCATGTTCTACAAACTCAGTCGCTTCTTGAGCAGCAGAGGTATCATCCTTAAATTTCATGTTCCAATTCTGCCTGCCAACAGAAAAATTACCATTACCATCTCTAGGAAATAATTGCCCATGTTCCAACCTTTCATCCTTGAAACCTAAGTGGCATGAACCACCATCATCAACACAATATTGCCTTGAAAGTTCTACAATAGCTCTGGCATCTAGGCTTGCATATTCTACAAACTCATCCTCTGCTTGAGCAGCAGTGGTAGCATCCTTAAATTTCGTGTTCCAATTCTGCCTGCCAACAGGAAAATTACCATTACCATCTCTAGGAAATGATTGCCCATTTTCCAACCTTTCATCCTTGAAAACTAAGTGCCATGAACCACCATCATCAACACAATATTGCCTTAAAAGTTATACTATATCTCGGTCAGCTAGGCTTGTGTGTTCTGCAAACTCAGTCGCTGCTTGAGCAGTAGAGGTAGCATCCTTAAATTTGATGTTCCAATTCTGCCTGCCAACAGAAAAATTACCATTACCATCTCTAGGAAATGATTGCCCATGTTCCGACATTTAATCCTTGAAACCTAAGTGGCATGAACCACCATCATCAACACAATATTGCCTCGAAAGTTCTACAACAGCTCTGGTAGCTAGGCTTGCATGTTCTGCAAACTCAGCCGCTACTTGAGCAGCAGAGGTAGCATCCTTAAATTTCATCTTCCAATTCTACTTGCCAACAGAAAAATTGCCATCACCATCCCCAGGAAATGATTGCCCATGTTCCAACCTTTCATCCATGAAACCTAAGTGGCATGAACCACAATCATCAACACAGTATTGCCGTGAAAGTTCTACAATAGCTCTGGCAGCTAGGCTTGCATGTTCTGCAAACTAAGCCACTGCTTGAGCAGCAGAGGTAGCATCCTTAAATTTCATGATCAGTTTCTGCTTGCCAATAGAAAAATTACCATTACAGACTCTAGGAAATGATTGTACATTTTCCAACCTATCATCCTTGAAAAATAAGTGGCATGAACCACCATCATCAACACAATATTGCCTTGAAAGTTCTACTATATCTCTGTCATCTAGGCTCGCGTGTTCTGCAAACTCAGTTGCTGCTTGAGCGGTACAGGTGGCATCCTTAAATTTCATGTTCCAATTCTGCCTGCCAACAGAAAATTTACCATTACCATCTCTAGGAAATGGTTGCCCATGTTCCAACCTTTCATCCTTGAAACCTAAGTGGCATGAACCACCATCATCAACACAATATTGCCTTGAAAGTTTTACAACAGCTCTGGCATCTAGGCTTGCATATTCTACAAACTCATCCTCTGCTTGAGCAGCAGTGGTAGCATCCTTAAATTTTATGTTCCAATTCTGCCAGCCAACATAAAAATTACCATTACCATCTCTAGGAAATGATTGCCCATTTTCCAACCTTTCATCCTTGAAAACTAAGTGGCATGAGCCACCATCATCAACACAATATTGCCTTAAAAGTTATACTATATCTCTATCAGCTAGGCTTGTGTGTTCTGCAAACTCAGTCTCTGCTTGAGCAGTAGAGGTAGCATCCTTACATTTGATGTTCCAATTCTGCCTGCCAACAGAAAAATTACCATTACCATCTCTAGGAAATGATTGCCCATGTTCCGACATTTAATCCTTGAAACCTAAGTGGCATGAACCACCATCATCAACACAATATTGCCTCGAAAGTTCTACAACAGCTCTGGTAGCTAGGCTTGCATGTTCTGCAAACTCAGCCGCTGCTTGAGCAGCAGAGGTAGCATCCTTAAATTTCATATTCCAATTCTACTTGCCAACAGAAAAATTACCATTACCATCCCCAGGAAATGATTGCCCATGTTCCAACCTTTCATCCATGAAACCTAAGTGGCATGAACCACAATCATCAACACATTATTGCCGTGAAAGTTCTACAACAACTCTGCAACTACGCTTGCATATTCTGCAAACTCAGCCGCTGCTTGAGCGGCAGAGGTAGCATCCTTAAATTTCATGTTCCAATTCTGCCTGCCAATAGACAAATTACCATTACCATCTCTAGGAAATGATTGCCCATGTTCCAACCTTTCATCCTTGAAAACTAAGTGGCATGAACCACCATCATCAACAAAATATTGCCTTGAAAGTTCAACAACCACTCTGGTAGCTAGGCTTGTATGTTCTGTAAACTTCGCCACTGCTTGAGCAGTAGAGGTAGCATCCTTAAATTTCATGTTCCAATTCTGCCTGCCAACAAAGAAATTTGCATTACCATCTCCAGGAAATGATTGCCCATGTTCCAACCTATCATCCTTGAAACCTAAGTGGCATGAACCACCATCATCAACACACTATTGCCTTGAAAGTTCTAAAAAAGCTCTGGTAGCTAGGCTTGCATGTTCTGCAAACTCAGCCGCTGCTTGAGCAGCAGAGGTAGCATCCTTAAATTTCATGTTCCAATTCTGCCTCCTAACAGAAAAATTACCATTACCATCTCTAGGAAATGATTGCCCATGATCCAATCTTTCATCCTTGAAACCTAAGTGGCATGAACCACCATCATCAACACAATATTGCCTTGAAAATTATATAACAGCTCTGGCAGCTAGACTTGCGTGTTCTACAAACTCAGTCGCTGCTTGAGCAGTAGAGGTAGCTTCCTTAAAATTCATGTTCCACTTCTGCCTACCAACAGAATTATTACCATTCCCATCTCCAGGAAATGATTTCCCATGTTCCAACCTTTCATCCTTGAAACCTAAGTGGCATGAACG
Organism: Nicotiana tomentosiformis; assembly: GCF_000390325.3. Lineage (NCBI taxonomy): Eukaryota > Viridiplantae > Streptophyta > Magnoliopsida > Solanales > Solanaceae > Nicotiana > Nicotiana tomentosiformis. The sequence continues at coordinate 984,598 of NW_027174563.1, forward strand.
ACCATCATCAACACAATATTGCCTTAAAAGTTCTACAACAGCTCTGGCAGCTAGGCTTGCATGTTCTGCAAAATCAGTCGCTGCTTGAGCAGCAGAGGTAGCATTCTTAAATTTCATGTTCCAATTCTGCCTGCCAAGAGAAAAAGTACCATTACCATCTCCAAGAAATGATTGCCCATGTTCCAACCTTTCATCCTTGAAAACTAAGTGGCATGAACCACCATCACCAACACAATATTGCCTTGAAAGTTCTACTATATCTCTGGCAGCTAGGCTTGCATGTTCTGCAAACTCAGTCGCTGCTTGAGCAGCAGAGGTAGCATCCTTAAATTTCATGTTCCAATTCATCCTGTCAACAGAAAAATTACCATTCCCATCTTCAGGAAATGATTGCCCATGTTCCAATCTTTCATCCTTGAAAACTAAGTGGCATGAACCACCATCATCAACACAATATTCACTTGAAATTTCTTCAACAACTCTGGCAGCTAGGCTTGCATGTTCTGCAAACTCAGCAGCTGCTTGAGCAGCAGAGGTAGCATCCTTAAATTTCATGTTCCAATTCTGCCTGCCAACCGAACAATTACCATTTCCATCTCCAGGAAATGATTGCCCATGTTCCAACCTTTCATCCTTGAAACCTAAGTGGCATGAACCACCATCATCAACACACTATTGCCTTGAAAGTTCTACAAAAGCTCTGGTACCTAGGCTTGCATGTTTTGCAAACTGAGTAGCTGCTTGAGCAGTAGAGGTAGCATCCTTAAATTTCATGTTCCAATTCTGCCTGCAAACAGAAAAATTACCATGACCATCTCAAGGAAATGATTGCCCATGTTCCAATCTTTCATCCTTGAAACCTAAGTGGCATGAACCACCATCATCAACACAATATTTCCTTGAAAGTTCTACAACAGCTCTGGCAGCTAGACTCTCATGTTCTACAAACTCAGTCGCTGCTTGAGCAGCAGAGGTAGCATCCTTAAAATTAATGTTCCACTTCTGCCGGCCAACAAAATAATTACCATTCCCATCTCCAGGAAATGATTGCCTATGTTCCAACCTTTCATCCTTGAAACCTAAGTGGCATGAATGACCATCATCAACACACTATTGCCTTGAAAGTTCTACAAAAGCTCTGGTAGCTAGGCTTGTATGTTCTGCAAACTCAGCCGCTGCTTGAGCAACAGAGGTAGCATCCTTAAATTACATGTTCCAATTCTGCCTTCCAACAGAAAAATTACCATTACCATCTCTGGGAAATGATTGCACATGTTCCAATCTTTCATCCGTGAAAACTAAGTGGCATGAACCACCATCATCAACATAATATTGCCTTGAAAGTTCTACTGTATCTCTGGCAGCTAGGCTTGCATGTTCTGCAAACTCAGTCGCTGCTTGAGCAGCAGAGGTAGCATCCTTAAATTTCATATTCCAATTCTGCCTTCCAAGAGAAAAAGTACCATTACCATCTCCAAGAAATGATTGCCCATGTTCCAACCTTTCATCCTAGAAAACTAAGTGGCATGAACCACTATCCTCAACACTATATTGCCTTGAAAGTTCTACTATATCTCTGGCAGCTAGGCTTGCATGTTCTGCAAACTCAGTTGCTGCTTGAGCAGCAGAGGTAGCATCCTTAAATTTCTTGTTCCAATTCTGCCTGCCAACTGAAAAATTACCATTAACATCTCTAGGAAATGATTGCCCATGTTCCAACGTTTCATCCTTGAAACCTAAGTGGCATGAACCACTATCATAAACACAATATTGCCTTGAAATTTCTACAACAGCTCTGGCAGCTAGGCTTGCATGTTCTGGAAACTCAGCCACTGCTTGAGCAGCAGAAGTAGCATCCTTAATTTTCATGTTCCAGTTCAGCCTGCCAACCGAAAAATTACCATTACCATCTCCAAGAAATGAATGCACATGTTCCAACCTTTCATCCTTGAAAACTAAGTGGCATGAACCACCATTATCAACACAATATTGCCTTGAAATTTCTACAACAGCTCTGGCAGCTAGGCTTGCATATTCTGCGAACTCAGTCGCTGCTTGAGCAGCAGAGGTAGCATTCTTAAATTTCATGTTCCAATTCTGCCTGCCAAGAGAAAACAGTACCATTAACATCTCCAAGAAATGATTGCCCATGTTCCAACCTTTCATCCTTGAAAACTAAGTGGAATGAACCAAAATCATCAACACAATATTGCCTCGAAAGTTCTACAACAGCTCTGGCAGCTAGACTTGCATGTTCTACAAACTCAGTCGCTGCTTGAGTAGCAGAGGTAGCATCCTTAAAATTCATGTTCCAATTCTGCCTGCCAACAGAATAATTACCATTCCCATCTCCAGGTAATGATTGCCCATGTTCCAACCTTTCATTCTTGAAACCTAAGTGGCATGAACGACCATCATCAACACAATATTGCCTTGAAAGTTCAACAACAGCTCTGGTAGCTAGGCTTGCATGTTCTGCAAACTCAGTCGTTGCTTAAGCAGCAGAGGTAGCATCCTTAAATTTCATGTTCCAATTCTGCCTTCCAAGAGAAAAAGTACCATTACCATCTCCAAGAAATGATTGCCCATGTTCCAACCTTTCATCCTTGAAAACTAAGTGGCATGAACCACCATCATCAACACAATATTTCCTTGAAATTTCTACAACAGCTCTGGCAGCTAGGCTTGCATATTCTGCAAACTCAGTCGCTGCTTGAGCAGCAGAGGTAGCATTCTTAAATTTCATGTTCTAGTTCAGCCGGCCAACCGAAAAATTACCATTACCATCTCCAAGAAATGAATGCCCATGTTCCAACCTTTCATCCTTGAAACCTAAGTGGCATGAACCACCATCATCAACACACTATTGCCTTGAAAGTTCTACAAAAGCTCTGGTAGCTAGGCTTGTATGTTCTGCAAACTTAGCCGCTGCTTGAGCAGCAGAGGTAGCATCCTTAAATTTCATGTTCCAATTCTGCCTGCCTACAGAAAAATTACCATTACCATCTCTAGGAAATGATTGCCCATGTTCCAATCTTTCATCCTTGAAACCTAAGTGGCATGAACCACCATCATCAACACAATATTGCCTCGAAAGTTCTACAACAGCTGTGGCAGCTAGACTTGCATGTTCTACAAACTCAGTCGCTACTTGAGTAGCAGAGGTAGCATCCTTAAAATTCATGTTCCAATTCTGCCTGCCAACAGAATAATTACCATTCCCATCTCCAGGAAATGATTGCCCATGTTCCAACCTTTCATCCTTGAAACCTAAGTGGCATGAACGACCATCATCAACACAATATTGCCTTGAAAGTTCAACAACAGCTCTGGTAGCTAGGCTTGCATGTTCTGCAAACTCAGTCGTTGCTTAAGCAGCAGAGGTAGCATCCTTAAATTTCATGTTCCAATTCTGCCTTCCAAGAGAAAAAGTACCATTACCATCTCCAAGAAATGATTGCCCATGTTCCAACCTTTCATCCTTGAAAACTAAGTGGCATGAACCACCATTATCAACACAATATTGCCTTGAAATTTCTACAACAGCTCTGGCAGCTAGGCTTGCATATTCTGCAAACTCAGTCGCTGCTTGAGCAGCAGAGGTAGCATTCTTAAATTTCATGTTCCAATTCTGCCTGCCAAGAGAAAACAGTACCATTACCATCTCCAAGAAATGATTGCCCATGTTCCAACCTTTCATCCTTGAAAACTAAGTGGCATGAACCAAAATCATCAGCACAATATTACCTTGAAAGTTCTACTATATCTCTGGCAGCTAGGCTGGCATGTTCTGCAAACTTAGTCGCTGCTTGAGCAGTAGAGGTAGCATCCTTAAATTTCATGTTCCAATTCTGCCCGCCAACAGAAAAATTACAATTAACATCTCTAGGAAATGATTGCCCATGTTCCAACGTTTCATCCTTGAAACCTAAGTGGCATGAACCACCATCATCAACACAATATTGCCTTGAAATTTCGATAATAGCTCTGGCAGCTAGGCTTGCATGTTCTGCAAACTCAACCGTAGCTTTAGCAGCAGAGGTATCATCCTTAAATTTCATGTTCCAATTCTGCCTGCCAACCGAAAAATTACCATTACCATCTCCAGGAAATGATTGCCCATGTTCCAACGTTTCATCCTTGAAACCTAAGTGGCATGAACCACCATCATCAACACACTATTGCCTTGAAAGTTTTACAACAGCTGTGGCAGCTAGGCTTGCATGTTCTGCAAACTCAGTCGCTGCTTGTGCAGCAGAGGTAGCATCCTTAAATTTCATGTTCCAATTCTGCCTTCCAAGAGAAAAAGTACCATTACCATCTCCAAGAAATGAATGCACACGTTCCAACCTTTCATCCTTGAAAACTAAGTGGCATGAACCACCATTATCAACACAATATTGCCTTGAAATTTCTACAACAGCTCTGGCAGCTAGGCTTGCATATTCTGCGAACTCAGTCGCTGCTTGAGCAGCAGAGGTAGCATTCTTAAATTTCATGTTCCAATTCTGTCTGCCAAGAGAAAACAGTACCATTAACATCTCCAAGAAATGATTGCCCATGTTCCAACCTTTCATCCTTGAAAACTAAGTGGCATGAACCAAAATCATCAACACAATATTGCCTCGAAAGTTCTACAACAGCTCTGGCAGCTAGACTTGCATGTTCTACAAACTCAGTCGCTGCTTGAGTAGCAGAGGTAGCATCCTTAAAATTCATGTTCCAATTCTGCCTGCCAACAGAATAATTACCATTCCCATCTCCAGGTAATGATTGCCCATGTTCCAACCTTTCATTCTTGAAACCTAAGTGGCATGAACGACCATCATCAACACAATATTGCCTTGAAAGTTCAACAACAGCTCTGGTAGCTAGGCTTGCATGTTCTGCAAACTCAGTCGTTGCTTAAGCAGCAGAGGTAGCATCCTTAAATTTCATGTTCCAATTCTGCCTTCCAAGAGAAAAAGTACCATTACCATCTCCAAGAAATGATTGCCCATGTTCCAACCTTTCATCCTTGAAAACTAAGTGGCATGAACCACCATTATCAACACAATATTGCCTTGAAATTTCTACAACAGCTCTGGCAGCTAGGCTTGCATATTCTGCAAACTCAGTCGCTGCTTGAGCAGCAGAGGTAGCATTCTTAAATTTCATGTTCCAATTCTGCCTGCCAAGAGAAAACAGTACCATTACCATCTCCAAGAAATGATTGCCCATGTTCCAACCTTTCATCCTTGAAAACTAAGTGGCATGAACCAAAATCATCAGCACAATATTACCTTGAAAGTTCTACTATATCTCTGGCAGCTAGGCTGGCATGTTCTGCAAACTTAGTCGCTGCTTGAGCAGTAGAGGTAGCATCCTTAAATTTCATGTTCCAATTCTGCCCGCCAACAGAAAAATTACAATTAACATCTCTAGGAAATGATTGCCCATGTTCCAACGTTTCATCCTTGAAACCTAAGTGGCATGAACCACCATCATCAACACAATATTGCCTTGAAATTTCGATAATAGCTCTGGCAGCTAGGCTTGCATGTTCTGCAAACTCAACCGTAGCTTTAGCAGCAGAGGTATCATCCTTAAATTTCATGTTCCAATTCTGCCTGCCAACCGAAAAATTACCATTACCATCTCCAGGAAATGATTGCCCATGTTCCAACGTTTCATCCTTGAAACCTAAGTGGCATGAACCACCATCATCAACACACTATTGCCTTGAAAGTTTTACAACAGCTGTGGCAGCTAGGCTTGCATGTTCTGCAAACTCAGTCGCTGCTTGTGCAGCAGAGGTAGCATCCTTAAATTTCATGTTCCAATTCTGCCTTCCAAGAGAAAAAGTACCATTACCATCTCCAAGAAATGAATGCACATGTTCCAACCTTTCATCCTTGAAAACTAAGTGGCATGAACCACCATTATCAACACAATATTGCCTTGAAATTTCTACAACAGCTCTGGCAGCTAGGCTTGCATATTCTGCGAACTCAGTCGCTGCTTGAGCAGCAGAGGTAGCATTCTTAAATTTCATGTTCCAATTCTGTCTGCCAAGAGAAAACAGTACCATTAACATCTCCAAGAAATGATTGCCCATGTTCCAACCTTTCATCCTTGAAAACTAAGTGGCATGAACCAAAATCATCAACACAATATTGCCTCGAAAGTTCTACAACAGCTCTGGCAGCTAGACTTGCATGTTCTACAAACTCAGTCGCTGCTTGAGTAGCAGAGGTAGCATCCTTAAAATTCATGTTCCAATTCTGCCTGCCAACAGAATAATTACCATTCCCATCTCCAGGTAATGATTGCCCATGTTCCAACCTTTCATTCTTGAAACCTAAGTGGCATGAACGACCATCATCAACACAATATTGCCTTGAAAGTTCAACAACAGCTCTGGTAGCTAGGCTTGCATGTTCTGCAAACTAAGTCGTTGCTTAAGCAGCAGAGGTAGCATCCTTAAATTTCATGTTCCAATTCTGCCTTCCAAGAGAAAAAGTACCATTACCATCTCCAAGAAATGATTGCCCATGTTCCAACCTTTCATCCTTGAAAACTAAGTGGCATGAACCACCATCATCAACACAATATTGCCTTGAAATTTCTACAACAGCTCTGGCAGCTAGGCTTGCATATTCTGCAAACTCAGTCGCTGCTTGAGCAGCAGAGGTAGCATTCTTAAATTTCATGTTCTAGTTCAGCCGGCCAACCGAAAAATTACCATTACCATCTCCAAGAAATGAATGCCCATGTTCCAACCTTTCATCCTTGAAACCTAAGTGGCATGAACCACCATCATCAACACACTATTGCCTTGAAAGTTCTACAAAAGCTCTGGTAGCTAGGCTTGTATGTTCTGCAAACTTAGCCGCTGCTTGAGCAGCAGAGGTAGCATCCTTAAATTTCATGTTCCAATTCTGCCTGCCTACAGAAAAATTACCATTACCATCTCTAGGAAATGATTGCCCATGTTCCAATCTTTCATCCTTGAAACCTAAGTGGCATGAACCACCATCATCAACACAATATTGCCTCGAAAGTTCTACAACAGCTGTGGCAGCTAGACTTGCATGTTCTACAAACTCAGTCGCTACTTGAGTAGCAGAGGTAGCATCCTTAAAATTCATGTTCCAATTCTGCCTGCCAACAGAATAATTACCATTCCCATCTCCAGGAAATGATTGCCCATGTTCCAACCTTTCATCCTTGAAACCTAAGTGGCATGAACGACCATCATCAACACAATATTGCCTTGAAAGTTCAACAACAGCTCTGGTAGCTAGGCTTGCATGTTCTGCAAACTCAGTCGTTGCTTAAGCAGCAGAGGTAGCATCCTTAAATTTCATGTTCCAATTCTGCCTTCCAAGAGAAAAAGTACCATTACCATCTCCAAGAAATGATTGCCCATGTTCCAACCTTTCATCCTTGAAAACTAAGTGGCATGAACCACCATTATCAACACAATATTGCCTTGAAATTTCTACAACAGCTCTGGCAGCTAGGCTTGCATATTCTGCAAACTCAGTCGCTGCTTGAGCAGCAGAGGTAGCATTCTTAAATTTCATGTTCCAATTCTGCCTGCCAAGAGAAAACAGTACCATTACCATCTCCAAGAAATGATTGCCCATGTTCCAACCTTTCATCCTTGAAAACTAAGTGGCATGAACCAAAATCATCAGCACAATATTGCCTTGAAAGTTCTACTATATCTCTGGCAGCTAGGCTGGCATGTTCTGCAAACTTAGTCGCTGCTTGAGCAGTAGAGGTAGCATCCTTAAATTTCATGTTCCAATTCTGCCCGCCAACAGAAAAATTACAATTAACATCTCTAGGAAATGATTGCCCATGTTCCAACGTTTCATCCTTGAAACCTAAGTGGCATGAACCACCATCATCAACACAATATTGCCTTGAAATTTCGATAATAGCTCTGGCAGCTAGGCTTGCATCTTCTGCAAACTCAACCGTAGCTTTAGCAGCAGAGGTATCATCCTTAAATTTCATGTTCCAATTCTGCCTGCCAACCGAAAAATTACCATTACCATCTCCAGGAAATGATTGCCCATGTTCCAACGTTTCATCCTTGAAACCTAAGTGGCATGAACCACCATCATCAACACACTATTGCCTTGAAAGTTTTACAACAGCTGTGGCAGCTAGGCTTGCATGTTCTGCAAACTCAGTCGCTGCTTGTGCAGCAGAGGTAGCATCCTTAAATTTCATGTTCCAATTCTGCCTTCCAAGAGAAAAAGTACCATTACCATCTCCAAGAAATGATTGCCCATGTTCCAACCTTTCATCCTCGAAAACTAAGTGGCATGAACCACCATCATCAACACAATATTGCCTTGAAATTTCTAAAACAGCTCTGGAAGCTAGTCTTGCATGTTCTACAAACTCAGCCGCTGCTTGAGCAGCAGAGGTAGCATCCTTAAATTTCATGTTCCAATTTTGCCTGCCAACCGAAAAATTACCATTACCATCACCAGGAAATGATTGCCCATGTTCCAACCTTTCATCCTTGAAACCTAAGTGGCATGAACCACAATCATCAACACACTATTGACTTGAAAGTTCTACAACAGCTCTGGCAGCTAGGCTTGCATGTTCTGTAAACTCAGTCGCTACTTCAGCAGCAGAGGTAGCATCCTTAAATTTCATATTCCAATTTTGCCTTCCAAGAGAAAAAGTACCATTACCATCTCCAAGAAATGATTGCCCATGTTCCAACCTTTCATCCTTGAAAACTAAGTGGCATGAACAACTATCATCAACACAATATTGCCTTGAAAGTTCTACTATATCTCTGGCAGCTAGGCTTGCATGTTCTGCAAACTCAGTTGCTGCTTGAGCAGCAGAGGTAGCATCCTTAAATTTCATGTTCCAATTCTGCCTGCCAACAGAAAAATTACCATTAACATCTCTAGGAAATGATTGCCCATGTTCCAACGTTTAATACTTGAAAACTAAGTGGCATGAACCACCATTATCAACACAATATTTCCTTGAAATTTCTACAACAGCTCTGGCAGCTAGGCTTGCATATTCTGCAAACTCAGTCGCTGCTTGAGCAGCAGAGGTAGCATTCTTAAATTTCATGTTCCAATTCTGCCTGCCAAGAGAAAACAGTACCATTACCATCTCCAAGAAATGATTGCCCATGTTCCAACCTTTCATCCTTGAAAACTAAGTGGCATGAACCAAAATCATCAGCACAATATTGCCTTGAAAGTTCTACTATATCTCTGGCAGCTAGGCTGGCATGTTCTGCAAACTTAGTCGCTGCTTGAGCAGTAGAGGTAGCATCCTTAAATTTCATGTTCCAATTCTGCCCGCCAACAGAAAAATTACAATTAACATCTCTAGGAAATGATTGCCCATGTTCCAACGTTTCATCCTTGAAACCTAAGTGGCATGAACCACCATCATCAACACAATATTGCCTTGAAATTTTGATAATAGCTCTGGCAGCTAGGCTTGCATGTTCTGCAAACTCAACCGTAGCTTTAGCAGCAGAGGTATCATCCTTAAATTTCATGTTCCAATTCTGCCTGCCAACCGAAAAATTACCATTACCATCTCCAGGAAATGATTGCCCATGTTCCAACGTTTCATCCTTGAAAACTAAGTGGCATGAACAACTATCATCAACACAATATTGCCTTGAAAGTTCTACTATATCTCTGGCAGCTAGGCTTGCATGTTCTGCAAACTCAGTTGCTGCTTGAGCAGCAGAGGTAGCATCCTTAAATTTCATGTTCCAATTCTGCCTGCCAACAGAAAAATTACCATTAACATCTCTAGGAAATGATTGCCCATGTTCCAACGTTCAATCCTTGAAACCTAAGTGGCATGAACCACCATCATCAACACAATATTTCCTTGAAATTTCTACAACAGCTCTGGCAGCTAGGCTTGCATGTTCTGCAAACTCAGCCGCTGCTTGAGCAGCATAAGTAGCATCCTTAAATTTCATGTTCCAATTCTGCCTGCCAACCGAAAAATTACCATTACCATCTCCAGGAAATGATTGCCCATGTTCCAACCTTTCATCCTTGAAACCTAAGTGGCATGAACCACCATCATCAACACACTATTGCCTTGAAAGTTCTACAAAAGCTCTGGTAGCTAGGCTTGTATGTTCTGCAAACTCAGCCGCTGCTTGAGCAGTAGAGGTAGCATCCATAAATTTCATGTTCCAATTCTGCCTGCCAACAGAAAAATTACCATTACCATCTCTAGGAAATGATTGCCCATGTTCCAATCTTTCATCCTTGAAACCTAAGTGACATGAACCACCATCATCAACATAATATTGCCTCGAAAGTTCTACAACAGCTCTGGCAGCTAGACTTGCATGTTCTACAAACTCAATCGCTGCTTGAGTAGCAGAGGTAGCATCCTTAAAATTCATGTTCCAATTCTACCTGCCAACAGAATAATTACCATTCCCATCTCCAGGAAATGATTGCCCATGTTCCAACCTTTCATCCTTGAAACCTAAGTGGCATGAACCACCATCATCAACACACTATTGACTTGAAAGTTCTACAACAGCTCTGGCAGCTAGGCTTGCATGTTCTGTAAACTCAGTCGCTACTTCAGCAGCAGAGGTAGCATCCTTAAATTTCATATTCCAATTCTGCTTTCCAAGAGAAAAAGTACCATTACCATCTCCAAGAAATGATTGCCCATGTTCCAACCTTTCATCCTTGAAAACTAAGTGGCATGAACAACTATCATCAACACAATATTTCCTTGAAAGTTCTACTATATCTCTGGCAGCTAGGCTTGCATGTTCTGCAAACTCAGTTGCTGCTTGAGCAGCAGAGGTAGCATCCTTAAATTTCATGTTCCAATTCTACCTGCCAACAGAAAAATTACCATTAACATCTCTAGGAAATGATTGCCCATGTTCCAACGTTTAATCCTTGAAACCTAAGTGGCATGAACCACCATCATCAACACAATATTGCCTTGAAATTTCTACAACAGCTGTGGCAGCTAGGCTTGCATGTTCTGCAAACTCAGCCGCTGCTTGAGCAGCAGAAGTAGCATCCTTAAATTTCTTGTTCCAATTCTGCCTGCCAACAGAAAAATTACCATTACCATCTCCAGGAAATGATTGCCCATGTTCCAACCTTTCATCCTTGAAACCTAAGTGGCATGAACCACCATCATCAACACATTATTGCCTTGAAAGTTCTACAAAAGCTCTGGTAGCTAGGCTTGTATGTTCTGCAAACTCAGCCGCTGCTTGAGCAGTAGAGGTAGCATCCATAAATTTCATGTTCCAATTCTGCCTGCCAATAGAAAAATTACCATTACCATCTCTAGGAAATGATTGCCCATGTTCCAATCTTTCATCCTTGAAACTAAGTGGCATGAACCACCATCATCAACATAATATTGCCTCGAAAGTTCTACAACAGCTCTGGCAGCTAGACTTGCATGTTCTACAAACTCAATCGCTGCTTGAGTAGCAGAGGTAGCATCCTTAAAATTCATGTTCCAATTCTGCCTGCCAACAGAATAATTACCATTCCCATCTCCAGGAAATGATTGCCCATGTTCCAACCTTTCATCCTTGAAACCTAAGTGGCATGAACCACCACAATCAACAGAATATTGCCTCGAAAGTTCTACAACAGCTCCGGCAGCTAGACTTGCATGTTCTACAAACTCAGTCGCTGCTTGAGTAGCAGAGGTAGCATCCTTAAAATTCATGTTCCAATTCTGCCTGCCAACAGAATAATTACCATTCCCATCTCTAGGAAATGATTGCCCATGTTCCAACCTTTCATCCTTGAAACCAAAGTGGCATGAACCACCATCATCAACACAATATTGCCTTGAAATTTCTACAACATCTCTGGCAGCTAGGCTTGCATGTTCTGCAAACTCAGCCGCTGCTTGAGCAGCAGAGGTAGCATCCTTAAATTTCATGTCACAATTCTGCCTGCCAACAGAAAAATTACCATTAACATCTCTAGGAAATGATTGCCCATGTTCAAACGTTGCATCCTTGAAACCTAAGTGGCATGAACCACCATCATCAACACACTATTGCCTTGAAAGTTCAACAACAGCTCTAGCAGCTAGGCTTGCATGTTCTGCAAACTCAGTCGCTGCTTGAGCAGCAGAGGTAGCATCCTTAAATTTCATGTTCCAATTCTGGCTTCCAAGAGAAAAAGTACCATTACCATATCCAAGAAATGATTGCCCATGTTCCAACCTTTCATCCTTGAAAACTAAGTGGCATGAACCACCATCATCAACACAATATTGCCTTGAAATTTCTACAACAGCTCTGGAAGCTAGGGTTGCATGTTCTGCAAACTCAGCCGCTGCTTGAGCAGCAGAGGTAGCATCCTTAAATTTCATGTTCCAATTTTGCCTGCCAACCGAAAAATTACCATTACCATCACCAAGAAATGATTGCCCATGTTCCAACCTTTCATCCTTGAAACCTAAGTGGCATGAACCACCATCATCAACACACTATTGCCTTGAAAGTTCTACAACAGCTGTGGCAGCTAGGCTTGCATGTTCTGCAAACTCAGTCGCCGCTTGTGCAGCAGAGGTAGCATCCTTAAATTTTATGTTCCAATTCTGCCTTCCAAGAGAAAAAGTACCATTACCATCTCCAAGAAATGATTGCCCATGTTCCAACCTTTTATCCTTGAAAACTAAGTGGCATGAACCACCATCATCAACACAATATTGCCTTGAAATTTCTACAACAGCTCTGGAAGCTAGGCTTGCATGTTCTGCAAACTCAGCCGCTGCTTGAGCAGCAGAGGTAGCATCCTTAAATTTTATGTTCCAATTTTGCCTGCCAACCGAAAAATTACCATTACCATCACCAGGAAATGATTGCCCATGTTCCAACCTTTCATCCTTGAAACCTAAGTCGCATGAACCACCATCATCAACACACTATTGACTTGAAAGTTCTACAACAGCTCTGGCAGCTAGGCTTGCATGTTCTGTAAACTCAGTCGCTACTTCAGCAGCAGAGGTAGCATCCTTAAATTTTATATTCAAATTCTGCCTTCCAAGAGAAAAAGTACCATTACCATCTCCAAGAAATGATTGCCCATGTTCCAACCTTTCATCCTTGAAAACTAAGTGGCATGAACAACTATCATCAACACAATATTGCCTTGAAAGTTCTACTATATCTCTGGCAGCTAGGCTTGCATGTTCTGCAAACTCAGTTGCTGCTTGAGCAGCAGAGGTAGCATCCTTAAATTTCATGTTCCAATTCTGCCTGCCAACAGAAAAATTACCATTAACATCTCTAGGAAATGATTGCCCATGTTCCAACGTTTAATCCTTGAAACCTAAGTGGCATGAACCACCATTATCAACACAATATTGCCTTGAAATTTCTACAACAGCTCTGGCAGCTAGGCTTGCATGTTCTGCAAACTCAGCCGCTGCTTGAGCAGCAGAAGTAGCATCCTTAAATTTCATGTTCCAATTCTGCCTGCCAACCGAAAAATTACCATTACCATCTCCAGGAAATGATTGCCCATGTTCCAACCTTTCATCCTTGAAACCTAAGTGGCATGAACCACCATCATCAACACACTATTGCCTTGAAAGTTCTACAAAAGCTCTGGTAGCTAGGCTTGTATGTTCTGCAAACTCAGCCGCTGCTTGAGCAGCAGAGGTAGCATCCTTAAATTTCATGTTCCAATTCTGCCTGCCAACAGAAAAATTACCATTACCATCTCTAGGAAATGATTGCCCATGTTCCAATCTTTCATCCTTGAAACCTAAGTGGCATGAACCACCATCATCAACATAATATTGCCTCGAAAGTTCTACAACAGCTCTGGCAGCTAGACTTGCATGTTCTACAAACTCAATCGCTGCTTGAGTAGCATAGGTAGCATCCTTAAAATTCATGTTCCAATTCTGCCTGCCAACAGAATAATTACCATTCCCATCTCCAGGAAATGATTGCCCATGTTTCAACCTTTCATCCTTGAAACCAAAGTGGCATGAACCACCATCATCAACACAATATTGCCTTGAAATTTCTACAACATCTCTGGCATCTAGGCTTGCATGTTCTGCAAACTCAGCCGCTGCTTGAGCAGCAGAGGTAGCATCCTTAAATTTCATGTCACAATTCTGCCTGCCAACAGAAAAATTACCATTAACATCTCTAGGAAATGATTGCCCATGTTCCAACGTTTCATCCTTGAAACCTAAGTGGCATGAACCACCATCATCAACACACTATTGCCTTGAAATTTCTACAACAGCTCTAGCAGCTAGGCTTGCATGTTCTGCAAACTCAGTCGCTGCTTGAGCAGCAGAGGTAGCATCCTTAAATTTTATGTTCCAATTCTGCCTTCCAAGAGAAAAAGTACCATTACCATCTCCAAGAAATGATTGCCCATGTTCCAACCTTTCATCCTTGAAACCTAAGTGGCATGAACCACCATCATCAACACACTATTGCCTTGAAAGTTCTACAACAGCTGTGGCAGCTAGGCTTGCATGTTCTGCAAACTCAGTCGCTGCTTGTGCAGCAGAGGTAGCATCCTTAAATTTTATGTTCCAATTCTGCCTTCCAAGAGAAAAAGTACCATTACCATCTCCAAGAAATGATTGCCCATGTTCCAACCTTTTATCCTTGAAAACTAAGTGGCATGAACCACCATCATCAACACAATATTGCCTTGAAATTTCTACAACAGCTCTGGAAGCTAGGCTTGCATGTTCTGCAAACTCAGCCGCTGCTTGAGCAGCAGAGGTAGCATCCTTAAATTTTATGTTCCAATTTTGCCTGCCAACCGAAAAATTACCATTACCATCACTAGGAAATGATTGCCCATGTTCCAACCTTTCATCCTTGAAACCTAAGTCACATGAACCACCATCATCAACACACTATTGACTTGAAAGTTCTACAACAGCTCTGGCAGCTAGGCTTGCATGTTCTGTAAACTCAGTCGCTACTTCAGCAGCAGAGGTAGCATCCTTAAATTTCATATTCCAATTCTGCCTTCCAAGAGAAAAAGTACCATTACCATCTCCAAGAAATGATTGCCCATGTTCCAACCTTTCATCCTTGAAAACTAAGTGGCATGAACAACTATCATCAACACAATATTGCCTTGAAAGTTCTACTATATCTCTGGCAGCTAGGCTTGCATGTTCTGCAAACTCAGTTGCTGCTTGAGCAGCAGAGGTAGCATCCTTAAATTTCATGTTCCAATTCTGCCTGCCAACAGAAAAATTACCATTAACATCTCTAGGAAATGATTGCCCATGTTCCAACGTTTAATCCTTGAAACCTAAGTGGCATGAACCACCATCATCAACACAATATTGCCTTGAAATTTCTACAACAGCTCTGGCAGCTAGGCTTGCATGTTCTGCAAACTCAGCCGCTGCTTGAGCAACAGTAGTAGCATCCTTAAATTTCATGTTCCAATTCTGCCTGCCAAACGAAAAATTACCATTACCATCTCCAGGAAATGATTGCCCATGTTCCAACCTTTCATCCTTGAAACCTAAGTGGCATGAACCACCATCATCAACACACTATTGCCTTGAAAGTTCTACAAAAGCTCTGGTAGCTAGGCTTGTATGTTCTGCAAACTCAGCCGCTGCTTGAGCAGCAGAGGTAGCATCCTTAAATTTCATGTTCCAATTCTGCCTGCCAACAGAAAAATTACCATTACCATCTCTAGGAAATGATTGCCCATGTTCCAATCTTTCATCCTTGAAACCTAAGTGGCATGAACCACCATCATCAACATAATATTGCCTCGAAAGTTCTACAACAGCTCTGGCAGCTAGACTTGCATGTTCTACAAACTCAATCGCTGCTTGAGTAGCATAGGTAGCATCCTTAAAATTCATGTTCCAATTCTGCCTGCCAACAGAATAATTACCATTCCCATCTCCAGGAAATGATTGCCCATGTTCCAACCTTTCATCCTTGAAACCAAAGTGGCATGAACCACCATCATCAACACAATATTGCCTTGAAATTTCTACAACATCTCTGGCAGCTAGGCTTGCATGTTCTGCAAACTCAGCCGCTGCTTGAGCAGCAGAGGTAGCATCCTTAAATTTCATGTCACAATTCTGCCTGCCAACAGAAAAATTACCATTAACATCTCTAGGAAATGATTGCCCATGTTCCAACGTTTCATCCTTGAAACCTAAGTGGCATGAACCAACATCATCAACACACTATTGCCTTGAAAGTTCTACAACAGCTCTAGCAGCTAGGCTTGCATGTTCTGCAAACTCAGTCGCTGCTTGAGCAGCAGAGGTAGCATCCTTAAATTTTATGTTCCAATTCTGCCTTCCAAGAGAAAAAGTACCATTACCATCTCCAATAAATGATTGCCCATGTTCCAACCTTTCATCCTTGAAACCAAAGTAGCATGAACCACCATCATCAACATAATATTGCCTCGAAAGTTCTACAACAGCTCTGGCAGCTAGACTTGCATGTTCGACAAACTCAATCGCTGCTTGAGTAGCATAGGTAGCATCCTTAAAATTCATGTTCCAATTCTGCCTGCCAACAGAATAATTACCATTCCCATCTCCAGGAAATGATTGCCCATGTTCCAACCTTTCATCCTTGAAACCAAAGTGGCATGAACCACCATCATCAACACAATATTGCCTTGAAAGTTCAACAACAGCTCTGGTAGCTAGGCTTGCATGTTCTGCAAACTCAGTCGTTGCTTAAGCAGCAGAGGTAGCATCCTTAAATTTCATGTCACAATTTTGCCTGCCAACAGAAATATTACCATTAACATCTCGAGGAAATGATTGCCCATGTTCCAACGTTTCATCCTTGAAACCTAAGTGGCATGAACCAACATCATCAACACACTATTGCCTTGAAAGTTCTACAACAGCTCTAGCAGCTAGGCTTGCATGTTCTGCAAACTCAGCCGCTGCTTGAGCAGCAGAGGTAGCATCCTTAAATTTCATGTCACAATTCTGCCTGCCAACAGAAAAATTACCATTAACATCTCTAGGAAATGATTACCCATGTTCCAACGTTTCATCCTTGAAACCTAAGTGGCATGAACCACCATCATCAACACAATATTGCCTTGAAATTTCTACAACAGCTCTGGAAGCTAGGCTTGCATGTTCTGCAAACTCAGCCGCTGCTTGAGCAGCAGAGGTAGCATCCTTAAATTTTATGTTCCAATTTTGCCTGCCAACCGAAAAATTACCATTACCATCACCAGGAAATGATTGCCCATGTTCCAACCTTTCATCCTTGAAACCTAAGTCGCATGAACCACCATCATCAACACACTATTGACTTGAAAGTTCTACAAAAGCTCTGGTAGCTAGTCTTGTATGTTCTGCAAACTCAGCCGCTGCTTGAGCAGTAGAGGTAGCATCCATAAATTTCATGTTCCAATTCTGCCTGCCAACAGAAAAATTACCATTACCATCTCTAGGAAATGATTGCCCATGTTCCAATCTTTCATCCTTGAAACCTAAGTGGCATGAACCACCATCATCAACATAATATTGCCTCGAAAGTTCTACAACAGCTCTGGCAGCTAGGCTTGCATGTTCTACAAACTCAATCGCTGCTTGAGCAGCATAGGTAGCATCCTTAAATTTCATGTTCCAATTCTGCCTTCCAAGAGAAAAAGTATCATTACCATCTCCAAGAAATGATTGCCCATGTTCCAACCTTTCATCCTTGAAAACTAAGTGGCATGAACAACTATCATCAACACAATATTCGCTTGAAAGTTCTACTATATCTCTGGCAGCTAGGCTTGCATGTTCTGCAAACTCAATTGCTGCTTGAGCAGCAGAGGTAGCATCCTTAAATTTCATGTTCCAATTCTGCCTGCCAACAGAAAAATTACCATTAACATATCTAGGAAATGATTGCCCATGTTCCAACGTTTCATCCTTGAAACCTAAGTGGCATGAACCACCATCATCAACACACTATTGCCTTGAAAGTTCTACAAAAGCTCTGGTAGCAAGGCTTGTATGTTCTGCAAACTCAGTCGCTGCTTGAGCAGCAGAGGTAGCATCCTTAAATTTCATGTTCCAATTCTGCCTGCCAACAGAAAAATTACCATTACCATCTCTAGGAAATGATTGCCCATGTTCCAACCTTTCATCCTTGAAACCTAAGTGGCATGAACCACCATCATCAACACACTATTGCCTTGAAAGTTCTACAAAAGCTCTGGTAGTAAGGCTTGTATGTTCTGCAAACTCAGCCGCTGCTTGAGTAGCAGAGGTAGCATCCTTAAATTTCATGTTCCAATTCTGCCTGCCAACAGAAAAATTACCATTACCATCTCTAGGAAATGATTGCCCATGTTCCAATCTTCCATCCTTGAAACCTAAGTGGCATGAACCACCATCATCAACATAATATTACCTCGAAAGTTCTACAACAGCTCTGGCAGCTAGACTTGCATGTTCTACAAACTCAATCGCTGCTTGAGTAGCAGAGGTAGCAACCTTAAAATTCATGTTCCAATTCTGCCTGCCAACAGAATAATTACCATTCCCATCTCCAGGAAATGATTGCCCATGTTCCAACCTTTCATCCTTGAATCCTAAGTGGCATGAACCACCACCATCAACAGAATATTGCCTCGAAAGTTCTACAACAGCTCCGGCAACTAGACTTGCATGTTCTACAAACTCAGTCGCTGCTTGAGTAGCAGAGGTAGCATCCTTAAAATTCATGTTCCAATTCTTCCTGCCAACAGAATAATTACCATTCCCATCTCCAGGAAATGATTGCCCATGTTCCAACCTTTCATCCTTGAAACCAAAGTGGCATAAACCACCATCATCAACACAATATTGCCTTGAAATTTCTACAACAGCTCTGGCAGCTAGGCTTGCATGTTCTGCAAACTCAGCCGCTGCTTGAGCAGCAGAGGTAGCATCCTTAAATTTCATGTCACAATTCTGCCTGCCAATAGAAAAATTACCATTAACATCTCTAGGAAATGATTGCCCATGTTCCAACGTTTCATCCTTGAAACCTAAGTGGCATGAACCACCATCATCAACACACTATTGCCTTGAAATTTCTACAACAGCTCTAGCAGCTAGGCTTGCATGTTCTGCAAACTCAGTCGCTGCTTGAGCAGCAGAGGTAGCATCCTTAAATTTCATGTTCCAATTCTGCCTTCCAAGAGAAAAAGTACCATTACCATCTCCAAGAAATGATTGCCCATGTTCCAACATTTCATCCTTGAAAACTAAGTGGCATGATCCACCATCATCAACACAATGTTGCCTAGAAATTTCTACAACAGCTCTGGCAGCTAGGCTTGCATGTTCTGCAAACTCAGCCGCTGCTTGAGCAGCAGAGGTAGCATCCTTAAATTTCATGTTCCAATTCTGCCTCCCAACAGAAAAATTACCATTAAAATCTCTAGGAAATGATTGCCCATGTTCCAACCTTTCATCCTTGAAACCTAAGTGGCATGAACCACCATCATCAACACACTATTGCCTTGAAAGTTCTACAAAAGCTCTGGTAGCAAGGCTTGTATGTTCTGCAAACTCAGCCGCTGCTTGAGCAGCAGAGGTAGCATCCTTAAATTTCATGTTCCAATTCTGCCTGCCAACAGAAAAATTACCATTACCATCTCTAGGAAATGATTGCCCATGTTCCAATCTTTCATCCTTGAAACCTAAGTGGCATGAACCACCATCATCAACATAATATTACCTCGAAAGTTCTACAACAGCTCTGGCAGCTAGACTTGCATGTTCTACAAACTCAATCGCTGCTTGAGTAGCAGAGGTAGCAACCTTAAAATTCATCTTCCAATTCTGCCTGCCAACAGAATAATTACCATTCCCATCTCCAGGAAATGATTGCCCATGTTCCAACCTTTCATCCTTGAATCCTAAGTGGCATGAACCACCACCATCAACAGAATATTGCCTCAAAAGTTCTACAACAGCTCCGGCAGCTAGACTTGCATGTTCTACAAACTCAGTCGCTGCTTGAGTAGCAGAGGTAGCATCCTTAAAATTCATGTTCCAATTCTGCCTGCCAACAGAATAATTACCATTCCCATCTCCAGGAAATGATTGCCCATGTTCCAACCTTTCATCCTTGAAACCAAAGTGGCATGAACCACCATCATCAACACAATATTGCCTTGAAATTTCTACAACAGCTCTGGCAGCTAGGCTTGCATGTTCTGCAAACTCAGCCACTGCTTGAGCAGCAGAAGTAGCATCCTTAAATTTCATGTCACAATTCTGCCTGCCAACAGAAAAATTACCATTAACGTCTCTAGGAAATGATTGCCCATGTTCCAACGTTTCATCCTTGAAACCTAAGTGGCATGAACCACCATCATCAACACACTATTGCCTTGAAAGTTCTACAACAGTTCTACCAGCTAGGCTTGCATGTTCTGCAAACTCAGTCACTGCTTGAGCAGCAGAGGTAGCATCCTTAAATTTCATGTTCCAATTCTGCCTTCCAAGAGAAAAAGTACCATTACCATCTCCAAGAAATGATTGCCCATGTTCCAACCTTTCATCCTTGAAAACTAAGTGGCATGAACAACTATCATCAACACAATATTCCCTTGAAAGTTCTACTATATCTCTGGCAGCTAGGCTTGCATGTTCTGCAAACTCAATTGTTGCTTGAGCAGCAGAGGTAGCATCCTTAAATTTCATGTTCCAATTCTGCCTGCCAACAGAAAAATTACCATTAACATATCTAGGAAATGATTGCCCATGTTCCAACGTTTCATCCTTGAAACCTAAGTGGCATGAACCACCATCATCAACACACTATTGCCTTGAAAGTTCTACAAAAGCTCTGGTAGCAAGGCTTGTATGTTCTGCAAACTCAGTCGCTGCTTGAGCAGCAGAGGTAGCATCCTTAAATTTCATGTTCCAATTCTGCCTGCCAACAGAAAAATTACCATTACCATCTCTAGGAAATGATTGCCCATGTTCCAACCTTTCATCCTTGAAACCTAAGTGGCATGAACCACCATCATCAACACACTATTGCCTTGAAAGTTCTACAAAAGCTCTGGTAGTAAGGCTTGTATGTTCTGCAAACTCAGCCGCTGCTTGAGTAGCAGAGGTAGCATCCTTAAATTTCATGTTCCAATTCTGCCTGCCAACAGAAAAATTACCATTACCATCTCTAGGAAATGATTGCCCATGTTCCAATCTTCCATCCTTGAAACCTAAGTGGCATGAACCACCATCATCAACATAATATTACCTCGAAAGTTCTACAACAGCTCTGGCAGCTAGACTTGCATGTTCTACAAACTCAATCGCTGCTTGAGTAGCAGAGGTAGCAACCTTAAAATTCATGTTCCAATTCTGCCTGCCAACAGAATAATTACCATTCCCATCTCCAGGAAATGATTGCCCATGTTCCAACCTTTCATCCTTGAATCCTAAGTGGCATGAACCACCACCATCAACAGAATATTGCCTCGAAAGTTCTACAACAGCTCCGGCAACTAGACTTGCATGTTCTACAAACTCAGTCGCTGCTTGAGTAGCAGAGGTAGCATCCTTAAAATTCATGTTCCAATTCTTCCTGCCAACAGAATAATTACCATTCCCATCTCCAGGAAATGATTGCCCATGTTCCAACCTTTCATCCTTGAAACCAAAGTGGCATAAACCACCATCATCAACACAATATTGCCTTGAAATTTCTACAACAGCTCTGGCAGCTAGGCTTGCATGTTCTGCAAACTCAGCCGTTGCTTGAGCAGCAGAGCTAGCATCCTTAAATTTCATGTCACAATTCTGCCTGCCAATAGAAAAATTACCATTAACATCTCTAGGAAATGATTGCCCATGTTCCAACGTTTCATCCTTGAAACCTAAGTGGCATGAACCACCATCATCAACACACTATTGCCTTGAAATTTCTACAACAGCTCTAGCAGCTAGGCTTGCATGTTCTGCAAACTCAGTCGCTGCTTGAGCAGCAGAGGTAGCATCCTTAAATTTCATGTTCCAATTCTGCCTTCCAAGAGAAAAAGTACCATTACCATCTCCAAGAAATGATTGCCCATGTTCCAACCTTTCATCCTTGAAAACTAAGTGGCATGATCCACCATCATCAACACAATGTTGCCTAGAAATTTCTACAACAGCTCTGGCAGCTAGGCTTGCATGTTCTGCAAACTCAGCCGCTGCTTGAGCAGCAGAGGTAGCATCCTTAAATTTCATGTTCCAATTCTGCCTCCCAACAGAAAAATTACCATTAAAATCTCTAGGAAATGATTGCCCATGTTCCAACCTTTCATCCTTGAAACCTAAGTGGCATGAACCACCATCATCAACACACTATTGCCTTGAAAGTTCTACAAAAGCTCTGGTAGCAAGGCTTGTATGTTCTGCAAACTCAGCCGCTGCTTGAGCAGCAGAGGTAGCATCCTTAAATTTCATGTTCCAATTCTGCCTGCCAACAGAAAAATTACCATTACCATCTCTAGGAAATGATTGCCCATGTTCCAATCTTTCATCCTTGAAACCTAAGTGGCATGAACCACCATCATCAACATAATATTACCTCGAAAGTTCTACAACAGCTCTGGCAGCTAGACTTGCATGTTCTACAAACTCAATCGCTGCTTGAGTAGCAGAGGTAGCAACCTTAAAATTCATGTTCCAATTCTGCCTGCCAACAGAATAATTACCATTCCCATCTCCAGGAAATGATTGCCCATGTTCCAACCTTTCATCCTTGAATCCTAAGTGGCATGAACCACCACCATCAACAGAATATTGCCTCGAAAGTTCTACAACAGCTCCGGCAGCTAGACTTGCATGTTCTACAAACTCAGTCGCTGCTTGAGTAGCAGAGGTAGCATCCTTAAAATTCATGTTCCAATTCTGCCTGCCAACAGAATAATTACCATTCCCATCTCCAGGAAATGATTGCCCATGTTCCAACCTTTCATCCTTGAAACCAAAGTGGCATGAACCACCATCATCAACACAATATTGCCTTGAAATTTCTACAACAGCTCTGGCAGCTAGGCTTGCATGTTCTGCAAACTCAGCCGCTGCTTGAGCAGCAGAGGTTGCATCCTTAAATTTCATGTCACAATTTTGCCTGCCAACAGAAAAATTACCATTAACATCTCGAGGAAATGATTGCCCATGTTCCAACGTTTCAGCCTTGAAACCTAAGTGGCATGAACCAACATCATCAACACACTATTGCCTTGAAAGTTCTACAACAGCTCTAGCAGCTAGGCTTGCATGTTCTGCAAACTCAGTCGCTGCTTGAGCAGCAGAGGTAGCATCCTTAAATTTCATGTTCCAATTCTGCCTTCCAAGAGAAAAAGTACCATTACCATCTCCAAGAAATGATTGCCCATGTTCCAACCTTTCATCCTTGAAAACTAAGTGGCATGATCCACCATCATCAACACAATGTTGCCTTGAAATTTCTACAACAGCTCTGGTAGCTAGGCTTGCATGTTCTGCAAACTCAGCCGCTGCTTGAGCAGCAGAGGTAGCATCCCTAAATTTCATGTTCCAATTCTGCCTGCCAACAGAAAAATTACCATTACCATCTCCAGGACATGATTGCCCATGTTCCAACCTTTCATCTTTGAAACCTAAGTGGCATGAACCACCATCATCAACACACTATTGCCTTGAAAGTTCTACAACAGCTCTGGCAGCTAGGCTTGCATGTTCTGGAAACTCAGCCGCTGCTTGAGCAGCAGAAGTAGCATCCTTAAATTTCATGTTCCAATTCTGCCTGCCAACCGAAAAATTACCATTACCATCTCCAGGAAATGATTGTCCATGTTCCAACCTTTCATCCTTGAAACCAAAGTGGCATGAACGACCATCATCAACACACTATTTCCTTGAAAGTTCTACAAAAGCTCTGGTAGCAAGGCTTGTATGTTCTGCAAACTCAGCCACTGCTTGAGCAGCAGAGGTAGCATCCTTAAATTTCATGTTACAATTCTGCCTGCCAACAGAAAAATTACCATTACCATCTCTAGGAAATGATTGCCCATGTTCCAATCTTTCATCCTTGAAACCTAAGTGGCATGAACCACCATCATCAACATAATATTGCCTCGAAAGTTCTACAACAGCTCTGGCAGCTAGACTTGCATGTTCTACAAACTCAATCGCTGCTTGAGTAGCAGAGGTAGCATCCTTTAAATTCATGTTCCAATTCTGCCTGCCAATAGAATAATAACCATTCCCATCTCCAGGAAATGATTGCCCATGTTCCAACCTTTCATCCTTGAATCCTAAGTGGCATGAACCACCACCATCAACAGAATATTGCCTCGAAAGTTCTACAACAGCTCCGGCAGCTAGACTTGCATGTTCTACAAACTCAGTCGCTGCTTGAGTACCAGAGGTAGCATCCTTAAAATTCTTGTTCCAATTCTGCCTGCCAACAGAATAATTACCATTCCCATCTCCAGGAAATGATTGCCCATGTTCCAACCTTTCATCCTTGAAACCAAAGTGGCATGAACCACCATCATCAACACAATATTGCCTTGAAATTTCTACAACAGCTCTGGCAGCTAGGCTTGCATGTTCTGCAAACTCAGCCGCTGCTTGAGCAGCAGAGGTTGCATCCTTAAATTTTATGTCACAATTCTGCCTGCCAACAGAAAAATTACCATTAACATCTCGAGGAAATGATTGCCCATGTTCCAACGTTTCATCCTTGAAACCTAAGTGGCATGAACCACCATCATCAACACACTATTGCCTTGAAAGTTCTACAACAGCTCTAGCAGCTAGGCTTGCATGTTCTGCAACCTCAGTCGCTGCTTGAGCAGCAGAGGTAGCATCATTAAATTTCATGTTCCAATTCTGCCTTCCAAGAGAAAAAGTACCATTACCATCCAAGAAATGATTGCCCATGTTCCAACCTTTCATCCTTGAAAACTAAGTGGCATGATCCACCATCATCAACACAATGTTGCCTTGAAATTTCTACAACAGCTCTGGCAGCTAGGCTTGCATGTTCTGCAAACTCAGCCGCTGCTTGAGCAGCAGAGGTAGCATCCCTAAATTTCATGTTCCAATTCTGCCTGCCAACAGAAAAATTACCATTACCATCTCCAGGACATGATTGCCCATGTTCCAACCTTTCATCTTTGAAACCTAAGTGGCATGAACCACCATCATCAACACACTATTGCCTTGAAAGTTCTACAACAGCTCTGGCAGCTAGGCTTGCATGTTCTGCAAACTCAGCCGCTGCTTGAGCAGCAGAAGTAGCATCCTTAAATTTCATGTTCCAATTCTGCCTGCCAACCGAAAAATTACCATTACCATCTCCAGGAAATGATTGTCCATGTTCCAACCTTTCATCCTTGAAACCAAAGTGGCATGAACGACCATCATCAACACACTATTGCCTTGAAAGTTCTACAAAAGCTCTGGCAGCTAGGCTTGCATGTTCTGCAAACTCAGTAGCAGCTTGAGCAGCAGAGGTACCATACTTAAATTTCATGTTCCAATTCTGCCTTCCAAGAGAAAGAGTACCATTACCATCTCCAAGAAATGATTGCCCATGTTCCAACCTTTCATCCTTGAAAACTAAGTGGCATGATCCACCATCATCAACACAATGTTGCCTTGAAATTTCTACAACAGCTCTGGCAGCTAGGCTTGCATGTTCTCCAAACTCAGCCGCTGCTTGAGCAGCAGAGGTAGCATCCTTAAAATTCTTGTTCCAATTCTGCCTGCCAACAGAATAATTACCATTCCCATCTCCAGGAAATGATTGCCCATGTTCCAACCTTTCATCCTTGAAACCAAAGTGGCATGAACCACCATCATCAACACAATATTGCCTTGAAATTTCTACAACAGCTCTGGCAGCTAGGCTTGCATGTTCTGCAAACTCAGCCGCTGCTTGAGCAGCAGAGGTAGCATCCTTAAATTTCATGTCACAATTCTGCCTGCCAACAGAAAAATTACCATTAACATCTCGTGGAAATGATTGCCCATGTTCCAACGTTTCATCCTTGAAACCTAAGTGGCATGAACCACCATCATCAACACACTATTGCCTTGAAAGTTCTACAACAGATCTAGCAGCTAGGCTTGCATGTTCTGCAAACTCAGTCGCTGCTTGAGCAGCAGAGGTAGCATCCTTAAATTTCATGTTCCAATTCTGCCTTCCAAGAGAAAAAGTACCATTACCATCTCCAAGAAATGATTGCCCATGTTCCAACCTTTCATCCTTGAAAACTAAGTGGCATGATCCACCATCATCAACACAATGTTGCCTAGAAATTTCTACAACAGCTCTGGCAGCTAGGCTTGCATGTTCTGCAAACTCAGCCGCTGCTTGAGCAGCAGAGGTAGCATCCTTAAATTTCATGTTCCAATTCTGCCTGCCTACCAAAAAATTACCATTACCATCTCCAGGACATGATTGCCCATGTTCCAACCTTTCATCCTTGAAACCTAAGTGGCATGAACCACCATCATCAACACACTATTGCCTCGAAAGTTCTACAACAGCTCCGGCAGCTAGGCTTGCATGTTCTACAAACTCAGCCGCTGCTTGAGCAGCAGAGGTAGCATCCTTAAATTTCATGTTCCAATTCTGCCTGCCAACAGAAAAATTACCATTACCATCTCCAGGAAATGATTGCCCATGTTCCAACCTTTCATCCTTGAAACCTAAGTGGCATGAACCACCATCATCAACACAATATTGCCTTGAAATTTCTACAACAGCTCTGGCAGCTAGGCTTGCATGTTCTGCAAACTCAGCCGTTGCTTGAGCAGTAGAGGTAGCATCCTTAAATTTCATGTCACAATTCTGCCTGCCAACAGAAAAATTACCATTAACATCTCGAGGAAATGATTGCCCATGTTCCAACGTTTCATCCTTGAAACCTAAGTGGCATGAACCACCATCATCAACACACTATTGCCTTGAAAGTTCTACAACAGATCTAGCAGCTAGGCTTGCATGTTCTGCAAACTCAGTCGCTGCTTGAGCAGCAGAGGTAGCATCCTTAAATTTCATGTTCCAATTCTGCCTTCCAAGAGAAAAAGTACCATTACCATCTCCAAGAAATGATTGCCCATGTTCCAACCTTTCATCCTTGAAAACTAAGTGGCATGATCCACCATCATCAATACAATGTTGCCTTGAAATTTCTACAACAGCTCTAGCAGTTAGGCTAGCATGTTCTGCAAACTCAGCCGCTGCTTGAGCAGCAGAGGTAGCATCCTTAAATTTCATGTTCCAATTCTGCCTGCCAACCGAAAAATTACCATTACCATCTCCAGGACATGATTGCCCATGTTCCAACCTTTCATCCTTGAAACCTAAGTGGCATGAACCACCATCATCAACACACTATTGCCTTGAAAGTTCTACAACAGCTCTGGCAGCTAGGCTTGCATGTTCTGCAAACTCAGCCGCTGCTTGAGCAGCAGAAGTAGCATCCTTAAATTTCATGTTCCAATTCTGCCTGCCAACCGAAAAATTACCATTACCATCTCCAGGAAATGATTGCCCATGTTCCAACCTTTCATCCTTGAAACCTAAGTGGCGTGAACCACCATCATCAACACACTATTGCCTTGAAAGTTCTACAAAAGCTCTGGTAGCAAGGCTTGTATGTTCTGCAAACTCAGCTGCTGCTTGAGCAGTAGAGGTAGCATCCTTAAATTTCATGTCACAATTCTGCCTGCCAACAGAAAAATTACCATTAACATCTCGAGGAAATGATTGCCCATGTTCCAACGTTTCATCCTTGAAACCTAAGTGGCATGAACCACCATCATCAACACACTATTGCCTTGAAAGTTCTACAACAGATCTAGCAGCTAGGCTTGCATGTTCTGCAAACTCAGTCTGCTGCTTGAGCAGCAGAGGTAGCATCCTTAAATTTCATGTTCCAATTCTGCCTTCCAAGAGAAAAAGTACCATTACCATCTCCAAGAAATGATTGCCCATGTTCCAACCTTTCATCCTTGAAAACTAAGTGGCATGATCCACCATCATCAATACAATGTTGCCTTGAAATTTCTACAACAGCTCTAGCAGTTAGGCTAGCATGTTCTGCAAACTCAGCCGCTGCTTGAGCAGCAGAGGTAGCATCCTTAAATTTCATGTTCCAATTCTGCCTGCCAACCGAAAAATTACCATTACCATCTCCAGGACATGATTGCCCATGTTCCAACCTTTCATCCTTGAAACCTAAGTGGCATGAACCACCATCATCAACACACTATTGCCTTGAAAGTTCTACAACAGCTCTGGCAGCTAGGCTTGCATGTTCTGCAAACTCAGCCGCTGCTTGAGCAGCAGAAGTAGCATCCTTAAATTTCATGTTCCAATTCTGCCTGCCAACCGAAAAATTACCATTACCATCTCCAGGAAATGATTGCCCATGTTCCAACCTTTCATCCTTGAAACCTAAGTGGCGTGAACCACCATCATCAACACACTATTGCCTTGAAAGTTCTACAAAAGCTCTGGTAGCAAGGCTTGTATGTTCTGCAAACTCAGCTGCTGCTTGAGCAGCAGAGGTAGCATCCTTAAATTTCATGTTCCAATTCTGCCTGCCAACAGAAAAATTACCATTACCATCTATAGGAAATGATTGCCCATGTTCCAATCTTTCATCCTTGAAACCTAAGTGGCATGAACCACCATCATCAACATAATATTACCTCGAAAGTTCTACAACAGCTCTGGCAGCTAGACTTGTATGTTCTACAAACTCAATCGCTGCTTGAGTAGCAGAGGTAGCATCCTTAAAATTCATGTTCCAATTCTGCCTGCCAACAGAATAATTACCATTCCCATCTCCAGGAAATGATTGCCCATGTTCCAACCTTTCATCCTTGAATCCTAAGTGGCATGAACCACCACCATCAACAGAATATTGCCTCGAAAGTTCTACAACAGCTCCGGCAGCTAGACTTGCATGTTCTACAAACTCTGTCGCTACTTGAGTAGCAGAGGTAGCATCCTTAAAATTCTTGTTCCAATTCTGCCTGCCAATAGAATAATTACCATTCCCATCTCCAGGAAATGATTGCCCATGTTCCAACCTTTCATCTGTGAAACCAAAGTGGCATGAACCACCATCATCAACACAATATTGCCTTGAAATTTCTACAACAGGTCTGGCAGCTAGGCTTGCAGGTTCTGCAAACTCAGCCGCTGCTTGAGCAGCAGAGGTAGCATCCTTAAATTTCATGTCACAATTCTTCCTGCCAACAGAAAAATTACCATTAACATCTCTAGGAAATGATTGCCCATGTTCCAACGTTTCATCCTTGAAACCTAAGTGGCATGAACCACCATCATCAACACAATATTGCCTTGAAAGTTCTACAACAGCTCTAGCAGCTAGGCTTGCATGTTCTGCAAACTCAGTCGCTGCTTGAGCAGCAGAGGTAGCATCCTTAAATTTCATGTTCCAATTCTGCCTTTCAAGAGAAAAAGTACCATTACCATCTCCAAGAAATGATTGCCCATGTTCCAACCTTTCATCCTTGAAAACTAAGTGGCATGATCCACCATCATCAACACAATGTTGCCTTGAAATTTCTACAACAGCTCTGGCAGCTAGGCTTGCATGTTCTGCAAAATCAGCCGCTGCTTGAGCAGCAAAGGTAGCATCCTTAAATTTCATCTTCCAATTCTGCCTGCCAACCGAAAAATTACCATTACCATCTCCAGGACATGATTGCCCATGTTCCAACCTTTCATCCTTGAAACCTAAGCTGCATGAACCACCATCATCAACACACTATTGCCTTGAAAGTTCTACAACAGCTCTGGCAGCTAGGCTTGCATGTTCTGCAAACTCAGTAGCAGCTTGAGCAGCAGAGGTACCATACTTAAATTTCATGTTCCAATTCTGCCTTCCAAGAGAAAGAGTACCATTACCATCTCCAAGAAATGATTGCCCATGTTCCAACCTTTCATCCTTGAAAACTAAGTGGAATGATCCACCATCATCAACACAATGTTGCCTTGAAATTTCTACAACAGCTCTGGCAGCTAGGCTTGCATGTTCTCCAAACTCAGCCGCTGCTTGAGCAGCAGAGGTAGCATCCTTAAATTTCATGTTCCAATTCTGCCTGCCAACCGAAAAATTACCATTACCATCTCCAGGAAATGATTGCCCATGTTCCAACCTTTCATCCTTGAAACCTAAGTGGCATGATCCACCATCATCAACATAATATTGCCTCGAAAGTTCTACAACAGCTCTGGCAGCTAGACTTGCATGCTCTGCAAACTCAGTAGCAGCTTGAGCAGCAGAGGTAGCATCCTTAAATTTCATGTTCCAATTCTGCCTGCCAACAGAATAATTACCATTCTCATCTCCAGGAAATGATTGCCCATGTTCCAACCTTTCATCCTTGAATCCTAAGTGGCATGAACCACCACCATCAACATAATATTGCCTCGAAAGTTCTACAACAGCTCTGGCAGCTAGACTTGCATGTTCTACAAACTCAATCGCTGCTTGAGTAGCAGAGGTAGCATCCTTAAAATTCATGTTCCAATTCTGCAAGCCAACAGAATAATTACCATTCCCATCTCTAGGAAATGATTGCCTATGTTCCAACCTTTCATCCTTGAATCCTAAGTGGCATGAACCACCACCATCAACAGAATATTGCCTCGAAAGTTCTACAACAGCTCCGGCAGCTAGACTTGCATGTTCTACAAACTCAGTCGCTGCTTGAGTAGCAGAGGTAGCATCCTTAAAATTCTTGTTCCAATTCTGCCTGCCAACAGAATAATTACCATTCCCATCTCCAGGAAATGATTGCCCATGTTCCAACCTTTCATCCTTGAAACCAAAGTGGCATGAACCACCATCATCAACACAATATTGCCTTGAAATTTCTACAACAGCTCTGGCAGCTAGGCTTGCATGTTCTGCAAACTCAGCCGCTGCTTGAGCAGCAGAGGTAGCATCCTTAAATTTCATGTCACAATTCTGCCTGCCAACAGAAAAATTACCATTAACATCTCTAGGAAATGATTGCCCATGTTCCAACGTTTCATCCTTGAAACCTAAGTGGCATGAACCACCATCATCAACACACTATTGCCTTGAAAGTTCTACAACAGCTCTGGCAGCTAGGCTTGCATGTTCTGCAAACTCAGTCGCTGCTTGAGCAGCAGAGGTAGCATCCTTAAATTTCATGTTCCAATTCTGCCTTTCAAGAGAAAGAGTACCATTACCATCTCCAAGAAATGATTGCCCATGTTCCAACCTTTCATCCTTGAAAACTAAGTGGCATGATCCACCATCATCAACACAATGTTGCCTTGAAATTTCTACAACAGCTCTGGCAGCTAGGCTTGCATGTTCTGCAAAATCAGCCGCTGCTTGAGTAGCAAAGGTAGCATCCTTAAATTTCATCTTCCAATTCTGCCTGCCAACCGAAAAATTACCATTACCATCTCCAGGACATGATTGCCCATGTTCCAACCTTTCTTCCTTGAAACCTAAGTGGCATGAACCACCATCATCAACACACTATTGCCTTGAAAGTTCTACAACAGCTCTGGCAGCTAGGCTTGCATGTTCTGCAAACTCAGTAGCAGCTTGAGCAGCAGAGGTAGCATACTTAAATTTCATGTTCCAATTCTGCCTTCCAAGAGAAAGAGTACCATTACCATCTCCAAGAAATGATTGCCCATGTTCCAACCTTTCATCCTTGAAAACTAAGTGGCATGATCCACCATCATCAACACAATGTTGCCTTGAAATTTCTACAACAGCTCTGGCAGCTAGGCTTGCATGTTCTCCAAACTCAGCCGCTGCTTGAGCAGCAGAGGTAGCATCCTTAAATTTAATGTTCCAATTCTGCCTGCCAACCGAAAAATTACCATTACCATCTCCAGGAAATGATTGCCCATGTTCCAACCTTTCATCCTTGAAACCTAAGTGGCATGAACCACCATCATCAACACACTATCTCCTTGAAAGTTCTACAAATGCTCTGGTAGCAAGGCTTGTATGTTCTGCAAACTCAGCCGCTGCTTGAGCAGCAGAGGTAGCATCCTTAAATTTCATGTTCCAATTCTGCCTGCCAACAGACAAATTACCATTACCATCTCTAGGAAATGATTGCCCATGTTCCAATCTTTCATCCTTTAAACCTAAGTGGCATGAACCACCATCATCAACATAATATTGCCTCGAAAGTTCTACAACAGCTCTGGCAGCTAGACTTGCATGCTCTGCAAACTCAGTAGCAGCTTGAGCAGCAGAGGTAGCATCCTTAAATTTCATGTTCCAATTCTGCCTGCCAACAGAATAATTACCATTCTCATCTCCAGGAAATGATTGCCCATGTTCCAACCTTTCATCCTTGAATCCTAAGTGGCATGAACCACCACCATCAACATAATATTGCCTCGAAAGTTCTACAACAGCTCTGGCAGCTAGACTTGCATGTTCTACAAACTCAATCGCTGCTTGAGTAGCAGAGGTAGCATCCTTAAAATTCATGTTCCAATTCTGCCTGCCAACAGAATAATTACCATTCCCATCTCTAGGAAATGATTGCCCATGTTCCAACCTTTAATCCTTGAATCCTAAGTCGCATGAACCACCACCATCAACAGAATATTGCCTCGAAAGTTCTACAACAGCTCCGGCAGCTAGACTTGCATGTTCTACAAACTCAGTCGTTGCTTGAGTAGCAGAGGTAGCATCCTTAAAATTCTTGTTCCAATTCTGCCTGCCAACAGAATAATTACCATTCCCATCTCCAGTAAATGATTGCCCATGTTCCAACCTTTCATCCTTGAAACCAAAGTGGCATGAACCACCATCATCAACACAATATTGCCTTGAAATTTCTACAACAGCTCTGGCAGCTAGGCTTGCATGTTCTGCAAAGTCAGCCGCTGCTTGAGCAGCAGAGGTAGCATCCTTAAATTTCATGTCACAATTCTGCCTGCCAACAGAAAAATTACCATTAACATCTCTAGGAAATGATTGCCCATGTTCCAACGTTTCATCCTTGAAACCTAAGTGGCATGAACCACCATCATCAACACACTATTGCCTTGAAAGTTCTACAACAGCTCTGGCAGCTAGGCTTGCATGTTCTGCAAACTCAGTCGCTGCTTGAGCAGCAGAGGTAGCATCCTTAAATTTCATGTTCCAATTCTGCCTTCCAAGAGAAAAAGTACCATTACCATCTCCAAGAAATGATTGCCCATGTTCCAACCTTTCATCCTTGAAAACTAAGTGGCATGATCCACCATCATCAACACAATGTTGCCTTGAAAATTCTACAACAGCTCTGGCAGCTAGGCTTGCATGTTCTGCAAAATCAGCCTCTGCTTGAGCAGCAGAGGTAGCATCCTTAAATTTCATGTTCCAATTCTGCCCGCCAACCGAAAAATTACCATTACCATCTCCAGGACATGATTGCCCGTGTTCCAACCTTTCATCCTTGAAACCTAAGTGGCATGAACCACCATCATCAACACACTATTGCCTTGAAAGTTCTACAACAGCTCTGGCAGCTAGGCTTGCATGTTCTGCAAACTCAGTAGCAGCTTGAGCAGCAGAGGTAGCATCCTTAAATTTCATGTTCCAATTCTGCCTTCCAAGAGAAAGTGTACCATTACCATCTCCAAGAAATGATTGCCCATGTTCCAACCTTTCATCCTTGAAAACTAAGTGGCATGATCCACCATCATCAACACAATGTTGCCTTGAAATTACTACAACAGCTCTGGCAGCTAGGCTTGCATGTTCTGCAAACTCAGCCGCTGCTTGAGCAGCAGAGGTAGCATCCTTAAAATTCATGTTCCAATTCTGCCTGCCAACTGAAAAAATTACCATTACCATCTCCAGGACATGATTGCCCATGTTCCAACCTTTCATCCTTGAAACCAAAGTGGCATGAACCACCATCATCAACACACTATTGCCTTGAAAGTTCTACAACAGCTCTGGCAGCTAGGCTTGCATGTTCTGCAAACTCAGTAGCAGCTTGAGCAGTAGAGGTAGCATCCTTAAATTTCATGTTCCAATTCTGCCTTCCAAGAGAATAAGTACCATTACCATCTCCAAGAAATCATTGCCCAGGTTCCAACCTTTCATCCTTGAAAACTAAGTGGCATTAACCACCATCATCAACACAATATTGCCTTGAAAGTTATACTATATCTCTGGCAGGTAGGCTTGCATGTTCTGTAAACTCAGTTGCTTCTTGAGCAGCAGAGGTAGTGTCCTTAAATTTCATGTTCCAATTCTGCCTGCCAACAGAAAAATTACCATTAACATCTCTAGGTAATGATTGCTCATGTTCCAACGTTTCATCCTTGAAACCTAAGTGGCATGAACCACCATCATCAACACAATATTGCTTTGAAATTTCCACAACAGCTCTGGCAGCTAGGCTTGCATGTTCTGCAAACTCAGCCGCTGCTTGAGCAGCAGAAGTAGCATCCTTAAATTTCATGTTCCAATTCTGCCTGCCAACCGAAAAATTACCATTACCATCTCCAGGAAATAATTTCCCATGTTCCAACCTTTCATCCTTGAAACCTAAGTGGCATGAACCACCATCATCAACACACTATTGACTTGAAAGTTCTACAAAAGCTTTGGTAGCTAGGCTTGGATGTTCTGCAAACTCAGCCGCTGCTTGAGCAGTAGAGGTAGCATCCTTAAAATTCATGTTTCAATTCTGCCTGCCAATAGAATAATTACCATTCCCATCTCCAGGAAATGATTGCCCATGTTCCAACCTTTCATCCTTGAAACCTAAGTGGCATGAACCACCATCATCAACACAATATTACCTTGAAATTTCTACAACAGCTCTGGCAGCTAGGCTTGCATGTTCTGCAAACTCAGTCACTGCTTGAGCAGCAGAAGTAGCATCCTTAAATTTCATGTTCCAATTCTGCCTGCCAAGAGAAAAAGTACCATTACCATCTCTAGGAAATGATTGCCCATGATCCAACCTTTCATCCTTGAGAACTAAGTGCCATGAACCACCATCATCAACACAATATTGCCTTGAAAGTTCTACTATATCTCTGGCAGCTAGGCTTGCCTGTTCTGCAAACTCAGTCGCTGCTTGAGCAGCAGAGGTAGCATCCTTAAATTTCATGTTCCAATACTGCCTGCCAACAGAACAATTACCATTCACATCTCCTGGAAATGATTGCCTATGTTCCAACCTTTCATCCTTGAAACCTAAGTGGCATGAACGACCATCATCAACACAATATTCCCTTGAAAGTTCTACAACAGCTCTGGTAGCTAGGCTTGCATATTCTGCAAACTCAGTCGCTGCTTGATTAGCAGAGGTAGAATTCTAAAATTTCATGTTCCAATTCTGCCTGCCAAGAGAAAAAGTACCATTACCATCTCCAAGAAATGATTGCCCATGTTCCAACCTTTCATCCTTGAAAACTAAGTGGCATGAACCACCACCATCAACACAATATTGCCTTGAAGGTTCTACTATATCTCTAGCAGCTAGGCTGGCATGTTCTACAAACTCAGTCGCTGCTTGAGCAGCAGAGGTAGCATCCTTAAATTTCATGTTCCAATTTTGCCCGCCAACAGAACAATTACCATTCCCATCTCCTGGAAATGATTGCCCATGTTCCAACCTTTCATCCTTGAAACCTAAGTGGCATGAACCACCATAATCAACACACTATCTCCTTGAAAGTTCTACAAAAGCTCTGGTAGCAAGGCTTGTATATTCTGCAAACTCAGCCGCTGCTTGAGCAGCAGAGGTAGCATCCTTAAATTTCATGTTCCAATTCTGCCTGCCAACAGAAAAATTACCATTACCATCTCTAGGAAATGATTGCCCATGTTCCAATCTTTCATCCTTGAAACCTAAGTGGCATGAACCACCATCATCAACACAATATTGCCTTGAAAGTTCTACAACAGCTCTGGCAGCTAGGCTTGCATGTTCTGCAAACTCAGTCACTGCTTGAGCAGCAGAAGTAGCATCCTTAAATTTCATGTTCCAATTCTGCCTGCCAAGAGAAAAAGTACCATTACCATCTCTAGGAAATGATTGCCCATGATCCAACCTTTCATCCTTGAGAACTAAGTGGCATGAACCACCATCATCAACACAATATTGCCTTGAAAGTTCTACTATATCTCTGGCAGCTAGGCTTGCCTGTTCTGCAAACTCAGTCGCTGCTTGAGCAGCAGAGGTAGCATCCTTAAATTTCATGTTCCATTTCTGCCTGCCAACAGAACAATTACCATTCCCATCTCCTGGAAATGATTGCCTATGTTCCAACCTGTCATCCTTGAAACCTAAGTGGCATGAACGACCATCATCAACACAATATTCCCTTGAAAGTTCTACAACAGCTCTGGTAGCTAGGCTTGCATATTCTGCAAACTCAGTCGCTGCTTGATTAGCAGAGGTAGCATTCTAAAATTTCATGTTCCAATTCTGCCTGCCAAGAGAAAAAGTACCATTACCATCTCCAAGAAATGATTGCCCATGTTCCAACCTTTCATCCTTGAAAACTAAGTGGCATGAACCACCACCATCAACACAATATTGCCTTGAAGGTTCTACTATATCTCTAGCAGCTAGGCTGGCATGTTCTACAAACTCAGTCGCTGCTTGAGCAGTAGAGGTAGCATCCTTAAATTTCATGTTCCAATTCTGCCCGCCAACAAAAAAATTACCATTAACATCTCTATGAAATGATTGCCCATGTTCCAACGTTTCATCCTTGAAACCTAAGTGGCATGAACCACCATCATCAACACAATATTGCCTTGAAATTTCTACAACAGCTCTGGCAGCTAGTCTTGCATGTTCTGCAAACTCAGCCGCTGCTTGAGCAGCAGAAGTAGCATCCTTAAATTTCATGTTCCAATTCTGCCTGCCAAGAGAAAAAGTACCATTACCATCTCCAGGAAATGATTGCCCATGTTCCAACCTTTCATCCTTGAAAACTAAGTGGCATGAACCACCATCATCAACACAATATTGCCTTGAAAGTTCTACTATATCTCTGGCAGCTAGGCTTGCCTGTTCTGCAAACTCAGTCGCTGCTTGAGCAGCAGAGGTAGCATCCTTAAATTTCATGTTCCAATTCTGCCTGCCAACAGAAAAATTACCATTCCCATCTCCTGGAAATGATTGCACATGTTCCAATCTTTCATCCTTGAAACCTAAGTGGCATGAACCACCATCATCAACACAATATTGCCTTGAAAGTTCTACTATATCTCTGGTAGCTAGGCTTGCATATTCTGCAAACTCAGTTGCTGCGTGAGCAGCAGAGGTAGCATCCTTAAATTTCATGTTCCAATTCTGCCCGCCAACAAAACAATTACCATTAACATCTCTATGAAATGATTGCCCATGTTCCAACGTTTCATCCTTGAAACCTAAGTGGCATGAACCACCATCATCAACACAATATTGCCTTGAAATTTCTACAACAGCTCTGGCAGCTAGGCTTGCATGTTCTGCAAACTCAGCCGCTGCTTGAGCAGCAGAAGTAGCAGCCTTAAATTTCATGTTCCAATTCTGCCCGCCAACAAAAAAATTACCATTAACAACTCTATGAAATGATTGCCCATGTTCTAACGTTTCACCCTTGAAACCTAAGTGGCATGAATCACCATCATCAACACAATATTGCCTTGAAATTTCTACAACAGCTCTAGCAGCTAGGCTTGCATGTTCTGCAAACTCAGCCGCTGCTTGAGCAGCAGAGGTAGCATCCTTAAATTTCATGTTCCAATTCTTCCTGCCAACAGAAATATTACCATTAACATCTCTAGGAAATGATTTCCCATGTTCCAACGTTTCATCCTTGAAACCTAAGTGGCATGAACCACCATCATCAACACACTATTGCCTTGAAAGTTCTACAACAGCTCTGGCAGCTAGGCTTGCATGTTCTGCAAACTCAGTCGCTGCTTGAGTAGCAGAGGTAGCATCCTTAAATTTCATGTTCCAAATCTGCCTTCCAAGAGAATAAGTACCATTACCATCTCCAAGAAATGATTGCCCAGGTTCCAACCTTTCATCCTTGAAAACTAAGTGGCATGAACCACCATCATCAACACAATATTGCCTTGAAAGTTATACTATATCTCTGGCAGCTAGGCTTGCATGTTCTGCAAACTCAGTTGCTGCTTGAGCAGCAGAGGTAGTGTCCTTAAATTTCATGTTCCAATTCTGCCTGCCAACAGAAAAATTACCATTAACATCTCAAGGAAATGATTGCCCATGTTCCAACGTTTCATCCTTGAAACCTAAGTGGCATGAACCACCATCATCAATACAATATTGCTTTGAAATTTCTACAACAGCTCTGGCAGCTAGGCTTGCATGTTCTGCAAACTCAGCCGCTGCTTGAGCAGCAGAAGTAGCATCCTTAAATTTCATGTTCCAATTCTGCCTGCCAACCGAAAAATTACCATTACCATCTCCAGGAAATGATT
Source organism: Nicotiana tomentosiformis (assembly GCF_000390325.3). Lineage (NCBI taxonomy): Eukaryota > Viridiplantae > Streptophyta > Magnoliopsida > Solanales > Solanaceae > Nicotiana > Nicotiana tomentosiformis. The sequence continues at coordinate 1,023,102 of NW_027174563.1, forward strand.
GCCCATGTTCCAACCTTTCATCCTTGAAACCTAAGTGGCATGAACCACCATCATCAACACACTATTGCCTTGAAAGTTCTACAAAAGCTTTGGTAGCTAGGCTTGGATGTTCTGCAAACTTAGCCGCTGCTTGAGCAGCAGAGGTAGCATCCTTAAATTTCATGTTTCAATTCTGCCTGCCAACAGAACAATTACCATTACCATCTCTAGGAAATGATTGCCCATGTTCCAACGTTTCATCCTTGAAACCTAAGAGGCATGAACCACCATCATCAACACAATATTGCCTTGAAATTTCTACAACAGCTCTGGCAGCTAGGCTTGCATGTTCTGCAAACTCAGCCGCTGCTTGAGCAGCAGAGGTAGCATCCTTAAATTTCATGTTCCAATTCTGCCTGCCAACAGAAAAATTACCATTAACATCTCTAGGAAATGATTGCCCATGTTCCAACGTTTCATCCTTGAAACCTAAGTGGCTTGAAGCACCATCATCAACACACTATTGCCTTGAAAGTTCTACAACAGCTCTGGCAGCTAGGCTTGCATGTTCTGCAAACTCAGTCGCTGCTTGAGCAGCAGAGGTAGCATCCTTAAATTTCATGTTCCAATTCTGCCTTCCAAGAGAAAAAGTACCATTACCATCTCCAAGAAATGATAGCCCATGTTCCAACCTTTCATCCTTGAAAACTAAGTGGCATGAACCACCATCATCAACACAATATTGCCTTGAAAGTTCTACTATATCTCTGGCAGCTAGGACTGCATGTTCTGCAAACTCAGTTGCTGCTTGAGCAGCAGAGGTAGCATCCTTAAATTTCATGTTCCAATTCTGCCTGCCAAAAGAAAAATTACCATTAACATCTCTAGGAAATGATTGCCCATGTTCCAACGTTTCATCCTTGAAACCTAAGTGGCATGAACCACCATCATCAACACAATATTGCCTTGAAATTTCTATAACAGCTCAAGCAGCTAGACTTGCATGTTCTGCAAACTCAGCCGCTGCTTGAGCAGCAGAAGTAGCATCCTTAAATTTCATGTTCCAATTCTGCCTGCCAACCGAAAAATTACCATTACCATCTCCAGGAAATGATTGGCCATGTTCCAACCTTTCATCCTTGAAACCTAAGTGGCATAAACCACCATCATCAACACACTATTGCCTTGAAATTTCTACAAAATCTCTGGTAGCTAGGCTTGTATGTTCTGCAAACTCAGCCGCTGCTTGAGCAACAGATGTAGCATCCTTAAATTTCATGTTTCAATTCTGCTTGCCAACAGAAAAATTACCATTACCATCTCCAAGAAATGATTCCACATGTTCCAATCTTTCATCCTTGAAACCTAAGTGGCATGAACCACCATCATCAACACAATATTGCCTTTAAAGTTCTACTATATCTCTGGCAGCTAGGCTTGCATGTTCTGCAAACTCAGTTGCTGCTTGAGCAGCAGAGGTAGCATCCTTAAATTTCATGTTCCAATTCTGCCCGCCAACAAAAAAATTACCATTAACATCTCTATGTAATGATTGCCCATGTTCCAACGTTTCATCCTTGAAACCTAAGTGGCATGAACCACCATCATCAACACAATATTGCCTTGAAATTTCTACAACAGCTCTGGCAGCTAGGCTTGCATGTTCTGCAAACTCAGCCGCTGCTTGAGCAGCAGAAGTAGCATCCTTAAATTTGATGTTCCAATTCTGCCTGCCAACCAAACAATTACCATTACCATCTCCAGGAAATGATTGCCCATGTTCCAACGTTTCATCCTTGAAACCTAAGTGGCATGAACCACCATCATCAACACACTATTGCCTTGAAAGTTCTACAAAAGCTCTGGTAGCTAGGCTTGTATGTTCTGCAAACTCAGCCGCTGCTTGAGCAGCAGAGGTAGCATCCTTAAATTTCATGTTTCAATTCTGCCTGCCAGCAGAAAAATTACCATTACCATCTCTAGGAAATGATTGCCCATGTTCCAACGTTTCATCCTTGAAACCTAAGTGGCATGAACCACCATCATCAACACAATATTGCCTTGAAATTTCTACAATAGCTCTGGCAGCTAGGCTTGCATGTTCTGCAAACTCAGCTGTTGGTTGAGCAGCAGAGGTAGCATCCTTAAATTTCATGTTCCAATTCTGCCTGCCAAAGGAAAAATTACCATTAACATCTCTAGGAAATGATTGCCCATGTTCCAACATTTCATCCTTGAAACCTAAGTGGCATGAACCACCATCATCAACACAATATTGCCTTGAAAGTTCTACTATATCTCTGGCAGCTAGGCTTGCATGTTCTGCAAACTCAGTTGCTGCTTGAGCAGTAGAGGTAGCATCCTTAAATTTCATGTTCCAATTCTGCCCGCCAACAGAAAAATTACCATTAACATCTTTAAGAAATGATTGCCCATGTTCCAACGTTTCATCCTTGAAACCTAAGTGGCACGACCCACCATCATCAACACAATATTGCCTTGAAATTTCTACAACAGTTCTGGCAGCTAGGCTTGCATGTTCTGCAAACTCAGCCGTTGCTTGAGCAGCAGAAGTAGCATCCATAAATTTAATGTTCCAATTCTGCCTGCCAACCAAAAAATTACCATTACCATCTCCAGGAAATGATTGCCCACGTTCCAACCTTTCATCCTTGAAACCTAAGTGGCATGAACCACCATCGTCAACACACCATTGCCTTGAAAGTTCTACAAAAGCTCTGGTAGCTAGGCTTGTATGTTTTGCAAACTCAGCCGCTGCTTGAGCAGCAGATGTAGCGTCCTTAAATTTCATGTTTCAATTCTGCCTGCCAAGAGAAAAATTACCATTACCATCTCCAAGAAATGATTGCCCATGTTCCAATCTTTCATCCTTGAAACCTAAGTGGCATGAACCACCATCATCAACACAATATTGCCTTGAAAGTTCTACTATATCTCTGGCAGCTAGGCTTGCATGTTCTGCAAACTCAGTTGCTGCTTGAGCAGTAGAGGTAGCATCCTTAAATTTCATGTTCCAATTCTGCCCGCCAACAAAAAAATTACCATTACCATCTCTAGGAAATGATTGCCCATGTTCCAACGTTTCATCCTTGAAACCTAAGTGGCATGAACCACCATCATCAACACAATATTGCCTTGAAATTTCTACAACAGCTCTGGCAGCTAGGCTTGCATGTTCTGCAAACTCAGCCGCTGCTTGAGCATCAGAAGTAGCATCCTTAAATTTCATGTTCCAATTCTGCCTGCCAACCGAAAAATTACCATTACCATCTCCAGGAAATGATTGCCCATGTTCCAACCTTTTATCCTTGAAACCTAAGTGGCATGAACCACCATCGTCAACACACTATTGCCTTGAAAGTTCTACAAAAGCTCTGGTAGCTAGGCATGTATGTTTTGCAAACTCAGCCGCTGCTTGAGCAGCAGATGTAGCGTCCTTAAATTTCATGTTTCAATTCTGCCTGCCAAGAGAAAAATTACCATTACCATCTCCAATAAATGATTGCCCATGTTCCAATCTTTCATCCTTGAAACCTAACTGGCATGAACCACCATCATCAACACAATATTGCCTTGAAAGTTCTACTATATCTCTGGCAGCTAGGCTTGCATGTTCTGCAAACTCAGTTGCTGCTTGAGCAGAAGAGGTAGCATCATTAAATTTCATGTTCCAATTCTACTCGCCAACAGAAAAATTACCATTAACATCTCTAGGAAATGATTGCCCATGTTCCAACGTTTCATCCTTGAAACCTAAGTGGCATGAACCACCATCATCAACACAATATTGCCTTGAAATTTCTACAATAGCTCTGGCAGCTAGGCTTGCATGTTCTGCAAACTCAGCCGCTGTTTGAGCAGCTGAAGTAGCATCCTTAAATTTCATGTTCCAATTCTGCCTGCCAACCGAAAAATTACCATTACCATCTCCAAGAAATGATTGCCCATGTTCCAACCTTTCATCCTTGAAACCTAAGTGGCATAAACCACCATCATCAACACACTATTGCCTTGAAAGTTCTACAAAAGCTCTGGTAGCTAGGCTTGTATGTTCTGCAAACTCAGCCGCTGCTTGAGCAGCAGATGTAGCATCCTTAAATTTCATGTTTCAATTCTGCCTGCCAACAGAAAAATTACCATTACCATCTCCAAGAAATGATTGCCCATGTTCCAATCTTTCATCCTTGAAACCTAAGTGGCATGAACCACCATCATCAACACAATATTGCCTTGAAAGTTCTACTATATCTCTGGCAGCTAGGCTTGCATGTTCTGCAAACTCAGTTGCTGCTTGAGCAACAGAGGTAGCATCCTTAAATTTCATGTTCCAATTCTGTCCGCCAACAGAAAAATTACAATTAACATCTCTAGGAAATGATTGCCCATGTTCCAACGTTTCATCCTTGAAACCTAAGTGGCATGAACCACCATCATCAACACAATATTACCTTGAAATTTCTACAACAGCTCTGGCAGCTAGGCTTGCATGTTCTGCAAACTCAGCCGCTGCTTGAGCAGCAGAAGTAGCATCCTTAAATTTCATGTTCCAATTCTGCCTGCCAACCGAAAAATTACCATTACCATCTCTAGGAAATGATTGCCCATGTTCCAACATTTCATCCTTGAAACCTAAGTGGAATGAACCACCATCATCAACACAATATTGCCTTGAAATTTCTACAATAGCTCTGGCAGCTAGGCTTGCATGTTCTGCAAACTCAGCCGCTGCTTGAGCAGCAGAGGTAGCATCCTTAAATTTCATGTTCCAATTCTGCCTGCCAACAGAAAAATTACCATTAACATCTCTAGGAAATGATTGCCCATGTTCCAACGTTTCATCCTTGAAACCTAAGTGGCATGAACCACCATCATCAACACACTATTGCCTTGAAAGTTCTACAACAGCTCTGGCAGCTAGGCTTGCATATTCTGCAAACTCAGTTGCTGCTTGAGCAGCAGAGGTAGCATCCTTAAATTTCATGTTCCAATTCTGCCTTCCAAGAGAAAAAGTACCATTACCATCTCCAAGAAATGATTGCCCATGTTCCAACCTTTCATCCTTGAAAACTAAGTGGCATGAACCACCATCATCAACACAATATTGCCTTGAAAGTTCTACTATATCTCTGGCAGCTAGGCTTGCATGTTCTGCAAACTCAGCCGCTGCTTGAGCAGTAGATGTAGCATCCTTAAATTTCATGTTTCAATTCTGCCTGCCAACAGAAAAATTACCATTACCATCTCCAAGAAATGATTGCCCATGTTCCAATCTTTCATCCTTGAAACCTAAGTGGCATTAACCACCATCATCAACACAATATTGCCTTGAAAGTTCTACTATATCTCTGGCAGCTAGGCTTGTATGTTCTGCAGACTCAGCTGCTGCTTGAGCAGCAGAGGAAGCATCCTTAAATTTCATGTTTCAATTCTGCCTGCCAACAGAAAAATTACCATTACCATCTCTAGGAAATGATTGCCCATGTTCCAACGTTTCATCCTTGAAACCTAAGTGGCATGAACCACCAACATCAACACAATATTGCCTTGAAATTTCTACAACAGCTCTGGCAGCTAGGCTTGCATGTTCTGCAAACTCAGCCGCTGCTTGAGCAGCAGAAGTAGCATCCTTAAATTTCATGTTCCAATTCTGCCTGCCAACCGAAAAATTACCATTACCATCTCTAGGAAATGATTGCCCATGTTCCAACATTTCATCCTTGAAACCTAAGTGGAATGAACCACCATCATCAACACAATATTGCCTTGAAATTTCTACAATAGCTCTGGCAGCTAGGCTTGCATGTTCTGCAAACTCAGCCGCTGCTTGAGCAGCAGAGGTAGCATCCTTAAATTTCATGTTCCAATTCTGCCTGCCAACAGAAAAATTACCATTAACATCTCTAGGAAATGATTGCCCATGTTCCAACGTTTCATCCTTGAAACCTAAGTGGCATGAACCACCATCATCAACACACTATTGCCTTGAAAGTTCTACAACAGCTCTGGCAGCTAGGCTTGCATATTCTGCAAACTCAGTCGCTGCTTGAGCAGCAGAGGTAGCATCCTTAAATTTCATGTTCCAATTCTGCCTTCCAAGAGAAAAAGTACCATTACCATCTCCAAGAAATGATTGCCCATGTTCCAACCTTTCATCCTTGAAAACTAAGTGGCATGAACCACCATCATCAACACAATATTGCCTTGAAAGTTCTACTATATCTCTGGCAGCTAGGCTTGCATGTTCTGCAAACTCAGCCGCTGCTTGAGCAGTAGATGTAGCATCCTTAAATTTCATGTTTCAATTCTGCCTGCCAACAGAAAAATTACCATTACCATCTCCAAGAAATGATTGCCCATGTTCCAATCTTTCATCCTTGAAACCTAAGTGGCATTAACCACCATCATCAACACAATATTGCCTTGAAAGTTCTACTATATCTCTGGCAGCTAGGCTTGTATGTTCTGCAGACTCAGCTGCTGCTTGAGCAGCAGAGGAAGCATCCTTAAATTTCATGTTTCAATTCTGCCTGCCAACAGAAAAATTACCATTACCATCTCTAGGAAATGATTGCCCATGTTCCAACGTTTCATCCTTGAAACCTAAGTGGCATGAACCACCAACATCAACAAAATATTGCCTTGAAATTTCTACAACAGCTCTGGCAGCTAGGCTTGCATGTTCTGCAAACTCAGCCGCTGCTTGAGCAGCAGAAGTAGCATCCTTAAATTTCATGTTCCAATTCTGCCTGCCAACCGAAAAATTACCATTACCATCTCTAGGAAATGATTGCCCATGTTCCAACATTTCATCCTTGAAACCTAAGTGGAATGAACCACCATCATCAACACAATATTGCCTTGAAATTTCTACAATAGCTCTGGCAGTTAGGCTTGCATGTTCTGCAAACTCAGCCGCTGCTTGAGCAGCAGAGGAAGCATCCTTAAATTTCATGTTTCAATTCTGCCTGCCAACAGAAAAATTACCATTACCATCTCTAGGAAATGATTGCCCATGTTCCAACGTTTCATCCTTGAAACCTAAGTGGCATGAACCACCATCATCAACACAATATTGCCTTGAAATTTCTACAACAGCTCTGGCAGCTAGGCTTGCATGTTCTGCAAACTCAGCCGCTGCTTGAGCAGCAGAAGTAGCATCCTTAAATTTCATGTTCCAATTCTGCCTGCCAACCGAAAAATTACCATTACCATCTCTAGGAAATGATTGCCCATGTTCCAACATTTCATCCTTGAAACCTAAGTGGAATGAACCACCATCATCAACATAATATTGCCTTGAAATTTCTACAATAGCTCTGGCAGTTAGGCTTGCATGTTCTGCAAACTCAGCCGCTGCTTAAGCAGCAGAGGTAGCATCCTTAAATTTCATGTTCCAATTCTGCCTGCCAACAGAAAAATTACCATTAACATCTCTAGGAAATGATTGCCCATATTCCAACGTTTCATCCTTGAAACCTAAGTGGCATGTACCACCATCATCAACACAATATTGCCTTGAAATTTCTACAACAGCTCTGGCAGCTAGGCTTGCATGTTCTGCAAACTTAGCCGCTGCTTGAGCAGCAGAAGTAGCATCCTTAAATTTAATGTTCCATTTCTGCCTTCCAACCAAAAAATTACCATTACCATCTCCAGGAAATGATTGACCATGTTCCAACCTTTCATCCTTGAAGCCTAAGTGGCATAAACCACCATCATCAACACATTATTGCCTTGAAAGTTCTTTAAAAGCTCTAGTAGCTAGGCTTGTATGTTCTGCAGACTCAGCTGCTGCTTGAGCAGCAGAGGAAGCATCCTTAAATTTCATGTTTCAATTCTGCCTGCCAACAGAAAAATTACCATTACCATCTCTAGGAAATGATTGCCCATGTTCCAACGTTTCATCCTTGAAACCTAAGTGGCATGAACCACCATCATCAACACAATATTGCCTTGAAATTTCTACAACAGCTCTGGCAGCTAGGCTTGCATGTTCTGCAAACTCAGCCGCTGCTTGAGCAGCAGAAGTAGCATCCTTAAATTTCATGTTCCAATTCTGCCTGCCAACCGAAAAATTACCATTACCATCTCTAGGAAATGATTGCCCATGTTCCAACATTTCATCCTTGAAACCTAAGTGGAATGAACCACCATCATCAACATAATATTGCCTTGAAATTTCTACAATAGCTCTGGCAGTTAGGCTTGCATGTTCTGCAAACTCAGCCGCTGCTAAGCAGCAGAGGTAGCATCCTTAAATTTCATGTTCCAATTCTGCCTGCCAACAGAAAAATTACCATTAACATCTCTAGGAAATGATTGCCCATGTTCCAACGTTTCATCCTTCAAACCTAAGTGGCATGAACCACCATCATCAACACACTATTGCCTTGAAAGTTCTACAACAGCTCTGGCAGCTAGGCTTGCATGTTCTGCAAACTCAGTCGCTGCTTGAGCAGCAGAGGTAGCATCCTTAAATTTCATGTTCCAATTCTGCCTTCCAAGAGAAAAAGTACCATTACCATCTCCAAGAAATGATTGCCCATGTTCCAACCTTTCATCCTTGAAAACTAAGTGGCATGAACCACCATCATCAACACAATATTGCCTTGAAAGTTCTACTATATCTCTGGCAGCTAGGCTTGCATGTTCTGCAAACTCAGTTGCTGCTTGAGCAGCAGAGGTAGCATCCTTAAATTTCATGTTCCAATTCTGCCTGCCAACAGAAAAATTACCATTAACATCTCTAGGAAATGATTGCCCATATTCCAACGTTTCATCCTTGAAACCTAAGTGGCATGTACCACCATCATCAACACAATATTGCCTTGAAATTTCTACAATAGCTCTGGCAGTTAGGCTTGCATGTTCTGCAAACTCAGCCGCTGCTTGAGCAGCAGAGGTAGCATCCTTAAATTTCATGTTCCAATTCTGCCTGCCAACAGAAAAATTACCATTAACATCTCTAGGAAATGATTGCCCATGTTCCAACGTTTCATCCTTGAAACCTAAGTGGCATGAACCACCATCATCAACACACTATTGCCTTGAAAGTTCTACAACAGCTCTGGCAGCTAGGCTTGCATGTTCTGCAAACTCAGTCGCTGCTTGAGCAGCAGAGGTAGCATCCTTAAATTTTATGTTCCAATTCTGCCTTCCAAGAGAAAAAGTACCATTACCATCTCCAAGAAATGATTGCCCATGTTCCAACCTTTCATCCTTGAAAACTAAGTGGCATGAACCACCATCATCAACACAATATTGCCTTGAAAGTTCTACTATATCTCTGGCAGCTAGGCTTGCATGTTCTGCAAACTCAGTTGCTGCTTGAGCAGCAGAGGTAGCATCCTTAAATTTCATGTTCCAATTCTGCCTGCCAACAGAAAAATTACCATTAACATCTCTAGGAAATGATTGCCCATATTCCAACGTTTCATCCTTGAAACCTAAGTGGCATGTACCACCATCATCAACACAATATTGCCTTGAAATTTCTACAACAGCTCTGGCAGCTAGGCTTGCATGTTCTGCAAACTCAGCCGCTGCTTGAGCAGCAGAAGTAGCATCCTTAAATTTCATGTTCCATTTCTGCCTGCCAACCAAAAAATTACCATTACCATCTCCAGGAAATGATTGACCATGTTCCAACCTTTCATCCTTGAAGCCTAAGTGGCATAAACCACCATCATCAACACATTATTGCCTTGAAAGTTCTTTAAAAGCTCTAGTAGCTAGGCTTGTATGTTCTGCAGACTCAGCTGCTGCTTGAGCAGCAGAGGAAGCATCCTTAAATTTCATGTTTCAATTCTGCCTGCCAACAGAAAAATTACCATTACCATCTCTAGGAAATGATTGCCCATATTCCAATCTTTCATCCTTGAAACCTAAGTGGCATGAACCACCATCATCAACACAATATTGCCTTGAAAGTTCTACAACAGCTCTGGCAGCTAGACTTGCATGTTCTACAAACTCAGTCGCTGCTTGAGTAGCATAGGTAGCATCCTTAAAATTCATGTTCCACTTCTGCCTGTCAACAGAATAATTACCATTCCCATCTCCAGAAAATGATTCCCCATGTTCCAACCTTTCATCCTTGAAATCAAAGTGGCATGAACGAGCATCATCAACACAATATTGCATTGAAAGTTCTACAATAGCTCTGGCAGCTTGGCTTGCATGTTCTGCAAACTCAGTTGCTGCTTGAGCAGCAGAGGTAGCATCCTTAAATTTCATGTTTCAAATCTGCCTGCCAATAGAAAAATTACCATTACCATCTCTAGGAAATGATTTCCCATATTCCAATCTTTTATCCTTGAAACCTAAGTGGCATGAACCACCATCATCACCACAATACTGCCTTAAAAGTTCTACAACAGCTCTGGCAGCTAGACTTGCATGTTCTACAAACTCAGTCGATGCTTGAGTAGCATAGGTAGCATCCTTAAAATTCATGTTCCACTTCTGCCTGCCAACAGAATAATTACCATTCCCATCTCCAGAAAATGATTGCCCATGATCCAACCTTTCATCCTTGAAACCAAAGTGGCATGAACGAGCATCATCAACACAATATTGCCTTGAAAGTTCTACAATAGCTCTGGCAGCTTGGCTTGCATGTTCTGCAAACTCAGTCGCTGCTTGAGCAGCAGAGGTAGCATCCTTAAATTTCATGTTCCAATTCTGCCTTCCAAGAGAAAAAGTACCATTACCATCTCCAAGAAATGATTGCCCATGTTCCAACCTTTCATCCTTGAAAACTAAGTGGCATGAACCACCATCATCAACACAATATTGCCTTGAAAGTTCTACTATATCTCCGGCAGCTCGGCTTGCCTGTCCTGCAAACTCAGTCGCTGCTTGAGCAGCAGAGGTAGCATCCTTAAATTTCATGTTCCAATTCTTCCTGCCAACAGAAAAATTACCATTCCCATCTCCTGGAAATGATTGCCCATGTTCCAACCTTTCATCCTTGAAACCTAAGTGGCATGAATAACCATCATCAGCACAATATTCCCTTGAAAGTTCTACAACAGCTCTGGCAGCTAGGCTTGCATATTCTGCAAACTCAGTCACTGCTTGAGCAGTAGAGGTAGCATTCTTAAATTTCATATTCCAATTCTGCCGGCCAACCGAAAAATTACCATTACCATCTCCATGAAATGATTGCCCATGTTCCAACCTTTCATCCTTGAAACCTAAGTGGCATAAACCACCATCATCAACACACTATTCCCTTGAAAGTTCTACAAAAGCTCTGGTAGCTAGGCTTGTATGTTCTGCAGACTCAGCCGCTGCTTGAGCAGCAGAGGTAGCATCCTTAAATTTCATGTTTCAATTCTGCCTGCCAACAGAAAAATTACCATTACCATCTCTAGGAAATGATTGCCCATATTCCAATCTTTCATCCTTGAAACCTAAGTGGCATGAACCACCATCATCAACACAATATTGCCTTGAAAGTTCTACAACAGCTCTGGCAGCTAGACTTGCATGTTCTACAAACTCAGTCGCTGCTTGAGTAGCAGAGGTAGTATCCTTAAAATTCATGTTCCACTTTTGCCTACCAACAGAATAATTACCATTCCCATCTCCAGGAAATAATTGCCCATGTTCCAACCTTTCATCCTTGAAACCAAAGTGGCATGAACGAGCATCATCAACACAATATTGCCTTGAAAGTTCTAAAACAGCTCTGGCAGCTTGGCTTGCATGTTCTGCGAACTCAGTCGCAGCTTGAGCAGCAGAGGTAGCATCCTTAAATTTCATGTTCCAATTCTGCCTTCCAAAAGAAAAAGTACCATTACCATCTCCAAGAAATGATTGCCCGTGTTCCAACCTTTCATCCTTGAAAACTAAGTGGCATGAAACACCATCATCAACACAATATTGCCTTGAAAGTTCTACTATATCTCCGGCAGCTAGGCTTGCCTGTCCTGCAAACTCAGTCGCTGCTTGAGCAGCAGAGGTAGCATCCTTAAATTTCATGTTCCAATTCTTCCTGCCAACAGAAAAATTACCATTCCCATCTCCTGGAAATGATTGCCCATGTTCCAACCTTTCATCCTTGAAACCTAAGCGGCATGAACGACCATCATCAACACAATATTCCCTTGAAAGTTTTACAACAGCTCTGGCAGCTAGGCTTGCATATTCTGTAAACTCAGTCGCTGCTTGAGCAGCAGAGGTAGCATTCTTAAATTTCATGTTCCAATTCTGCCTGCCAAGAGAAAAAGTACCATTACCATCTCCAAGAAATGATTGCCCATGTTCCAACCTTTCATCCTAGAAAACTAAGTGGCATGAACCACCATCATCAACACAATATTGCCTTGAAAGTTCTACTATATCTCTGGCAGCTTGGCTGGCATGTTCTGCAAACTCAGTCGCTGCTTGAGCAGTAGAGGTAGCATCCTTAAATTTCATGTTCCAATTCTGCCCGCCAACAGAAAAATTACCATTAACATCTCTAGGAAATAATTGCCCATGTTCCAACGTTTCATCCTTGAAACCTAGGTGGCATGAACCACCATCATCAACACAATATTGCCTTGAAAGTTCTACTATATCTCCGGCAGCTAGGCTTGCCTGTCCTACAAACTCAGCCGCTGCTTGAGCAGCAGAGGTAGCATCCTTAAATTTCATGTTCCAATTCTGCCTGCCAACACAAAAATTACCATTAACATCTCTAGGAAATGATTGCCCATGTTCCAACGTTTCATCCTTGAAACCTAAGTGGCATGAACCACCATCATCAACACACTATTGCCTTAAAAGTTCTACAACAGCTCTGGCAGCTAGGCTTGCATGTTCTGCAAACTCAGTCGCTGCTTGAGCAGTAGAGGTAGCATCCTTAAATATCATGTTCCAATTCTGCTTTCCAATAGAAAAAGTACCATTACCATCTCCAAGAAATGATTGCCCATGTTCCAACCTTTCATCCTTGAAAACTAAGTTCCATGAACCACCATCATCAACACAATATTGCCTTTAAAGTTCTACTATATCCCTGGCAGCTAGGCTTGCATGTTCTGCAAACTCAGTTGCTGCTTGAGCAGCAGAGGTAGCATCCTTAAATTTCATGTTCCAATTCTGCCTGCCAACAGAAAAATTACCATTAACATCTCTAGGAAATGATTGCCCATGTTCCAACGTTTCATCCTTGAAACCTAAGAGGCATGAACCACCATCATCAACACAATATTGCCTTGAAATTTCTACAACAGCTCTGGCAGCTAGGCTTGCATGTTCTGCAAACTCAGCCGCTGCTTGAGAAGAAGAAGTAGCAACCTTAAATTTCATGTTCCAATTCTGCCTGCCAACCGAAACATTACCATTACCATCTCCATGAAAAGATTGCCCATGTTCCAACCTTTAATCCTTGAAACCAAAATGGCATGAACGACCATCATCAACAGACTATTGCCTTGAAAGTTCTACAAAAGCTCTGGTAGCTAGGCTTGTATGTTCTGCAAACTCAGCCGCTGCTTGAGCAGCAGAGGTAGCATCCTTAAATTTCATGTTCCAATTCTGCCTGCCAACAGAAAAATTACCATTCCCATCTCCCAAAAATGATTGCCCATGTTCCAACCTTTCATCCTTGAAAACTAAGTGGCATGAACCACCATCATCAACACAATATTGCCTTGAAAGTTCTACTATATCTCCGGCAGATAGGCTTGCCTGTCCTGCAAACTCAGTCGCTGCTTGAGCAGCAGAGGTAGCATCCTTAAATTTCATGTTCCAATTCTGCCTGCCAACAGAAAAATTATCATTCCTATCTCCTGGAAATGATTGCCCATGTTCCAACCTTTCATCCTTGAAACCTAAGTGGCATGAACGACCATCATCAACACAATATTCCTTTGAAAGTTCTACAACAGCTCTGGCAGCTAGGCTTGCATATTCTGCAAACTCAGTCGCTGCTTGAGCAGCAGAGGTAGCATTCTTAAATTTCATGTTCCAATTCTGCCTGCCAAGAGAAAAAGTACCATTACCATCTCCAAGAAATGATTGCCCATATTCCAACCTTTCATCCTTGAAAACTAAGTGGCATGAACCACCATTATCAACACAATATTGCCTTGAAAGTTCTACTATATCTCTGGCAGCTAGGCTGGCATATTCTGCAAACTCAGTCGCTGCATGAGAAGTAGAGGTAGCATCCTTAAATTTCATGTTCCAATTCTGCCCGCCAACAGAAAAATTACCATTAACATCTCTAGGAAATGATTGCCCATGTTCCAACGTTATATCCTTGAAACCTAAGTGGCATGAACCACCATCATTAACACAATATTGCCTTGAAATTTCTACAACAGCTCTGGCAGCTAGGCTGGCATGTTCTGCAAACTCAGCCGCTGCTTGACCAGCACAGGTAGCATCCTTAAATTTCATGTTCCAATTCTGCCTGCCAAGAGAAAAATTACCATTAGCATCTCTAGGAAATGATTGCCCATGTTCCAACGTTTCATCCTTGAAACCTAAGTGGCATGAACCACCATCATCAACACACTATTGCCTTGAAAGTTCTAGACCAGCTCTGGCAGCTAGGCTTGCATGTTCTGCAAACTCAGTCGCTGCTTGAGCAGCAGAGGTAGCATCCTTAAATATCATGTTCCAATTATGCCTTCAAGAGAAAAAGTACCATTACCATCTCCAAGAAATGATTGCCCATGTTCCAACCTTTCATCCTTGAAAACTAAGTGCCATGAACCACCATCATCAACACAATATGTCCTTGAAAGTTCTACTATATCTCTGGCAGCTAGGCTTGCATGTTCTACAAACTCAGTTGCTGCTTGAGCAGCAGAGGTAGCTTCCTTAAATTTCATGTTCCAATTCTGCCTGCCAACAGAAAAATTACCATTAACATCTCTAGGAAATGATTGCCCATGTTCCAACGTTTCATCCTTGAAACCTAAGAGGCATGAACCACCATCATCAACACAATATTGCCTTGAAAGTTCTACAAAAGCTCTGATAGCTAGGCTTGTATGTTCTGCAAACTCAGTCGCTGCATGAGAAGTAGAGGTAGCATCCTTAAATTTCATGTTCCAATTCTGCCCGCCAACAGAAAAATTACCATTAACATCTCTAGGAAATGATTGCCCATGTTCCAACGTTTCATCCTTGAAACCTAAGTGGCATGAACCACCATCATTAACACAATATTGCCTTGAAATTTCTACAACAGCTCTGGCAGCTAGGCTTGCATGTTCTGCAAACTCAGCCGCTGCTTGAGCAGCAGAAGTAGCAACCTTAAATTTCATGTTCCCATTCTGCCTGCCAATCGAAAAATTACCATTACCATCTCCAGGAAATGACTGCCCATGTTCCAACCTTTCATCCTTGAAACCTAAGAGGCATGAACCACCATCATCAACACAATATTGCCTTGAAATTTCTACAACAGCTCTGGCAGCTAGGCTTGCATGTTCTGCAAACTCAGCCGCTGCTTGAGAAGAAGAAGTAGCAACCTTAAATTTCATGTTCCAATTCTGCCTGCCAACCGAAACATTACCATTACCATCTCCATGAAAAGATTGCCCATGTTCCAACCTTTCATCCTTGAAACCAAAATGGCATGAACGACCATCATCAACAGACTATTGCCTTGAAAGTTCTACAAAAGCTCTGGTAGCTAGGCTTGTATGTTCTGCAAACTCAGCCGCTGCTTGAGCAGCAGAGGTAGCATCCTTAAATTTCATGTTCCAATTCTGCCTACCAACAGAAAAATTACCATTCCCATCTCCCAAAAATGATTGCCCATGTTCCAACCTTTCATCCTTGAAAACTAAGTGGCATGAACCACCATCATCAACACAATATTGCCTTGAAAGTTCTACTATATCTCCGGCAGATAGGCTTGCCTGTCCTGCAAACTCAGTCGCTGCTTGAGCAGCAGAGGTAGCATCCTTAAATTTCATGTTCCAATTCTGCCTGCCAACAGAAAAATTATCATTCCTATCTCCTGGAAATGATTGCCCATGTTCCAACCTTTCATCCTTGAAACCTAAGTGGCATGAACGACCATCATCAACACAATATTCCTTTGAAAGTTCTACAATAGCTCTGGCAGCTAGGCTTGCATATTCTGCAAACTCAGTCGCTGCTTGAGCAGCAGAGGTAGCATTCTTAAATTTCATGTTCCAATTCTGCCTGCCAAGAGAAAAAGTACCATTACCATCTCCAAGAAATGATTGCTCATATTCCAACCTTTCATCCTTGAAAACTAAGTGGCATGAACCACCATTATCAACACAATATTGCCTTGAAAGTTCTACTATATCTCTGGCAGCTAGGCTGGCATATTCTGCAAACTCAGTCGCTGCATGAGAAGTAGAGGTAGCATCCTTAAATTTCATGTTCCAATTCTGCCCGCCAACAGAACAATTACCATTAACATCTCTAGGAAATGATTGCCCATGTTCCAACGTTATATCCTTGAAACCTAAGTGGCATGAACCACCATCATTAACACAATATTGCCTTGAAATTTCTACAACAGCTCTGGCAGCTAGGCTTGCATGTTCTGCAAACTCAGCCGCTGCTTGACCAGCACAGGTAGCATCCTTAAATTTCATGTTCCAATTCTGCCTGCCAAGAGAAAAATTACCATTAGCATCTCTAGGAAATGATTGCCCATGTTCCAACGTTTCATCCTTGAAACCTAAGTGGCATGAACCACCATCATCAACACACTATTGCCTTGAAAGTTCTAGACCAGCTCTGGCAGCTAGGCTTGCATGTTCTGCAAACTCAGTCGCTGCTTGAGCAGCAGAGGTAGCATCCTTAAATATCATGTTCCAATTCTGCCTTCAAGAGAAAAAGTACCATTACCATCTCCAAGAAATGATTGCCCATGTTCCAACCTTTCATCCTTGAAAACTAAGTGCCATGAACCACCATCATCAACACAATATGTCCTTGAAAGTTCTACTATATCTCTGGCAGCTAGGCTTGCATGTTCTACAAACTCAGTTGCTGCTTGAGCAGCAGAGGTAGCTTCCTTAAATTTCATGTTCCAATTCTGCCTGCCAACAGAAAAATTACCATTAACATCTCTAGGAAATGATTGCCCATGTTCCAACGTTTCATCCTTGAAACCTAAGAGGCATGAACCACCATCATCAACACAATATTGCCTTGAAAGTTCTACAAAAGCTCTGATAGCTAGGATTGTATGTTCTGCAAACTCAGTCGCTGCATGAGAAGTAGAGGTAGCATCCTTAAATTTCATGTTCGAATTCTGCCCGCCAACAGAAAAATTACCATTAACATCTCTAGGAAATGATTGCCCATGTTCCAACGTTTCATCCTTGAAACCTAAGTGGCATGAACCACCATCATTAACACAATATTGCCTTGAAATTTCTACAACAGCTCTGGCAGCTAGGCTTGCATGTTCTGCAAACTCATCCGCTGCTTGAGCAGCAGAAGTAGCAACCTTAAATTTCATGTTCCAATTCTGCCTGCCAATCGAAAAATTACCATTACCATCTCCAGGAAATGACTGCCCATGTTCCAACCTTTCATCCTTGAAACCAAAGTGGCATGAACGACCATCATCAACACACTATTGCCTTGAAAGTTCTACAAAAGCTCTGGTAGCTATGCTTGTATGTTCTGCAAACTCAGCCGTTGCTTGAGAAGCAGAAGTAGCAACCTTAAATTTCATGTTCCATTTCTGCCTGCCAACCAAAACATTACCATTACCATCTCCAGGAAAAGATTGCCCATGTTCCAACCTTTCATCCTTGAAACCAAAGTGGCATGAACGACCATCATCAACACACTATTGCCTTGAAAGTTCTACAAAAGCTCTGATAGCTAGGCTTGTATGTTCTGCAAACTCAGTCGCTGCATGAGAAGTAGAGGTAGCATCCTTAAATTTCATGTTCCAATTCTGCCCGCCAACAGAAAAATTACCATTAACATCTCTAGGAAATGATTGCCCATGTTCCAACGTTTCATCCTTGAAACCTAAGTGGCATGAACCACCATCATTAACACAATATTGCCTTGAAATTTCTACAACAGCTGTGGCAGCTAGGCTTGCATGTTCTGCAAACTCAGCCGTTGCTTGACCAGCAGAGGTAGCATCCTTAAATTTCATGTTCCAATTCTGCCTGCCAACAGAAAAATTACCATTAACATCTCTAGGAAATGATTGCCCATGTTCCAATGTTTCATCCTTGAAACCTAAGTGGCATGAACCACCATCATCAACACACTATTGCCTTGAAAGTTCTAGACCAGCTCTGGCAGCTAGGCTTGCATGTTCTGCAAACTCAGTCGCTGCTTGAGCAGCAGAGGTAGCATCCTTAAATATCATGTTCCAATTCTGCCTTCAAGAGAAAAAGTACCATTACCATCTCCAAGAAATGATTGCCCATGTTCCAACCTTTCATCCTTTTAAACTAAGTGCCATGAACCACCATCATCAACACAATATTGCCTTGAAAGTTCTACTATATCTCTGGCAGCTAGGCTTGCATGTTCTACAAACTCAGTTGCTGCTTGAGCAGCAGAGGTAGCATCCTTAAATTTCATGTTCCAATTCCGCCTGCCAACAGAAAAATTACCATTAACATCTCTAGGAAATGATTGCCCATGTTCCAACGTTTCATCCTTGAAACCTAAGAGGCATGAACCACCATCATCAACACAATATTGTCTTGAAATTTCTACAACAGCTCTGGCAGCTAGGCTTACATGTTCTGCAAACTCAGCCGCTGCTTGAGCAGCAGAAGTAGCAACCTTAAATTTCATGTTCCAATTCTGCCCGCCAACAGAAAAATTACCATTAACATCTCTAGGAAATGATTGCCCATGTTCCAACGTTTCATCCTTGAAACCTAAGTGGCATGAACCACCATCATTAACACAATATTGCCTTGAAACTTCTACAACAGCTCTGGCAGCTAGGCTTGCATGTTCTGCAAACTCAGCCGCTGCTTGACCAGCAGAGGTAGCATCCTTAAATTTCATGTTCCAATTCTGCCTGCCAGCAGAAAAATTACCATTAACATCTCTAGGAAATGAATGCCCATGTTCCAACGTTTCATCCTTGAAACCTAAGTGGCATGAACCACCATCATCAACACACTATTGCCTTGAAAGTTCTACAACAGCTCTGGCAGCTAGGCTTGCATGTTATGCAAACTCAGTCGCTGCTTGAGCAGCAGAGGTAGTATCCTTAAATTTCATGTTCCAATTCTGCCTGCCAACAGAAAAATTACCATTCCCATCTCCAAGAAATGATTGCCCATGTTCCAACCTTTCATCCTTGAAAACTAAGTGGCATGAACCACCATCATCAAGACAATATTGCCTTGAAAGTTCTACTATATCTCCGGCAGCTAGGCTTGCCTGTCCTGCAAACTCAGTCGCTGCTTGAGCAGCAGAGGTAGCATCCTTCAATTTCATGTTCCAATTCTGCCTGCCAACAGAAAAATTACCATTACCTTGAACATGGTAATTTTTAAGAATGCTACCTCTGCAGAATTGGAACATGAAATTTAAGAATGCTACCTTTGCTGCTCAAGCAGCGGCTAAGTTAGCAGAACATGCAAGCCTAGCTGCAAGAGCTGTTGTAGAACTTTCAAGACAATATTGTGTTGATGATGGTGGTGCATGCCACTTAGGTTTCAAGGATGAAAGGCTGGAACATCGGCAATCATTTCCTAGAGATGGTAATGGTAATTTTTCGGTTGGCAGGCAGAATTGGAACATGAAATTTAAGGATGCTACCTCTGCTGCTCAAGCAGCGGCTGAGCTTGCAGAACATGAAAGCCTAGCTGCCAGAGCTGTTGTAGAACTTTAAAGGCAATATTGTGTTGATGATTGTGGTTCATGCCACTTAGGTTTCAAGGATGAAAGGTTGGAACATGGACAATCATTTCATGGGGATGGTAATGGTAATTTTTCTGTTGGCAGGCAGAATTGGAACACGAAATTTAAGGATGCTACCTCTGCTGCTCAAGCAGCGGCTGAGTTTGCAGAACACGCGAGCCTAGCTGCCAGAGATATAGTAGAACTTTCAAGGAAATATTGTGTTGATGATGGTGGTTCATGCCACTTAGTTTTCAAGAATGAAAGGTTGGAAAATGGGCAATCATTTCCTTGAGATGGTAATGGTAATTTTTCTGTTGGCAGGCAGAATTGGAACATAAATTTAAGGATGCTACCTCTGCTGCTCAAGCAACGGCTGAGTTTGCAGAACATGCAAGCCTAGCTACCAGAGCTGTTGTAGAACTTTCGAGGCAATATTGTGTTGATGATGGTGGTTCATGCCACAACATGGGCAATAATTTCCTGGAGATGGTAATGATAATTCTTCTATTGGCAGGCAGAATTGGAACATGAAATTTAAGAATGCTACCTCTGCTGATCAAGCAACGGCTGAGTTTGCAGAACATGCAAGCCTAGCTGCCAGAGCTGTTGTAGAACTTTAAAGGCAATATTGTGTTGATGATTGTGGTTCATGCCACTTAGGTTTCAAGGATGAAAGGTTGGAAATAGACAATCATTTCATGGGGATGGTAATGGTAATTTTTCTGTTGGCAGGCAGAATTGGAACATGAAATTTAAGGATGCTACCTCTGCTGCTCAAGCAGCGGCTGAGTTTGCAGAACACGCGAGCCTAGCTAACAGAGATATAATAGAACTTTCAAGGCAATATTGTGTTGATGATGGTGGTTCATGCCACTTAGTTTTCAAGGACGAAAGGTTGGAAAATGGGCAATCATTTCCTGGAGATGGTAATGGTAATTTTTCTGTTGGCAGGCAGAATTGGAACATGAAATTTATGATGCTACCTCTGCTGCTCAAGCAGCGGCTGAGTTTGCAGAACATGCAAGCCTAGCTAACAGAGCTGTTGTAGAACTTTCGAGGCAATATTGTGTTGATGATGGTGGTTCATGCCACATAGGTTTCAAGGATGAAAGGCTGGAACATGGGCAATAATTTCCTGGAGATGGTAATGATAATTCTTCTATTGGCAGGCAGAATTGGAACATGAAATTTAAGAATGCTACCTCTGCTGATCAAGCAGCGGCTGTGTTTGCAGAACATGAAAGCCTAGCTGCCAGAGCTGTTGTAGAACTTTAAAGGCAATATTGTGTTGATGATTGTGGTTCATGCCACTTAGGTTTCAAGGATGAAAGGTTGGAACATGGACAATCATTTCATGGGGATGGTAATGGTAATTTTTCTGTTGGCAGGCAGAATTGGAACATGGAAATTTAAGGATGCTACCTCTGCTGCTCAAGCAGCGGCTGAGTTTGCAGAACACGCGAGCCTAGCTAACAGAGATATAATAGAACTTTCAAGGAAATATTGTGCTGATGATGGTGGTTCATGCCACTTAGTTTTCAAGAATGAAAGGTTGGAAAATGGGCAATCATTTCGTGGAGATGGTAATGGTAATTTTTCTGTTGGCAGGCAGAATTGGAACATGAAATTTAAGGATGCTACCTCTGTTGCTCAAGAAGCGACTGAGTTTGCAGAACATGCAAGCCTAGCGCCAGAGCTGTTGTTGAACTTTCAAGGCAATATTGTGTTGATGATTGTGGTTCATGCCACTTAGGTTTCAAGGATGAAAGGTTGGAACATGGACAATCATTTCATGGGGATGGTAATGGTAATTTTTCTGTTGGCAGGCAGAATTGGAACATGAAATTTAAGGATTCTACCACTGCTGCTCAAGCAGGGGATGAGTTTGTAGAATATGCAAGCCTAGCTGCCAGAGCTGTTGTAGAACTTTCAAGGCAATATTGTGTTGATGATTGGGGTTCATGCCACTTAGGTTTCAAGGATGAAAGGTTGGAACATGGGCAATCATTTCATGGGGATGGTAATGGCAATTTTTTTGTTGGCAGGCAGAATTGGAACATAAAATTTAAGGAAGCTACCTCTGCTGCTCAAGCAGCGGCTAAGTTTGCAGAACATGCAAGCCTAGCTACCAGAGCTGTTGTAGAACTTTCGAGGCAATATTGTGTTGATGATGGTGGTTCATGCCACTTAGGTTTCAAGGATGAAACGTTAGAACATGGGCAATCATTTCCTAGAGATGGTAATGGTAATTTTTCAGTTGGAAGGTAGAATTGGAACATTAAATTTAAGGATGCTACCTCTGCTGCTCAAGCAACGGTTGAGTTTGCAGAGCATGCAAGCCTAGCTGCCAGAGCTGTTGTAGAACTTTAAAGGCAATATTGTGTTGATGATGGTGGTTCATTCCACTTAGGTTTCAAGGATGAAAGATTGGAACATGGGCAATCATTTCCTGGAGATGGTAATTGTAAATTTTCTGTTGGCAGGCAGAATTGGAACATGAAATTTAAGGATGCTACCTCTGCTGCTCAAGCAGTGGCTGAGTTTGCAGAACATGCAAGCCTAGCTGCCAGAGCTGTTGTATAACTTTTGAGGCAATATTGTGTTGATGATGGTGGTTCATGCCACTTAGGTTTCAATGAGGATAAGTTGGAACATGGGAAATCATTTCCTGGAGATGGTAATGGTAATTTTTTTGTTGGTAGGCAGAATTGGAACATGATTTTTAAGGATGCTACCTCTGTTGCTCAAGCAGCGGCTAAGTTTGCAGATCATGCAAGCCTAGCTGCCAGAGCTGTTGTAGAACTTTCAAGACAATATTGTATTGATGATGGTGGTTCATGCCACTTATGTTTCAAGGATGAAAGGCTGGAACATGGGCTTTCATTTCCTGGAGATGGTAATGGTAATTTTTCTGTTGGCAGGCAGAATTGGAGCATGAAATTTAAGGAAGCTACCTCTGCTGCTCAAGCAGCGGCTAAGTTTGCAGAATATGCAAGCCTAGCTACCAGAGCTGTTGTAGAACTTTCGAGGCAATATTGTGCTGATGATGGTGGTTCATGCCACTTAGGTTTCAAGGATGAAACATTGGAACATGGGCAATCATTTCCTAGAGATGGTAATGGTAATTTTTTTGTTGGCAGGCAAAATTGAACATGAAATTTAAGGATGCTACCTCTGAATGCTCAAGCAGCGACTAAGTTTGCAGAACATGCAAGCCTAGCAGCCAGAGCTGTTGTTGAACTTTAAAGACAATATTATGTTGATGATTGTGGTTCATGCCACGTAGGTTTCAAGGATGAAAGGTTTGAACATGGGCAGTAATTTCTGGGGATGGTTATGGTAATTTTTCAGTTGGCAGGCAGAATTGGAACATCAAATTTAAGGATGCTACCTCTGGTGTTCAGGCAACGGCTGAGTTTGCAGAGCATGCAAGCTTAGCTGCCAGAGCTGTTGTGAACTTTCAAGGCAATATTGTGTTGATGATTGGGGTTCATGCCACTTAGGTTTCAAGGATGAAAGGTTGGAACATGGGCAATCATTTCATGGGGATGGTAATGGCAATTTTTCTGTTAGCAGGCAGAATTGGAACATAAAATTTAAGGAATCTACCTCTGCTGCTCAAGCAGCGGCTAAGTTTGCAGAACATGCAAGCCTAGCTACCAGAGCTGTTGTAGAACTTTCGAGGCAATATTGTGTTGATGATGGTGGTTCATGCCACTTAGGTTTCAAGGATGAAACGTTGGAACATGGGCAATCATTTCCTAGAGATGGTAATGGTAATTTTTTTGTTGGCAGGCAAAATTGTAACATGAAATTTAAGGATGCTACCTCTGTTGCTCTAGCAGCGACTAAGTTTGCAAAACATGCAAGCGTAGCGGCCAGAGCTATTGTTGAACTTTCAAGACAATATTGTGTTGATGATTGTGGTTCATGCCACTTAGGTTTCAAGGATGAAAGGTTGGAACATGGGCAATCATTTCCTGGGGATGGTAATGGTAATTTTTCAGTTGGCAGGCAGAATTGGAACATGAAATTTAAGGATGCTACCTCTGCTGCTCAAGCAACGGCTGAGTTTGCAGAGCATGCAAGCCTAGCTGCCAGAGTTGTTGTAGAACTTTCAAGACAATATTGTGCTGATGATGGTTGTTCATGCCTCTTAGGTTACAAGGATGAAAGATTGCAGAACACGTGAGCCTAGCTAACAGAGATATAGTAGAACTTTCAAGGCAATATTGTGTTGATGACGGTGGTTCATGCCACTTAGTTTTCGAGGATGAAAGGTTGGAAAATGGGCAATTATTTCTTTGAGATGGTAATGGTAATTTTTCTGTTGGCATGCAGAATTGGAACATATAATTTAAGGATGCTACCTCTACTGCTCAACCAGCGGCTGAGTTTGCAGAACATGCAAGCCTAGCTATCAGAGCTGTTGTAGAACTTTCGAGGCAATATTGTGTTGATGATGGTGGTTCATGCCACATAGGTTTCAAGGATGAAACGTTGGAACATGGGCAATCATTTCCTGGAGATGGTAATGGTAATTTTTTTGTTGGCAGGCAAAATTGGAACATGAAATTTAAGAATGCTACCTCTACTGGTCAACCAGCGGCTGAGTTTGTAGAACATGCAAGCCTAGCTACCAGAGCTGTTGTAGAACTTTCGAGGCAATATTGTGTTGATGATGGTGGTTCATGCAACATAGGTTTCAAGGATGAAACGTTGGAACATGGGCAATCATTTCTTGGAGATGGTAATGGTAATTTTTTTGTTGGCAGGCAAAATTGGAACATGAAATTTAAGAATGCTACCTCTGCTGCTCAAGCAGCGACTAAGTTTGTAGAACATGCAAGCCTAGCGGCCAGAGCTGTTGTTCAACTTTCAAGGCAATATTGTGTTGATGATTGTGGTTCATGCCACTAAGGTTTCAAGGATGAAAGGTTGGAACATGGACAATCATTTCATGGGGATGGTAATGGTAATTTTTCTGTTGGCAGGCAGAATTGGAACATGAAATTTAATGATGCTACCACTGCTGCTCAAGCAGGGCTTGAGTTTGTAGAATATGCAAGCCTAGCTGCCAGAGCTGTTGTAGAACTCTCAAGGCAATATTGTGGTGATAATTGGGGTTCATGCCACTTATGTTTCAAGGATGAAAGGTTGGAACATGGGCAATCATTTCCTGGGGATGGTAATGGTAATTTTTCTGTTGGCAGGCAGAATTGGTATATAAAATTTAAGGAAGCTACCTCTGCTGCTCATGCAGCGGCTAAGTTTGCAGAACATGCAAGCCTAGCTACCAGAGCTGTTGTAGAAATTTCGAGGTAATATTGTGTTGATGATGGTGGTTAATGCCACTTAGGTTTCAAGGATGAAACGTTGGAACATGGGCCATCATTTCCTAGAGATGGTAATGGTAATTTTTTTATTGGCAGGCAAAATTGGAACATGAAATTTAAGGATGCTACCTCTGCTGCTCAAGCAACGACTAAGTTTGCAAAACATGCAAGCCTAGCGGCCAGAGCTATTGTTGAACTTTCAAGACAATATGGTGTTGATGATTGTGGTTCATGCCACTTAGGTTTCAAGAATGAAAGGTTGGAACATGGGCAATCATTTCCTGGGGATGGTAATGGTAATTTTTCAGTTGGCAGGCAGAATTGGAGCATGAAATTTAAGGAAGCTACCTCTGCTGCTCAAGCAGCGGCTAAGTTTGCAGAATATGCAAGCCTAGCTACCAGAGCTGTTGTAGAACTTTCGAGGCAATATTGTGCTGATGATGGTGGTTCATGCCACTTAGGTTTCAAGGATGAAACATTGGAACATGGGCAATCATTTCCTAGAGATGGTAATGGTAATTATTTTGTTGGCAGGCAAAATTGGAACATGAAATTTAAGGATGCTACCTCTGAATGCTCAAGCAGCGACTAAGTTTGCAGAACATGCAAGCCTAGTGGCCAGAGCTGTTGTTGAACTTTAAAGACAATATTATGTTGATGATTGTGGTTCATGCCACGTAGGTTTCAAGGATGAAAGGTTTGAACATGGGCAATCATTTCCTAGAGATGGTAATGGTAAGTTTTTTGTTGGCAGGCAAAATTGGAACATGAAATTTAAGGATGCTACCTCTGCTGCTCAAGAGGCGACTAAGTTTGCAGAACATGCAAGACTAGCGGCCAGAGCTGTTGTTGAACTTTCAAGACAATATTGTGTTGATGATTGTGGTTCATGCCACTTAGGTTTCAAGGATGAAAGGTTAGAACATGGGCAATAATTTCCTGGGGATGGTAATGGTAATTTTTCAGTTGGAAGGCAGAATTAGAACATGAAATTTAAGGATGCTACCTCTGCTGCTCAAGCAACGGTTGAGTTTGCAGAGCATGCAAGCCTAGCTGCCAGAGCTGTTGTAGAACTTTAAAGGCAATATTGTGTTGATGATGGTGGTTCATTCCACTTAGGTTTCAAGGATGAAAGGTTGGAACATAGGCAATCATTTCCTGGGGATGGTAATGGTAATTTTTCAGTTGGCAGGCAGAATTGGAGCATGAAATTTAAGGAAGCTACCTCTGCTGCTCAAGCAGCGGCTAAGTTTGCAGAATATGCAAGCCTAGCTACCAGAGCTGTTGTAGAACTTTCGAGGCAATATTGTGCTGATGATGGTGGTTCATGCCACTTAGGTTTCAAGGATGAAACATTGGAACATGGGCAATCATTTCCTAGAGATGGTAATGGTAATTTTTTTGTTGGCAGGCAAAATTGGAACATGAAATTTAAGGATGCTACCTCTGAATGCTCAAGTAGCGACTAAGTTTGCAGAACATGCAAGCCTAGCGGCCAGAGCTGTTGTTGAACTTTAAAGACAATATTATGTTGATGATTGTGGTTCATGCCACGTAGGTTTCAAGGATGAAAGGTTTGAACATGGGCAATCATTTCCTGGAGATGGTAATGGTAAGTTTTTTGTTGGCAGGCAAAATTGGAACATGAAATTTAAGGATGCTACCTCTGCTGCTCAAGAGGCGACTAAGTTTGCAGAACATGCAAGCCTAGCGGCCAGAGCTGTTGTTGAACTTTCAAGACAATATTGTGTTGATGATTGTGGTTCATGCCACTTAGGTTTCAAGGATGAAAGGTTAGAACATGGGCAATAATTTCCTGGGGATGGTAATGGTAATTTTTCAGTTGGAAGGCAGAATTAGAACATGAAATATAAGGATGCTACCTCTGCTGCTCAAGCAACGGTTGAGTTTGCAGAGCATGCAAGCCTAGCTGCCAGAGCTGTTGTAGAACTTTAAAGGCAATATTGTGTTGATGATGGTGGTTCATTCCACTTAGGTTTCAAGGATGAAAGATTGGAACATGGGCAATCATTTCCTGGAGATGGTAATTTTAAATTTTCTGTTGGCAGGCAGAATTGGAACATGAAATTTAAGGATGCTACCTCTGCTGCTCAAGCAGTGGCTGAGTTTGCAGAACATGCAAGCCTAGCTGCCAGAGCTGTTGTATAACTTTCGAGGGAATATTGTGTTAATGATGGTGGTTCATGCCACTTAGGTTTCAATGAGGATAAGTTGGAACATGGGAAATCATTTCCTGGAGATGGTAATGGTAATTTTTTTGTTGGTAGGCAGAATTGGAACATGATTTTTAAGGATGCTACCTCTGCTGCTCAAGCAGCGGCTAAGTTTGCAGATCATGCAAGCCTAGCTGCCAGAGCTGTTGTAGAACTTTCAAGACAATATTGTGTTGATGATGGTGGTTCATGCCACTTATGTTTCAAGGATGAAAGGCTGGAACATGGGCTTTCATTTCCTGGAGATGGTAATGGTAATTTTTCTGTTGGCAGGTAGAATTGGAACATGAAATTTAAGGATGCTACCTCTGCTACTCAAGCAGCAGCTGAGTTTGCAGAACATACAAGCCTAGCTGCCAGAGCTGTTGTAGAACTTTCAAGGCAATATTATGTTGATGATGGTTGTTCATGCCACTTAGGTTTCAAGGATGAAAGGTTGGAACATGGGCAATCATTTCCTGGAGATGGTAATGGTAATTTTTTTGTTGGTAGGCAGAATTGGAACATAATTTTTAAGGATGCTACCTCTGCTGCTCAAGCAGCGGCTAAGTTTGCAGATCATGCAAGCCTAGCTGCCAGAGCTGTTGTAGAACTTTCAAGACAATATTGTGTTGATGATGGTGGTTCATGCCACTTATGTTTCAAGGATGAAAGGCCGGAACATGGGCTTTCATTTCCTGGAGATGGTAATGGTAATTTTTCTGTTAGCAGGTAGAATTGGAGCATGAAATTTAAGGAAGCTACCTCTGCTGCTCAAACAGCGGCTAAGTTTGCAGAATATGCAAGCCTTGCTACCAGAGCTGTTGTAGAACTTTCGAGGCAATATTATGTTGATGATGGTGGTTCATGCCACTTAGGTTTCAAGGATGAAACGTTGGAACATGGACAATCATTTCATGGGGATGGTAATGGTAATTTTTCTATTGGCAGGCAGAATTGGAACATGAAATTTAATGATGCTACCACTGCTGCTCAAGCAGGGCTTGAGTTTGTAGAATATGCAAGCCTAGCTGCCAGAGCTGTTGTAGAACTCTCAAGGCAATATTGTGGTGATAATTGGGGTTCATGCCACTTATGTTTCAAGGATGAAAGGTTGGAACATGGGCAATCATTTCCTGGGGATGGTAATGGTAATTTTTCTGTTGGCAGGCAGAATTGGTATATAAAATTTAAGGAAGCTACCTCTGCTGCTCAAGCAGCGGCTAAGTTTGCAGATCATGCAAGCCTAGCTGCCAGAGCTGTTGTAGAACTTATAAGACAATATTGTGTTGATGATGGTGGTTCATGCCACTTATGTTTCAAGGATGAAAGGCTGGAACATGGGCTTTCATTTCCTGGAGATGGTAATGGTAATTTTTCTGTTGGCAGGTAGAATTGGAGCATGAAATTTAAGGAAGCTACCTCTGCTGCTCAAACAGCGGCTAAGTTTGCAGAATATGCAAGCCTAGCTACCAGAGCTGTTGTAGAACTTTCGAGGCAATATTATGTTGATGATGGTGGTTCATGCCACTTAGGTTTCAAGGATGAAACGTTGGAACATGGGCAATCATTTCATAGCGATGGCAATGGTAATTGTTTTGTTGGCAGGCAAAATTGGAACATGAAATTTAAGGATGCTACCTCTGAATGCTCAAGCAGCGACTAAGTTTGCAGAACATGCAAGCATAGCGGCCAGAGCTGTTGTTGAACTTTCAAGACAATATTATGTTGATGATTGTGGTTCATGCCACGTAGGTTTCGAGGATGAAAGGTTTGAACATGGGCAGTAATTTCTGGGGATGGGTATGGTAATTTTTCAGTTGGCAGGCAGAATTGGAACATGAAATTTAAGGATGCTACCTCTGCTGCTCAAGCAGTGGCTGAGTTTGCAGAGCATGCAAGCCTAGCTGCCAGAGCTGTTGTATAACTTTCGAGGCAATATTGTGTTGATGATGGTGGTTCATGCCACTTAGGTTTCAATGAGGATAAGTTGGAACATGGGAAATCATTTCCTGGAGATGGTAATGGTAATTCTTCTATTGGCAGGCAGAATTGGAACATGAAATTTAAGGATGCTACCTCTGCTGATCAAGCAGCGGCTGAGTTTTCAGATCATGCAAGCCTAGCTGCCAAAGCTATTGTAGACCTTTCAAGGCAATATTGTGTTGATGATGGTGGTTCATGCCACTTAGGTTTCAAGGATGAAAGGCTGAAACATGGGCAATCATTTCCTGGAGATGGTAATGGCAATTCTTCTGTTGGCAGGCAGAATTGGAACATGAAATTTAAGGATGCAAACTCTGCTGCTCAAGCAGCGGCTAACTTTTCAGAACATGCAAGCCTACCTGCCAGAGCTATTGTAGACCTTTCAAGGCAATATTGTGTTGATAATGGTGGTTCATGCCACTTAGATTTCAAGGATTCAAGGTTGGAACATGGGCAATCATTTCCTGAAGATTGTAATGGTAAATTTTCTGTTGGCCAACAGAATTAGGACAAAAAATTTAAGGATGCTACCTCTACTGATCAAGCAGCAACTGAGTTTGCAGAAAATGCAAGCCTAGCTGCCAAAGTTGTTGTAGAACTTTAAAGGCAATATTGTGTTGATTATGGTAGTTCATGCCACTTGGGTTTCAAGGATGAAAGATTGGAACATGGGCAATCATTTCCTGGAGATGGTAATTGTAAATTTTCTATTGGCAGGCAGAATTGGAACATGAAATTTAAGGATGCTACCTCTGTTGCTCAAGCAGTGGCTGAGTTTTCAGATCATGCAAGCCTAGATGCCAGAGCTATTGTAGATCTTTCAAGGCAATATTGTGTTGATGATGGTGGTTCATGCCACTTAGGTTTCAAGGATGAAAAGCTGGAACATGGGCAATCATTTCCTGGAGATGGTAATGGCAATTCTTCTATTGGCAGGCAGAATTGGAACATGAAATTTAAGGATGCAAACTCTGCTGCTCAAGCAGCGGCTAAGTTTTCAGAACATGCAAGCCTACCTGCCAGAGCTATTGTAGACCTTTCAAGGCAATATTGTGTTGATGATGGTGGTTCATGCCACTTAGGTTTCAAGGATGAAAGGTTGGAACATGGGCAATCATTTCCTAAAGATTGTAATGGTAAATTTTCTGTTGGCCAGCAGAATTGGAAAAAGAAATTTAAGGATGCTACCTCTGCTGCTCAAGCAGGGGATGAGTTTGTAGAATATGCAACCCTAGCTGCCAGAGATGTTTTAAAACTTTCAAGGCAATATTGTGTTGATGATGGTGGTTCATGCCACTTAGGTTTCAAGGATGAAAGGCTGGAACATGGGCAATCATTTCTTGGGGATGGTAATGGTAATTTTTCGGTTGGCAAGCAGAATTGGAACATGAAAGTTAAGGATGCTACCTCTGCTACTCAAGCAGGGGATGAGTTTGTAGAATATGCAACCCTAGCTGCCAGAGATGTTTTAAATTTTTCAAGGCAATATTGTGTTGATGATGGTGGTTCATGCCACTTAGGTTTCAAGGATGAAAGGTTGGAACATGGGTAATCATTTCCTGGAGATGGTAATGGTAATTTTTCTGTTGGCAGGCAGAATTGGAACATGAAATTTAAGGATGCTACCTCTGCTGCTCAAGCAGCGGCTCAGCTTGCAGAACATGCAAGCCTAGCTGCCAGAGCTGTTGTAGAACTTTCAAGGCAATATTGTGTTGATGATGGTGGTTCATGCCACTTAGGTTTCAATGATGATAGGTTGGAACATGGGCAATCATTTCCTGGAGATGGTAATGGTAATTTTTTTGTTGGCAGGCAGAATTGGAACATGAAATTTAAGGATGCTACCTCTGCTGCTCAAGCAACGGCTAAGTTTGCAGAACATGCAAGCCTAGCTGCCAGAGCTGTTGTAGAACTTTCAAGACAATATTGTGTTGATGATGGTGGTTCATGCCACTTAGGTTTCAAGGATGAAAGGCTGGAACATCGGCAATCATTTCCTGGAGATGGTAATGGTAATATTTCGGTTGGTAGGCAGAATTGGAACATGAAATTTAAGGATGCTACCTCTGCTGCTCAAGCAGCGGCTGAGCTTGCAGAACATGCAAGCCTAGCTGCCAGAGTTGTTGGAGAACTTTCAAGGCATTATTGTGTTGATGATCGTGGTTCATGCCACTTAGGTTTCAAGGATGAAACGTTGGAACATGGGCAATCATTTCCTAGAGATGGTAATGGTAATTTTTCTTTTGGCAGGCAGAATTGGAACATGAAATTTAAGGATGCTACCTCTGCTTCTCAAGCAGCGACTGAGTTTGCAGAACATGCAAGCATAGCTGCCAGAGATATAGTAGAACTTTCAAGGCAATATTGTGTTGATGATGGTGGTTCATGCCACTTAGTTTTCAAGGATGATAGGTTGGAACATGGGCTATCAATTCCTGGAGATGGTAATGGTACTTTTTCTCTTGGCAGGCAGAATTGGAATATGAAATTTAAGGATGCTACCTCTGCTGCTCAAGCAGCGATTGAGTTTGCAGAACATGCAAGCCTAGCTGCTAGAGTTGTTGTAGAACTTTCAAGGCAATAATGTGTTGATGATGGTCGTTCATGCCACTTAGGTTTCAAGGATGAAACGTTGGAACATGGGCAATCATTTCCTAGAGATGGTAATGCTAATTTTTCTGTTGGCAGGCAGAATTGGAACATGAAATTTAAATATGCTACCTTTGCTTCTCAAGCAGCGTCTGAGTTTGCAGAACATGCAAGCATAGCTGCCAGAGATATAGTAGAACTTTCAAGGCAATATTGTGTTGCTGATGGTGGTTCATGCCACTTGGTTTTCAAGGATGATAGGTTGGAACATGAGCTATCAATTCCTGGAGATGGTAATGGTACTTTTTCTCTTGGCAGGCAGAATTGGAATATGAAATTTAAGGATGCTACCTCTGCTGTACAAGCAGCGATTGAGTTTGCAGAACATGCAAGCCTAGCTGCCAGAGTTGTTGTAGAACTTTCAAGGCAATAATGTGTTGATGATGGTCGTTCATGCCACTTAGGTTTCAAGGATGAAAGGTTGGAACATGGGCAATCATTTCCTGGAGATGGTAATGTTAATTTTTCTGTTGGCAGGTAGAATTGGAACATGAATTTTAAAGATGCTACCTCTGCTGCTCAAGCAGCGACTGAGTTTGCAGAACATGCAGGTCTAGCTGCCAGAGCTGTTGTAGAACTTTCAAGGCAATATTGTGTTGATGATGGTGGTTCATGCCATTTAGGTTTCAAGGATGAAAGATTGGAACATGGGCAATCATTTCCTAGAGATGGTAATTGTAAATTTTCCGTCGCCGGTAGAATTGGAACATGAAATTTAAGGATGCTACCTCTACTGCTCAAGCAGCTGCTGAGTTTGCAGAATATGCAAGCCTAGCTGCCAGAGATATAGTAGAACTTTCAAGGCAATATTGTGTTGATGATGGTGGTTCATACCACTTAGTTTTCAAGGATGAAAGGTTGGAAAATGGGCAAACATTTCCTGGAGATGGTAATGGTACTTTTTCTCTTGGCAGGCAGAATTGGAACATGAAATTTAAGGATGCTACCTCTGCTGCTCAAGCAGTGACTAACTTTGCAGAACATGCAAGCCTAGCTGCCAGAGCTATTGTAGAACTTTCAAGGCAATATTGTGTTGATGATGGTGGTTCATGCCACTTAGTTTTCAAGGATGAAAGGTTGGAAAATGGGCAAACATTTCCTGGAGATGGTAATGGTACTTTTTCTCTTGGCAGGCAGAATTGGAACATGAAATTTAAGGATGCTACCTCTGCTGCTCAAGAAGTGACTAAGTTTGCAGAACATGCAAGCCTAGCTGCCAGAGCTATAGTAGAACTTTCAAGGCAATATTGTGTTGATGATGGTGGTTCATGCCACTTAGGTTTCAAGGATGACAGGCTGGAACATGGACAATCATTTCCTGGAGATGGTAATGGTACTTTTTCTCTTGGCAGGCAGAATAGGAATATGAAATTTAAGGATGCTACCTCTGCTACTCAAGCAGCGACTGAGTTTGCAGAACATGCAAGCATAGCGGCCAGAGATATAGTAGAACTTTCAAGGAAATATTGTGTTTTGATGGTGGTTCATGCCACTTAGTTTTCAAGGATGATAGGTTGGAACATGGGCTATCAATTCCTGGAGATGGTAATGGTACTTTTTCTCTTGGCAGGCAGAATAGGAATATGCAATTTAAGGATGCTACCTCTGCTTCTCAAGCAGCGACTGAGTTTGCAGAACATGCAAGCATAACTGCCAGAGATATAGTAGAACTTTCAAGGCAATATTGTGTTTTGATGGTGGTTCATGCCACTTAGGTTTCAAGGATGAAAGGCTGGAACATGGGCAATACTTTCCTAGAGATAGTAATGGTAATTTTTCTGTTGGCAGGCAGAATTGGAACATGAAATTTAAGGATGCTACCTCTACTGCTCAAGCAGCGATTGAGTTTGCAGAACATGCAAGCCTAGCTGCCAGAGCTGTTGTAGAACTTTCAAGGCAATAATGTGTTGATGATGGTCGTTCATGCCACTTAGGTTTCAAGGATGAAACGTTGGAACATGCGCAATCATTTCCTAGAGATGGTAATGGTAATTTTTCTATTGGCAGGCAGAATTGGAACATGAAATTTAAGGATGCTACCTCTGCTGCTCAAGCAGCAATTGAGTTTGCAGAACATGCAAGTCTAGCTGCCAGAGCTGTTGTAGAACTTTCAAGGCAATATTGTGTTGATGATGGTGGTTCATGCCACTTAGGTTTCAAGGATGAAACATTGGAACATGGGCAATCATTTCCTAGAGATGGTAATGGTAATTTTTCTGTTGGCAGGCAGAATTGGAACATGAAATTTAAGGATGCTACCTCTGCTTCTCAAGCAGCGACTGAGTTTGCAGAACATGCAAGCATAGTGGCCAGAGATATAGTAGAACTTTCAAGGAAATATTGTGTTTTGATGGTGGTTCATGCCACTTAGTTTTCAAGGATGATAGGTTGGAACATGGGCTATCAATTCCTGGAGATGGTAATGGTACTTTTTCTCTTGGCAGGCAGAATAGGAATATGAAATTTAAGGATGCTACCTCTGCTACTCAAGCAGCGATTGAGTTTGCAGAACATGCAAGCCTAGCTGCCAGAGTTGTTGTAGAACTTTCAAGGCAATAATGTGTTGATGATGGTCGTTCATGCCACTTAGGTTTCAAGGATGAAACGTTGGAACATGGGCACTCATTTCCTAGAGATGGTAATGGTAATTTTTTTGTTGGCAGGCAGAATTGGAACATGAAATTTAAGGATGCTACCTCTGCTTCTCAAGCAGCGACTGAGTTTGCAGAACATGCAAGCATAGCTGCCAGAGATATAGTAGAACTTTCAAGGCAATATTGTGTTGATGATGGTGGTTCATGCCACTTAGTTTTCAAGGATGATAGGTTGGAAAATGGGCTATCAATTCCTGGAGATGGTAATGGTACTTTTTCTCTTGGCAGGCAGAATTGGAATATGAAATTTAAGGATGCTACCTCTGCTGCTCAAGCAGCGATTGAGTTTGCAGAACATGCAAGCCTAGCTGCCAGAGTTGTTGTAGAACTTTCAAGGCAATAATGTGTTGATGATGGTCGTTCATGCCACTTAGGTTTTAAGGATGAAAGGTTGGAACATGGGCAATCATTTCCTGGAGATGGTAATGGTAATTTTTCTGTTGGCAGGTAGAATTGGAAAATGAATTTTAAGGATGCTACCTCTGCTGCTCAAGCAGCGACTGAGTTTGCAGAACATGCAAGTCTAGCTGCCAGAGCTGTTGTAGAACTTTCAAGGCAATATTGTGTTGATGATGGTGGTTCATGCCACTTAGGTTTCAAGGATGAAAGATTGGAACATGGGCAATCATTTCCTAGAGATGGTAATTGTAAATTTTCCGTTGCTGGTAGAATTGGAACATGAAATTTAAGGATGCTACCTCTACTGCTCAAGCAGCTGCTGAGTTTGCAGAACATGCAAGCCTAGCTGCCAGAGATATAGTAGAACTTTCAAGGCAATAATGTGCTGATAATGGTGGTTCATGCCACTTAGTTTTCAAGGATGATAGGTTGGAAAATGGGCGATCATTTCCTAGAGATGGTAATGGCAATTCTTCTGTTGGCAGTCAGAATTGGAACATGAAATTTAAGCATGCTACCTCTGCTGCTCAAGCAGCGGCTACGTTTTCAGAACATGCAAGCCTACTTGCCAGAGCTATTGTAGACATTTCAAGGCAATATTGTGTTGATGATGGTGGTTCATGCCACTTAGGTTTCAAGGATGAAAGGTTGGAACATGGGCTATCATTTCCTGGAGATGGTAATGGTACTTTTTCTGTTGGCAGACAGAATTGGAACATGAAATTTAAGGATGCTACCTCTACTGCTCAAGCAGCTGCTGAGTTTGCAGAACATGCAAGCCTAGCTGCCAGAGCTGTTGTAGAACTTTCAAGGTAATATTGTGTTGATGATGGTGGTTCATGCCACTTAGGTTTCAAGGATGAAACGTTGGAACATGCGCAATCATTTCATAGAGATGGTAATGGTAATATTTCTATTGGCAGGCAGAATTGGAACATGAAATTTAAGGATGCTACCTCTGCTGCTCAAGTAGCGGCTGAGCTTGCAGAACATGCAAGCCTAGCTGCCAGAGTTGTTGGAGAACTTTCAAGGCATTATTGTGTTGATGATGGTGGTTCATGCCACTTAGGTTTCAAGGATGAAACGTTGGAACATGCGCAATCATTTCCTAGAGATGGTAATGGTAATATTTCTATTGGCAGGCCGAATTGGAACATGAAATTTAAGGATGCTACCTCTGCTGCTCAAGTAGCGGCTGAGCTTGCAGAACATGCAAGCCTAGCTGCCAGAGTTGTTGGAGAACTTTCAAGGCATTATTGTGTTGATGATGGTGGTTCATGCCACTTAGGTTTCAAGGATGAAACGTTGGAACATGGGCAATCATTTCCTAGAGATGGTAATGGTAATTTTTCTGTTGGCAGGCAGAATTGGAACATGAAATTTAAGGATGCTACCTCTGCTTCTCAAGCAGCGACTGAGTTTGCAGAACATGCAAGCATAACTGCCAGAGATATAGTAGAACTTTCAAGGCAATATTGTGTTTTGATGGTGGTTTATGCCACTTAGCTTTCAAGGATGATAGATTGGAACATGGGCTATCAATTCCTGGAGATGGTAATGGTACTTTTTCTCTTGGCAGGCAGAATTGGAATATGAAATTTAAGGATGCTACCTCTGCTGCTCAAGCAGCGATTGAGTTTGCAGAACATGCAAGCCTAGCTGCCAGAGTTGTTGTAGAACTTTCAAGGCAATAATGTGTTGATGATGGTCGTTCATGCCACTTAGGTTTCAAGGATGAAAGGTTGGAACATGGGCAATCATTTCCTGGAGATGGTAATGGTAATTTTTCTGTTGGCAGGTAGAATTGGAACATGAATTTTAAGGATGCTACCTCTGCTGCTCAAGCAGCAATTGAGTTTGCAGAACATGCAAGTCTAGCTGCCAGAGCTGTTGTAGAACTTTCAAGGCAATATTGTGTTGATGATGGTGGTTCATGCCACTTAGGTTTCAAGGATGAAAGATTGGAACATGGGCAATCATTTCCTAGAGATGGTAATTGTAAATTTTCCGTTGCCAGAAGAATTGGAACATGAAATTTAAGGATGCTACCTCTACTGCTCAAGCAGCTGCTGAGTTTGCAGAACATGCAAGCCTAGTTGCCAGAGATATAGTAGAACTTTCAAGGCAATATTGTGTTGATGATGGTGGTTCATGCCACTTAGTTTTCAAGGATGAAAGGTTGGAAAATGGGCAATCATTTCCTGGAGATGGTAATGGTACTTTTTCTCTTGGCAGGCAGAATTGGAACATGAAATTTAAGGATGCTACCTCTGCTGCTCAAGCATCGACTGAGTTTGCAGAACATGCAAGCCTAGCTACCAGAACTGTTGTAGAACTTTCAAGGCAATATTGTGTTGATGATGGTGGTTCATGCCACTTAGTTTTCAAGCATGATAGGTTGGAACATGGGCTATCATTTCCTGGAGATGGTAATGGTACTTTTTCTCTTGGCAGGCAGAATTGGAACTTGAAATTTAAGTATGCTACCTCTTCTGCTCAAGCAGCGGCTAAGTTTGCAGAACATGCTAGCCTAGCGGCCAGAGCTGTTGTTGAACTTTCAAGGCAATATTGTGTTGATGATGGTGGTTCATGCCACTTAGTTTTCAAGGATGAAAGGTTGGAAAATGGGCAATCATTTCCTGGAGATGGTAATGGTACTTTTTCTCTTGGCAGGCAGAATTGGAACATGAAATTTAAGCATGCTACCTCTTCTGCTCAAGCAGCGGCTAAGTTTGCAGAACATGCTAGCCTAGCTGCCAGAGCTATTGCAGAACATTCAAGGCAATATTGTGTTGATGATGGTGGTTGATGCCACTTAGGTTTCAATAATGATAGGTTGGAACATGGGCAATCATTTCCTGGAGATGGTAATGGTAATTGTTATGTTGGCAGGCAGAATTGGAACATGAAATTTAAGGATGCTACCTCTGCTGCTCAAGCAGCGGCTAAGTTTGCAGAACATGCAAGCCTAGCTGCCAGAGCTATTGTAGAACTTTCAAGACAATATTGTGTTGATGATGGTGGTTCATGCCACTTAGGTTTCAAGGATGACAGGCTGGAACATGGGCAATCATTTCCTGGAGATGGTAATGGCAATTCTTCTGTTGGCAAGCAGAATTGGAACATGAAATTTAAGCATGCTACCTCTGCTGCTCAAGCAGCGGCTATGTTTTTAGAACATGCAAGCCTACCTGCCAGAGCTATTGTAGACATTTCAATGCAATATTGTGTTGATGATAGTGGTTCATGCCACTTAGGTTTCAAGGATGAAAGGTTGGAACATGGGCAATCATTTCCTAAAGATTGTTATGGTAAATTTTCTGTTAGCCAGCAGAATTGGAACAAGAAATTTAAGGATGCTACCTCTACTGATCAAGCAGCGGCTGAGTTTGTAGGACATGCAAGCCTAGCTGCCAGAGCTATTGTAGAACTTTAAAAATAATATTGTGTTGATGCTGGTGGTTCACGCCACTTAGGTTTCAAGCATGAAAGGCTGGAACATGGGCAATCGTTTCTTGGAGATGGTAATGGTAATTTTTCGGTTGGCAGGCAGAATTGGAACATGAAATTAAAGGATGCTACCTCTGCTGCTCAAGCAGCGGCTGAGCTTGCAGAACATGCAAGCCTAGCTGCCAGAGCTGTGGTAGAACTTTCAAGGCAATATTGTGTTGATTATGGTGGTTCATGCCACTTAGATTTCAAGGATGAAAGGTTGGAACAAGGGCAATCATTTCCTAGAGATGGTAATGGTAATTTTTTGGTTGGCAGGCAGAATTGGAACATAAAATTTAAGGATACTACCTCTGCTGCTCAAGCAGCGGCTGAGCTTGCAGAACATGCAAGCCTAGCTGCCAGAGCTGTGGTAGAACTTTCAAGGCAATATTGTGTTGATTATGGTGGTTCATGCCACTTAGGTTTCAAGGATGAAACGTTGGAACATGGGCAATCATATCCTCGAGATGGTAATGGTAATTTTTTGGTTGGCAGGCAGAATAGGAACATGAAATTTAAGGATGCTACCTCTGCTGCTCAAGCAGCGGCTGAGTTTGCAGAACATGAAAGCCTAGCTGCCAGAGCTATTGTAGAACATTCAAGGCAATATTGTGTTGAT
This sequence comes from Nicotiana tomentosiformis, assembly GCF_000390325.3. Classification (NCBI taxonomy): domain Eukaryota; kingdom Viridiplantae; phylum Streptophyta; class Magnoliopsida; order Solanales; family Solanaceae; genus Nicotiana; species Nicotiana tomentosiformis. The sequence continues at coordinate 1,062,289 of NW_027174563.1, forward strand.
GATGGTGGTTCATGCAACTTATGTTTCAATGATGATAGGTTGGAACATGGGCAATCATTTCCTGGAGATGGTAATGGTAATTTTTTTGTTGGCTGGCAGAATTGGAACATGAAATTTAAAGATGCTACCTCTGCTGCTCAAGCAGCGACTAAGTTTGCAGAACATGCAAGCCTAGCTGCCAGAGCTGTTGTAGAACTTTCAAGACAATATTGTGTTGATGATGGTGGTTCATGCCACTTAGGTTTCAAGGATGACAGGCTGGAACATGGGCAATCATTTCCTGGAGATGGTAATGGCAATTCTTCTATTGGCAGGCAGAATTGGAACATGAAATTTAAGCATGCTACCTCTGCTGCTCAAGCAGTGGCTATGTTTTCAGAACATTCAAGCCTACCTGCCAGAGCTATTGTAGACCTTTCAAGGCAATATTGTGTTGATGATGGTGGTTCATGCCACTTAGGTTTCAAGGATGAAAGGTTGGAACATGGGCAATCATTTCCTGAAGATTGTAATGGTAAATTTTCTGTTAGCCAGCAGAATTGGAACAAGAAATTTAAGGATATTACCTCTACTGATCAAGCAGTGGCTGAGTTTGTAGAACATGCAAGCCTAGCTGCCAGAGATGTTGTAGAACTTTAAAGACAATATTGTGTTGATGATGGTGGTTCACGCCATTTAGGTTTCAAGCGTGAAAGGCTGGAACATGGGCAATTGTTTCTTGGAGATGGTAATGGTAATTTTTCGGTTGGCAGGCAGAATTGGAACATGAAATTTAAGGATGCTACCTCTGCTGCTCAAGCAGCGGCTGAGCTTGCAGAACATGCAAGCCTAGCTGCCAGAGCTGTGGTAGAACTTTCAAGGCAATATTGTGTTGATTATGGTGGTTCATGCCACTTAGGTTTCAAGGATGAAACGTTGGAACATGGGCAATCATATCCTGGAGATGGTAATGGTAATTTTTTGGTTGGCAGGCAGAATTGGAACATGAAATTTAAGGATGCTACCTCTGCTGCTCAAGCAGCGGCTAAGTTTGCAGAACATGCAAGCCTAGCTGCCAGAGCTGTTGTAGAACTTTCAAGACAATATTGTGTTGATGATGGTGGTTCATGCCACTTAGGTTTCAAGGATGACAGGCTGGAACATGGGCAATCATTTCCTGGAGATGGTAATGGCAATTCTTCTGTTGGCAAGCAGAATTGGAACATGAAATTTAAGCATGCTACCTCTGCTGCTCAAGCAGCGGCTATGTTTTTAGAACATGCAAGCCTACCTGCCAGAGCTATTGTAGAAACTTTCAAGGCAATATTGTGTTGATGATGGTGGTTCATGCCACTTAGGTTTCAAGGATGAAAGGTTGGAACATGGGCAATCATTTCCTAAAGATTGTAATGGTAAATTTTCTGTTAGCCAGCAGAATTGGAACAAGAAATTTAAGGATGCTACCTCTACTGATCAAGCAGCGGCTGAGTTTGCAGAACATGCAAGCCTAGCTGCCAGAGCTGTTGTAGAACTTTAAAGACAATATTGTGTTGATGATGGTGGTTCACGCCACTTAGGTTTCAAGGATGAAAGGCTGGAACATGGGCAATCGTTTCTTGGAGATGGTAATGGTAATTTTTCGGTTGGCAGGCAGAATTGGAACATGAAATTTAAGGATGCTACCTCTGCTGCTCAAGCAGCGGCTGAGCTTGCAGAACATGCAAGCCTAGCTGCCAGAGCTGTGGTAGAACTTTCAAGGCAATATTGTGTTGATTATGGTGGTTCATGCCACTTAGGTTTCAAGGATGAAACGTTGGAACATGGGCAATCATATCCTGGAGATGGTAATGGTAATTTTTTGGTTGGCAGGCAGAATTGGAACATGAAATTTAAGGATGCTACCTCTGCTGCTCAAGCAGCGGCTGAGTTTGCAGAACATGCAAGCCTAGCTGCCAGAGCTGTTGTAGAACATTCAAGGCAATATTGTGTTGATGATGGTGGTTCATGCCACTTAGGTTTCAATGATGATAGGTTGGAACATGGGCAATCATTTCCTGGAGATGGTAATGGTAATTTTTTTGTTGGCAGGCAGAATTGGAACATGAAATTTAAGGATGCTACCTCTGCTGCTCAAGCAGCGACTAAGTTTGCAGAACATGCAAGCCTAGCTGCCAGAGCTGTTGTAGAACTTTCAAGACAATATTGTTTTGATGATGGTGGTTCATGCCACTTAGGTTTCAAGGATGACAGGCTGGAACATGGGCAATCATTTCCTGGAGATGGTAATGGCAATTCTTCTGTTGGCAGGTAGAATTAGAACATGAAATTTAAGGATGCTACCTCCGCTGCTCAAGCAGCGGCTGAGTTTGCAGAACATGCAAGCCTAGCTGCCAGAGCTATTGTAGAACTTTCAAGGCAATATTATGTTGATGATGGTGGTTCATGCCACTTAGGTTTCAAGGATGAAAGGTTGGAACATGGGCAATCATTTCCTGAAGATTGTAATGGTAAATGTTCTGTTAGCCAGCAGAATTGGAACAAGAAATTTAAGGATATTACCTCTACTGATCAAGCAGTGGCTGAGTTTGTAGAACATGCAAGCCTAGCTGCCAAAGATGTTGTAGAACTTTAAAGACAATATTGTGTTGATGATGGTGGTTCACGCCATTTAGGTTTCAAGCGTGAAAGGTTGGAACATGGGCAATCATTTCCTGGAGATGGTAATGGTAATTTTTCGGTTGGCAGGCAGAATTGGAACATGAAATTTAAGGATGCTACCTCTGCTGCTCAAGCAGCGGCTGAGCTTGCAGAACATGCAAGCCTAGCTGCCAGAGCTGTGGTAGAACTTTCAAGGCAATATTGTGTTGATGATGGTGGTTCATGCCACTTAGGTTTCAAGGATGAAACGTTGGAGCATGGGCAATCATATCCTGGAGATGGTAATGGTAATTTTTTGGTTGGCAGGCAGAATTGGAACATGAAATTTAAGGATGCTACCTCTGCTGCTCAAGCAGCGGCTAAGTTTGCAGAACATGCAAGCCTAGCTGCCAGAGCTGTTGTAGAACTTTCAAGACAATATTGTGTTGATGATGGTGGTTCATGCCACTTAGGTTTCAAGGATGACAGGTTGGAACATGGGCAATCATTTCCTGGAGATGGTAATGGTAATTTTTCTGTTGGCAAGCAGAATTGGAACATGAAATTTAAGCATGCTACCTCTGCTGCTCAAGCAGCGGCTGAGTTTGCAGAACATGCAAGCCTAGCTGCCAGAGCTGTTGTAAAAATTTCAAGGCAATATTGTGTTGATGATGGTGATTCATGCCACTTAGGTTTCAAGGATGAAAGGTTGGAACATGGGCAATCATTTCCTAGAGATTGTAATGGTAAATTTTCTGTTGGTCCGGCAGAATTGGAACATGAAATTTAAGGATGCTACCTCTACTGATCAAGCAGCGGCTGAGTTTGCAGAACATGCAAGCCTAGCTGCCAGAGCTGTTGTAGAACTTTCAAGACAATATTGTGTTGATAATGGTGGTTCATGCCACTTAGGTTTCAAGGATGACAGGCTGGAACATGGGCAATCATTTCCTGGAGATGGTAATGGCAATTCTTCTGTTGGCAGGCAGAATTGGAACATGAAATTTAAGGATGCTACCTCTGCTGCTCAAGCAGCGGCTAAGTTTTCAGAACATGCAAGCCTACCTGCCAGAGCTATTGTAGAACATTTCAAGGCAATATTGTGTTGATGATAGTGGTTCATGCCACTTAGGTTTCAAGGATGAAAGGTTGGAACATGGGCAATCATTTCCTAAAGATTGTAATGGTAAATTTTCTGTTAGCCAGCAGAATTGGAACATGAAATTTAAGGATGCTACCTCTACTGATCAAGCAGCGGCTGAGTTTGCAGAACATGCAAGCCTAGCTGCCAGAGCTGTTGTAGAACTTTAAAGACAATATTGTGTTGATGATGGTGGTTCACGCCACTTAGGTTTCAAGCATGAAAGGCTGGAACATGGGCAATCGTTTCTTGGAGATGGTAATGGTAATTTTTCGGTTGGCAGGCAGAATTGGAACATGAAATTTAAGGATGCTACCTCTGCTGCTCAAGCAGCGGCTGAGTTTGCAGAACATGCAAGCCTAGCTGCCAGAGCTGTGGTAGAACTTTCAAGGCAATATTGTGTTGATTATGGTGGTTCATGCCACTTAGGTTTCAAGGATGAAACGTTGGAACATGGGCAATCATATCCTGGAGATGGTAATGGTAATTTTTTGGTTGGCAGGCAGAATTGGAACATGAAATTTAAGGATGCTACCTCTGCTGCTCAAGCAGCGGCTGAGCTTGCAGAACATGCAAGCCTAGCTGCCAGAGCTATTGTAGAACATTCAAGGCAATATTGTGTTGATGATGGTGGTTCATGCCACTTAGGTTTCAATGATGATAGGTTGGAACATGGGCAATCATTTCCTGGAGATGGTAATGGTAATTTTTTTGTTGGCAGGCAGAATTGGAACATGAAATTTAAGGATGCTACCTCTGCTGCTCAAGCAGCGGCTAAGTTTGCAGAACATGCAAGCCTAGCTGCCAGAGCTGTTGTAGAACTTTCAAGACAATATTGTGTTGATGATGGTGGTTCATGCCACTTAGGTTTCAAGGATGACAGGCTGGAACATGGGCAATCATTTCCTGGAGATGGTAATGGCAATTCTTCTATTGGCAGGCAGAATTGGAACATGAAATTTAAGGATGCTACCTCTGCTGCTCAAGCAGCGGCTAAGTTTGCAGAACATGCAAGCCTAGCTGCCAGAGCTGTTGTAGAACTTTCAAGGCAATATTGTGTTGATGATGGTGGTTCATGCCACTTAGGTTTCAAGGATGAAAGGCTGGAACATGGGCAATCATTTCCTGGAGATGGTAATGGTAATTTTTCTGTTGGCAGGCAGAATTGGAACATGAAATTTAAGGATGCTACCTCTGCTGCTCAAGCAGCGGCTGAGCTTGCAGAACATGCAAGCCTAGCTGCCAGAGCTGTTGTAGAACTTTCAAGGCAATATTGTGTTGATGATGGTGGTTCATGCCACTTAGGTTTCAAGGATGAAACGTTGGAACATGGGCAATCATTTCCTAGAGATGGTAATGGTAATTTTTCTGTTGGCAAGCAGAATTGGAACATGAAATTTAAGGATGCTACCTCTGCTGCTCAAGCAGCGGCTGAGTTTGCAGAACATGCAAGTCTAGCTGCCAGAGATATAGTAGAACTTTCAAGGCAATATTGTGTTGATGATGGTGGTTCATGCCACTTAGTTTTCAAGGATGATAGGTTGGAACATGGGCAATCATTTCCTGGTGAAGGTAATGGTAATTGTTTTGTTGGCAGACAGAATTGGAACACGAAATTTAAAGATGCTACCACTACTACTCAAGCAGCGGCTGAGTTTGTATAACATGCAAACCTAGCTGCCAGAGTTGTTGTAGAACTTTCAAGGCAATATTGTGTTGATGATGGTGGTTCATGCCACTTAGGTTTCAAGGATGAAAGGTTGGAATATGGGCAATCATTTCCTGGAGATGGTAATGGTAATTTTTCTGTTGGCAGGCAGAATTGGAACATGAAATTTAAGGATGCTACCTCTGCTGCTCAAGCAACGTGTAAGTTTGCAGAACATGCTAGCCTAGCGGCCAGAGCTGTTGTTGAACTTTCAAGGCAATATTGTGTTGATGATGGTGGTTCATGCCACTTAGGTTTCAAGGATGAAAGGTTGGAACATGGGCAATCATTTCCTAGAGATGGTAATGGTAATTTTTCTATTATCAGGCAGAATTGGAACATGAAATTTAAGGATGCTACCTCTGCCGCTCAAGCAACGGCTGAGTTTGCATATTATCCAAGCCTAGCTGCTAGAGCTATTGTAGAACTTTCAAGGCAATATTGTGTTGATGATGGTGGTTCATGCCACTTAGGTTTCAAGGATGAAACGTTGGAACATGGGCAATCATTTCCTAGAGATAGTAATGGTAATTTTTCTGTTGGCAGGCAGAATTGGAACATGAAATTTAAGGATGATACCTCTGCTGCTCAAGCAGCGGCTGAGTTTGCAGAACATGCAAGCCTAGCTGCCAAAGATATAGTAGAACTTTCAAGGCAATATTGTGTTGATGATGGTGGTTCATGCCACTTAGTTTTCAAGGATGAAAGGTTGGAACATGGGCAATCATTTCCTGTAGATGGTAATGGTAATTTTTCTATTGGCAGGCATAATTGGAACATGAAATTTTAGGATGCTACCTCTGCTGCTCAAGCAGCGACTGAGTTTGCAGAACATACAAGCCTAGCTGCTAGAGATATAGTAGAACTTTCAAGGCAATATTGTGTTGATGATGGTGGTTCATGCCACTTAGTTTTCAAGGATGAAAGGTTGGAAAACGGGCAATCATTTCCTGGAGATGGTAATGGTACTTTTTCTCTTGGCAGGCAGAATTGGAACATGAAATTTAAGGATGCTACCTCTGCTGCTCAAGCAGCGACTGAGTTTGCAGAACATGCAAGCCTAGCTGCCAGAGCTGTTGTAGAACTTTCAAGGCAATATTGTGTTGATGATGGTGGTTCATGCCACTTAGTTTTCAAGGATGAAAGGTTGGAACATGGGCAATCATTTCCTGGAGATGGTAATGGCAATTTTTCTATTGGCAGGCATAATTGGAATATGAAATTTAAGGATGCTACCTCTGCTGCTCAAGCAGCGACTGAGTTTGCAGAACATGCAAGCCTAGCTGCAAGAGTTGTTGTAGAACTTTCAAGGCAATAATGTATTGATGATGGTCGTTCATGCCACTTAGGTTTCAAGGATGAAAGGTTGGAACATGGGCAATCATTTCGTGGAGATGGTAATGGTAATTTTTCTGTTGGCAGGTAGAATTGGAACATGAATTTTAAGGATGCTACCTCTGCTGCTCAAGCAGCGACTGAGTTTGCAGAACATGCAAGTCTAGCTGCCAGAGCTGTTGTAGAACTTTCAAGGCAATATTGTGTTGATGATGGTGGTTCATGCCACTTAGGTTTCAAGGATGAAAGATTGGAACATGGGCAATCATTTCCTAGAGATGGTAATGGTAATTTTTCTGTTGGCAGGCAGAATTGGAACATGAAATTTAAGGATGCTACCTCTACTGCTCAAGCAGCTGCTGAGTTTGCAGAACATGCAAGCCTAGCTGCCAGAGTTGTTGTAGAAATTTAAAGGCAATATTGTGTTGATGATGGTGGTTCATGCCACTTAGGTTTCAAGGATGAAATATTGGAACTTGGTCAATCATTTCCTGGAGATGGTAATTGTAAATTTTCTGTTGGCAGGCAGAACTGGAACATGAAATTTAATGATGCTACCTCTGCTGCTCAAGCAGGGGCTGAGTTTGCAGAATATGCAAGCCTAGCTGCCAGAGTTGTTGTAGAACTTTCAAGGCAATAATGTGTTGATGATGGTCGTTCATGCCACTTAGATTTCAAGGATGAAAGGTTGGAACATGGGCAATCATTTCCTGGAGATGGTAATGGTAATTTTTCTATTGGCAGGCAGAATTGGAACATGAAATTTTAGGATGCTACCTCTGCTGCTCAAGCAGCGTGTAAGTTTGCAGAACATGCTAGCCTAGCGGCCAGAGCTGTTGTTGAACTTCCATGGCAATATTGTGTTGATGATGGTGGTTCATGCCACTTAGGTTTCAAGGATGAAAGGTTGGAATATGGGCAATCATTTCCTAGAGATGGTAATGGTAATTTTTCTATTATCAGGCAGAATTGTAACATGAAATTTAAGGATGCTACCTCTGCCGCTCAAGCAGCGGCTGAGTTTGTAGAATATGCAAGCCTAGATGCTAGAGCTATTATAGAAATTTCAAGGCAATATTGTATTGATGATGGTGGTTCATGCCACTTAGGTTTCAAGGATGAAACGTTGGAACATGGGCAATCATTTCCTAGAGATAGTAATGGTAATTTTTCTGTTGGCAGGCAGAATTGGAACATGAAATTTAAGGATGATACCTCTGCTGCTCAAGCAGCGGCTGAGTTTGTAGAACATGCAAGCCTAGCTGCCAGAGATATAGTAGAACTTTCAAGGCAATATTGTGTTGATGATGGTGGTTCATGCCACTTAGTTTTCAAGGATGAAAGGTTGGAACTTGGGCAATCATTCCCTTGTGATGGTAATGGTAATTTTTCTATTGGCAGACAGAATTGGAACATGAAATTTTAGGATGCTACCTCTGCTGCTCAAGCAGCGACTGAGTTTGCAGAACATACAAGCCTAGCTGCTAGAGATATAGTAGAACTTTCAAGGCAATATTGTGTTGATGATGGTGGTTCATGCCACTTAGTTTTCAAGGATGAAAGGTTGGAAAACAGGCAATCATTTCCTGGAGATGGTAATGGTACTTTTTCTCTTGGCAGGTAGAATTGAACATGAAATTTAAGGATGCAACCTCTGTTGCTCAAGCAGCGACTGAGTTTGCAGAACATGCAAGCCTAGCTGCCAGAGCTGTTGTAGAACTTTCAAGGCAATATTATGTTGATGATGGTGGTTCATGCCTCTTAGTTTTCAAGGATGTTAGGTTGAAACATGTTTTATCATTTCCTGGAGATGGTAATGGCACTTTTTCTCTTGGCAGGCAGAATTGGAACATGAAATTTAAGGATGCTACCTCTGCTGCTCCAGCAGCGATTGAGTTTGCAGAACATGCAAGCCTAGCTGCCAGAGTTGTTGTAGAACTTTCAAGGCAATAATGTGTTGATGATGGTCGTTCATGCCAGTTAGGTTTCAAGGATGAAAGGTTGGAACATGGGCAATCATTTCGTGGAGATGGTAATGGTAATTTTTCTGTTGGCAGGTAGAATTGGAACATGAATTTTAAGGATGCTACCTCTGTTGCACAAGCAGCGACTGAGTTTGCAGAACATGCAAGTCTAGCTGCCAGAGCTGTTGTAGAACTTTCAAGGCAATATTGTGTTGATGATGGTGGTTCATGCCACTCAGTTTTCCAGGATGAAAGATTGGAACATGGGCAATCATTTCTTGGAGATCGTAATTGTAAATTTTCCGTTGCCGGCAGAATTGGAACATGAAATTTAAGGATGCTACCTCTACTGCTCAAGCAGCTGCTGAGTTTGCAGAACATGCAAGCCTAGCTGCCAGAGTTGTTGTAGAAATTTAAAGGCAATATTGTGTTGATGATGGTGGTTCATGCCACTTAGGTTTCAAGGATGAAATATTGGAACTTGGTCAATCATTTCCTGGAGATGGTAATTGTAAATTTTCTATTGGCAGGCAGAACTGGAACATGAAATTTAATGATGCTACCTCTGCTGCTCAAGCAGGGGCTGAGTTTGCAGAATATGCAAGCCTAGCTGCCAGAGTTGTTGTAGAACTTTCAAGGCAATAATGTGTTGATGATGGTCGTTCATGCCACTTAGGTTTCAAGGATGAAAGGTTGGAACATGGGCAATCATTTCCTGGAGATGGTAATGGTAATTTTTCTGTTGGCAGGCAGAATTGGAACATGAAATTTTAGGATGCTACCTCTGCTGCTCAAGCAGCGTGTAAGTTTGCAGAACATGCTAGCCTAGCGGCCAGAGCTGTTGTTGAACTTTCAAGGCAATATTGTGTTGATGATGGTGGTTCATGCCACTTAGGTTTCAAGGATGAAAGGTTGGAACAAGGGCAATCATTTCCTAGAGATGGTAATGGTAATTTTTCTATTATCAGGCCGAATTGGAACATGAAATTTAAGGATGCTACCTCTGCCGCTCAAGCAGCGACTGAGTTTGCAGAATATGCAAGCCTAGCTGCCAGAGCTGTTGTAGAACTTTCAAGGAAATATTGTGTTGATGATGGTGGTTCATGCCACTTAGGTTTCATGGATGAAATGTTGGAACATGGGCAATCATTTCCTAGAGATAGTAATGGTAATTTTTCTGTTGGCAGGCAGAATTGGAACATGAAATTTAAGGATGATACCTCTGCTGCTCAAGCAGCGACTGAGTTTTCAGAACATCCAAGGCTAGCTGCCAGAGATATAGTAGAACTTTCAAGGCAATACTGTGTTGATGATGGTGGTTCATGCCACTTAGTTTTCAATGATGAAAAGTTGGAACATGGGCAATCATTCCCTTGAGATGGTAATGGTAATTTTTCTATTGGCAGATAGAATTGGAACATGAAATTTAAGGATGCTACCTCTGCTTCTCAGGCAGCGACTAAGTTTGCATAACATGCAAGCGTAGCTGCCAGAGATATAGTAGAACTTTCAAGGCAATATTGTGTTGATGATGGTGGTTCATGCCACTTAGTTTTCAATGATGAAAGGTTGGAAAATGGGCAATCATTTCCTGGAGATGGTAATGGTAGTTTTTCTCTTGGCAGGCAGAATTGGAACATGAAATTTAAGGATGCTACCTCTGCTGCTCAAGCAGCGACTAAGTTTGCAGAACATGCAAGCCTAGCTGCCAGAGCTGTTGTAGAACTTTCAAGGCAATATTGTGTTGATGATGGTGGTTCATGCCACTTAGTTTTCAAGCATGATAGGTTGGAACATGGGCTATCATTTCCTGGAGATGGTAATGGTACTTTTTCTGTTGGCAGGCAGTATTGGAACATGAAATTTAAGGATGCTACCTCTGCTGCTCAAGCAGCGGCTAAGTTTGCAGAAAATGCTAGCCTAGCGGCCTGAGCTGTTGTTGAACTTTCAAGGAAATATTGTGTTGATGATGGTGGTTCATGCCACTTAGGTTTCAAGGATGAAAGGTTGGAACATGGGCAATCATTTCCTACAGATGGTAATGGTAATTTTTCTGTTGGCAGGTAGAATTGGAACATGAATTTTAAGGATGCTACCTCTGCTGCTCAAGCAGCGACTGAGTTTGTAGAACATGCAAGTCTAGCTGCCAGAGCTGTTGTAGAACTTTCAAGGCAATATTGTGTTGATAATGGTGGTTCATGCCACTTAGGTTTCAAGGATGAAAGATTGGAACATGGGCAATCATTTCCTGGAGATCGTAATTGTAAATTTTCCGTTACCGGCAGAATTGGAACATGGAATTTAAGGATGCTACCTCTACTGCTCAAGCAGCTACTGAGTTTGCAGAACATGCAAGCCTAGCTGCCAGAGCTGTTGTAGAACTTTCAAGGCAATATTGTGTTGATGATGGTGGTTCATGCCACTTAGGTTTCAAGGTTGAAAGATTGGAAATTGGCAATCATTTCCTGGAGATCGTAATTGTAAATTTTCCGTTGCCGGTAGAATTGGAACATGAAATTTAAGTATGCTACCTCTACTGCTCAAGCAGCTGCTGAGTTTGCAGAATATGCAAGCCTAGCTGCCAGAGCGGTTGAATAACTTTCAATGCAATATTGTGTTGATGATGGTGGTTCATGCCACTTAGGTTTCAAGGATGAAACGTTGGAACATGGGCAATCATTTCCTGGAGATGGTAATGGTAATTTTTCTGTTGGCAGGCAGAATTGGAACATGAAATTTAAGGATGCTACCTCTGCTGCTCAAGCAGCGGCTAAGTTTGCAGAACATGCTAACCTAGCGGCCTGAGCTGTTGTTGAACTTTCAAGGCAATATTTTGTTGATGATGGTAGTTCATGCCACTTAGGTTTCAAGGATGAAAGGTTGGAACAAGGGCAATCATTTCCTAGAGATGGTAATGGTAATTTTTCTATTATCACGCCGAATTGGAACATGAAATTTAAGGATGCTACCTCTGCCGCTCAAGCAGCGACTGAGTTTGCAGAATATGCAAGCCTAGCTGCCAGAGCTGTTGTAGAACTTTCAAGGAAATATTGTGTTGATGATGGTGGTTCATGCCACTTAGGTTTCATGGATGAAATTTTGGAACATGGGCAATCATTTCCTAGAGATAGTAATGGTAATTTTTCTGTTGGCAGGCAGAATTGGAACATGAAATTTAAGGATGATACCTCTGCTGCTCAAGCAGCGGCTGAGTTTGCAGAACATGCAAGGCTAGCTGCCAGAGATATAGTAGAACTTTCAAGGCAATACTGTGTTGATGATGGTGGTTCATGCCACTTAGCTTTCAAGGATGAAAAGTTGGAACATGGGCAATCATTCCCTTGAGATGGTAATGGTAATTTTTCTATTGGCAGATAGAATTGGAACATGAAATTTAAGGATGCTACCTCTGCTTCTCAGGCAGCGACTGAGTTTGCATAACATGCAAGCGTAGCTGCCAGAGATATAGTAGAACTTTCAAGGCAATATTATGTTGATGATGGTGGTTCATGCCACTTAGTTTTCAATGATGAAAGGTTGGAAAATGGGCAATCATTTCCTGGAGATGGTAATGGTAGTTTTTCTCTTGGCAGGCAGAATTGGAACATGAAATTTAAGGATGCTACCTCTGCTGCTCAAGCAGCGACTGAGTTTGCAGAACATGCAACCCTAGCTGCCAGAGATATAGTAGAATTTTCAAGGAAATATTATGTTGATGATGGTGGTTCATGCCACTCAATTTTCCAGGATGAAAGGTTGGAAAATGGGCAATCATTTCCTGGAGATGGTAATGGTACTTTTTCTCTTGGCAGGCAGAATTGGAACATGAAATTTAAGGATGCTACCTCTGCTGCTCAAGCAGCGACTGAGTTTGAAGAACATGCAAGCCTAGCTGCCAGAGCTGTTGTATTACTTTCAAGGCAATATTGAGTTGATGATGGTGGATCATGCCACTTAGTTTTCATGCATGATAGGTTGGAACATGGGCTATCATTTCCTGGAGATGGTAATTGTACTTTTTCTATTGGCAGGCAGAATTGGAACATGAAATTTAAGGATGCTACCTCTGCTGCTTAAGCAGCGGCTAAGTTTGCAGAACATGCTAGCCTAGCTGCCAAAGCTGTTGTAGAACTTTCAAGGCAATATTGTGTTGATGATGGTGGTTCATGCCACTTAGGTTTCAAGTATGAAAGGTTGGAACATGGGCAATCATTTCCTAGAGATGGTAATGGTAATTTTTCTGTTGGCAGGCAGAATTGGAACTTGAAATTTAAGGATGCTACCTCTGCTTCTCAAGTAGTGGCTGAGTTTGCAGAACATGCAAGCCTAGCTGCCAAAGCTGTTGTTGAACTTTCAAGGCAATATTGTATTGATGATGGTGGTTCATGCCACTTAGGTTTCAAGGATGAAAGGTTGGAACATGGGCAATCATTTCCTAGAGACGGTACTGGTAATTTTTCTGTTGGCAGGCAGAATTGGAACGTGAAATTTAAGGATGCTACCTCTACTGCTTAAGCAGCTACTGAGTTTGCAGAACATGCAAGCCTAGCTGCCAGAGCTGTTGTAGAACTTTCAAGGCAATATTGTGTTGATGATGGTGGTTCATGCCACTTAGGTTTCAAGGATGAAAGATTGGAACATGGGCAATCATTTCCTGGAGATCGTAATTGTAAATTTTCCGTTGCCGGCAGAATTGGAACATGAAATTTAAAGATGCTACCTCTACTGCTCAAGCAGCTACTGAGTTTGCAGAACATGCAAGACTAGCTGCCAGAGCTGTTGTAGAACTTTCAAGGCAATATTGTGTTGATGATGGTGGTTAATGCCACTTAGGTTTCAAGGATGAAATATTGGAACATGGGCAATCATTTCCTGGAGATCGTAATTGTAAATTTTCTGTTGCCGGTAGAATTGGAACATGAAATTTAAGTATGCTACCTCTACTGCTCAAGCAGCTGCTGAGTTTGTAGAACATGCAAGCCTAGCTGCCAGAGCTGTTGAATAACTTTCAATGCAATATTGTGTTGATGATGGTGGTTCATGCCACTTAGGTTTCAAGGATGAAACGTTGGAACATGGGCAATCATTTCCTGGAGATGGTAATGGTAATTTTTCTGTTGGCAGGCAGAATTGGAACATGAAATTTAAGGATGCTACCTCTGCTGCTCAAGCAGCGGCTAAGTTTGCTGAACATGCTAACCTAGCGGCCAGAGCTGTTGTTGAACTTTCAAGGCAATATTTTGTTGATGATGGTGGTTCATGCCACTTAGGTTTCAAGGATGAAAGGTTGGAACATGGGCAATCATTTCCTAGAGATGGTAATGGTAATTTTTCTATTATCAGGCAGAATTGGAACATGAAATTTAAGGATGCTACCTCTGCCGCTCAAGCAACGGCTGAGTTTGCATATTATCCAAGCCTAGCTGCCAGAGCTGTTGTAGAACTTTCCAGGAAATATTGTGTTGATGATGGTGGTTCATGCCACTTAGGTTTCATGGATGAAACCTTGGAACATGGGCAATCATTTCCTAGAGATAGTAATGCTAGTTTTTCTGTTGGCAGGCAGAATTGGAATATGAAATTTAAGGATGATACCTCTGCTGCTCAAGCAGCGACTGAGTTTGCAGAACATGCAAGCCTAGCTGCCAGAGCTATTGTAGAACTTTCAAGGCAATATTGTGTTGATGATGGTGGTTCATTCCACTTAGGTTTCAAGGATGAAAGGTTGGAACATGGGCAATCATTTCCTAGAGACGGTATTGGTAATTTTTCTGTTGGCAGGCAGAATTGGAACATGAAATTTAAGGATGATACCTCTGCTGCTCAAGCAGCGACTGAGTTTGTAGAACATGCAAGCCTAGCTGCCAGAGATATAGTAGAATTTTCAAGGCAATATTATGTTGATGATGGTGGTTCATGCCACTCAGTTTTCCATGATGAAAGGTTGGAAAATGGGCAATCATTTCCTGGAGATGGTAATGGTACTTTTTCTCTTGGCAGGCAGAATTGGAACATGAAATTTAAGGATGCTACCTCTGCTGCTCAAGCAGCGACTGAGTTTGCAGAACATGCAACCCTAGCTGCCAGAGATATAGTAGAATTTTCAAGGCAATATTATGTTGATGATGGTGGTTCATGCCACTCAGTTTTCCAGGATGAAAGGTTGGAAAGTGGGCAATCATTTCCTAGAGATGGTAATGGTACTTTTTCTCTTGGCAGGCAGAATTGGAACATGAAATTTAAGGACGCTACCTCTGCTGCTCAAGCAGCGACTGAGTTTTTAGAACATGCAAGCTTAGCTGCCAGAGCTGTTGTATAACTTTCAAGGCAATATTGAGTTGATAATGGTGGATCATGCCACTTAGTTTTCAAGCATGATAGGTTGGAACATGGGCTATCATTTCCTGGAGATGGTAATGGTACTTTTTCTATACGCAGGCAGAATTGGAACATGAAATTTAAGGATGCTACCTCTGCTGCTCAAGCAACGGCTAAGTTTGCAGAACATGCTAGCCTAGCTGCCAGAGCTGTTGTAGAACTTTCAAGGCAATATTGTGTTGATGATGGTGGTTCATGCCACTTAGGTTTCAAGTATGAAAGGTTGGAACATGGGCAATCATTTCCTAGAGATGGTAATGGTAATTTTTCTCTTGGCAGGCAGAATTGGAACATGAAATTTAAGGATGCTACCTCTGCTTCTCAAGTAGTGGCTGAGTTTACAGAACATGCAAGCCTAGCTGCCAAAGCTGTTGTTGAACTTTCAAGGCAATATTGTATTGATGATGGTGGTTCATGCCACTTAGGTTTCAAGGATGAAAGGTTGGAACATGGGCAATTATTTCCTAGAGATTGTAATTGTAATTTTTCTGTTGGCAGGCAGAATTGGAACATGAAATTTAAGGATGTTACCTCTGCTGCTCAAGCAGTGGCTGAGTTTGCAAAACATACAAGCCTAGCTGCCAGAGCTATTGTTGAACTTTCAAGGCAATATTGTGTTGATGATGGTGGTTCATGCCACTTAGGTTTCAAGGATGAAAGGTTGGAACATGGGCAATCATTTCCTAGAGACGGTACTGGTAATTTTTCTGTTGGCAGGCAGAATTGGAACATGAAAATTAAGGATGATACCTCTGCTGCTTAAGCAGCGACTGAGTTTGCAGAATATGCAAGCCTAGCTGCCAGAGATATAGTATAACTTTCAAGGCAATATTGTGTTGATGATGGTGGTTCATGCCACTCAGTTTTCAAGGATGAAAGGTTGGAACATGGGCAATCATTTCCTTGAGATGGTAATGGTAATTTTTCTATTGGCAAACAGAATTGGAACATGAAATTTAAGGATGCTACCTCTACTGCTCAAGCAGCTGCTGAGTTTGCAGAACATGCAAGCCTAGCTGCCAGAGATATAGTAGAACTTTCAAGGCAATATTGTGTTGATGATGGTGGTTCATGCCACTTAGTTTTCAAGGATGAAAGGTTGGAAAATGGGCATTCATTTCCTGGAGATGGTAATGGTACTTTTTCTCTTGGCAGGCAGAATTGGAACATGAAATTTAAGGATGCTACCTCTGCTGCTCAAGCAGCGACTGAGTTTGCAGAACATGCAACCCTAGCTGCCAGAGATATAGTAGAATTTTGAAGGCAATATTATGTTGATGATGGTGGTTCATGCCACTCAATTTTCCAGGAAGAAAGGTTGGAAAATGGGCAATCATTTCCTGGAGATGGTAATGGTACTTTTTCTCTTGGCAGGCAGAATTGGACTATGAAATTTAAGGATGCAACCTCTGCTGCTCAAGCAGTGACTGAGTTTGTAGAACATGCAAGCCTAGCTGCCAGAGCTGTTGTAAACTTTCAAGGCAATATTGAGTTGATGATGGTAGATCATGCCACTTAGTTTTCAAGCATGATAGGTTGGAACCTGGGCTATCATTTCCTGGAGATGGTAATGGTACTTTTTCTATTGGCAGGCAGAATTGTAACATGAAATTTAAGGATGCTACCTCTGTTGCTCAAGCAGCGGCTAAGTTTGCAGAACATGCTAGCCTAGCTGCCAGTGCTGTTGTAGAAGTTTCAAGGCAATATTGTGTTGATGATAGTGGTTCATGCCACTTAGGTTTCAAGTATGAAAGGTTGGAACATGGGCAATCATTTCCTAGAGATGGTAATGGTAATTTTTCTGTTGGCAGGCAGAATTGGAACATGAAATTTAAGGATGCTACCTCTGCTTCTCAAGCAGTGGCTGAGTTTGCAGAACATGCAAGCCTAGCTGCCAAAGCTGTTGTTGAACTTTCAAGCCAATATTGTATTGATGATGGTGGTTCATGCCACTTAGGTTTCAAGTATGAAAGGTTGGAACATGGGCAATTATTTCCTAGAGATTGTAATTGTAATTTTTCTGTTGGCAGGCAGAATTGGAACATGAAATTTAAGGATGTTACCTCTGCTGCTCAAGCAGTGGCTGAGTTTGCAGAACATACAAGCCTAGCTGCCAGAGCTATTGTTGAACTTTCAAGGCAATATTGTGTTGATGATGGTGGTTCATGCCACTTAGGTTTCAAGGATGAAAGGTTGGAACATGGGCAATCATTTCCTAAATATGGTACTGATAATTTTTCTGTTGGCAGATAGAATTGGAACATGAAAATTAAAGATGATACCTCTGCTTCTCAAGCAGCGACTGAGTTTGCAGAATATGCAAGCCTAGCTGCCAGAGATATAGTAGAACTTTCAAGGCAATATTGTGTTGATGATGGTGGTTCATGCCACTCAGTTTTCAAGGATGAAAGGTTGGAACATGGGCAATCATTTCCTTGAGATGGTAATGGTAATTTTTCTATTGGCAAACAGAATTGGAACATAAAATTTAAGGATGCTACCTCTACTGCTCAAGCAGCGGCTGAGTTTGCAGTTCATGCAAGCCTAGCTGCCAGAGCTGTTGTAGAACTTTTAAGGCAATATTGTGTTGATGATGGTGGTTCATGCAACTTAGGTTTCAAGTATGAAAGGTTGGAACATGGGAAATCATTTCCTAGAGATGGTAATGGTAATTTTTCTGTTGGCAGGTAGAATTGTAACATGAAATTTAAGGATGCTACCTCTGCTTCTCAAGAAGTGGCTGAGTTTGCAGAACATGCAAGCCTAGCTGCCAGAGCTGTTGTTGAACTTTCAAGGCAATATTGTATTGATGATGGTGGTTCATGCCACTTAGGTTTAAAGTATGAAAGGTTGGAACATGGGCAATTATTTCCTAGAGATTGTAATTGTAATTTTTCTGTTGGCAGGCAGAATTGGAACATGAAATTTAAGGATGTTACCTCTGCTGCTCAAGCAGTGGCTGAGTTTGCAGAACATACAAGCCTAGCTGCCAGAGCTATTGTTGAACTTTCAAGGCAATATTGTGTTGATGATGGTGGTTCATGCCACTTAGGTTTCAAGGATGAAAGGTTGGAACATGGGCAATCATTTCCTAGAGATGGTAATGGTACTTTTTCTGTTGGCAGGCAGAATTGGAACATGAAATTTAAGGATGCTACCTCTGCTGCTCAAGCAGCGACTAAGTTTGCAGAACATGCTAACCTAGCTGCCAGAGCTGTTGTAGAACTTTCAAGGCAATATTTTGTTGATGATGGTGGTTCATGCCACTCAGTTTTCAAGGATGAAAGGTTGGAACATGGGCAACCATTTCCTTGAGATGGTAATGGTAATTTTTCTATTGGCAAAGAGAATTGGAACATGAAATTTAAGGATGATACCTCTACTGCTCAAGCAGCGGCTGAGTTTGCAGTTCATGCAAGCCTAGCTGCCAAAGCTGTTGTTGAACTTTCAAGCCAATATTGTATTGATGATGGTGGTTCATGCCACTTAGGTTTCAAGTATGAAAGGTTGGAACATGGGAAATCATTTCCTAGAGATGGTAATGGTAATTTTTCTGTTGGCAGGTAGAATTGGAACATGAAATTTAAGGATGCTACCTCTGCTTCTCAAGAAGTGGCTGAGTTTGCAGAACATGCAAGCCTAGCTGCCAGAGCTGTTGTTGAACTTTCAAGGCAATATTGTGTTGATGATGGTGGTTCATGCCACTTAGGTTTCAAGGATGAAAGGTTGGAACATGGGCAATCATTTCCTAGAGATTGTAATGGTAATTTTTCTGTTGGTAGGCAGAATTGGAATATGAAATTTAAGAATGCTACCTCTGCTGCTCAAGCAGTGGCTGAGTTTGCATAACATACAAGCCTAGCTGCCAGAGCTGTTGTTGAACTTTCAAGGCAATATTGTGTTGATGATGGTGGTTCATGCCACTTAGGTTTCAAGGATGAAAGGTTGGAACATGGGCAATCATTTCCTAGAGATGGTAATGGTACTTTTTCTGTTGGCAGGAAGAATTGGAACATGAAATTTAAGGATGCTACCTCTGCTGCTCAAGCAGCGGTTAAGTTTGCAGAACATGCTAGCCTAGATGCCAGAGCTGTTGTAGAACTTTCAAGGCAATATTGTGTTGATGATGGTGGTTCATGCCACTTAGGTTTCAAGTATGAAAGGTTGGAACATGGGAAATCATTTCCTAGAGATGGTAATGGTAATTTTTCTGTTGGCAGGTAGAATTGGAACATGAAATTTAAGGATGCTACCTCTGCTTCTCAAGAAGTGGCTGAGTTTGCAGAACATGCAAGCCTAGCTGCCAGAGTTGTTTTTGAACTTTCAAGGCAATATTGTGTTGATGATGGTGGTTCATGCCACTTAGGTTTCAAGGATGAAAGGTTGGAACATGGGCAATCATTTCCTAGAGATGGTATTGGGAATTTTTCTCTTGGCGGGCAGAATTGGAACATGAAATTTAAGGATGCTACCTCTGCTGCTCAAGCAGCGACTGAGTTTGTAGAACATGCAAGCCTAGCAGCCAGAGATATAGTAGAACTTTCAAGGCAATATTGTGTTGATGATGGTGGTTCATGCCACTTAGTTTTCAAGGATGAAAGGTTGGAACATGGGCAATCATTTCCTTGAGATGGTAATGGTAATTCTTCTATTGGCAGACAGAATTGGAACATGAAATTTAAGGATGCTACCTCTGCTGCTCAAGCAGCGACTAAGTTTGCAGAACATGCAAGCCTAGCTGCCAGAGATATAGTAGAATTTTCAAGGCAATATAGCGTTGATGATGGTGGTTCATGCCACTCAGTTTTCTAGGATGAAAGGTTGGAAAATGGGCAATCATTTCCTGGAGATGGTAATGGTACTTTTTCTCTTGGCAGGCAGAATTGGAACATGATATTTAAGGATGCTACCTCTGCTGCTCAAGCAGCGACTGAATTTCAAGAACATGCAAGCCTAGCTGCCAGAGTTGTTGTATAAATTTCAAGGCAATATTGTGTTGATGATGGTGGTTAATGCCACTTAGTTTTCAAGCATGATAGGTTGGAACATGGGCTATCAATTCCTGGAGATGGTAATGGTACTTTTTTAGTTGGCAGGCAGAATTGGAACATGAAATTTAAGGATGCTACCTCTGCTGCTCAAGCAGCGGCTAAGTTTGCAGAACATGCTAGCCTAGCTGCCAGAGCTGTTGTAGAACTTTCAAGGCAATATTGTGTTGATGATGGTGGTTCATGCCACTTAGGTTTCAAGTATAAAAGGTTGGAACATGGGCAATCATTTCCTAGAGATGGTAATGGTAATTTTTCTGTTGGCAGGCAGAATTGGAACATGAAATTTAAGGATGCTACCTCTGCTTCTCAAGAAGTGGCTGAGTTTGCAGAACACGCAAGCCTAGCTGCCAAAGCTGTTGTTGAACTTTCAAGGCAATATTGTATTGATGATGGTGGATCATGCCACTTAGGTTTCAAGGATGAAAGGTTGGAACATGGGCAATCATTTCCTAGAGATTGTAATTGTAGTTTTTCTGTTGGCAGGCAGAATTGGAACATGAAATTTAAGGATGCTACCTCTGCTTCTCAAGCAGTGGCTGAGTTTGCAGAACATACAAGCCTAGCTGCCAGAGCTGTTGTTGAACTTTCAAGGCAATATTGTGTTGATGATGGTGGTTCATGCCACTTAGGTTTCAAGGATGAAAGGTTGGAACATGGGCAATCATTTCCTAGAGACGGTATTGGTAATTTTTCTGTTGGCAGGTAGAATTGGAATATGAAATTTAAGGATGATACCTCTGCTGCTCAAGCAGCGACTGAGTTTGCAGAACATGCAAGCCTAGCTGCCAGAGATATAGTAGAACTTTCAAGGCAATATTGTGTTGATGATGGTGGTTCATGCCACTCAGTTTTCAAGGATGAAAGGTTGGAACATGGGCAATCATTTCCTTGAGATGGTAATGGTAATTTTTCTATTGGCAAACAGAATTGGAACATGAAATTTAAGGATGCTACCTCTACTGCTCAAGCAGCTGCTGAGTTTGCAGAACATGCAAGCCTAGCTGCCAGAGATATAGTAGAACTTTCAAGGCAATATTGTGTTGATGATGGTGGTTCATGCCACTTAGTTTTCAAGGATGAAAGGTTGGAAAATGGGCAATCATTTACTGGAGATGGTAATGGTACTTTTTCTCTTGGCAGGCAGAATTGGAACATGAAATTTAAGGATGCTACCTCTGCTGCTCAAGCAGCGACTGAGTTTGCAGAACATGCAACCCTAGCTGCCAGAGATATAGTAGAATTTTGAAGGCAATATTATGTTGATGATGGTGGTTCATGCCACTGAATTTTCCAGGAAGAAAGGTTGGAAAATGGGCAATCATTTCCTGGAGATGGTAATGGTACTTTTTCTCTTGGCAGGCAGAATTGGACTATGAAATTTGAGGATGCTACCTCTGCTGCTCAAGCAGCGACTGAGTTTGTAGAACATGCAAGCCTAGCTGCCAGAGCTGTTGTAAACTTTTAAGGCAATATTGAGTTGATGATGGTAGATCATGCCACTTAGTTTTCAAGCATGATAGGTTGGAACCTGGGCTATCATTTCCTGGAGATGGTAATGGTACTTTTTCTATTGGCAGGCAGAATTGTAACATGAAATTTAAGGATGCTACCTCTGCTGCTCAAGCAGCGGCTAAGTTTGCAGAACATGCTAGCCTAGCTGCCAGTGCTGTTGTAGAAGTTTCAAGGCAATATTGTGTTGATGATGGTGGTTCATGCCACTTAGGTTTCAAGTATGAAAGGTTGGAACATGGGCAATCATTTCCTAGAGATGGTAATGGTAATTTTTCTGTTGGCAGGCAGAATTGGAACATGAAATTTAAGGATGCTACCTCTGCTTCTCAAGCAGTGGCTGAGTTTGCAGAACATGCAAGCCTAGCTGCCAAAGCTGTTGTTGAACTTTCAAGCCAATATTGTATTGATGATGGTGGTTCATGCCACTTAGGTTTCAAGTATGAAAGGTTGGAACATGGGCAATTATTTCCTAGAGATTGTAATTGTAATTTTTCTGTTGGCAGGCAGAATTGGAACATGAAATTTAAGGATGTTACCTCTGCTGCTCAAGCAGTGGCTGAGTTTGCAGAACATACAAGCCTAGCTGCCAGAGCTATTGTTGAACTTTCAAGGCAATATTGTGTTGATGATGGTGGTTCATGCCACTTAGGTTTCAAGGATGAAAGGTTGGAACATGGGCAATCATTTCCTAAAGATGGTACTGATAATTTTTCTGTTGGCAGATAGAATTGGAACATGAAAATTAAAGATGATACCTCTGCTTCTCAAGCAGCGACTGAGTTTGCAGAATATGCAAGCCTAGCTGCCAGAGATATAGTAGAACTTTCAAGGCAATATTGTGTTGATGATGGTGGTTCATGCCACTCAGTTTTCAAGGATGAAAGGTTGGAACATGGGCAATCATTTCCTTGAGATGGTAATGGTAATTTTTCTATTGGCAAACAGAATTGGAACATAAAATTTAAGGATGCTACCTCTACTGCTCAAGCAGCGGCTGAGTTTGCAGTTCATGCAAGCCTAGCTGCCAGAGCTGTTGTAGAACTTTTAAGGCAATATTGTGTTGATGATGGTGGTTCATGCCACTTAGGTTTCAAGTATGAAAGGTTGGAACATGGGAAATCATTTCCTAGAGATGGTAATGGTAATTTTTCTGTTGGCAGGAAGAATTGGAACATGAAATTTAAGGATGCTACCTCTGCTTCTCAAGAAGTGGCTGAGTTTGCAGAACATGCAAGCCTAGCTGCCAGAGCTGTTGTTGAACTTTCAAGGCAATATTGTATTGATGATGGTGGTTCATGCCACTTAGGTTTAAAGTATGAAAGGTTGGAACATGGGCAATTATTTCCTAGAGATTGTAATTGTAATTTTTCTGTTGGCAAGCAGAATTGGAACATGAAATTTAAGGATGTTACCTCTGCTGCTCAAGCAGTGGCTGAGTTTGCAGAACATACAAGCCTAGCTGCCAGAGCTATTGTTGAACTTTCAAGGCAATATTGTGTTGATGATGGTGGTTCATGCCACTTAGGTTTCAAGGATGAAAGGTTGGAACATGGGCAATCATTTCCTAGAGATGGTAATGGTACTTTTTCTGTTGGCAGGCAGAATTGGAACATGAAATTTAAGGATGCTACCTCTGCTGCTCAAGCAGCGACTAAGTTTGCAGAACATGCTAACCTAGCTGCCAGAGCTGTTGTAGAACTTTCAAGGCAATATTTTGTTGATGATGGTGGTTCATGCCACTCAGTTTTCAAGGATGAAAGGTTGGAACATGGGCAACCATTTCCTTGAGATGGTAATGGTAATTTTTCTATTGGCAAAGAGAATTGGAACATGAAATTTAAGGATGCTACCTCTACTACTCAAGCAGCGGCTGAGTTTGCAGTTCATGCAAGCCTAGCTGCCAGAGCTGTTATAGAACTTTTAAGGCAATATTATGTTGATGATGGTGGTTCATGCCACTTAGGTTTCAAGTATGAAAGGTTGGAACATGGGAAATCATTTCCTAGAGATGGTAATGGTAATTTTTCTGTTGGCAAACAGAATTGGAACATAAAATTTAAGGATGCTACCTCTGCTTCTCGGCTGAGTTTGCATAACATACAAGCCTAGCTGCTAGAGCTGTTGTAGAACTTTTAAGGCAATATTGTGTTGATGATGGTGGTTCATGCCACTTAGGTTTCAAGTATGAAAGGTTGGAACATGGGAAATCATTTCCTAGAGATGGTAATGGTAATTTTTCTGTTGGCAGGAAGAATTGGAACATGAAATTTAAGGATGCTACCTCTGCTTCTCAAGAAGTGGCTGAGTTTGCAGAACATGCAAGCCTAGCTGCCAGAGCTGTTGTTGAACTTTCAAGGCAATATTGTATTGATGATGGTGGTTCATGCCACTTAGGTTTAAAGTATGAAAGGTTGGAACATGGGCA
Source organism: Nicotiana tomentosiformis (assembly GCF_000390325.3). NCBI lineage: Eukaryota > Viridiplantae > Streptophyta > Magnoliopsida > Solanales > Solanaceae > Nicotiana > Nicotiana tomentosiformis. Next base: position 1,086,419 of record NW_027174563.1, read on the forward strand.
ATTATTTCCTAGAGATTGTAATTGTAATTTTTCTGTTGGCAGGCAGAATTGGAACATGAAATTTAAGGATGTTACCTCTGCTGCTCAAGCAGTGGCTGAGTTTGCAGAACATACAAGCCTAGCTGCCAGAGCTATTGTTGAACTTTCAAGGCAATATTGTGTTGATGATGGTGGTTCATGCCACTTAGGTTTCAAGGATGAAAGGTTGGAACATGGGCAATCATTTCCTAGAGATGGTAATGGTACTTTTTCTGTTGGCAGGCAGAATTGGAACATGAAATTTAAGGATGCTACCTCTGCTGCTCAAGCAGCGACTAAGTTTGCAGAACATGCTAACCTAGCTGCCAGAGCTGTTGTAGAACTTTCAAGGCAATATTTTGTTGATGATGGTGGTTCATGCCACTCAGTTTTCAAGGATGAAAGGTTGGAACATGGGCAACCATTTCCTTGAGATGGTAATGGTAATTTTTCTATTGGCAAAGAGAATTGGAACATGAAATTTAAGGATGCTACCTCAACTACTCAAGCAGCGGCTGAGTTTGCAGTTCATGCAAGCCTAGCTGCCAGAGCTGTTATAGAACTTTTAAGGCAATATTGTGTTGATGATGGTGGTTCATGCCACTTAGGTTTCAAGTATGAAAGGTTGGAACATGGGAAATCATTTCCTAGAGATGGTAATGGTAATTTTTCTGTTGGCAGGTAGAATTGGAACATGAAATTTAAGGATGCTACCTCTGCTTCTCAAGAAGTGGCTGAGTTTGCATAACATACAAGCCTAGCTGCTAGAGCTGTTGTTGAACTTTCAAGGCAATATTGTGTTGATGATGGTGGTTCATGCCACTTAGGTTTCAAGTATGAAAGGTTGGAACATGGGAAATCATTTCCTAGAGATGGTAATGGTAATTTTTCTGTTGGCAGGAAGAATTGGAACATGAAATTTAAGGATGCTACCTCTGCTTCTCAAGAAGTGGCTGAGTTTGCAGAACATGCAAGCCTAGCTGCCAGAGCTGTTGTTGAACTTTCAAGGCAATATTGTATTGATGATGGTGGTTCATGCCACTTAGGTTTAAAGTATGAAAGGTTGGAACATGGGCAATTATTTCCTAGAGATTGTAATTGTAATTTTTCTGTTGGCAGGCAGAATTGGAACATGAAATTTAAGGATGTTACCTCTGCTGCTCAAGCAGTGGCTGAGTTTGCAGAACATACAAGCCTTGCTGCCAGAGCTATTGTTGAACTTTCAAGGCAATATTGTGTTGATGATGGTGGTTCATGCCACTTAGGTTTCAAGGATGAAAGGTTGGAACATGGGCAATCATTTCCTAGAGATGGTAATGGTACTTTTTCTGTTGGCAGGCAGAATTGGAACATGAAATTTAAGGATGCTACCTCTGCTGCTCAAGCAGCGACTAAGTTTGCAGACCATGCTAACCTAGCTGCCAGAGCTGTTGTAGAACTTTCAAAGCAATATTTTGTTGATGATGGTGGTTCATGCCACTCAGTTTTCAAGGATGAAAGGTTGGAACATGGGCAACCATTTCCTTGAGATGGTAATGGTAATTTTTCTATTGGCAAAGAGAATTGGAACATGAAATTTAAGGATGCTACCTCTACTACTCAAGCAGCGGCTGAGTTTGCAGTTCATGCAAGCCTAGCTGCCAGAGCTGTTATAGAACTTTTAAGGCAATATTGTGTTGATGATGGTGGTTCATGCCACTTAGGTTTCAAGTATGAAAGGTTGGAACATGGGAAATCATTTCCTAGAGATGGTAATGGTAATTTTTCTGTTGGCAGGTAGAATTGGAACATGAAATTTAAGGATGCTACCTCTGCTTCTCAAGAAGTGGCTGAGTTTGCAGAACATGCAAGCCTAGCTGCCAGAGCTGTTGTTGAACTTTCAAGGCAATATTGTGTTGATGATGGTGGTTCATGCCACTTAGGTTTCAAGGATGAAAGGTTGGAACATGGGCAATCATTTCCTAGAGATTGTAATGGTAATTTTTCTGTTGGTAGGCAGAATTGGAATATGAAATTTAGGAATGCTACCTCTGCTGCTCAAGCAGTGGCTGAGTTTGCATAACATACAAGCCTAGCTGCTAGAGCTGTTGTTGAACTTTCAAGGCAATATTGTGTTGATGATGGTGGTTCATGCCACTTAGGTTTCAAGGATGAAAGGTTGGAACATGGGCAATCATTTCCTAGAGATGGTAATGGTACTTTTTCTGTTGGCAGGCAGAATTGGAACATGAAATTTAAGTATGCTACCTCTGCTGCTCAAGCAGTGGTTAAGTTTGCAGAACATGCTAGCCTAGCTGCCAGAGCTGTTGTAGAACTTTCAAGGCAATATTGTGTTGATGATGGTGGTTCATGCCACTTAGGTTTCAAGTATGAAAGGTTGGAACATGGGAAATCATTTCCTAGAGATGGTAATGGTAATTTTTCTGTTGGCAGGTAGAATTGGAACATGAAATTTAAGGATGCTACCTCTGCTTCTCAAGAAGTGGCTGAGTTTGCAGAACATGCAAGCCTAGCTGCCCGAGTTGTTTTTGAACTTTCAAGGCAATATTGTGTTGATGATGGTGGTTCATGCCACTTAGGTTTCAAGGATGAAAGGTTGGAACATGGGCAATCATTTCCTAGAGATGGTATTGGGAATTTTTCTCTTGGCAGGCAGAATTGGAACATGAAATTTAAGGATGCTACCTCTGCTGCTCAAGCAGCGACTGAGTTTGTAGAACATGCAAGCCTAGCAGCCAGAGATATAGTAGAACTTTCAAGGCAATATTGTGTTGATGATGGTGGTTCATGCCACTTAGTTTTCAAGGATGAAAGGTTGGAACATGGGCAATCATTTCCTTGAGATGGTAATGGTAATTTTTCTATTGGCAGACAGAATTGGAACATGAAATTTAAGGATGCTACCTCTGCTGCTCAAGCAGCGACTAAGTTTGCAGAACATGCAAGCCTAGCTGCCAGAGATATAGTAGAATTTTCAAGGCAATATATTGTTGATGATGGTGGTTCATGCCACTCAGTTTTCCATGATGAAAGATTGGAAAATGGGCAATCATTTCCTGGAGATGGTAATGGTACTTTTTCTCTTGGCAGGCAGAATTGGAACATGATATTTAAGGATGCTACCTCTGCTGCTCAAGCAGCGACTGAATTTCAAGAACATGCAAGCCTAGCTGCCAGAGTTGTTGTATAAATTTCAAGGCAATATTGTGTTGATGATGGTGGTTAATGCCACTTAGTTTTCAAGCATGATAGGTTGGAACATGGGCTATCAATTCCTGGAGATGGTAATGGTACTTTTTTAGTTGGCAGGCAGAATTGGAACATGAAATTTAAGGATTCTACCTCTGCTGCTCAAGCAGCGGCTAAGTTTGCAGAACATGCTAGCCTAGCTGCCAGAGCTGTTGTAGAAATTTCAAGGCAATATTGTGTTGATGATGGTGGTTCATGCCACTTAGGTTTCAAGTATGAAAGGTTGGAACATGGGCAATCATTTCCTAGAGATGGTAATGGTAATTTTTCTGTTGGTAGGCAGAATTGGAACATGAAATTTAAGGATGCTACCTCTGCTTCTCAAGCAGTGGCTGAGTTTGCAGAACATGCAAGCCTAGCTGCCAAAGCTGTTGTTGAACTTTCAAGGCAATATTGTATTGATGATGGTGGATCATGCCACTTAGGTTTCAAGGATGAAAGGTTGGAACATGGGCAATCATTTCCTAGAGATTGTAATTGTAGTTTTTCTGTTGGCAGGCAGAATTGGAACATGAAATTTAAGGATGCTACCTCTGCTTCTCAAGCAGTGGCTGAGTTTGCAGAACATACAAGCCTAGCTGCCAGAGCTGTTGTTGAACTTTCAAGGCAATATTGTGTTGATGATGGTGGTTCATGCCACTTAGGTTTCAAGGATGAAAGGTTGGAACATGGGCAATCATTTCCTAGAGACGGTATTGGTAATTTTTCTGTTGACAGGCAGAATTGGAATATGAAATTTAAGGATGATACCTCTGCTGCTCAAGCAGTGACTGAGTTTGCAGAACATGCAAGCCTAGCTGCCAGAGATATAGTAGAACTTTCAAGGCAATATTGTGTTGATGATAGTGGTTCATGCCACTTAGTTTTCAAGGATGAAAGGTTGGAACATGGGAAATCATTTCCTGAAAATGGTAATGTTTATTTTTCTATTGGCAGACAGAATTGGAACATGAAATTTTAGGATGCTACCTCTACTGCTCAAGTAGCAGCTTAGTTTGCAGAACATGCAAGCCTAGCTGCCAGAGCTGTTGTAGAACTTTCAAGGCAATATTGTGTTGATGATGGAGGTTCATGCCAGTTAGGTTTCAAGTATGAAAGGTTGGAACATGGGAAATCATTTCATAGAGATGGTAATGGTAATTTTTCTGTGGGCAGGCAGAATTGGAACATGAAATTAAAGGATGCCACCTCTGCTTCTCAATCAGCAGCTGAGTTTGCAGAACATGCAAGCCTAACTGCCAGAGCTGTTGTTGAACTTTCAAGGCAATATTGTGTTGATGATGGTGGTTCATGCCACTTAGGTTTCAAGGATGAAAGGTTGGAACATGGGCAATCATTTCCTAGAGATTGTAATGGTAAATATTCTGTTGGCAGGCAGAATTGGAATATGAAATTTAAGGATGCTACCTCTGCTGCTCAAGCAGTGGCTGAGTTTGCAGAACATACAAGCCTTGCTGCCAGAGCTGTTGTTGAAATTTCAAGGCAATATTGTGTTGATGATGGTGGTTCATGCCACTTAGGTTTCAAGGATGAAAGGTTGGAACATGGGCAATCATTTCCTAGAGATGGTATTGGTAATTTTCTGTTGGCAGGCAGAATTGGAACATAAAATTTAAGGATGATACCTCTGTTGCTCAAGCAGCGACTGAGTTTGCAGAACATGCAAGCCTAGCAGCCAGAGATATAGTAGAACTTTCAAGGCAATATTGTGTTGATGATGGTGGTTCATGCCACTTAGTTTTCAAGGATGAAAGGTTGGAACATGGTTAATCATTTCTTTGAGATGGTAATGGAAAATTTTCTATTGGCAGACAGAATTGGAACATGAAATTTAAGGATGCTACCTCTGCTGCACAAGCAGCGACTGAGTTTGCAGAACATGCAAGCCTAGCTGCCAGAGATATAGTAGAACTTTCAAGGCAATATTGAGTTGATGATAGTGGTTCATGCCACTTAGTTTTCAAGGATGAAAGGTTGGAACATGGGAAATCATTTCCTGAAAATGGTAATGTTTATTTTTCTATTGGCAGACAGAATTGGAACATGAAATTTTAGGATGCTACCTCTACTGCTCAAGTAGCGGCTTAGTTTGCAGAACATGCAAGCCTAGCTGCCAGAGCTGTTGTAGAACTTTCAAGGCAATATTGTGTTGATGATGGAGGTTCATGCCAGTTAGGTTTCAAGTATGAAAGGTTGGAACATGGGAAATCATTTCATAGAGATGGTAATGGTAATTTTTCTGTGGGCAGGCAGAATTGGAACATGAAATTAAAGGATGCCACCTCTGCTTCTCAATCAGCAGCTGAGTTTGCAGAACATGCAAGCCTAACTGCCAGAGCTGTTGTTGAACTTTCAAGGCAATATTGTGTTGATGATGGTGGTTCATGCCACTTAGGTTTCAAGGATGAAAGGTTGGAACATGGGCAATCATTTCCTAGAGATTGTAATGGTAAATATTCTGTTGGCAGGCAGAATTGGAATATGAAATTTAAGGATGCTACCTCTGCTGCTCAAGCAGTGGCTGAGTTTGCAGAACATACAAGCCTTGCTGCCAGAGCTGTTGTTGAAATTTCAAGGCAATATTGTGTTGATGATGGTGGTTCATGCCACTTAGGTTTCAAGGATGAAAGGTTGGAACATGGGCAATCATTTCCTAGAGATGGTATTGGTAATTTTTCTGTTGGCAGGCAGAATTGGAACATGAAATTTAAGGATGCTACCTCTGCTTCTCAAGCAGTGGCTGAGTTTACAGAACATGCAAGCCTAGCTGTCAAAGCTGTTGTTGAACTTTCAAGGCAATATTATATTGATGATGGTGGATCATGCCACTTAGGTTTCAAGGATGAAAGGTTGGAACATGGGCAATCATTTCCTAGAGATTGCAATGGTAATTTTTCTGTTGGCAGGCAGAATTGGAACATGAAATTTAAGGATGATACCTCTGCTGCTCAAGCAGCGACTGAGTTTGCAGAAAATGCAAGCCTAGCAGCCAGAGATATAGTAGAACTTTCAAGGCAATATTGTGTTGATCATGGTGGTTCATGCCACTTAGGTTTCAAGGATGAAAGGTTGGAACATGGGCAATCATTTCCTAGAGATGGTAATGGTAATTTTTCTATTGGCAGACAGAATTGGAATATGAAATTTAAGGATGCTACCTCTACTGCTCAAGCAGCGGCTGAGTTTGCAGAAAATGCAAGCCTAGCTGCCAGAGCTGTTGTAGAACTTTCAAGGCAATATTGTGTTGATGATGGTGGTTCATGCCACTTAGGTTTCAAGTATGAAAGGTTGGAACATGGGAAATCATTTCATAGAGATGGTAATGGTAATTTTTCTGTTGGCAGGCAGAATTGGAACATGAAATTTAAGGATGTTACCTCTGCTGCTCAAGCAGTGGCTGAGTTAGCAGAACATACAAGCCTAGCTGCCAGAGCTGTTGTTGAACTTTCAAGGCAATATTGTGTTAATGATGGTGGTTCATGCCACTTAGGTTTCAAGGATGAAAGGTTGGAACATGGGCAATCATTTCCTAGAGATGGTATTGGTAATTTTTCTGTTGGCAGGCAGAATTGGAAAATGAAATTTAAGGATGCTACCTCTGCTGCTCAAGCAGCGACTGAGTTTGCAGAAAATGCAAGCCTAGCAGCCAGAGATATAGTAGAACTTTCAAGGCAATATTGTGTTGATGATGGTGGTTATGCCACTTAGTTTTCAAGGATGAAAGGTTGGAACATGGGCAATCATTTCCTTGAGATGGTAATGGAAATTTTTCTATTGGCAGACATAATTGGAACATGACATTTAAGGATGCTACCTCTGCTGCTCAAGCAGTGACTGAGTTTGCAGAACATGCAAGCCTAGCTGCCAGAGATATAGTAGAACTTTCAAGGCAATATTGTGTTGATGATGGTGGTTCATGCCACTTAGTTTTCAAGGATGAAAGGTTGTAAAATGGGCAATCATTTCCTGGAGATGGTAATGGTACGTTTTCTCTTGGTAGGCAGAATTGGAACATGAAATTTAAGGATGCTACCTCTGCTGCTCAAGCAGCGACTGAGTTTGCAGAACATGCAAGCCTAGCTGCCAGAGCTATTGTAGAACTTTCAAGGCAATATTGTGTTGATGATTGTGGTTCATTCCACTTATGTTTCAAGGATGAAATGTTGGAACATGGGCAATCATTTCCTAGACACGGTATTGGTAATTTTTCTGTTGGCAGGCAGAATTGGAACATGAAATTTAAGGATGATACCTCTGCTGCTCAAGCAGCGACTGAGTTTGCAGAACATGCAAGGCTAGCTGCTAGAGCTGTTGTAGAACTTTCAAGGCAATATTGTGTTGATGATGGTGGTTCATGCCACTTAGTTTTCAAGGATGAAAGGTTGGAACATGGGCAATCATTTCCTGAAGATGGTAATTGTAAATTTTCTGTTGCCGGCAGAATTGGAATATGAAATTTAAGGATGCTACCTCTACTGCTCAAGCAGCGGCTGAGTTTGCAGAACATGCAAGCCTAGCTGCCAGAGTTGTTGTAGAACTTTCAAGGCAATATTGTGTTGATGATGGTGGTTCATGCCACTTAGGTTTAAGGTATGAAAGGTTGGAACATGGGCAATCATTTCCTAGATATGGTAATGGTTATTTTTCTGTTGGCAGGCAGAATTGGAACATAAAATATAAGGATGCTACCTCTGCTTCTCAAGCAGTGGCTGAGTTTGCAGAACAAGCAAGCCTAGCTGCCAGAGCTGTTGTTGAACTTTTAAGGCAATATTGTGTTGATGATGGTGGTTCATGCCACTTAGGTTTCAAGGATGAAAGGTTGCAACATGGACAATAATTTCCTAGAGATTGTAATGGTAATTTTTCTGTTGGCAGGCAGAATTGGAACATTAAATTTAAGGATGCTACCTCTGCTTCTCAAGCATTGGCTGAGTTTGCAGAACATGCAAGCCTAGCTGCCAGAGCTGTTGTTGAACTTTCAAGGCAATATTGTGTTGATGATGGTGGTTCATGCCACTTAGGTTTCAAGGATGAAAGGTTGGAACATGGGCAATCATTTCCTAGATATGGTATTGGTAATTTTTCTGTTGCCAGGCAGAATTGGAACATGAAATTTAAGGATGATACCTCTGTGGCTCAAGCACCGACTGAGTTTGCAGAACATGCAAGCCTAGCTACCAGAGATATAGTAGAACTTTCAAGGCAATATTGTGTTGATGATGGTGGTTCATGCCACTTAGGTTTCAATAATGATAGGTTGGAACATGGGCAATCATTTCCTGGAGATGGTAATAGTAAATTTTTTGTTGGCAGGCAGAATTGGAACATGAAATTTAAGGATGCTACCTCTGCTGCTCAAGCAGAGGTTAAGTTTGCAGAACATGTAAACCTACCTGCCAGAGCTATTGTAGACCTTTCAAGGCAATATTGTGTTGATGATGGTGGTTCATGCCACTTAGGTTTTAAGGATGACAGGCTGGAACATGGGCAATCATTTCCTGGAGATGGTAATGGCAATTCTTCTGTTGGCAAGAAGAATTGGAACATGAAATTTAAGGATGCTACCTCTGCTGCTCAAGCAGCGGCTATGATTTTAGAACATGCAAGCCTACCTGCCAGAGCTATTGTAGACCTTTCAAGGCAATATTGTGTTGATGATGGTGGTTCATGCCACTTAGGTTTCATGGATGAAAGGTTTGAACATGGGCAATCATTTCCTAGAGATGGTAATGGTAAATTTTCTGTTGGCAGGCATAATTGGAATATGAAATTTAAGGATGCTACCTCTGCTACTCAAGTAGCGACTGAGTTTGCAGAATATTCAAGCCTAGCTGCCAGAGTTGTTGTAGAACTTTCAAGGCAATATTGTGTTGATGATGGTGGTTCATGCCACTTAGGTTTCAATGATGATAGGCTGGAACATGGGCAATCATTTCCTGGAGATGGTAATGGCAATTCTTCCGTTGGCAGGCAGAATTGGAACATGAAATTTAAGGATGCTACCTCTGCTGCTCAAGCAGCGGCTATGTTTTCAGAACATGCAAGCCTACCTTCCAGAGCTATTGTACACCTTTCAGTGTAATATTGTGTTGATGATGGTGGTTCATGCCACTTAGGTTTCATGGATGAAAGGTTGGAACATGGGCAATCATTTCCTAGAGATGGTAATGGTAAATTTTCTGTTGGTAGGCATAATTGGAATATGAAATTTAAGGATGCTACCTCTGCTGCTTAAGCAGCGGCGAGTTTTGCAGAACATGCAAGCCTAGCTGCCAGAGCTGTTGTAGACCTTTCAAGGCAATATTGTGTTGATGATGGTGGTTCATGCTACTTAGGTTTCATGGATGAAAGGTTTGAACATGGGAAATCATTTCCTAGAGATGGTAATGGTAAATTTTCTGTTGGCAGGCATAATTGGAATATGAAATTTAAGGATGCTACCTCTGCTGCTCAAGCAGCGACTGAGTTTGCAGAATATTCAAGCCTAGCTGCCAGAGTTGTTGTAGAACTTTCAAGGCAATATTGTGTTGATGATGGTGGTTCATGCCACTTAGGTTTCAATAATGATAGGCTGGAACATGGGCAATCATTTCCTGGAGATGGTAATGGTACTTTTTCTCTTGGAAGGCAGAATTGGAACATGAAATTTGAGGATGCTACCTCTGCTGCTCAAGCAGCGACTGAGTTTGCAGAATATTCAAGCCTAGCTGCTAGAGTTGTTGTAGAACTTTCAAGGCAATATTGTGTTGATGATGGTGGTTCATGCCACTTAGGTTTCAATGATGATAGGCTGGAACATGGGCAATCATTTCCTGGAGATGGTAATGGCAATTCTTCCGTTGGCAGGCAGAATTGGAACATGAAATTTAAGGATGCTACCTCTGCTGCTCAAGCAGCGGCTATGTTTTCAGAACATGCAAGCCTACCTTCCAGAGCTATTGTACACCTTTCAGTGTAATATTGTGTTGATGATGGTGGTTCATGCCACTTAGGTTTCATGGATGAAAGGTTGGAACATGGGCAATCATTTCCTAGAGATGGTAATGGTAAATTTTCTGTTGGTAGGCATAATTGGAATATGAAATTTAAGGATGCTACCTCTGCTGCTCAAGTAGCGACTGAGTTTGAAGAACATGCAAGGCTAGCTGCCAGAGCTGTTGTAGAACTTTCAAGGTAATATTGTGTTGATGATGGTGGTTCATGCCACTTAGGTTTCAATGATGATAGGTTGGAACATGGGCAATCATTTCCTGGAGATGGTAATGGTAATTTTTTTGTTGTGAGGCAGAATTGGAACACGAAATTTAAGGATACTACCTCTGCTGCTCAAGCAGCGGCTATGATTTTTGAACATGCAAGCCTAGCTGCCAGATATGTTGTAGAACTTTCAAGGCAATATTGTGTTGATGATGGTGGTTCATGCCACTTAGGTTTCAATGATGATAGGTTGGAACATGGGCAATCATTTCCTGGAGATGGTAATGGTAATTTTTTTGTTGTCAGGCAGAATTGGAACACAAAATTTAAGGATGCTACCTCTGCTGCTTAAGCAGCGGCGAGTTTTGCAGAACATGCAAGCCTAGCTGCCAGAGCTGTTGTAGACCTTTCAAGGAAATATTGTGTTGATGATGGTGGTTCATGCTACTTAGGTTTCATGGATGAAAGGTTTGAACATGGGAAATCATTTCCTAGAGATGGTAATGGTAAATTTTCTGTTGGCAGGCATAATTGGAATATGAAATTTAAGGATGCTACCTCTGCTGCTCAAGCAGCGACTGAGTTTGCAGAATATTCAAGCCTAGCTGCCAGAGTTGTTGTAGAACTTTCAAGGCAATATTGTGTTGATGATGGTGGTTCATGCCACTTAGGTTTCAATAATGATAGGCTGGAACATGGGCAATCATTTCCTGGATATGGTAATGGCAATTCTTCCGTTGGCGGGCAGAATTGGAACATGAAATTTAAGGATGCTACCTCTGCTGCTCAAGCAGCGGCTATGTTTTCAGAACATGCAAGCCTACCTTCCAGAGCTATTGTACACCTTTGAAGGTAATATTGTGTTGATGATGGTGGTTCATGCCACTTAGGTTTCATGGATGAAAGGTTGGAACATGGGCAATCATTTCCTAGAGATGGTAGTGGTAAATTTTTCTGTTGGCAGGCATAATTGGAATATGAAATTTAAGGATGCTACCTCTGCTGCTCAAGTAGCGACTGAGTTTGAAGAACATGCAAGACTAGCTGCCAGAGCTGTTGTAGAACTTTCAAGGCAATATTGTGTTGATGATGGTGGTTCATGCAACTTAGTTTTCAAGGATGAAAGGTTGGAACATTGGTAATCATTTCCTAGAGATGGTAATGGTAATTTTTCTATTGGCAGTCATAATTGGAATATGAAATTTAAGGATGCTACCTCTGCTGCTCAAGCAACGGTTGAGTTTACAGAACATGCAAGCTTAGCTGCCAGAGCTTTTGTAGGATTTTCAAGGCAATATTATATTGATGATGGTGGTTCATGCCACTTGGTTTTCAAGGATGAAACGTTGGAACATGGGCAATCATTTCCTGGAGATGGTAATGGTAATTTTTTGGTTGGCAGGCAGAATTGGAACATGAAATTTAAGGATGCTACCTCTGCTGCTCAAGCAGCGGCTGAGCTTGCAGAACATGCAAGCCTAGCTGCCAGATATGTTGTAGAACTTTCAAGGCAATATTGTGTTGATGATGGTGGTTCATGCCACTTAGGTTTCAATGATAATAGGTTGGAACATGGGCAATCATTTCCTGGAGATGGTAATGGTAATTTTTTTGTTGTCAGGCAGAATTGGAACACAAAATTTAAGGATGCTACCTCTGCTGCTTAAGCAGCGGCGAGTTTTGCAGAACATGCAAGCCTAGCTGCCAGAGCTGTTGTAGACCTTTCAAGGCAATATTGTGTTGATGATGGTGGTTCATGCCACTTAGGTTTCATGGATGAAAGGTTTGAACATGGGAAATCATTTCCTAGAGATGGTAATGGTAAATTTTCTGTTGGCAGGCATAATTGGAATATGAAATTTAAGGATGCTACCTCTGCTGCTCAAGCAGCGACTGAGTTTGCAGAATATTCAAGCCTAGCTGCCAGAGTTGTTGTAGAACTTTCAAGGCAATATTGTGTTGATGATGGTGGTTCATGCCACTTAGGTTTCAATAATGATAGGCTGGAACATGGGCAATCATTTCCTGGATATGGTAATGGCAATTCTTCCGTTGGCAGGCAGAATTGGAACATGAAATTTAAGGATGCTACCTCTGATGCTCAAGCAGCGGCTATGTTTTCAGAACATGCAAGCCTACCTTCCAGAGCTATTGTACACCTTTCAAGGTAATATTGTGTTGATGATGGTGGTTCATGCCACTTAGGTTTCATGGATGAAAGGTTGGAACATGGGCAATCATTTCCTAGAGATGGTAGTGGTAAATTTTTCTGTTGGCAGGCATAATTGGAATATGAAATTTAAGGATGCTACCTCTGCTGCTCAAGTAGCGACTGAGTTTGAAGAACATGCAAGGCTAGCTGCCAGAGCTGTTGTAGAACTTTCAAGGCAATATTGTGTTGATGATGGTGGTTCATGCAACTTAGTTTTCAATGATGAAAGGTTGGAACATGGGTAATCATTTCCTAGAGATGGTAATGGAAATTTTTCTAGTGGCAGTCATAATTGGAATATGAAATTTAAGGATGCTACCTCTGCTGCTCAAGCAGCGGCGAGTTTTGCAGAACATGCAAGCCTAGCTGCCAGAGCTGTTGTAGACCTTTCAAGGCAATATTGTGTTGATGATGGTGGTTCATGCCACTTAGGTTTCATGGATGAAAGGTTTGAACATGGGAAATCATTTCCTAGAGATGGTAATGGTAAATTTTCTGTTGGCAGGCATAATTGGAATATTAAATTTAAGGATGCTACCTCTGCTGCTCAAGCAGCGACTGAGTTTGCAGAATATTCAAGCCTAGCTGCCAGAGTTGTTGTAGAACTTTCAAGGCAATATTGTGTTGATGATGGTGGTTCATGCCACTTAGGTTTCAATAATGATAGGCTGGAACATGGGCAATCATTTCCTGGATATGGTAATGGCAATTCTTCCGTTGGCAGGCAGAATTGGAACATGAAATTTAAGGATGCTACCTCTGCTGCTCAAGCAGCGGCTATGTTTTCAGAACATGCAAGCCTACCTTCCAGAGCTATTGTACACCTTTCAAGGTAATATTGTGTTGATGATGGTGGTTCATGCCACTTAGGTTTCATGGATGAAAGGTTGGAACATGGGCAATCATTTCCTAGAGATGGTAGTGGTAAATTTTTCTGTTGGCAGGCATAATTGGAATATGAAATTTAAGGATGCTACCTCTGCTGCTCAAGTAGCGACTGAGTTTGAAGAACATGCAAGGCTAGCTGCCAGAGCTGTTGTAGAACTTTCAAGGCAATATTGTGTTGATGATGGTGGTTCATGCAACTTAGTTTTCAAGGATGAAAGGTTGGAACATTGGTAATCATTTCCTAGAGATGGTAATGGTAATTTTTCTATTGGCAGTCATAATTGGAATATGAAATTTAAGGATGCTACCTCTGCTGCTCAAGCAACGGTTGAGTTTACAGAACATGCAAGCTTAGCTGCCAGAGCTTTTGTAGGATTTTCAAGGCAATATTATATTGATGATGGTGGTTCATGCCACTTGGTTTTCAAGGATGAAACGTTGGAACATGGGCAATCATTTCCTGGAGATGGTAATGGTAATTTTTTGGTTGGCAGGCAGAATTGGAACATGAAATTTAAGGATGCTACCTCTGCTGCTCAAGCATCGGCTGAGCTTGCAGAACATGCAAGCCTAGCTGCCAGATATGTTGTAGAACTTTCAAGGCAATATTGTGTTGATGATGGTGGTTCATGCCACTTAGGTTTCAATGATGATAGGTTGGAACATGGGCAATCATTTCCTGGAGATGGTAATGGTAATTTTTTTGTTGTCAGGCAGAATTGGAACACAAAATTTAAGGATGCTACCTCTGCTGCTTAAGCAGCGGCGAGTTTTGCAGAACATGCAAGCCTAGCTGCCAGAGCTGTTGTAGACCTTTCAAGGCAATATTGTGTTGATGATGGTGGTTCATGCCACTTAGGTTTCATGGATGAAAGGTTTGAACATGGGAAATCATTTCCTAGAGATGGTAATGGTAAATTTTCTGTTGGCAGGCATAATTGGAATATGAAATTTAAGGATGCTACCTCTGCTGCTCAAGCAGCGACTGAGTTTGCAGAATATTCAAGCCTAGCTGCCAGAGTTGTTGTAGAACTTTCAAGGCAATATTGTGTTGATGATGGTGGTTCATGCCACTTAGGTTTCAATAATGATAGGCTGGAACATGGGCAATCATTTCCTGGATATGGTAATGGCAATTCTTCCGTTGGCAGGCAGAATTGGAACATGAAATTTAAGGATGCTACCTCTGCTGCTCAAGCAGCGGCTATGTTTTCAGAACATGCAAGCCTACCTTCCAGAGCTATTGTACACCTTTCAAGGTAATATTGTGTTGATGATGGTGGTTCATGCCACTTAGGTTTCATGGATGAAAGGTTGGAACATGGGCAATCATTTCCTAGAGATGGTAGTGGTAAATTTTTCTGTTGGCAGGCATAATTGGAATATGAAATTTAAGGATGCTACCTCTGCTGCTCAAGTAGCGACTGAGTTTGAAGAACATGCAAGGCTAGCTGCCAGAGCTGTTGTAGAACTTTCAAGGCAATATTGTGTTGATGATGGTGGTTCATGCAACTTAGTTTTCAATGATGAAAGGTTGGAACATGGGTAATCATTTCCTAGAGATGGTAATGGAAATTTTTCTATTGGCAGTCATAATTGGAATATGAAATTTAAGGATGCTACCTCTGCTGCTCAAGCAACGGTTGAGTTTACAGAACATGCAAGCTTAGCTGCGAGAGCTGTTGTAGGATTTTCAAGGCAATATTGTATTGATGATGGTGGTTCATGCCACTTAGGTTTCAATGATGATAGGTTGGAACATGGGCAATCATTTCCTGGAGATGGTAATGGTAATTTTTTTGTTGTCAGGCAGAATTTTAACACAAAATTTAAGGATGCTACCTCTGCTGCTTAAGCAGCGGCGAGTTTTGCAGAACATGCAAGCCTAGCTGCCAGAGCTGTTGTAGACCTTTCAAGGCAATATTGTGTTGATGATGGTGGTTCATGCCACTTAGGTTTCAATAATGATAGGCTGGAACATGGGCAATCATTTCCTGGATATGGTAATGGCAGTTCTTCCGTTGGCTGGCAGAATTGGAACATGAAATTTAAGGATGCTACCTCTGCTGCTCAAGCAGCGGCTATGTTTTCAGAACATGCAAGCCTACCTTCCAGAGCTATTGTACACCTTTCAAGGTAATATTGTGTTGATGATGGTGGTTTATGCCACTTAGGTTTCAAGGATGAAAGGTTCGAACAGGGGCAATCATTTCCTAGAGATGGTAATGCTAATTCTTTTGTTGGCAGGCAGAATTGGAACATGAAATTTAAGGATGCTACCTCTGCTGCTCAAGCAGCGACTGAGTTTGCAGAACATGCAAACCTAGCTGCCAGAGCTATTGTAGAACTTTCAAGGCAATATTGTGTTGATGATGGTGGTTCATGCAACTTAGTTTTCAAGGATGAAAGGTTGGAACATGGGTAATCATTTCCTAGAGATGGTAATGGAAATTTTTCTATTGGCAGTCATAATTGGAATATGAAATTTAAGGATGCTACCTCTGCTGCTCAAGCAACGGTTGAGTTTACAGAACATGCAAGCTTAGCTGCCAGAGCTGTTGTAGGATTTTCAAGGCAATATTGTATTGATGATGGTGGTTCATGCCACTTAGGTTTCAATGATGATAGGTTGGAACATGGGCAATCATTTCCTGGAGATGGTAATGGTAATTTTTTTGTTGTCAGGCAGAATTGGAACACAAAATTTAAGGATGCTACCTCTGCTGCTTAAGCAGCGGCGAGTTTTGCAGAACATGCAAGCCTAGCTGCCAGAGCTGTTGTAGACCTTTCAAGGCAATATTGTGTTGATGATGGTGGTTCATGCCACTTAGGTTTCATGGATGAAAGGTTTGAACATGGGCAATCATTTCCTAGAGATGGTAATGGTAAATTTTCTGTTGGCAGGCATAATTGGAATATGAAATTTAAGGATGCTACCTCTGCTACTCAAGTAGCGACTGAGTTTGCAGAACATGCAAGGCTAGCTGCTAGAGCTGTTGTAGAACTTTCAAGGCAATATTGTGTTGATGATGGTGGTTCATGCCACTTAGTTTTCAAGGATGATAGGTTGGAACATGGGCAATCATTTCCTGGAGATGGTAATGGTACTTTTTCTCTTGGAAGGCAGAATTGGAACATGAAATTTAAGGATGCTACCTCTGCTGCTCAAGCAGCGACTGAGTTTGCAGAATATTCAAGCCTAGCTGCCAGAGTTGTTGTAGACCTTTCAAGGAAATATTGTGTTGATGATGGTGGTTCATGCCACTTAGGTTTCAATAATGATAGGCTGGAACATGGGCAATCATTTCCTGGAGATGGTAATGGCAATTCTTCCGTTGGCAGGCAGAATTGGAACATGAAATTTAAGGATGCTACCTCTGCTGCTCAAGCAGCGGCTATGTTTTCAGAACATGCAAGCCTACCTTCCAGAGCTATTGTACACCTTTCAAGGTAATATTGTGTTGATGATGGTGGATCATGCCACTTAGGTTTCATGGATTAAAGGTTGGAACATGGGCAATCATTTCCTAGAGATGGTAATGGTAAATTTTCTGTTGGCAGGCATAATTGGAATATGAAATTTAAGGATGCTACCTCTGCTGCTCAAGTAGCGACTGAGTTTGAAGAACATGCAAGGCTAGCTGCCAGAGCTGTTGTAGAACTTTCAAGGCAATATTGTGTTGATGATGGTGGTTCATGCAACTTTGTTTTCAAGGATGAAAGGTTGGAACATGGGTAATCATTTCCTAGAGATGGTAATGGTAATTTTTCTATTGGCAGTCATAATTGGAATATGAAATTTAAGGATGCTACCTCTGCTGCTCAAGCAACGGTTGAGTTTGCAGAACATGCAAGCTTAGCTGCCAGAGCTGTTGTAGGATTTTCAAGGCAATATTGTATTGATGATGGTGGTTCATGCCACTTGGTTTTCAAGGATGAAACGTTGGAACATGGGCAATCATTTCCTGTAGATGGTAATGGTAATTTTTTGGTTGGCAGGCAGAATTGGAACATGAAATTTAAGGATGCTACCTCTGCTGCTCAAGCAGCGGCTGAGCTTGCAGAACATGCAAGCCTAGCTGCCAGAGCTGTTGTAGAACTTTCAAGGCAATATTGTGTTGATGATGGTGGTTCATGCCACGTAGGTTTCAATGATGATAGGTTGGAACATGGGCAATCATTTCCTGGAGATGGTAATGGTAATTTTTTTGTTGTCAGGCAGAATTGGAACACAAAATTTAAGGATGCTACCTCTGCTGCTTAAGCAGCGGCGAGTTTTGCAGAATATGCAAGCCTAGCTGCCAGAGCTGTTGTAGACCTTTCAAGGCAATATTATGTTGATGATGGTGGTTCATGCCACTTAGGTTTCATGGATGAAAGGTTTGAACATGGGCAATCATTTCCTAGAGATGGTAATGGTAAATTTTCTGTTGGCAGGCATAATTGGAATATGAAATTTAAGGATGCTACCTCTGCTACTCAAGTAGCGACTGAGTTTGCAGAACATGCAAGGCTAGCTGCTAGAGCTGTTGTAGAACTTTCAAGGCAATATTGTGTTGATGATGGTGGTTCATGCCACTTAGTTTTCAAGGATGATAGGTTGGAACATGGGCAATCATTTCATGGAGATGGTAATGGTACTTTTTCTCTTGGAAGGCAGAATTGGAACATGAAATTTAAGGATGCTACCTCTGCTGCTCAAGCAGCGACTGAGTTTGCAGAATATTCAAGCCTAGCTGCCAGAGTTGTTGTAGAACTTTCAAGGCAATATTGTGTTGATGATGGTGGTTCATGCCACTTAGGTTTCAATAATGATAGGCTGGAACATGGGCAATCATTTCCTGGAGATGGTAATGGCAATTCTTCCGTTGGCAGGCAGAATTGGAACATGAAATTTAAGGATGCTACCTCTGCTGCTCAAGCAGCGGCTATGTTTTCAGAACATGCAAGCCTACCTTCCAGAGCTATTGTACACCTTTCAAGGTAATATTGTGTTGATGATGGTGGTTCATGCCACTTAGGTTTCATGGATGAAAGGTTGGAACATGGGCAATCATTTCCTAGAGATGGTAATGGTAAATATTCTGTTGGCAGGCATAATTGGAATATGAAATTTAAGGATTCTACCTCTGCTGCTCAAGTAGCGACTGAGTTTGAAGAACATGCAAGGCTAGCTGCCAGAGCTGTTGTAGAACTTTCAAGGCAATATTGTGTTGATGATGGTGGTTCATGCAACTTTGTTTTCAAGGATGAAAGGTTGGAACATGGGTAATCATTTCCTAGAGATGGTAATGGTACTTTTTCTATTGGCAGTCATAATTGGAATATGAAATTTAAGGATGCTACCTCTGCTGCTCAAGCAACGGTTGAGTTTGCAGAACATGCAAGCTTAGCTGCCAGAGCTGTTGTTGAACTTTCAAGGTAGTATTGTGTTGATCATGGTGGTTCATGCCACTTAGGTTTCAAGGTTTAAAGGATGGAACATGGGCAATAATTTCCTGGAGATGGTAATGGTAAATATTCGGTTGGCAGGCAGAATTGGAACATGAAATTTAAGGATGCTACCTCTGTTGCTCAAGCAGTCGCTGAGTTTGCAGAACATGCAAGCCTAGCTGCCAGAGCTGTTGTAGAACTTTCAAGGCAATTTTGTGTTGATGAAGGTGGTTCATGCCATTTAGGTTTCAAGTATGAAACGTTGGAACATGGGCAATCATTTCCTAGAGATGGTAATGGTAATTTTTCTGTTTGCAGGCAGAATTGGAACATGAAATTTAAGGAAGCTACCTCTGCTGCTCAAGCAGCGACTGAGTTTGCAGAACATGCAAGCCTAGCTGCCAGAGCTGTTGTTGAACTTTCAAGGCAATATTGTGTTGATGATTGTGGTTCATGCCACTTAGGTTTCAAGGAGGAAAGGTTGGAACATGGGCAATCTTTTCCTGGGGATGGTAATGGTAATTTTTCTGTTGGCAGGCAGAATTGGAACATGAAATTAAAGGATGCTACCTCTGCTGCTAAAGCAGCGGCTAAGCTTGCAGAACATGCAAGCCTAGCTGCCAGAGCTGTGGTAGAACTTCCAAGGCAATATTGTGTTGATGATTGTGGTTCATGCCATTTAGGTTTCAAGGATGAAAGATTGCAACATGGGCAATCATTTCCTGGAGATGGTAATTGTAAATATTCTGTTGCGAGCAAAATTGGAACATGAAATTTAAGGATGCTACCTCTACTGCTCAAGCAGCAGCTAAGTTTGCAGAACACGCAAGCCTAGCTGCCAGAGCTGTTGTAGAACTTTCAAGGCAATATTGTGTTGATGATAGTGGTTCATGCCACTTCGGTTTCAAGGATGAAAGGTTGGAACATGGGCAATCATTTCCAAGAGATGGTAATGGTAATTTTTCTATTGGCAGTCATAATTGGAATATGAAATTTAAGGATGCTACCTCTGCTGCTCAAGCAACGGTTGAGTTTGCAGAACATGCAAGCTTAGCTGCCAGAGCTGTTGTAGGATTTTCAAGGCAATCTTGTATTGATGATGGTGGTTCATGCCACTTGGTTTTCCAGGATGAAACGTTGGAACATGGGCAATCATTTCCTGGAGATGGTAGTGGTAATATTTTGGTTGGCAGGCAGAATTGGGACATGAAATTTAAGGATGCTACCTCTGCTGCTCAAGCAGCGGCTGAGCTTGCAGAACATGCAAGCCTAGCTGCCAGAGCTGTTGTAGAACTTTCAAGGCAATATTGTGTTGATTATGGTGGTTCATGCCACTTAGGTTTCAATGATGATAGGTTGGAAAATGGGCAATCATTTCCTGGAGATGGTAATGGTAATTGTTTTGTTGTCAGGCAGAATTGGAACACGATGCTACCTCTGCTGCTCAAGCAGCGGCGAGTTTTGTAGAACATGCAAGCCTAGCTGCCAGAGCTGTTGTTGAACTTTTAAGGTAGTATTGTTTTGATCATGGTGGTTCATGCCACTTAGGTTTCAAGGTTGAAAGGATGGAACATGGGCAATAATTTCCTGGAGATGGTAATGGTAAATTTTCGGTTGGCAGGCAAAATTGGAACATGAAATTTAAGGATGCTACCTCTGTTGGTCAAGCAGTGGCTGAGTTTGCAGAACATGCAAGCCTAGCTGCCAGAGCTATTGTAGAACTTTCAAGGCAATATTGTGTTGATGAAGGTGGTTCATGCCACTTAGGTTTCAAGTATGAAACGTTGGAACATGGGCAATCATTTCCTGAAGATGGTAATTATAAATTTTCTGTTGCTGGGAGAATTGGAACATGAAATTTAAGGATGCTACCTCTACTGCTCAAGCAGCGGCTGAGTTTGCAGAACATGCAAGCCTAGCTGCCAGAGCTGTTGTAGAACTTTCAAGGGAATATTGTGTTGATGATGGTGGTTCATGCCACTTATGTTTAAGGAATGAAAGGTTGGAACATGGGCAATCATTTCCTAGATATGGTAATGGTAATTTTTCTGTTGGCAGGCAGAATTGGAACATGAAATTTAAGGATGCTACCTTTGCTACTCAAGCAGCGGCTAAGTTTGCAAAACATGCAAGCCTAGCTGTCAGAGGTATTGTAGGACATTCAAGACAATATTGTGTTGATTATGGTGGTACGTGCCACTTAGGTTTAAAGGATGAAACGTTGAAACATGGGCAATCATTTCCTGGAGATGGTAATGGTAATTTTTTTGTTGGCAGGCAAAATTGGAACATGAAATATAAGGATGCTACCTTTGCTGCTCAAGCACCGGCTGAGCTTGCAGAACATGCAAGCCAAGCTACCAGAGCGGTTGTAGAACTTTCAAGGCAATATTGTGTTGATGATGGTGGTTCATGCCACTTAGGTTTCAATGATGATAGGTTGGAACATGGGCAATCATTTCCTGAAAATGGTAATGGTAATTTTTTTGTTGGCACGTAGAATTGGAACATGAAATTTAAGGACGCTACCTCTGCTGCTCATGCAGCGGCTAAGTTTGCAGAACATACAAGCCTAGCTGTCAGAGGTATTGTAGGATATTCAAGACAATATTGTGTTGATTATGGTGGTTCATGCCACTTAGGTTTAAAGGATGAAACGTTGGAACATGGGCAATCATTTCCTGGAGATGGTAATGGTAATTTTTTTGTTGGCAGGCAAAATTGGAACATGAAATATAAGGATGCTACCTTTGCTGCTCAAGCACCGGCTGAGCTTGCAGAACATGCAAGCCAAGCTGCCAGAGCTGTTGTAGAACTTTCAAGGCAACATTGTATTGATGATGGTGGTTCATGCTACTTAGGTTACAATG
Source organism: Nicotiana tomentosiformis (assembly GCF_000390325.3). Taxonomy (NCBI): domain Eukaryota; kingdom Viridiplantae; phylum Streptophyta; class Magnoliopsida; order Solanales; family Solanaceae; genus Nicotiana; species Nicotiana tomentosiformis. Next base: position 1,108,286 of record NW_027174563.1, read on the forward strand.
ATGATAGGTTGGAAAATGGGCAATCATTTCCTGGAGATGGTAATGGTAATTGTTTTGTTGACAGGCAAAATGGAACATGAAATTTAAGGATGCTACCTCTGCTGCTCAAGCAGCGGCGAAGTTTGCAGAACATACAAGCCTAACTGCCAAAGCTGATGTTGAACTTTCAAGGTAATATTGTGTTGATCATGGTAGTTCATTCCACTTAGGTTTCAAGGATGAAAGGTTGCAACATGGGCAATCATTTCCTAGAGATTGTAATGGTAATTTTTCTGTTGGCAGGCAGAATTGGAACATGAAATTTAAGGATGCTTCCTCTGCTGCTCAAGCAGTGGCTGAGTTTGTAGAATATACAAGCCTAGCTGCCAGAGCTGTTGTAGAACTTTCAAGGCAATATTGTGTTGATGATGGTGGTTCATGCCACTTAGGTATCAAGGATGAAAGGTTGGAACATGGGCAATCATTTCCTGAAGATGGTAATTGTAAATTTTCTGTTGCTGGCAGAATTGGAATATGAAATTTAAGGATGCTACCTCTACTGCTCAAGCAGCGGCTGAGTTTGCAGAACATGCAAGCCTAGCTGCCAGAGCTGTTGTAGAACTTTCAAGGGAGTATTGTGTTGATGATGGTGGTTCATGCCACTTATGTTTAAGGTATGAAAGGTTGGAACATGGGCAATCATTTCCTAGATATGGTAATGGTAATTTTTCTGTTGGCAGGCAGAATTGGAACATAAAATATAAGGATGCTACCTCTGCTTCTCAAGCAGTGGCTGAGTTTGCAGAACAAGCAAGCCTAGCTGCCAGAGCTGTTGTTGAACTTTCAAGGCAATATTGTGTTGATGATGGTGGTTCATGCCACTTAGGTTTCAAGGATGAAAGGTTGGAACATGGGCAATAATTTCCTAGAGATTGTAATGGTAATTTTTCTGTTGGCAGGCAGAATTGGAACATTAAATTTAAGGATGCTACCTCTGCTGCTCAAGCAGTGGCTGAGTTTGCAGAACATGCAAGCCTAGCTGCTAGAGCTGTTGTTGAACTTTCAAGGCAATATTGTGTTGATGATGGTGGTTCATGCCACTTAGGTTTCAAGGATGAAAGGTTGGAACATGGGCAATCATTTTCTAGATATGGTATTGGTAATTTTTCTGTTGCCAGGCAGAATTGGAACATGAAATTTAAGGATGATACCTCTGTGGCTCAAGCACCGACTGAGTTTGCAGAACATGCAAGCCTAGCTGCCAGAGCGGTTGTAGAACTTTCAAGGCAATATTGTGTTGATGATGGTGGTTCATGCCACTTAGGTTTCAATCATGATAGGTTGGAACATGGGCAATCATTTCCTGAAAATGGTAATGGTAATTTTTTTGTTGGCACGCAGAATTGGAACATGAAATTTAAGGATGCTACCTCTGCTACTCAAGCAGCGGCTAAGTTTTCAAAACATGCAAGCCTAGCTGTCAGAGGTATTGTAGGACATTCAAGACAATATTGTGTTGATTATGGTGGTTCATGCCACTTAGGTTTAAAGGATGAAACGTTGGAACATGGGCAATCATTTCCTGGAGATGGTAATGGTAATTTTTTTGTTGGCAGGCAAAATTGGAACATGAAATATAAGGATGCTACCTTTGCTGCTCAAGCACCGGCTGAGCTTGCAGAACATGCAAGCCAAGCTGCCAGAGCTGTTGTAGAACTTTCAAGGCAATATTGTATTGATGATGGTGGTTCATGCTACTTAGGTTACAATGATGATAGGTTGGAAAATGGGCAATCATTTCCTGAAGATGGTAATGGTAATTGTTTTGTTGACAGGCAAAATGGAACATGAAATTTAAGGATGCTACCTCTGCTGCTCAAGCAGCGGCGAAGTTTGCAGAACATACAAGCCTAACTGCCAAAGCTGATGTTGAACTTTCAAGGTAATATTGTGTTGATCATGGTAGTTCATTCCACTTAGGTTTCAAGGATGAAAGGTTGCAACATGGGCAATCATTTCCTAGAGATTGTAATAGTAATTTTTCTGTTGGCAGGCAGAATTGGAACATGAAATTTAAGGATGCTTCCTCTGCTGCTCAAGCAGTGGCTGAGTTTGTAGAATATACAAGCCTAGCTGCCAGAGCTGTTGTAGAACTTTCAAGGCAATATTGTGTTGATGATGGTGGTTTATGCCACTTAGGTTTCAAGGATGAAAGGTTGGAACATGGGCAATAATTTCCTGGAGATGGTAATGGGAATTCTTCCGTTGGCAGGCAGAATTGGAACATGAAATTTAAGGATGCTACCTCTGCTGCTCAAGCAGCGGCTGAGTTTGCAGAACATGGAAGCCTAGCTACCAGAGCTGTTGTAGAACTTTCAAGGCAATATTGTGCTGATGATGGTGGTTCATGCCACTTAGGTTTCAAGGATGATAGGTTAGAACATGGGCAATCATTTCCTGGAGATGGTAATGGTAGTTTATTTGTTGGCAGGCAAAATTGGAACATGAAATTTAAGGATGCTACCTCTGCTGCTCAAGTAGCGGCTAAGTTTGCAGAACATGCAAGCCTAGTGGCCAGAGCTGTTGTTGAACTTTCAAGGCAATATTGTGTTGATGATTGTGGTTCATGCCACTTAGGATTCAAGGATGAAAGGTTGGAACATGGGCAATCATTTCCTGGGGATGGTAATGGTAATTTTTATGTTGGCAGGCACAATTGGAACATGAAATTTAAGGATGCTACCTCTTCAGCTCAAGCAACCGTTGAGTTTGTAGAGCATGCAAGCCTAGCTGCCAGAGCTGTTTTAGAACTTTCAAGACAATATTGTGTTGATGATGGTGGTTCATGCCACTTAGGTTTCTAGGATGAAAGGCTGGAACATGGGCAATCATTTCCTGGTGATGGTAATGGTAATTCTTCTGTTGGCAGGCAGAATTGGAACATGAAATTTAAGAATGCTACCTGTGCTGCTCAAGCAGCGGCTGAGCTTGCAGAACATATAAGCCTAGATGCCAGAGCTGTTGTAGAACATTCAAGGCAATATTGTGTTGATGATGGTGGTTCATGCCACATAGGTTTCAAGGATGAAATGTTGGAACATGGGCAATCATTTCCTAGAGATGGTAATGGTAATTTTTCTGTTGGCAGGCAGAATTGGAACATGAAATTTAAGGATGCTACCTCTGCTGCTCAAGCAGCGACTGAGTTTCAGAACATGCAAGCCTAGCTGCCTGAGATATAGTAGAACTTTCAAGTCAATATTGTGTTGATGATGGTGGTTCATGCCACTTAGTTTTCAAGGATGAAAGGTTGGAAAACGGGAAATGATTTCCTAGAGATGGTAATGGTAATTTTTCTGTTGGCAGGCAGAATTGGAACATGAAATTTAAGGATTCTACCTCTGCTGCTCAAGCAGCGGCTGAGTTTGCAGAACATGGAAGCCTAGCTACCATAGCTGTTGTAGAACTTTCAAGGCAATATTGTGCTGATGATGGTGGTTCATGCCACTTAGGTTTCAAGGATGATAGGTTGGAACATGGGCTATCATTTCCTAGAGATGGTAATGATAATATTTGTCGGCAGGCAAAATTGCAACATGAAATTTAAGGATGCTACCTCTGCTGCTCAAGCAGCGGCTAAGTTTGCAGAACATGCAAGCCTAGCGGCCAGAGCTGTTGTTGAACTTTCAAGGCAATATTGTGTTGATGATTGTGGTTCATGCCACTTAAGATTCAAGGATGAAAGGTTGGAACATGGGCAATCATTTCCTGGGGATGGTAATGGTAATTTTTCTGTTGGCAGGCAGAATTGGAACATGAAATTTAAGGATGCTACCTCTGCTGCTCAAGCATCGGTTGAGTTTGCAGAGCATGCAAGCCTAGCTGCCAGAGCTGTTGTAGAACTTTCAAGACAATATTGTGTTGTTGATGGTGGCTCATGCCACTTAGGTTTCTAGGATGAAAGGCTGGAACATGGGCAATCATTTCCTGGAGATGGTAATGGTAATTCTTCTGTTGGCAGGCAGAATTGGAACATGATATTTATGGATGCTACCTGTGCTGCTCAAGCAGCGGCTAAGCTTTCAGAACATGTAAGCCTAGCTGCCAGACCTGTTGTAGAACATTCAAGGCAATATTGTGTTGATGATGGTGGTTCATGCCACTTAGGTTTCAAGGATGAAACGTTGGAACATGGGCAATCATTTCCTAGAGATGGTAATGGTAATTTTTCTGTTGGCAGGCAGAATTGGAACATGAAATTTAAGGATGGTATCTCTGCTGCTCAAGCAGTGACTGAGTTTCAGAACATGCAAGCCTAGCTGCCTGAGATATAGTAGAACTTTCAAGGCAATATTGTGTTGATGATGGTGGTTCATGCCACTTAGTTTTCAAGGATGAAAGGTTGGAAAACGGGCAATCATTTCCTAGAGATGGTAATGGTAATTTTTCCGTTGGCAGGCAGAATTGGAAGATGAAATTTAGGATGCTACCACTGCAGCTCAAGCAGGGGATGAGTTTGTCGAATATGCAAGCCTAGCTGCCAGAGCTGTTGTAGAACTTTCAAGGCAATATTGTGTTGATGATTGTGGTTCATGCCACTTATGTTTCAAGGATGAAAGGTTGGAACATGGGCAATCATTTCCTGGGGATGGTAATGGTAATTTTTCTGTTGGCAGGAAGAATTGGAACATGAAATTTAAGGATGCTACCTCTGCTGCTCAAGCAGCGGCTGAGTTTGCAGAACATGGAAGCCTAGCTACCATAGCTGTTGTAGAAATTTCAAGGCAATATTGTGCTGATGATGGGGGTTCATGCCACTTAGGTTTCAAGGATGATAGGTTGGAACATGGGCAATCATTTCCTAGAGATGGTAATGGTAATTTTTGTTGGCAGGCAAAATTGGAACATGAAATTTAAGAATGCTACCTCTGCTGCTCAAGCAGTGGCTAAGTTTGCAGAACATGCAAGCCTCGTGGCCAGAGCTGTTGTTCAACTTTCAAGGCAATATTGTGATGATGATTGTGGTTCGTGCCACTTAGGTTTCAAAGATGAAAGGTTGGAACATGAGCAATCATTTCCTGGGGATGGTAATGGTAATTTTTCTGTTGGCAGGCAGAATTGGAACATGAAATTTAAGGATGCTACCTCTGCTGCTCAAGCAGCGGCTGAGCTTGCAGAACATGCAAGCCTAGCTACCAGAGCTGTTGTAGAACTTTCAAGGCAATATTGTGTTGATGATGGTGGTTCATGCCACTTAGGTTTCAAGGATGATAGGTTGGAACATGGGCAATCATTTCCAGGAGATGGTAATGGTAATTTATTTGTTGGCAGGCAAAATTGGAACATGAAATTTAAGGATGCTACCTCTGCTGCTCAAGCAGCGGCTAAGTTTGCAGAACATGCAAGCCTAGCGGCCAGAGCTGTTGTTGAACTTTCAAGGCAATATTGTGTTGATGATTGTAGTTCATGCCACTTAGGATTCAAGGATGAAAGGTTGGAACATGGGCAATCATTTCCTGGGGATGGTAATGGTAATTTTTCTGTTGGCAGGCAGAATTAGAACAATAAATTTTAGGATGCTACCTCTACTGCTCAAGCAACAGTTGAGTTTGCAGAGCATGCAACCCTAGCTGCCAGAGCTGTTGTAGTACTTTCAAGACAATATTGTGTTGATGATGGTTGTTCATGCCACTTAGGTTTCAAGGATGAAAGGATAGAACATGGGCAATCATTTCCTAGAGATGGTAATGGTAATTCTTCTGTTGGCATGCAGAATTGGAACATGAAATTTAAGGATGCTACCTCTGCTACTCAAGCAGCGGCTAAGTTTGCAGAACCTGCAAGCCCCAGAGATGTTGTAGACCTTTCAAGGCAATATTGTGTTGCTGATGGTGGTGCATGCCACTTAGGTTTCAAGTATGAAAGGTTGGAGCATGGGCAATCATTTCCTGAAGATGGTAATGTTAAATTTTCTGTTGGCCAGCAGAATAAGAACATGAAATTTAAGGATGCTACCACTGCTGCTCAAGCACGGGATGAGTTTGTAGAATATTCCAGCCTAGCTACCAGAGCTGTTGTAGAACTTTCAAGGCAATATTTTGTTGATGATTTTTGTTCATGTTACTTAGGTTTCAAGGATGAAAGGTTGGAACATGGGCAATCATTTCCTAGGGATAGTAATGGTAATTTTTCTGTTGGCAGGCAGAATTGGAACATGAAATTTAAGGATGCTACCTTTGCTGCTCAAGCAGCGGCTAAGTTTGCAGAACATGCAAGCCTAGCTGCCAGAGATATAGTAGAACTTTCAAGGCAATATTGTGTTGATGATGGTGGTTCATGCCACTTAGTTTTCAAGGATGAAAGGTTGGAAAATTGGCAATCATTTCCTAGAGATGGTAATGGTAATTTTTCTGTTGGCAGGCAGAATTGGAACAAGAAATTTAAATTTGCTACCACTACTGCTCAAGCACGGGATGAGTTTGTAGAATATGCAAGCCTGGCTGCCAGAGCTGTTGTAGAACTTTCAAGGCAATATTGTGTTGATGATTGTGGTTCATGCCACTAAGGTTTCAAGGATGAAAGGTTGGAACATGGGCAATCATTTCCTGGGGATCGTAATGGTAATTTTTCTTTTGGCAGGCAGAATTGGAGCATGAAATTTAAGGATGCTACCTTTGCTGCTCAAGCAGCGGCTGAGTTTGCAGAACATGCAAGCCTAGCTACCAAAGCTGTTGTAGAACTTTCAAGGCAATATTGTGTTGATGATGGTGGTTCATGCCACTTAGGTTTCAAGGATGAAACGTTGGAACATGGGCAATCATTTCCTAGAGATGGTAATGGTAATTTTACTGTTGGCAGGCAGAATTGGAACATGAAATTTAAGGATGCTACCTCTGCTGCTCAAGTAGCGACTGAGTTTGCAGAACATGCAAGCTTAGCTGCCAGAGCTGTTGTAGAACTTTCAAGGCAATATTGTGTTGATAATGGTGGTTCATGCCACTTATGTTTCAATTATGATAAGTTGGAACATGGGCAATCATTTCATAGAGATGGTAATGTTAATTTTTCTGTTGGCAGGAAGAATTGGAACATGAAATTTAAGGATTCTACCTCTGCTGCTCAAGCAGCGGCGGAGTTTACAGAACATGCAAGCCTAGCTACGAGAGATATAGTAGAACTTTCAAGGCAATATTGTGTTGATGATGGTGGTTCTTGCCACTTAGGATTCAAGGATGAAAGGTTGGAACATGGGAAATCATTTCCTAGAGATGGTAATGGTAATTTTTATGTTGGCAGGCAGAATTGGAACATGAAATTTAAGGATGCTACCACTGCTGCTCAAGCACAGGATGAGTTTGTAGAATATGCAAGCCTAGCTGCCAGAGCTGTTGTAGAACTTTCAAGGCAATATTGTGTTGATGATTCCGGTTCATGCCACTTAGGTTTCAAGGATGATAAGTTGGAACATGGGCAATCATTTCCTGGAGATGGTAATGGTAATTTTTTTTTTGGCAGGCAAAATTGGAACATGAAATTTAAGGATGCTACCTCTGCTACTCAAGCAGCGACTAAGTTTGCTGAATTTGCAAGCCTAGCGGCCAGAGCTGTGGTTGAACTTTCAAGGCAATATTATGTTGATGATGGTGCTTAGGTTTCAAGGATGAAAGGTTGGAACATGGGCAATCATTTCCTAGAGATGGTAATGGTAATTGTTCTTTTGGCAGGTAGAATTGGAACATCAAATTTAAGGATGCTACCTCTGATGCTCAAGCAGCGGCTGAGTTTGACGAACATGCAAGCCTAGCTGCCAGAGCTTATGTAGAACTTTCAAGGCAATATTGTGTTGATGATGGTGGTTCATGCCACTTAGGTTTCACGGATGAAAGGTTGGAAAATGGGAAATCATTTTCTAGAGATGGTAATGGTAATTTTTCTGTTGCCAGGCAGAATTGGAACATGAAATTTAAGGATGCTACCACTGCTGCTCAAGCACGGGATGAGTTTGTAGAATATGCAAGCCTAGCTGCCAGAGCTGTTGTAGAACTTTCAAGGCAATATTGTGTTGATGATGGTGGTTCATGCCACTTAGGTTTCAATGATAATAGGTTGGAACATGGGCAATCATTTCCTGGAGATGGTAATGGTAATTTTTCGGTTGGCAGGCAGAATTAGAACATGAAATTTAAGGATGCTACCTCTGCTTCTAAAGCAGCAGCTGAGCTTGTAGAACATGCAAGCCTAGCTGCCAGAGCTGTTGTAGAACTTTCAAGGCAATATTGCTTTGATGATGGTGGGTCATGCCACTTAGGTTTCAAGGATGAAAGGTTGGAACATGGGCAATCATTTCCTAGAGATAGTAATGGTAATTTTTCTATTGGCAGGCTGAATTGGAACATAAAATTTAAGGATGCTACCTCTTCTGCTCAAGCAGCGGCTGAGTTTGCAGAATATGCAAGCCTAGCTGCCAGAGCTGTTGTAGAAATTTCAAGGCAATATAGTGTTGATGATGGTGGTTCATGCCACTTAGGTTTCAAGGATGAAACCTTGGAACATGGGCAATCATTTCCTAGAGATGGTAATGGTAATTTTTCTGTTGGCAGGTAGAATTGGAACATGAAATTTAAGGATGCTACCTCTGCTGCTCAAGTAGCGACTGAGTTTGCAGAATATGCAAGCCTAGCTGCCAGAGATATAGTAGAACTTTCAAGGCAATATTGTGTTGATGATGGTGGTTCATGCCACTTAGGTTTCAAGGATGAAAGGTTCGAAAATGGGCAATCATTTCCTAGAGATAGTAATGGTAATTTTTCTATTGGCAGGCATAATTGGAACATGAAATTTAAGGATGCTACCTCTACTGCTCAAGCAGCGGCTGAGTTTGCAGAATATGCAAGCCTAGCTTCCAGAGCTGTTGTAGAAACTTTAAGGCAATATAGTGTTGATGATGGTGGTTCACGCCACTTAGGATTCAAGGATGAAACGTTGGAACATGGGCAATCATTTCCTAGAGATGGTAATGGTAATTTTTCTGTTGGCAGGTAGAATTGGAACATGAAATTTAAGGATGCTACCTCTGCTGCTCAAGTAGCGACTGAGTTTGCAGAATATGCAAGCTTAGCTGCCAGAGCTGTTGTAGAACTTTCAAGGCAATATTGTGTTGCTGATGGTGGTTCATGCCACTTATGTTTCAATTATGATAAGTTGGAACATGGGCAATCATTTCATAGAGATGGTAATATTAATTTTTCTGTTGGCAGGAAGAATTGGAACATGAAATTTAAGGATTCTACCTCTGCTGCTGAAGCAGCGGCGGAGTTTGCAGAACATGCAAGCCTAGCTACTACAATAAGTAGAACTTTCAAGGCAATATTATGTTGATGATTGTGGTTCATGCCACTTAGGTTTCAAGGATGATAGGTTGGAACATGGGCAATCATTTCCTGGAGATGGTAATGGTAATTCTTTTGTTGGCAGGCAAAATTGGAAAATGAAATTTAAGGATGCTACCTTTGCTGCTCAAGCAGTGGCTAAGTTTGCAGAACATGCTAGCCTAGCGGCCAGAGCTGTTGTTGAACTTTAAAGGTAATATTGTGTTGAAGATGGTGGTTCATGCCACTTAGTTTTCAAAGATGAAAGGTTGGAAAACGGGCAATCATTTCCTAGAGATGGTAATGGTAATTGTTATGTTGGCAGGCAGAATTGGAACATGAAATTTAAGGATGCTACCACTGCTGCTCAAGCACGGGATGAGTTTGTAGAATATGCAAGCCTAGCTACCAGAGCTGTTGTAGAACTTTCAAAGCAATATTGTGTTGATGATTGCGGTTCATGCCACATAGGTTTCAAGGATGATAGGTTGGAACATGGGCAATCATTTCCTGGAGATGGTAATGGTAATTTTGTTTGTTCGCAGGCAAAATTGGAACATGAAATTTAGGGATGCTACCTCTGCTACTCAAGCAGCGACTAAGTTTGCTTAACATGCAAGCCTAGCGGCCAGAGCTGTTGTTGAACTTTCAAGGCAATATTGTGTTGATGATGGTGCTTAGGTTTCAAGGATGAAAAGTTGGAACATGGGCAATCATTTCCTAGAGATGGAAATGGTAATTTTTCTTTTGGCAGGTAGAATTGGAACATGAAATTTAAGGATGCTACCTCTGCTACTCAAGCAGCGACTAAGTTTGCTGAACATGCAAGCCTAGCGGCCAGAGCTGTTGTTGAACTTTCAAGGCAATATTGTGTTGATGATGGTGCTTAGGTTTCAAGGATGATAGGTTGGAACATGGGCAATCATTTCCTGGAGATGGTAATGGTAATTGTTTTGTTGGCAGGCAAAATTGGAACATGAAATTTAAGGATGCTACCTTTGCTGCTCAAGCAGTGGCTAAGTTTGCAGAACATGCTAGCCTAGCGGCCAGAGCTGTTGTTGAACTTTAAAGGCAATATTGTGTTGATGATGGTGGTTCATGCCACTTAGTTTTCAAAGATGAAAGGTTGGAAAATGGGCAATCATTTCCTAGAGATGGTAATGGTAATTTTTATGTTGCCAGGCAGAATTGGAACATGAAATTTAAGGATGCTACCACTGCTGCTCAAGCACGGGATGAGTTTGTAGAATATGCAAGCCTAGCTGCCAGAGCTGTTGTAGAACTTTCAAGGCAATATTGTGTTGATGATTGCGGTTCATGCCACTTAGGTTTCAAGGATGATAGGCTGGAACATGGGCAATCATTTCCTGAAGATGGTAATGGTAATTTTTCGGTTGGCAGGCAGAATTGGAACATGAAATTTAAGGATGCTACCACTGCTGCTCAAGCACAGGATGAGTTTGTAGAATATGCAAGCCTAGCTGCCAGAGCTGTTGTAGAACTTTCAAGGCAATATTGTGTTGATGATTGCGGTTCATGCCACTTAGGTTTCAAGGATGATAGGTTGGAACATGGGCAATCATTTCCTGGAGATGGTAATGGTAATTTTATTTGTTCGCAGGCAAAATTGGAACATGAAATTTAGGGATGCTACCTCTGCTACTCAAGCAGCGACTAAGTTTGCTGAACATGCAAGCCTAGCGGCCAGAGCTATTGTTGAACTTTCAAGGCAATATTGTGTTGATGATGGTGCTTAGGTTTCAAGGATGAAAAGTTGGAACATGGGCAATCATTTCTTAGAGATGGAAATGGTAATTTTTCTTTTGGCAGGTAGAATTGGCACATGAAATTTAAGGATGCTACCTCTGATGCTCAAGAAGCGGCTGAGTTTGACGAACATGCAAGCCTAGGTGCCAGAGCTGTTGTATAACTTTCAAGGCAATATTGTGTTGATGATGGTGGTTCATGCCACTTAGGTTTCAAGGATGATAGGTTGGAACATGGGCAATCATTTCCTGGAGATGGTAATGGTAATTTTTTTGTTGGCAGGCAAAATTGGAACATGAAATTTAAGGATGCTACCTTTGCTGCTCAAGCAGTGGCTAAGTTTGCAGAACATGCTAGCCTAGCGGCCAGAGCTGTTGTTGAACTTTAAAGGCAATATTGTGTTGATGATGGTGGTTCATGCCACTTAGTTTTCAAAGATGAAAGGTTGGAAAATGGGCAATTATTTCCAAGAGATAGTAATGGTAATTTTTATGTTGCCAGGCAGAATTGGAACATGAAATTTAAGGATGCTACCACTGCTGCTCCAGCACGGGATGAGTTTGTAGAATATGCAAGCCTAGCTGCCAGAGCTGTTGTAGAACTTTCAAGGCAATATTGTGTTGATGATGGTGGTTCATGCCACTTAGGTTTCAATGATAATAGGTTGGAACATGGGCAATCATTTCCTGGAGATGATAATGGTAATTTTTCGGTTGGCAGGCAGAATTAGAACATGAAATTTAAGGATGCTACCTCTGCTTCTCAAGCAGTAGCTGGGCTTACAGAACATGCAAGCCTAGCTGCCAGAGCTGTTGTAGAACTTTCAAGGCAATATTGCTTTGATGATGGTGGTTCATGCCACTTAGGTTTCGAGGATGAAAGGTTGGAACATGGGCAATCATTTCCTAGAGATAGTAATGGTAATTTTTCTATTGGCAGGCAGAATTGGAACATAAAATTTAAGGATGCTACCTCTTCTGCTCAAGCAGCGGATGAGTTTGCAGAATATGCAAGCCTAGCTGCCATAGCTGTTACAGAAATTTCAAGGCAATATAGTGTTGATGATGGTGGTTCATGCCACTTAGGTTTCAAGGATGAAACCTTGGAACATGGGCAATCATTTCCTAGAGATGGTAATGGTAATTTTTCTGTTGGCAGGTAGAATTGGAACATGAAATTTAAGGATGCTACCTCTGCTGCTCAAGCAGCGACTGCGTTTGCAGAACATGCAATCCTAGCTGCCAGAGATATAGTAGAACTTTCAAGGCAATATTGTGTTGATGATGGTGGATCATGCCACTTAGGTTTCAAGGATGAAAGGTTCGAACAGGGGCAATCATTTCCTAGAGATGGTAATGCTAATTCTTTTGTTGGCAGGCAGAATTGGAACATGAAATTTAAGGATGCTACCTCTGCTGCTCAAGCAGCGACTGAGTTTGCAGAACATGCAAACCTAGCTGCCAGAGCTGTTATAGAACTTTAAAGGCAGTATTATGTTGATGATGGTGGTTCATGCCACTTAGTTTTCAAAGATAAAAGGTTGGAAAATGGGCAATCATTTCCTATACATGGTAATGGTAATTTATCTGTTGGCAGGCAGAATTGGAACATGAAATTTAAGGATGCTACCACTGCTGCTCAAGCACGGGATGAGTTTGCAGAATATGCAAGCCTAGCTACCAGAGCTGTTGTAGAACTTTCAAGGCAATATTGTGTTGATGATTGTGGTTCATGCCACTTAGGTTTCAAGGATGAAAGGTGGGATCATGGGCAATCATTTCCTGGAGATGGTAATGGTAATTTTTCTTTTGGCAGGCAAAATTGGAACATGAAATTTAGGGATGCTACCTCTACTACTCAAGCAGCGACTAAGTTTGCTGAACATGCAAGCCTAGCGGCCAGAGCTGTTGTTGAACTTTCAAGGCAATATTGTGTTGGTGATGGTGCTTAGGTTTCAAGGATGAAAGGTTGGAACATGGGCAATCATTTCCTAGAGATGGTAATGGTAATTTTTCTTTTGGCAGGTAGAATTGGCACATGAAATTTAAGGATGCTACCTCTGATGCTCAAGCAGCGGCTGAGTTTGACGAACATGCAAGCCTAGCTGCCAGAGCTGTTGTAGAACTTTCAAGGCAATATTGTGTTGATGATGGTGGTTCATGCCACTTAGGTTTCAAGGATGAAAGGTTGGAACATGGGAAATCATTTCCTAGAGATGGTAATGGTAATTTTTCTGTTGCCAGGCAGAATTGAAACATGAAATTTAAGGATGCTACCATTGCTGCTCAAGCACGGGATGAGTTTGTAGAATATGCAAGCCTAGCTGCCAGAGCTGTTGTTGAACTTTCAAGGCAATATTGTGTTGATGATGGTGGTTCATGCCACTTAGGTTTCAAGGATGATAGGTTGGAACATGGGCAATCATTTCCTGGGGATGGTAATGGTAATTTTTCGGTTGGCAGGCAGAATTGGAACATGAAGTTTAAGGATGCTACCTCTGCTAGTCAAGCAGCGGCTAAGTTTGCTGAACATGCAAGCATAGTGGGCAGAGCGGTTGTTGAACTTTCAAGGCAATATTGTGTTGATGATGGTGGTTCATGCAACTTAGGTTTCAAGGATGAAAGATTGGAACATGGCAATCATTTCCTAGAGATGGTAATGGTAGTTTTTCTTTTGGTAGGCAGAATTGGAACATCAAATTTGAGGATGCTACCTCTGACGCTCAAGCATTGACTGAGTTTGCAGAATATGCAAGCCTAGCTTCCAGAGCTGTTGTAGAACTTTCAAGGCAATATTGTGTTGATGATTGCGGTTCATGCCACTTAGGTTTCAAGGATGAAAGGTTGGAACATGGGCAATCATTTCCTAGGGATGGTAATGGTAATTTTTTTGTTGGCAGGCAGAATTGGAACATGAAATTTAAGGATGCTACCTCTGCTGCTCAAGCAGCGACTGAGTTTGCAGAACATGCAAGCCTAGCTGCCAGAGCTGTTGTAGAACTTTCAAGGCAATATTGTGTTGATGATGGTGGTTCATGCCACTTAGGTTTCAAGGATGATAGGTTGGAACATGGGAAATCATTTCCTAGAGATGGTAATAGTAATTTTTCTGTTGGCAGGTAGAATTGGAACATGAAATTTAGGGATGCTACCTCTGCTGCTCAAGCAGCGACTAAGTTTGCTGAACATGCAAGCCTAGCGACCAGAGCTGTTGTTGAACTTTCAAGGCAATATTGTGTTGATGATGGTGCTTAGGTTTCAAGGATGAAAGGTTGGAACATGGGCAATCATTTCCTAGAGATGGTAATGGTAATTTTTCTTTTGGCAGGTAGAATTGGCTCATGAAATTTAAGGATGCTACCTCTGATGCTCAAGCAGCGGCTGAGTTTGACGAACATGCAAGCCTAGCTGCCAGAGCTGTTGTAGAACTTTCAAGGCAATATTGTGTTGATGATGGTGGTTCATGCCACTTAGGTTTCAAGGATGAAAGGTTGGAACATGGGAAATCATTTCCTAGAGATGGTAATGGTAATTTTTCTGTTGCCAGGCAGAATTGAAACATAAAATTTAAGGATGCTACCACTGTTGCTCAAGCACGGGATGAGTTTGTAGAATATGCAAGCCTAGCTGCGAGAGCTATTGTAGAACTTTCAAGGCAATATTTTGTTGATGATGGTGGTTCATGCCACTTAGGTTTCAAGGATGATAGGTTGGAACATGGGCAATCATTTCCTGTGGATGGTAATGGTAATTTTTCGGTTGGCAGGCAGAATTGGAACATGAAGTTTGAGGATGCTACCTCTGCTACTCAAGCAGCGGCTAAGTTTTCTGAACATGCAAGCCTAGTGGCCAGAGCTGTTGTTGAACTTTCAAGGCAATATTGTGTTGATGATGGTGGTTCATGCAACTTAGGTTTCAAGGATGAAAGATTGGAACATGGAAATCATTTCCTAGAGATGGTAATGGTAATTTTTCTTTTGGCAGGCAGAATTGGAACATCAAATTTAAGGATGCTACCTCTGACGCTCAAGCAGTGACTGAGTTTGCAGAATATGCAAGCCTAGCTTCCAGTGCTGTTGTAGAACTTTCAAGGCAATATGGTGTTGATGATTGCGGTTCATGCCACTTAGGTTTCAAGGATGATAGGTTGGAACATGGGCAATCATTTCCTCGAGATGGTAATGGTAATTTTTTTGTTGGCAGGCAAAATTGGAACATGAAATTTAAGGATGCTACCTTTGCTGCTCAAGCAGTGGCTAAGTTTGCAGAACATGCTAGCCTAGCGGCCAGAGCTGTTGTTGAACTTTAAAGGCAATATTGTGTTGATGATGGTGGTTCATGCCACTTAGTTTTCAAAGATGAAAGGTTGGAAAATGGGCAATCATTTCCTAGAGATGGTAATGGTAATTTTTATGTTGGCAGGCAGAATTGGAACATGAAATTTAAGGATGCTACCACTGCTGCTCAAGCACGGGATGAGTTTGTAGAATATGCAAGCCTAGCTGCCAGAGCTGTTGTAGAACTTTCAAGGCAATATTGTGTTGATGATTGCGGTTCATGCCACTTAGGTTTCAAGGATGATAGGCTGGAACATGGGCAATCATTTCCTGGAGATGGTAATGGTAATTTTGTTTGTTCGCAGGCAAAATTGGAACATGAAATTTAGGGATGCTACATCTTCTACTCAAGCAGCGACTAAGTTTGCTGAACATGCAAGCCTAGCGGCCAGAGCTGTTGTTGAACTTTCAAGGCAATATTGTGTTGATGATGGTGCTTAGGTTTCAAGGATGAAAAGTTGGAACATGGGCAATCATTTCCTAGAGATGGAAATGGTAATTTTTCTTTTAGCAGGTAGAATTGGCACATGAAATTTAAGGATGCTACCTCTGATGCTCAAGCAGCGGCTGAGTTTGACGAACATGCAAACCTAGGTGCCAGAGTTGTTGTAGAACTTTCAAGGCAATATTGTGTTGATGATGGTGGTTCATGCCACTTAGGTTTCAAGGATGATAGGTTGGAACATGGGCAATCATTTCCTGGAGATGGTAATGGTAATTTTTTTGTTGGCAGGCAAAATTGGAACATGAAATTTAAGGATGCTACCTTTGCTGCTCAAGCAGTGGCTAAGTTTGCAGAACATGCTAGCCTAGCGGCCAGAGCTGTTGTTGAACTTTAAAGGCAATATTGTGTTGATGATAGTGGTTCATGCCACTTAGTTTTCAAAGATGAAAGGTTGGAAAATGGGCAATCATTTCCTAGAGATGGTAATGGTAATTTTTATGTTGCCAGGCAGAATTGGAACATGAAATTTAAGGACGCTACCACTGCTCCTCAAGCACGGGATGAGTTTGTAGAATATGCAAGCCTAGCTGCCAGAGCTGTTGTAGAACTTTCAAGGCAATATTGTGTTGATGATGGTGGTTCATGCCACTTAGGTTTCAAGGATGATAGGTTTGAACATGGGCAATCATTTCCTGGGGATGGTAATGGTAATTTTTCGGTTGGCAGGGAGAATTGGAACATGAAGTTTAAGGATCCTACCTCTGCTACTCAAGCAGCGGCTAAGTTTGCTGAACATGGAAGCCTAGTGGCCAGATCTATTGTTGAACTTTCAAGGCAATATTGTGTTGATGATGGTTGTTCATGCAACTTAGGTTTCAAGGATGAAAGATTGGAACATGGCAATCATTTCCTGGAGATGGTAATGGTAATTTTTCTTTTGGCAGGAAGAATTGGAACATCAAATTTAAGGATGCTACCTCTGACGCTCAAGCAGTGACTGAGTTTGCAGAATATGCAAGCCTAGCTTCCAGAGCTGTTGTAGAACTTTCAAGGCAATATTGTGTTGATGATTGAGGTTCATGCCACTTAGGTTTCAAGGATGAAAGGTTGGAACATGGGCAATCATTTCCTAGGGATGGTAATGGTAATTCTTTTGTTGGCAGGCAGAATTGGAACATGAAATTTAAGGATGCTACCTCTGCTGCTCAAGCAGCGACTGAGTTTGCAGAACATGCAAACCTAGCTGCCAGAACAGTTGTAGAACTTTAAAGGCAATATTGTGTTAATGATGGTGGTTCATGCCACTTAGTTTTCAAAGATGAAAGGTTGGAAAATAGGGAATCATTTCCTATACATGGTAATGGTAATTTATCTGTTGGCAGGCAAAATTGGAACATGAAATTTAAGGATGCTACCACTGCTGCTCAAGCACGGGATGAGTTTGCAGAATATGCAAGCCTAGCTACCAGAGCTGTTGTAGAACTTTCAAGGCAATATTGTGTTGATGATTGTGGTTCATGCCACTTAGGTTTCAAGGATGAAAGGTGGGAACATGGGCAATCATTTCCTGGAGATGGTAATGGTAATTTTTCTTTTGGCAGGCAAAATTGGAACATGAAATTTAGGGATGCTACCTCTGCTACTCAAGCAGCGACTAAGTTTGCTGAACATGCAAGCTTAGCGGCCAGAGCTGTTGTTGAACTTTCAAGGCAATATTGTGTTGATGATGGTGCTTAGGTTTCAAGGATGAAAGGTTGGAACATGGGCAATCATTTCCTAGAGATGGTAATGGTAATTTTTCTTTTGGCAGGTAGAATTGGCACATGAAATTTAAGGATGCTACCTCTGATGCTCAAGCAGCGGCTGAGTTTGACGAACATGCAAGCCTAGCTGCCAGAGCTGTTGTAGAACTTTCAAGGCAATATTGTGTTGATGATGGTGGTTCATGCCACTTAGGTTTCAAGGATGAAAGGTTGGAACATAGGAAATCATTTCCTAGAGAAGGTAATGGTAATTTTTCTGTTGCCAGGCAGAATTGAAACATGAAATTTAAGGATGCTACCATTGCTGCTCAAGCACGGGATGAGTTTATAGAATATGCAAGCCTAGCTACCAGAGCTGTTGTTGAACTTTCAAGGCAATATTGTGTTGATGATGGTGGTTCATGCCACTTAGGTTTCAAGGATGATAGGTTGGAACATGGGCAATCATTTCCTGGGGATGGTAATGGTAATTTTTCGGTTGGCAGGCAGAATTGGAACATGAAGTTTAAGGATGCTACCTCTGCTACTCAAGCAGCGGCTAAGTTTGCTGAACATGCAAGCATAGTGGCCAGAGCGGTTGTTGAACTTTCAAGGCATTATTGTGTTGATGATGGTGGTTCATGCAACTTAGGTTTCAAGGATGAAAGATTGGAACATGGCAATCATTTCCTAGAGATGGTAATGGTAATTTTTCTTTTGGTAGGCAGAATTGGAACATCAAATTTAAGGATGCTACCTCTGACGCTCAAGCATTGACTGAGTTTGCAGAATATGCAAGCCTAGCTTCCAGAGCTGTTGTAGAACTTTCAAGGCATTATTGTGTTGATGATTGCGGTTCATGCCACTTAGGTTTCAAGGATGAAAGGTTGGAACATGGGCAATCATTTCCTAGGGATGGTAATGGTAATTGTTTTGTTGGCAGGCAGAATTGGAACATGAAATTTAAGGATGCTACCTCTGCTGCTCAAGCAGCGACTGAGTTTGCAGAACATGCAAGCCTAGCTGCCAGAGCTGTTGTAGAACTTTCAAGTCAATATTGTGTTGATGATGGTGGTTCATGCCACTTAGGTTTCAAGGATGATAGGTTGGAACATGGGAAATCATTTCCTAGAGATGGTAATAGTAATTTTTCTGTTGGCAGGCAGAATTGGAACATGAAATTTAAGGATGCTACCACTGCTCCTCAAGCAGCGGCTGAGTTTGCAGAGCATGCAAGCCTAGCTACCAGAGCTGTTGTAGAACTTTCAAGGCAATATTGTTTTGATGATGGTGGTTCATGCCACTTAGGTTTCAAGGATGAAAGGTGGGAACATGGACAATCATTTCCCGGAGATGGTAATGGTAATTTTTCTATTGGCAGGCAAAACTGGAACATGAAATTTAGGGATGCTACCTCTGCTGCTCAAGCAGCGACTAAGTTTGCTGAACATGCAAGCCTAGCGACCAGAGCTGTTGTTGAACTTTCAAGGCAATATTGTGTTGATGATGGTGCTTAGGTTTCAAGGATGAAAGGTTGGAACATGGGCAATCATTTCCTAGAGATGGTAATGGTAATTTTTCTTTTGGCAGGTAGAATTGGCACATGAAATTTAAGGATGCTACCTCTGATGCTCAAGCAGCGGCTAAGTTTGACGAACATGCAAGCCTAGCTGCCAGAGCTGTTGTAGAACTTTCAAGGCAATATTGTGTTGATGATGGTGGTTCATGCCACTTAGGTTTCAAGGATGAAAGGTTGGAACATGGGAAATCATTTCCTAGAGATGGTAATGGTAATTTTTCTATTGCCAGGCAGAATTGAAACATGAAATTTAAGGATGCTACCACTGCTGCTCAAGCACGGGATGAGTTTGTAGAATATGCAAGCCTAGCTGCTAGAGCTGTTGTAGAACTTTCAGGGCAATATTGTGTTGATGATGGTGGTTCATGCCACTTATGTTTCAAGGATGATAGGTT
Organism: Nicotiana tomentosiformis; assembly: GCF_000390325.3. Lineage (NCBI taxonomy): Eukaryota > Viridiplantae > Streptophyta > Magnoliopsida > Solanales > Solanaceae > Nicotiana > Nicotiana tomentosiformis. The sequence goes on from NW_027174563.1 coordinate 1,127,897, forward strand.
GGAACATGGGCAATCATTTCCTGTGGATGGTAATGGTAATTTTTCGGTTGGCAGGCAGAATTGGAACATGAAGTTTGAGGATGCTACCTCTGCTACTCAAGCAGCGGCTAAGTTTTCTGAACATGCAAGCCTAGTGGCCAGAGCTGTTGTTGAACTTTCAAGGCAATATTGTGTTGATGATGGTGGTTCATGCAACTTAGGTTTCAAGGATGAAAGATTGGAACATGGCAATCATTTCCTAGAGATGGTAATGGTAATTTTTCTTTTGGCAGGCAGAATTGGAACATCAAATTTAAGGATGCTACCTCTGACGCTCAAGCAGTGACTGAGTTTGCAGAATATGCAAGCCTAGCTTCCAGAGCTGTTGTAGAACTTTCAAGGCAATATTGTGTTGATGATTGCGGTTCATGCCACTTAGGTTTCAAGGATGAAAGGTTGGAACATGGGCAATCATTTCCTAGGGATGGTAATGGTAATTTTTTTGTTGGCAGGCAGAATTGGAACATGAAATTTAAGGATGCTACCTCTGCTGCTCAAGCAGCGGCTGAGTTTGCAGAACATGCAAGCCTAGCTGCCAGAGCTGTTGTAGAACTTTCAAGGCAATATTGTGTTGATGATGGTGGTTCATGCCACTTAGGTTTCAAGGATGAAAGGTTGGAACATGGGCAATCATTTCCTGGAGATGGTAATGGTAATTTTTCTGTTGGCAGGCAGAATTGGAACATGAAATTTAAGGATGCTACCTCTGCTGCTCAAGCAGCGGCTGAGTTTGCAGAACATGCAAGCCTAGCTGCCAGAGCTGTTGTAGAACTTTCAAGGCAATATTGTGTTGATGATGGTGGTTCATGCCACTTAGGTTTCAAGGATGAAAGGTTGGAACATGGGCAATCATTTCCTAGAGATAGTAAAGGTAATTTTTCTATTGGCAGGGAGAATTGGAACATGAAATTTAAGGATGCTACCTCTGCTGCTCAAGCAGCGGCTGAGTTTGCAGAATATGCAAGCCTAGCTGCCAGAGCTGTTGTAAAAATTTCAAGGCAATATATTGTTGATGATGGTGGTTCATGCCACTTAGGTTTCAAGGATGAAACCTTGGAACATGGGCAATCATTTCCTAGAGATGGTAATGGTAATTTTTCTGTTGGCAGGCAGAATTGGAACATGAAATTTAAGGATGCTACCTCTGCTGCTCAAGCAGCGACTGAGTTTGCAGAACATGCAAGCCTAGCTACCAGAGATATTTTAGAACTTTCAAGGCAATATTGTGTTGATTATGGTGGTTCATGCCACTTAGGTTTCAAGGATGAAAGGTTCGAACATGGGCAATCATTTCCTAGAGATAGTAATGGTAATTTTTCTATTGGCAGGCAGAATTGGAACATGAAATTTAAGGATGCTACCTCTGCTGCTCAAGCAGCGGCTGAGTTTTCAGAATATGCAAGCCTAGCTGCCAGAGCTGTTGTAGAAATTTCAAGGCAATATAGTGTTGATGATGGTGGTTCATGCTACTTAGATTTCAAGGATGAAAGGTTGGAACAAGGGCAATCATTTCCTAGAGATAGTAATGGTAATTTTTCTATTGGCAGGCAGAATTGGAACATAAAATTTAAGGATCCTAGCTCTGCTGCTCAAGCAGTGGGTGAGTTTGCAGAATATGCAAGCCTAGCTGCCAGAGCTGTTGTAGAAATTTCAAGGCAATATAGTGTTGATGATGGTGGTTCATGCCACTTAGGTTTCAAGGATGAAACCTTGGAACATGGGCAATCATTTCCTAGAGATGGTAATGGTAATTTTTCTGTTGGCAGGCAGAATTGGAACATGAAATTTAAGGATGCTACCTTTGCTGCTAAAGCAGGGGATGAGTTTGTAGAATATGCAAGCCTAGCTGCCAGATATGTTTTAGAACTTTCAAGGCAATATTGTGTTGCTGATGGTGGTTCAGGCCACTTAGGTTTCAAGGATGAAAGGTTCGAACATGGGCAATCATTTCCTAGAGATAGTAATGGTAATGTTTCTATTGGCAGGCAGAATTGGAACATGAAATTTAAGGATGCTACCTCTGCTGCTCAAGCAGCGGCCGAGTTTTCAGAATATGCAAGCCTAGCTGCCAGAGCTGTTGTAGAAATTTCAAGGCAATATAGTGTTGATGATGGTGGTTCATGCTACTTAGATTTCAAGGATGAAAGGTTGGAACAAGGGCAATCATTTCCTAGAGATAGTAATGGTAATTTTTCTATTGGCAGGCAGAATTGGAACATAAAATTTAAGGATCCTACCTCTGCTGCTCAAGCAGTGGGTGAGTTTGCAGAATATTCAAGCCTAGCTGCCAGAGCTGTTGTAGAAATTTCAAGGCAATATAGTGTTGATGATGGTGGTTCATGCCTCTTAGGTTTCAAGGATGAAACCTTGGAACATGGGAAATCATTTCCTAGAGATGGTAATGGTAATTTTTCTGTTGGCAGGCAGAATTGGAACATGAAATTTAAGGATGCTACCTTTGCTGCTAAAGCAGGGGATGAGTTTGTAGAATATGCAAGCCTAGCTGCCAGATATGTTTTAGAACTTTCAAGGCAATATTGTGTTGCTGATGGAGGTTCATACCACTTAGGTTTCAAGGATGAAAGGTTGAAACATGGGCAATCATTTCCTAGAGATGGTAATGGTAATTTTTCTTTTGGCAGGCAGAATTGGAACATGAAATTTAAGGATGCTACCTCTGTCGCTCAAGTAGCGGCTGATTTTGCAGAATATGCAAGCCTAGCTGCCCGAGCAGTTGTAGAACTTTCAAGGCAATATTGTGTTGATGATGGTGGTTCATGCCACTTAGGTTTCAAGGATGAAACGTTGGAACATGGGCAATCATTTCCTGGAGATGGTTATGGCAATTTTTTGGTTGGCATGCATAATTGGAACATGAAATTTAAGGATGCTACCTCTGTTGCTCAAGCAGCGGCTGAGTTTGCAGAACATGCAAGCCTAGCTTCCAGATATATTGTAGAACTTTAAAGGCAATAGTGAGTTGATGATGGTGGTTCTTGCCACTTAGGATTCAAGTATTTAAGGTTGGAACATGGGCAATCATTTCCTGGAGATGGTAATGGTAGTATTTCTATTGGCAGGCAGAATTGGAACATGAAATTTAAGGATGCCACCTCTGCTGCTCAAGCGGCGACTGAGTTTGCAGAACATGCAAGCCTAGCTATCAGAGTTGCTGTAGAACTTTCAAGGCAATATTGTGTTGATGATGGTGGTTCATGCCACTTAGGTTTCAAGGATAAAAGGCTGGAACATGAGCAATCATTTCCTGGAGATGGTAATGGTAATTTTTCTGTTGCCTGGCAGAATTGGAACATGAAATTTAAGGATGCTACCTCTGCTGCTCAAGCAGCGACTGAGTTTGCCGAGCATGCAAGCCTAGCTGCCAGAGCTGTTGTAGAACTTTCAAGGCAATATTGTGTTGATGATGGTGGTTCATGCCACTTAGGTTTCAAGGATGAAATGTTGGAACATGGGCAATCATTTCCTGGAGATGGTAATGGTAATTGTTTTGTTGGCAGGCAGAATTGGAACATGAAATTTAAGGATGCTACCTCTGCTGCTCAAGCAGCGACTGAGTTTGCAGAACATGCAAGCCTAGCTGCCAGAGCTGTTGTAGAACTTTCAAGGCAATATTGTGTTGATGATGGTGATTCATGCCACTTAGGTTTCAAGGATGATAGGTTGGAACATGGGAAATCATTTCCTAGAGATGGTAATAGTAATTTTTCTGTTGGCAGGCAGAATTGGAACATGAAATTTAAGGATGCTACCACTGCTCCTCAAGCAGCGGCTGAGTTTGCAGAGCATGCAAGCCTAGCTACCAGAGCTGTTGTAGAACTTTCAAGGCAATATTGTTTTGATGATGGTGGTTCATGCCACTTAGGTTTCAAGGATGAAAGGTGGGAACATGGACAATCATTTCCTGGAGATGGTAATGGTAATTTTTCTATTGGCAGGCAAAACTGGAACATGAAATTTAGGGATGCTACCTCTGCTGCTCAAGCAGCGACTAAGTTTGCTGAACATGCAAGCCTAGCGACCAGAGCTGTTGTTGAACTTTCAAGGCAATATTGTGTTGATGATGGTGCTTAGGTTTCAAGGATGAAAGGTTGGAACATGGGCAATCATTTCCTAGAGATGGTAATGGTAATTTTTCTTTTGGCAGGTAGAATTGGCACATGAAATTTAAGGATGCTACCTCTGATGCTCAAGCAGCGGCTGAGTTTGACGAACATGCAAGCCTAGCTGCCAGAGCTGTTGTAGAACTTTCAAGGCAATATTGTGTTGATGATGGTGGTTCATGCCACTTAGGTTTCAAGGATGAAAGGTTGGAACATGGGAAATCATTTCCTAGAGATGGTAATGGTAATTTTTCTATTGCCAGGCAGAATTGAAACATGAAATTTAAGGATGCTACCACTGCTGCTCAAGCACGGGATGAGTTTGTAGAATATGCAAGCCTAGCTGCCAGAGCTGTTGTAGAAATTTCAAGGCAATATAGTGTTGATGATGGTGGTTCATGCTACTTAGATTTCAAGGATGAAAGGTTGGAACAAGGGCAATCATTTCCTAGAGATAGTAATGGTAATTTTTCTATTGGCAGGCAGAATTGGAACATAAAATTTAAGGATCCTACCTCTGCTGCTCAAGCAGTGGGTGAGTTTGCAGAATATTCAAGCCTAGCTGCCAGAGCTGTTGTAGAAATTTCAAGGCAATATAGTGTTGATGATGGTGGTTCATGCCTCTTAGGTTTCAAGGATGAAACCTTGGAACATGGGAAATCATTTCCTAGAGATGGTAATGGTAATTTTTCTGTTGGCAGGCAGAATTGGAACATGAAATTTAAGGATGCTACCTTTGCTGCTAAAGCAGGGGATGAGTTTGTAGAATATGCAAGCCTAGCTGTCAGATATGTTTTAGAACTTTCAAGGCAATATTGTGTTGCTGATGGAGGTTCATACCACTTAGGTTTCAAGGATGAAAGGTTGAAACATGGGCAATCATTTCCTAGAGATGGTAATGGTAATTTTTCTTTTGGCAGGCAGAATTGGAACATGAAATTTAAGGATGCTACCTCTGTCGCTCAAGTAGCGGCTGATTTTGCAGAATATGCAAGCCTAGCTGCCCGAGCAGTTGTAGAACTTTCAAGGCAATATTGTGTTGATGATGGTGGTTCATGCCACTTAGGTTTCAAGGATGAAACGTTGGAACATGGGCAATCATTTCCTGGAGATGGTTATGGCAATTTTTTGGTTGGCATGCATAATTGGAACATGAAATTTAAGGATGCTACCTCTGTTGCTCAAGCAGCGGCTGAGTTTGCAGAACATGCAAGCCTAGCTTCCAGATCTATTGTAGAACTTTAAAGGCAATAGTGAGTTGATGATGGTGGTTCTTGCCACTTAGGATTCAAGGATTTAAGGTTGGAACATGGGCAATCATTTCCTGGAGATGGTAATGGTAGTATTTCTATTGGCAGGCAGAATTGGAACATGAAATTTAAGGATGCCACCTCTGCTGCTCAAGCGGCGGCTGAGTTTGCAGAACATGCAAGCCTAGCTATCAGAGTTGCTGTAGAACTTTCAAGGCAATATTGTGTTGATGATGGTGGTTCATGCCACTTAGGTTTCAAGGATAAAAGGCTGGAACATGAGCAATCATTTCCTGGAGATGGTAATGGTAATTTTTCTGTTGGCGGGCAGAATTGGAACATGAAATTTAAGGATGCTACCTCTGCTGCTCAAGCAGCGGCTAAGTTTGCCGAGCATGCAAGCCTAGCTGCCAGAGCTGTTGTAGAACTTTCAAGGCAATATTGTGTTGATGATGGTGGTTCATGCCACTTAGGTTTCAAGGATGAAATGTTGGAACATGGGCAATCATTTCCTGGAGATGGTAATGGTAATTGTTTTGTTGGCAGGCAGAATTGGAACATGAAATTTAAGGATGCTACCTCTGCTGCTCAAGCAGCAGCTAAGTATGCAGAACATGCAAGCCTAGCTGCCAGAGCTATTGTAGAACTTTCAAGGCAATATTGTGTTGATGATGGTGGTTCATGCCACTTAGGTTTCAAGGATGATAGGTTGGAACATGGGAAATCATTTCCTAGAGATGGTAATAGTAATTTTTCTGTTGGCAGGCAGAATTGGAACATGAAATTTAAGGATGCTACCACTGCTCCTCAAGCAGCGGCTGAGTTTGCAGAGCATGCAAGCCTAGCTACCAGAGCTGTTGTAGAACTTTCAAGGCAATATTGTTTTGATGATGATGGTTCATGCCACTTAGGTTTCAAGGATGAAAGGTGGGAACATGGACAATCATTTCCTGGAGATGGTAATGGTAATTTTTCTATTGGCAGGCAAAACTGGAACATGAAATTTAGGGATGCTACCTCTGCTGCTCAAGCAGCGACTAAGTTTGCTAAACATGCAAGCCTAGCGACCAGAGCTGTTGTTGAACTTTCAAGGCAATATTGTGTTGATGATGGTGCTTAGGTTTCAAGGATGAAAGGTTGGAACATGGGCAATCATTTCCTAGAGATGGTAATGGTAATTTTTCTTTTGGCAGGTAGAATTGGCACATGAAATTTAAGGATGCTACCTCTGATGCTCAAGCAGCGGCTGAGTTTGACGAACATGCAAGCCTAGCTGCCAGAGCTGTTGTAGAACTTTCAAGGCAATATTGTGTTGATGATGGTGGTTCATGCCACTTAGGTTTCAAGGATGAAAGGTTGGAACATGGGAAATCATTTCCTAGAGATGGTAATGGTAATTTTTCTATTGCCAGGCAGAATTGAAACATGAAATTTAAGGATGCTACCACTGCTGCTCAAGCACGGGATGAGTTTGTAGAATATGCAAGCCTAGCTGCCAGAGCTATTGTAGAACTTTCAGGGCAATATTGTGTTGATGATGGTGGTTCATGCCACTTATGTTTCAAGGATGATAGGTTGGAACATGGGCAATCATTTCCTGTGGATGGTAATGGTAATTTTTCGGTTGGCAGGCAGAATTGGAACATTAAGTTTGAGGATGCTACCTCTGCTACTCAAGCAGCGGCTAAGTTTTCTGAACATGCAAGCCTAGTGGCCAGAGCTGTTGTTGAACTTTCAAGGCAATATTGTGTTGATGATGGTGGTTTATGCAACTTAGGTTTCAAGGATGAAAGATTGGAACATGGCAATCATTTCCTAGAGATGGTAATGGTAATTTTTCTTTTGGCAGGCAGAATTGGAACATCAAATTTAAGGATGCTACCTCTGACGCTCAAGCAGTGACTGAGTTTGCAGAATATGCAAGCCTAGCTTCCAGAGCTGTTGTAGAACTTTCAAGGCAATATTGTGTTGATGATTGCGGTTCATGCCACTTAGGTTTCAAGGATGAAAGGTTGGAACATGGGCAATCATTTCCTAGGGATGGTAATGGTAATTTTTTTGTTGGCAGGCAGAATTGGAACATGAAATTTAAGGATGCTACCTCTGCTGCTCAAGCAGCGGCTGAGTTTGCAGAACATGCAAGCCTAGCTGCCAGAGCTGTTGTAGAACTTTCAAGGCAATATTGTGTTGATGATGGTGGTTCATGCCACTTAAGTTTCGAGGATGATAGGTTGGAACATGGGAAATCATTTCCTAGAGATGGTAATAGTAATTTTTCTGTTGGCAGGCAGAATTGGAACATGAAATTTAAGGATGCTACCACTGCTCCTCAAGCAGCGGCTGAGTTTGCAGAGCATGCAACCCTAGCTACCAGAGCTGTTGTAGAACTTTCAAGGCAATATTGTTTTGATGATGGTGGTTCATGACACTTAGGTTTCAAGGATGAAAGGTTGGAACATGGGCAATCATTTCCTAGAGATAGTAAAGGTAATTTTTCTATTGGCAGGGAGAATTGGAACATGAAATTTAAGGATGCTACCTCAGCTGCTCAAGCAGCGGCTGAGTTTGCAGAATATGCAAGCCTTAGCTGCCAGAGCTGTTGTAAAAATTTCAAGGCAATATATTGTTGATGATGGTGGTTCATGCCACTTAGGTTTCAAGGATGAAACCTTGGAACATGGGCAATCATTTCCTAGAGATGGTAATGGTAATTTTTCTATTGGCAGGCAGAATTGGAACATGAAATTTAAGGATGCTACCTCTGCTGCTCAAGCAGCGACTGAGTTTGCAGAACATGCAAGCCTAGCCACCAGAGATATTTTAGAACTTTCAAGGCAATATTGTGTTGATTATGGTGGTTCATGCCACTTAGGTTTCAAGGATGAAAGGTTCGAACATGGGCAATCATTTCCTAGAGATAGTAATGGTAATTTTTCTATTGGCAGGCAGAATTGGAACATGAAATATAAGGATGCTACCTCTGCTGCTCAAGCAGCGGCTGAGTTTTCAGAATATGCAAGCCTAGCCGCCAGAGCTGTTGTAGAAATTTCAAGGCAATATAGTGTTGATGATGGTGGTTCATGCTACTTAGATTTCAAGGATGAAAGGTTGGAACAAGGGCAATCATTTCCTAGAGATAGTAATGGTAATTTTTCTATTGGCAGGCCGAATTGGAACATAAAATTTAAGGATCCTAGCTCTGCTGCTCAAGTAGTGGGTGAGTTTGCAGAATATGCAAGCCTAGCTGCCAGAGCTGTTGTAGAAATTTCAAGGCAATATAGTGTTGATGATGGTGGTTCATGCCACTTAGGTTTCAAGGATGAAACCTTGGAACATGGGCAATCATTTCCTAGAGATGGTAATGGTAATTTTTCTGTTGGCAGGCAGAATTGGAACATGAAATTTAAGGATGCTACCTTTGCTGCTAAAGCAGGGGATGAGTTTGTAGAATATGCAAGCCTAGCTGCCAGATATGTTTTAGAACTTTCAAGGCAATATTGTGTTGCTGATGGTGGTTCAGGCCACTTAGGTTTCAAGGATGAAAGGTTCGAACATGGGCAATCATTTCCTAGAGATAGTAATGGTAATTTTTCTATTGGCAGGCAGAATTGGAACATGAAATTTAAGGATGCTACCTCTGCTGCTCAAGCAGCGGCTGAGTTTTCAGAATATGCAAGCCTAGCTGCCAGAGCTGTTGTAGAAATTTCAAGGCAATATAGTGTTGATGATGGTGGTTCATGCTACTTAGATTTCAAGGATGAAAGGTTGGAACAAGGGCAATCATTTCCTAGAGATAGTAATGGTAATTTTTCTATTGGCAGGCAGAATTGGAACATAAAATTTAAGGATCCTACCTCTGCTGCTCAAGCAGTGGGTGAGTTTGCAGAATATTCAAGCCTAGCTGCCAGAGCTGTTGTAGAAATTTCAAGGCAATATAGTGTTGATGATGGTTGTTCATGCCTCTTAGGTTTCAAGGATGAAACCTTGGAACATGGGCAATCATTTCCTAGAGATGGTAATGGTAATTTTTCTGTTGGCAGGCAGAATTGGAACATGAAATTTAAGGATGCTACCTTTGCTGCTAAAGCAGGGGATGAGTTTGTAGAATATGCAAGCCTAGCTGCCAGATATGTTTTAGAACTTTCAAGGCAATATTGTGTTGCTGATGGAGGTTCATACCACTTAGGTTTCAAGGATGAAAGGTTGAAACATGGGCAATCATTTCCTAGAGATGGTAATGGTAATTTTTCTTTTGGCAGGCAGAATTGGAACATGAAAGTTAAGGATGCTACCTCTGTCGCTCAAGTAGCGGCTGATTTTGCAGAATATGCAAGCCTAGCTGCCCGAGCAGTTGTAGAACTTTCAAGGCAATATTGTGTTGATGATGGTGGTTCATGCCACTTAGGTTTCAAGGATGAAACGTTGGAACATGGGCAATCATTTCCTGGAGATGGTTATGGCAATTTTTTGGTTGGCATGCATAATTGGAACATGAAATTTAAGGATGCTACCTCTGCTGCTCAAGCAGCGGCTGAGTTTGCAGAACATGCAAGCCTAGCTTCCAGAGCTGTTGTAGAACTTTCAAGACAATATTGTGTTTATGATGGTGGTTCATGCCTCTTAGGTTTCAAGGATGATAGGTTGGAACATGGGCAATCATTTCCTGGTGATGGTAATGGTATTTTTTTTGTTGGCAGGCAAAATTGGAACATGAAATTTAAGGATGCTACCTCTGCTGCTCAAGCAGGGGCTGAGTTTTTAGAATATGCAAGCCTAGCTGCCAGAGTTGTTGTAAAACTTTCAAGGCAATATTGTGTTGATGATTGTGGTTCATGCCACTTAGTTTTCAAGGATGAAAGGTTGGAACATGGTCAATCATTTCCTAGAGATAGTAATGGTAATTTTTCTATTGGCAGGCAGAATTGGAACATGAAATTTAAGGATGCTACCTCTGCTGCTCAAGCAGCGGCTGAGTTTGCAGAATATGCAAGCCTAGCTGCCAGAGCTGTTGTAGAAATTTCAAGGCAATATAGTGTTGATGATGGTGGTTCATGCCACTTAGGTTTCAAGGATGAAACGTTGGAACATGGGCAATCATTTCCTAAAGATGGTAATGGTAATGTTTCTGTTGCCAGGCAGAATTGGAACATGAAATTTAAGGATGCTACCACTGCTGCTCAACCATGGGATGAGTTTGTAGAATATGCAAGCCTAGCTGCCAGAGCTGTTGTAGAACTTTCTAGGCAATATTGTGTTGATAATGGTGGTTCATGCCACTTAGGTTTCAAGGATGAAAGGTTGGAACATGGGCAATCATTTCCTGGGGATGGTAATGGTAATTTTTCTGTTGGCAGGCAGAATTGGAACATGAAATTTATGGATACTACCTTTGCTGCTCAAGCAGCGGTTGAGTTTGCAGAACAATCAAGCCTAGCTACTAGAGCTGTTGTAGAACTTTCAAGGCAATATTGTGTTGATGATGGTGGATCATGCCACTTAGGTTTCAAGGATGATAGGTTGGAACATGGGAAATCATTTCCTGGAGATGGTAATGGAAATTATTTTGTTGGCAGGCAAAATTGGAACATGAAATTTAAGGATGCTACCTCTGCTACTCAAGCATCGTCTAAGTTTGCTCAACATGCAAGCCTAGCGGCCAGATCTGTTGTTGAACTTTCAAGGCAATATTGTGTTGATGATGGTGGTTCATGCAACTTAGGTTTCAAGGATGAAATATTGGAACATGGGCAATCATTTCCTAGAGATGGTAATGGTAATTTTCTTTTGGCAGGCAGAATTGGAACATCAAATTTAAGTATGCTACCTCTGACGCTCAAGCAGTGACTGAGTTTGCAGAATATGCAAGCCTAGCTGCCTGAGCTGTTGTAGAACTTTCAAGGCAATATTGTGTTGATGATGGTGGTTCATGCCACTTAGGTTTCAAGGATGAAAGGTTGGAACATGGGAAATCATTTCCTAGAGATGGTAATGGTAATTTTTCTATTGCCAGGCAGAATTGAAACATGAAATTTAAGGATGCTACCACTACTGCTCAAGCACGGGATGAGTTTGTAGAATATGCAAGCCTAGCTGCCAGAGCTGTTGTAGAACTTTCAGGGCAATATTGTGTTGATGATGGTGGTTCATGCCACTTATGTTTCAAGGATGATAGGTTGGAACATGGGCAATCATTTCCTGTGGATGGTAATGGTAATTTTTCGGTTGGCAGGCAGAATTGGAACATGAAGTTTGAGGATGCTACCTCTGCTACTCAAGCAGCGGCTAAGTTTTCTGAACATGCAAGCCTAGTGGCCAGAGCTGTTGTTGAACTTTCAAGGCAATATTGTGTTGATGATGGTGGTTCATGCAACTTAGGTTTCAAGGATGAAAGATTGGAACATGGCAATCATTTCCTAGAGATGGTAATGGTAATTTTTCTTTTGGCAGGCAGAATTGGAACATCAAATTTAAGGATGCTACCTCTGACGCTCAAGCAGTGACTGAGTTTGCAGAATATGCAAGCCTAGCTTCCAGAGCTGTTGTAGAACTTTCAAGGCAATATTGTGTTGATGATTGTGGTTCATGCCACTTAGGTTTCAAGGATGAAAGGTTGGAACATGGGCAATCATTTCCTAGGGATGGTAATGGTAATTTTTTTGTTGGCAGGCAGAATTGGAACATGAAATTTAAGGATGCTACCTCTGCTGCTCAAGCAGCGGCTGAGTTTGCAGAACATGCAAGCCTAGCTGCCAGAGCTGTTGTAGAACTTTCAAGGCAATATTGTGTTGATGATGGTGGTTCATGCCACTTAGGTTTCAAGGATGAAAGGTTGGAACATGGGCAATCATTTCCTGGAGATGGTAATGGTAATTTTTCTGTTGGCAGGCAGAATTGGAACATGAAATTTAAGGATGCTACCTCTGCTGCTCAAGCAGCGGCTGAGTTTGCAGAACATGCAAGCCTAGCTGCCAGAGCTGTTGTAGAACTTTCAAGGCAATATTGTGTTGATGATGGTGGTTCATGCCACTTAGGTTTCAAGGATGAAAGGTTGGAACATGGGCAATCATTTCCTAGAGATAGTAAAGGTAATTTTTCTATTGGCAGGGAGAATTGGAACATGAAATTTAAGGATGCTACCTCTGCTGCTCAAGCAGCGGCTGAGTTTGCAGAATATGCAAGCCTAGGTGCCAGAGCTGTTGTAAAAATTTCAAGGCAATATATTGTTGATGATGGTGGTTCATGCCACTTAGGTTTCAAGGATGAAACCTTGGAACATGGGCAATCATTTCCTAGAGATGGTAATGGTAATTTTTCTGTTGGCAGGCAGAATTGGAACATGAAATTTAAGGATGCTACCTCTGCTGCTCAAGCAGCGACTGAGTTTGCAGAACATGCAAGCCTAGCTACCAGAGATATAGTAGAACTTTCAAGGCAATATTGTGTTGATTATGGTGGTTCATGCCACTTAGGTTTCAAGGATGAAAGGTTCGAACATGGGCAATCATTTCCTAGAGATAGTAATGGTAATTTTTCTATTGGCAGGCAGAATTGGAACATGAAATTTAAGGATGCTACCTCTGCTGCTCAAGCAGCGGCTGAGTTTTCAGAATATGCAAGCCTAGCTGCCAGAGCTGTTGTAGAAATTTCAAGGCAATATAGTGTTGATGATGGTGGTTCATGCTACTTAGATTTCAAGGATGAAAGGTTGGAACAAGGGCAATCATTTCCTAGAGATAGTAATGGTAATTTTTCTATTGGCAGGCAGAATTGGAACATAAAATTTAAGGATCCTAGCTCTGCTGCTCAAGCAGTGGGTGAGTTTGCAGAATATGCAAGCCTAGCTGCCAGAGCTGTTGTAGAAATTTCAAGGCAATATAGTGTTGATGATGGTGGTTCATGCCACTTAGGTTTCAAGGATGAAACCTTGGAACATGGGCAATCATTTCCTAGAGATGGTAATGGTAATTTTTCTGTTGGCAGGCAGAATTGGAACATGAAATTTAAGGGTGCTACCTTTGCTGCTAAAGCAGGGGATGAGTTTGTAGACTATGCAAGCCTAGCTGCCAGATATGTTTTAGAACTTTCAAGGCAATATTGTGTTGCTGATGGTGGTTCATGCCACTTAGGTTTCAAGGATGAAAGGTTCGAACATGGGCAATCATTTCCTAGAGATAGTAATGGTAATTTTTCTATTGGCAGGCAGAATTGGAACATGAAATTTAAGGATGCTACCTCTGCTGCTCAAGCAGCGGCTGAGTTTTCAGAATATGCAAGCCTAGCTGCCAGAGCTGTTGTAGAAATTTCAAGGCAATATAGTGTTGATGATGGTGGTTCATGCTACTTAGATTTCAAGGATGAAAGGTTAGAACAAGGGCAATCATTTCCTAGAGATAGTAATGGTAAGTTTTCTATTGGCAGGCAGAATTGGAACATAAAATTTAAGGATCCTACCTCTGCTGCTCAAGCAGTGGGTGAGTTTGCAGAATATTCAAGCCTAGCTGCCAGAGCTGTTGTAGAAATTTCAAGGCAATATAGTGTTGATGATGGTGGTTCATGCCTCTTAGGTTTCAAGGATGAAACCTTGGAACATGGGCAATCATTTCCTAGAGATGGTAATGGTAATTTTTCTGTTGGCAGGCAGAATTGGAACATGAAATTTAAGGATGCTACCTTTGCTGCTAAAGCAGGGGATGAGTTTGTAGAATATGCAAGCCTAGCTGCCAGATATGTTTTAGAACTTTCAAGGCAATATTGTGTTGCTGATGGTGGTTCATACCACTTAGGTTTCAAGGATGAAAGGTTGAAACATGGGCAATCATTTCCTAGAGATGGTAATGGTAATTTTTCTTTTGGCAGGCAGAATTGGAACATGAAATTTAAGGATGCTACCTCTGTCGCTCAAGTAGCGGCTGATTTTGCAGAATATGCAAGCCTAGCTGCCCGAGCAGTTGTAGAACTTTCAAGGCAATATTGTGTTGATGATGGTGGTTCATGCCACTTAGGTTTCAAGGATGAAACGTTGGAACATGGGCAATCATTTCCTGGAGATGGTTATGGCAATTTTTTGGTTGGCATGCATAATTGGAACATGAAATTTAAGGATGCTACCTCTGCTGCTCAAGCAGCGGCTGAGTTTGCAGAACATGCAAGCCTAGCTTCCAGAGCTGTTGTAGAACTTTCAAGACAATATTGTGTTTATGATGGTGGTTCATGCCTCTTAGGTTTCAAGGATGATAGGTTGGAACATGGGCAATCATTTCCTAGTGATGGTAATGGTATTTTTTTTGTTGGCAGGCAAAATTGGAACATGAAATTTAAGGATGCTACCTCTGCTGCTCAAGCAGGGGCTGAGTTTTTAGAATATGCAAGCCTAGCTGCCAGAGTTGTTGTAAAACTTTCAAGGCAATATTGTGTTGATGATTGTGGTTCATGCCACTTAGTTTTCAAGGATGAAAGGTTGGAACATGGTCAATCATTTCCTAGAGATAGTAATGGTAATTTTTCTATTGGCAGGCAGAATTGGAACATGAAATTTAAGGATGCTACCTCTGCTGCTCAAGCAGCGGCTGAGTTTGCAGAATATGCAAGCCTAGCTGCCAGAGCTGTTGTAGAAATTTCAAGGCAATATAGTGTTGATGATGGTGGTTCATGCCACTTAGGTTTCAAGGATGAAACGTTGGAACATGGGCAATCATTTCCTAGAGATGGTAATGGTAATTTTTCTGTTGCCAGGCAGAATTGGAACATGAAATTTAAGGATGCTACCACTGCTGCTCAACCATGGGATGAGTTTGAAGAATATGCAAGCCTAGCTGCCAGAGCTGTTGTAGAACTTTCTAGGCAATATTGTGTTGATAATGGTGGTTCATGCCACTTAGGTTTCTAGGATGAAAGGTTGGAACATGGGCAATCATTTCCTGGGGATGGTAATGGTAATTTTTCTGTTGGCAGGCAGAATTGGAACATGAAATTTATGGATACTACCTTTGCTGCTCAAGCAGCGGTTGAGTTTGCAGAACAAGCAAGCCTAGCTACTAGAGCTGTTGTAGAACTTTCAAGGCAATATTGTGTTGATGATGGTGGATCATGCCACTTAGGTTTCAAGGATGATAGGTTGGAACATGGGCAATCATTTCCTGGAGATGGTAATGGAAATTATTTTGTTGGCAGGCAAAATTGGAACATGAAATTTAAGGATGCTACCTCTGCTACTCAAGCAGCGTCTAAGTTTGCTCAACATGCAAGCCTAGCGGCCAGATCTGTTGTTGAACTTTCAAGGCAATATTGTGTTGATGATGGTGGTTCATGCAACTTAGGTTTCAAGGATGAAATATTGGAACATGGGCAATCATTTCCTAGAGATGGTAATGGTAATTTTCTTTTGGCAGGCAGAATTGGAACATCAAATTTAAGTATGCTACCTCTGACGCTCAAGCAGTGACTGAGTTTGCAGAATATGCAAGCCTAGCTGCCTGAGCTGTTGTAGAACTTTCAAGGCAATATTGTGTTGATGATTGCGGTTCATGCCACTTAGGTTTCAAGGATGAAAGGTTGGAACATGGGCAATCATTTCCTAGAGATTGTAATGGTAATTTTTCTGTTGGCAGGCAGAATTGGAACATGAAATTTAAGGATGCTACCTCTGCGGCTCAAGCAGCGGCTGAGTTTGCAGAATACACGAGCCTAGCTGCCAGAGCTGTTGTAGAACTTTCAAGCCAATATTGTGTTGATAATGGTGGTTCATGCCACTTAGGTTTCAAGGATGATAGGTTGGAACATGGGCAATCATTTCCTGGAGATGGTAATGGTAGTTTTTTTGTTGGCAGGCAGAATTGGAACATGAAATTTAAGGATGCTACCACTGCTGCTCAAGCACGGGATGAGTTTGTAGAATATGCAAGCCTAGTTCCCAGAGCTGTTGTAGAACTTTCAAGGCAATGTTGTGTTGATTATGGTGGTTCATGCCACTTATGTTTCAAGGATGAAAGGTTAGAACATGGGCAATCATTTCCTGGGGATGGTAATCATAATTTTTCTGTTGGCAGGCAGAATTGGAACAGGAAATTTATGGATACTACCTTTGCTGCTCAAGCAGCGGCTGAGTGTGTAGAATATGCAAGCCTAGCTACTAAAGCTGTTGTAGAACTTTCAAGGCAATATTATGTTGATGATGGTGGTTCATGCCACTTAGGTTTCAAGGATGATAGGTTGGAACATGGGCAATCATTTCCTGGAGATGGTAATGGTAATATTTTTGTTGGCAGGCAAAATTGGAACATGAAATTTATGGATGCTACTCAAGCAGCGGCTAAGTTTGCTGAACATGCAAGCCTAGCGGCCAGAGCTGTTGTTGAACTTTCAAGCAAATATTGTGTTGATGATGGTGGTTCATGCAACTTAGGTTTCAAGGATGAAAGATTGGAACATGGGCAATCATTTCCTAGAGATGGTAATGGTAATTTTTCTTTTGGGAGGCAGAATTGGAACATCAAATTTAAGGATGCTACCTCTGACGCTCAAGCAGTGACTGAGTTTGCAGAATATGCAAGCCTAGCTGCCAGAGCTGTTGTAGAACTTTCAAGGCAATATAGTGTTGATGATGGTGGTTCATGCTACTTAGATTTCAAGGATGAAAGGTTGGAACAAGGGCAATCATTTCCTAGAGATAGTAATGGTAATTTTTCTATTGGCAGGCAGAATTGGAACATAAAATTTAAGGATCCTACCTCTGCTGCTCAAGCAGTGGGTGAGTTTGCAGAATATTCAAGCCTAGCTGCCAGAGCTGTTGTAGAAATTTCAAGGCAATATAGTGTTGATGATGGTGGTTCATGCCTCTTAGGTTTCAAGGATGAAACCTTGGAACATGGGCAATCATTTCCTAGAGATGGTAATGGTAATTTTTCTGTTGGCAGGCAGAATTGGAACAAGAAATTTAAGGATGCTACCTTTGCTGCTAAAGCAGGGGATGAGTTTGTAGAATATGCAAGCCTAGCTGCCAGATATGGTTTAGAACTTTCAAGGCAATATTGTGTTGCTGATGGTGGTTCATACCACTTAGGTTTCAAGCATGAAAGGTTGAAACGTGGGCAATCATTTCTTAGAGATGGTAATGGTAATTTTTCTTTTGGCAGGCAGAATTGGAACATGAAATTTAAGGATGCTACCTCTGTCGCTCAAGTAGCGGTTGATTTTGCAGAATATGCAAGCCTAGCTGCCCGAGCAGTTGTAGAACTTTCAAGGCAATATGGTGTTGATGATGGTGGTTCATGCCACTTAGGTTTCAAGGATGAAACGTTGGAACATGGGCAATCATTTCCTGGAGATGGTTATGGCAATTGTTTGGTTGGCATGCATAATTGGAACATGAAATTTAAGGATGCTACCTCTGCTGCTCAAGCAGCGGCTGAGTTTGCAGAACATGCAAGCCTAGCTTCCAGAACTGTTGTAGAACTTTCAAGACAATATTGTGTTTATGATGGTGGTTCATGCCTCTTAGGTTTCAAGGATGATAGGTTGGAACATGGGCAATCATTTCCTGGTGATGGTAATGGTATTTTTTTTGTT
This sequence comes from Nicotiana tomentosiformis, assembly GCF_000390325.3. Taxonomy (NCBI): domain Eukaryota; kingdom Viridiplantae; phylum Streptophyta; class Magnoliopsida; order Solanales; family Solanaceae; genus Nicotiana; species Nicotiana tomentosiformis. Next base: position 1,145,871 of record NW_027174563.1, read on the forward strand.
GGCAGGCAAAATTGGAACATGAAATTTAAGGATGCTACCTCTGCTGCTCAAGCAGGGGCTGAGTTTTTAGAATATGCAAGCCTAGCTGCCAGAGTTGTTGTAAAACTTTCAAGGCAATATTGTGTTGATGATTGTGGTTCATGCCACTTAGTTTTCAAGGATGAAAGGTTGGAACATGGTCAATCATTTCCTAGAGATAGTAATGGTAATTTTTCTATTGGCAGGCAGAATTGGAACATGAAATTTAAGGATGCTACCTCTGCTGCTCAAGCAGCGGCTGAGTTTGCAGAATATGCAAGCCTAGCTGCCAGAGCTGTTGTAGAAATTTCAAGGCAATATAGTGTTGATGATGGTAGTTCATGCCACTTAGGTTTCAAGGATGAAACGTTGGAACATGGGCAATCATTTCCTAGAGATGGTAATGGTAATTTTTCTGTTGCCAGGCAGAATTGGAACATGAAATATAAGGATGCTACCACTGCTGCTCAACCATGGGATGAGTTTGTAGAATATGCAAGCCTAGCTGCCAGAGCTGTTGTAGAACTTTCTAGGCAATATTGTGTTGATAATGGTGGTTCATGCCACTTAGGTTTCAAGGATGAAAGGTTGGAACATGGGCAATCATTTCCTGGGGATGGTAATGGTAATTTTTCTGTTGGCAGGCAGAATTGGAACATGAAATTTATGGATACTACCTTTGCTGCTCAAGCAGCGGTCGAGTTTGCAGAACAAGCAAGCCTAGCTACTAGAGCTGTTGTAGAACTTTCAAGGCAATATTGTGTTGATGGTGGTGGATCATGCAACTTAGGTTTCAAGGATGATAGGTTGGAACATGGGCAATCATTTCCTGGAGATGGTAATGGAAATTATTTTGTTGGCAGGCAAAATTGGAACATGAAATTTAAGGATGCTACCTCTGCTACTCAAGCAGCGTCTAAGTTTGCTCAACATGCAAGCCTAGCGGCCAGATCTGTTGTTGAACTTTCAAGGCAATATTGTGTTGATGATGGTGGTTCATGCAACTTAGGTTTCAAGGATGAAATATTGGAACATGGGCAATCATTTCCTAGAGATGGTAATGGTAATTTTCTTTTGGCAGGCAGAATTGGAACGTCAAATTTAAGTATGCTACCTCTGACGCTCAAGCAGTGACTGAGTTTGCAGAATATGCAAGCCTAGCTGCCTGAGCTGTTGTAGAACTTTCAAGGCAATATTGTGTTGATGATTGCGGTTCATGCCACTTAGGTTTCAAGGATGAAAGGTTGGAACATGGGCAATCATTTCCTAGAGATTGTAATGGTAATTTTTCTGTTGGCAGGCAGAATTGGAACATGAAATTTAAGGATGCTACCTCTGCGGCTCAAGCAGCGGCTGAGTTTGCAGAATACGCGAGCCTAGCTGCCAGAGCTGTTGTAGAACTTTCAAGCCAATATTGTGTTGATAATGGTGGTTCATGCCACTTAGGTTTCAAGGATGATAGGTTGGAACATGGGCAATCATTTCTTGGAGATGGTAATGGTAGTTTTTTTGTTGGCAGGCAGAATTGGAACATGAAATTTAAGGATGCTACCACTGCTGCTCAAGCACGGGATGAGTTTGTAGAATATGCAAGCCTAGTTGCCAGAGCTGTTGTAGAACTTTCAAGGCAATGTTGTGTTGATTATGGTGGTTCATGCCACTTATGTTTCAAGGATGAAAGGTTAGAACATGGGCAATCATTTCCTGGGGATGGTAATCGTAATTTTTCTGTTGGCAGGCAGAATTGGAACAGGAAATTTATGGATACTACCTTTGATGCTCAAGCAGCGGATGAGTGTGCAGAATATGCAAGCCTAGCTACTAAAGCTGTTGTAGAACTTTCAAGGCAATATTATGTTGATGATGGTGGTTCATGCCACTTAGGTTTCAAGGATGATAGGTTGGAACATGGGCAATCATTTCCTGGAGATGGTAATGGTAATATTTTTGTTGGCAGGCAAAATTGGAACATGAAATTTATGGATGCTACTCAAGCAGCGGCTAAGTTTGCTGAACATGCAAGCCTAGCGGCCAGAGCTGTTGTTGAACTTTCAAGCAAATATTGTGTTGATGATGGTGGTTCATGCAACTTAGGTTTCAAGGATGAAAGATTGGAACATGGGCAATCATTTCCTAGAGATGGTAATGGTAATTTTTCTTTTGGGAGGCAGAATTGGAACATCAAATTTAAGGATGCTACCTCTGACGCTCAAGCAGTGACTGAGTTTGCAGAATATGCAAGCCTAGCTGCCAGAGCTGTTGTAGAACTTTCAAGGCAATATAGTGTTGATGATGGTGGTTCATGCTACTTAGATTTCAAGGATGAAAGGTTGGAACAAGGGCAATCATTTCCTAGAGATAGTAATGGTAATTTTTCTATTGGCAAGCAGAATTGGAACATAAAATTTAAGGATCCTACCTCTGCTGCTCAAGCAGTGGGTGAGTTTGCAGAATATTCAAGCCTAGCTGCCAGAGCTGTTGTAGAAATTTCATGGCAATATAGTGTTGATGATGGTGGTTCATGCCTCTTAGGTTTCAAGGATGAAACCTTGGAACATGGGCAATCATTTCCTAGAGATGGTAATGGTAATTTTTCTGTTGGCAGGCAGAATTGGAACAAGAAATTTAAGGATGCTACCTTTGCTGCTAAAGCAGGGGATGAGTTTGTAGAATATGCAAGCCTAGCTGCCAGATATGGTTTAGAACTTTCAAGGCAATATTGTGTTGCTGATGGTGGTTCATACCACTTAGGTTTCAAGCATGAAAGGTTGAAACATGGGCAATCATTTCTTAGAGATGGTAATGGTAATTTTTCTTTTGGCAGGCAGAATTGGGACATGAAATTTAAGGATGCTACCTCTGTCGCTCAAGTAGCGGTTGATTTTGCAGAATATGCAAGCCTAGCTGCCCGAGCAGTTGTAGAACTTTCAAGGCAATATGGTGTTGATGATGGTGGTTCATGCCACTTAGGTTTCAAGGATGAAACGTTGGAACATGGGCAATCATTTCCTGGAGATGGTTATGGCAATTTTTTGGTTGGCATGCATAATTGGAACATGAAATTTAAGGATGCTACCTCTGCTGCTCAAGCAGCGGCTGAGTTTGCAGAACATGCAAGCCTAGCTTCCAGAACTGTTGTAGAACTTTCAAGACAATATTGTGTTTATGATGGTGGTTCATGCCTCTTAGGTTTCAAGGATGATAGGTTGGAACATGGGCAATCATTTCATGGTGATGGTAATGGTATTTTTTTTGTTGGCAGGCAAAATTGGAACATGAAATTTAAGGATGCTACCTCTGCTGCTCAAGCAGGGGCTGAGTTTTTAGAATATGCAAGCCTAGCTGCCAGAGTTGTTGTAAAACTTTCAAGGCAATATTGTGTTGATGATTGTGGTTCATGCCACTTAGTTTTCAAGGATGAAAGGTTGGAACATGGTCAATCATTTCCTAGAGATAGTAATGGTAATTTTTCTATTGGCAGGCAGAATTGGAACATGAAATTTAAGGATGCTACCTCTGCTGCTCAAGCAGCGGCTGAGTTTGCAGAATATGCAAGCCTAGCTGCCAGAGCTGTTGTAGAAATTTCAAGGCAATATAGTGTTGATGATGGTGGTTCATGCCACTTAGGTTTCAAGGATGAAACGTTGGAACATGGGCAATCATTTCCTAGAGATGGTAATGGTAATTTTTCTGTTGCCAGGCAGAATTGGAACATGAAATTTAAGGATGCTACCACTGCTGCTCAACCATGGGATGAGTTTGTAGAATATGCAAGCCTAGCTGCCAGAGCTGTTGTAGAACTTTCTAGGCAATATTGTGTTGATAATGGTGGTTCATGCCACTTAGGTTTCAAGGATGAAAGGTTGGAACATGGGCAATCATTTCCTGGGGATGGTAATGGTAATTTTTCTGTTGGCAGGCAGAATTGGAACATGAAATTTATGGATACTACCTTTGCTGCTCAAGCAGCGGTCGAGTTTGCAGAACAAGCAAGCCTAGCTACTAGAGCTGTTGTAGAACTTTCAAGGCAATATTGTGTTGATGATGGTGGATCATGCCACTTAGGTTTCAAGGATGATAGGTTGGAACATGGGCAATCATTTCCTGGAGATGGTAATGGAAATTATTTTGTTGGCAGGCAAAATTGGAACATGAAATTTAAGGATGCTACCTCTGCTACTCAAGCAGCGTCTAAGTTTGCTCAACATGCAAGCCTAGCGGCCAGATCTGTTGTTGAACTTTCAAGGCAATATTGTGTTGATGATGGTGGTTCATGCAACTTAGGTTTCAAGGATGAAATATTGGAACATGGGCAATCATTTCCTAGAGATGGTAATGGTAATTTTCTTTTGGCAGGCAGAATTGGAACATCAAATTTAAGTATGCTACCTCTGACGCTCAAGCAGTGACTGAGTTTGCAGAATATGCAAGCCTAGCTGCCTGAGCTGTTGTAGAACTTTCAAGGCAATATTGTGTTGATGATGGTGGTTCATGCCACTTAGGTTTCAAGGATGAAAGGTTGGAACATGGGAAATCATTTCCTAGAGATGGTAATGGTAATTTTTCTATTGCCAGGCAGAATTGAAACATGAAATTTAAGGATGCTACCTCTGCGGCTCAAGCAGCGGCTGAGTTTGCAGAATACGCGAGCCTAGCTGCCAGAGCTGTTGTAGAACTTTCAAGCCAATATTGTGTTGATAATGGTGGTTCATGCCACTTAGGTTTCAAGGATGATAGGTTGGAACATGGGCAATCATTTCCTGGAGATGGTAATGGTAGTTATTTTGTTGGCAGGCAGAATTGGAACATGAAATTTAAGGATGCTACCACTGCTGCTCAAGCACGGGATGAGTTTGTAGAATATGCAAGCCTAGTTGCCAGAGCTGTTGTAGAACTTTCAAGGCAATGTTGTGTTGATTATGGTGGTTCATGCCACTTATGTTTCAAGGATGAAAGGTTAGAACATGGGCAATCATTTCCTGGGGATGGTAATCGTAATTTTTCTGTTGGCAGGCAGAATTGGAACAGGAAATTTATGGATACTACCTTTGCTGCTCAAGCAGCGGCTGAGTGTGCAGAATATGCAAGCCTAGCTACTAAAGTTGTTGTAGAACTTTCAAGGCAATATTATGTTGATGATGGTGGTTCATGCCACTTAGGTTTCAAGGATGATAGGTTGGAACATGGGCAATCATTTCCTGGAGATGGTAATGGTAATATTTTTGTTGGCAGGCAAAATTGGAACATGAAATTTATGGATGCTACTCAAGCAGCGGCTAAGTTTGCTGAACATGCAAGCCTAGCGGCCAGAGCTGTTGTTGAACTTTCAAGCAAATATTGTGTTGATGATGGTGGTTCATGCAACTTAGGTTTCAAGGATGAAAGATTGGAACATGGGCAATCATTTCCTAGAGATGGTAATGGTAATTTTTCTTTTGGGAGGCAGAATTGGAACATCAAATTTAAGGATGCTACCTCTGACGCTCAAGCAGTGACTGAGTTTGCAGAATATGCAAGCCTAGCTGCCAGAGCTGTTGTAGAACTTTCAAGGCAATATAGTGTTGATGATAGTGGTTCATGCTACTTAGATTTCAAGGATGAAAGGTTGGAACAAGGGCAATCATTTCCTAGAGATAGTAATGGTAATTTTTCTATTGGCAGGCAGAATTGGAACATAAAATTTAAGGATCCTACCTCTGCTGCTCAAGCAGTGGGTGAGTTTGCAGAATATTCAAGCCTAGCTGGCAGAGCTGTTGTAGAAATTTCAAGGCAATATAGTGTTGATGATGGTGGTTCATGCCTCTTAGGTTTCAAGGATGAAACCTTGGAACATGGGCAATCATTTCCTAGAGATGGTAATGGTAATTTTTCTGTTGGCAGGCAGAATTGGAACAAGAAATTTAAGGATGCTACCTTTGCTGCTAAAGCAGGGGATGAGTTTGTAGAATATGCAAGCCTAGCTGCCAGATATGGTTTAGAACTTTCAAGGCAATATTGTGTTGCTGATGGTGGTTCATACCACTTAGGTTTCAAGGATGAAAGGTTGAAACATGGGCAATCATTTCCTAGAGATGGTAATGGTAATTTTTCTTTTGGCAGGCAGAATTGGAACATGAAATTTAAGGATGCTACCTCTGTCGCTCAAGTAGCGGCTGATTTTGTAGAATATGCAAGCCTAGCTGCCCGAGCAGTTGTAGAACTTTCAAGGCAATATTGTGTTGATGATGGTGGTTCATGCCACTTAGGTTTCAAGGATGAAACGTTGGAACATGGGCAATCATTTCCTGGAGATGGTTATGGCAATTTTTTGGTTGGCATACATAATTGGAACATGAAATTTAAGGATGCTACCTCTGCTGCTCAAGCAGCGGCTGAGTTTGCAGAACATGCAAGCCTAGCTTCCAGAACTGTTGTAGAACTTTCAAGACAATATTGTGTTTATGATGGTGGTTCATGCCTCTTAGGTTTCAAGGATGATAGGTTGGAACATGGGCAATCATTTCCTGGTGATGGTAATGGTATTTTTTTTGTTGGCAGGCAAAATTGGAACATGAAATTTAAGGATGCTACCTCTGCTGCTCAAGCAGGGGCTGAGTTTTTAGAATATGCAAGCCTAGCTGCCAGAGTTGTTGTAAAACTTTCAAGGCAATATTGTGTTGATGATTGTGGTTCATGCCACTTAGTTTTCAAGGATGAAAGGTTGGAACATGGTCAATCATTTCCTAGAGATAGTAATGGTAATTTTTCTATTGGCAGGCAGAATTGGAACATGAAATTTAAGGATGCTACCTCTGCTGCTCAAGCAGCGGCTGAGTTTGCAGAATATGCAAGCCTAGCTGCCAGAGCTGTTGTAGAAATTTCAAGGCAATATAGTGTTGATGATGGTGGTTCATGCCACTTAGGTTTCAAGGATGAAACGTTGGAACATGGGCAATCATTTCCTAGAGATGGTAATGGTAATTTTTCTGTTGCCAGGCAGAATTGGAACATGAAATTTAAGGATGCTACCACTGCTGCTCAACCATGGGATGAGTTTGTAGAATATGCAAGCCTAGCTGCCAGAGCTGTTGTAGAACTTTCTAGGCAATATTGTGTTGATAATGGTGGTTCATGCCACTTAGGTTTCAAGGATGAAAGGTTGGAACATGGGCAATCATTTCCTGGGGATGGTAATGGTAATTTTTCTGTTGGCAGGCAGAATTGGAACATGAAATTTATGGATACTACCTTTGCTGCTCAAGCAGCGGTTGAGTTTGCAGAACAAGCAAGCCTAGCTACTAGAGCTGTTGTAGAACTTTCAAGGCAATATTGTGTTGATGATGGTGGATCATGCCACTTAGGTTTCAAGGATGATAGGTTGGAACATGGGCAATCATTTCCTGGAGATGGTAATGGAAATTATTTTGTTGGCAGGCAAAATTGGAACATGAAATTTAAGGATGCTACCTCTGCTACTCAAGCAGCGTCTAAGTTTGCTCAACATGCAAGCCTAGCGGCCAGATCTGTTGTTGAACTTTCAAGGCAATATTGTGTTGATGATGGTGGTTCATGCAACTTAGGTTTCAAGGATGAAATATTGGAACATGGGCAATCATTTCCTAGAGATGGTAATGGTAATTTTCTTTTGGCAGGCAGAATTGGAACATCAAATTTAAGTATGCTACCTCTGACGCTCAAGCAGTGACTGAGTTTGCAGAATATGCAAGCCTAGCTTCCTGAGCTGTTGTAGAACTTTCAAGGCAATATTGTGTTGATGATTGCGGTTCATGCCACTTAGGTTTCAAGGATGAAAGGTTGGAACATGGGCAATCATTTCCTAGAGATTGTAATGGTAATTTTTCGGTTGGCAGGCAGAATTGGAACATGAAATTTAAGGATGCTACCTCTGCGGCTCAAGCAGCGGCTGAGTTTGCAGAATACGCGAGCCTAGCTGCCAGAGCTGTTGTAGAACTTTCAAGCAAATATTGTGTTGATAATGGTGGTTCATGCCACTTAGGTTTCAAGGATGATAGGTTGGAACATGGGCAATCATTTCCTGGAGATGGTAATGGTAGTTTTTTTGTTGGCAGGCAGAATTGGAACATGAAATTTAAGGATGCTACCACTGCTGCTCAAGCACGGGATGAGTTTGTAGAATATGCAAGCCTAGTTGCCAGAGCTGTTGTAGAACTTTCAAGGCAATGTTGTGTTGATTATGGTGGTTCATGCCACTTATGTTTCAAGGATGAAAGGTTAGAACATGGGCAATCATTTCCTGGGGATGGTAATCGTAATTTTTCTGTTGGCAGGCAGAATTGGAACAGGAAATTTATGGATACTACCTTTGCTGCTCAAGCAGCGGCTGAGTGTGCAGAATATGCAAGCCTAGCTACTAAAGCTGTTGTAGAACTTTCAAGGCAATATTATGTTGATGATGGTGGTTCATGCCACTTAGGTTTCAAGGATGATAGGTTGGAACATGGGCAATCATTTCCTAGAGATGGTAATGGTAATATTTTTGTTGGCAGGCAAAATTGGAACACGAAATTTATGGATGCTACTCAAGCAGCGGCTAAGTTTGCTGAACATGCAAGCCTAGCGGCCAGAGCTGTTGTTGAACTTTCAAGCAAATATTGTGTTGATGATGGTGGTTCATGCAACTTAGGTTTCAAGGATGAAAGATTGGAACATGGGCAATCATTTCCTAGAGATGGTAATGGTAATTTTTCTTTTGGGAGGCAGAATTGGAACATCAAATTTAAGGATGCTACCTCTGACGCTCAAGCAGTGACTGAGTTTGCAGAATATGCAAGCCTAGCTGCCAGAGCTGTTGTAGAACTTTCAAGGCAATATTGTGTTGATGATTGCGGTTCATGCCACTTAAGTTTCAAGGATGAAAGGTTGTAACATGGGCAATCATTTCCTAGGGATGGTAATGGCAATTTTTTTGTTGGCAGGCAGAATTCGAACATGAAATTTAAGGATGCTACCTCTTTTGCTCAAGCAGCGGCTGAGTTTGCAGAATATGCAAGCCTAGCTGCCAGAGCTGTTGTAGAACTTTCAAGGCAATATTGTGTTGATGATGGTGGTTCATGCCACTTAGGTTTCAAGGATGAAAGGTTGGAACATGGGCAATCATTTCCTAGAGATGGTAATGGTAATTTTTCTGTTGGCAGGCAGAATTGGAACATGAAATTTAAGGATGCTACCTCTGCTGCTCAAGCAGCGGCTGAGTTTGCAGAATATGCAAGCCTAGATGCCAGAGCTGTTGTAGAACTTTCAAGGCAATATTGTGTTGATGATGGTGGTTCATGCCACTTAGGTTTCAAGGATGAAAGGTAGGAACATGGGCAATCATTTCCTGGAGATGGTAATGGTAATTTTTCTGTTGGCAGGCAAAATTGGAACATGAAATTTAAGGATGCTACCTCTGCTACTCAACTAGCAGCTAAGTTTGCTGAACATGTAAGCCTAGCGGCTAGAGCTGTTGTTGAACTTTCAAGGCAATATTGTGTTGATGATGGTGGTTCATGCAACTTAGGTTTCAAGGATGAAAGATTGGAACATGGGCAATCATTTCCTAGAGATGGTAATGGTAATTTTTCTTTTGGCAGGTATAATTGGAACATCAAATTTAAGGATGCTACCTCTGACGCTCAAGCAGTGACTGAGTTTGCAGAATATGCAAGCCTAGCTGCCAGAGCTGTTGTAGAACTTTCAAGGCAATATTGTGTTGATGATTGCGGTTCATGCCACTTAAGTTTCAAGGATGAAAGGTTGTAACATGGGCAATCATTTCATAGGGATGGTAATGGTAATTGTTTTGTTGGCAGGCAGAATTGGAACATGAAATTTAAGGATGCTACCTCTGCTGCTCAAGCAGCGGCTGAGTTTGCAGAACATGCAAGCCTAGTTGCAAGAGCTGTTGTAGAATTTTCAAGGCAATATTGTGTTGATGATGGTGGTTCATGCCACTTAGGTTTCAAGGATGAAAGGTTGGAACATGGGAAATCATTTCCTAGAGATGGTAATGGTAATTTTTCTGTTGACAGGCAGAAATGGAACATGAAATTTAAGGATGCTACCACTGCTGCTCAAGCACGAGATGAGTCTGTAGAATATGCAAGCCTAGCTGCCAGAGCTGTTGTAGAACTTTCAAGGCAATATTGTGTTGATGATTGTCGTTCATGCCACTAAAGTTTCAAGGATGAAAGGTTAGAACATGGGCAATCATTTCCTGGGGATGGTAATGGTAATTTTTCTGTTGGCAGGCAGAACTAGAACATGATATTTGAGGATGCTACCTTTGCTGCTCAAGCAGCGCCTGAGTTTGCAGAAAAGTAAGCCTAGCTACTAGAGCTGTTGTAGAACATTCAAGGCAATATTGTGTTGATGATGGTGGTTCATGCCACTTAGGTTTCAAGGATGATAGGTTGGAACATGCGCAATCATTTCCTAGAGATGGTAATGGTAATTTTTCTGTTGGTAGGCAGAATTGGAACATGAAATTTAAGGATGCTACCTCTGCTCCTCAAGCAGCGGCTAAGTTTGCAGAACATGCACGCGTAGCTACCAGAGCTGTTGTAGAACTTTCAAGGCAATATTGTGTTGATGATGGTGGTTCATGCCACTTAGATTTCAAGGATGAAAGGTCGGAACAAGGGCAATCATTTCCTAGAGATAGTAATGGTAATTTTTCTATTGGGAGGCAGAATTGGAACATAAAATTTAAGGATACTACCTCTGCTGCTCAAGCAGCGGCTGAGTTTGCAGAATATGCAAGCCAAGCTGCCAGAGCTGTTGTAGAAATTTCAAGGCAATATAGTGTTGATGATGGTGGTTCATGCCACTTAGGTTTCAAGGATGAAACCTTGGAACATGGGCAATCATTTCCTAGAGATGGTAATGGTAATTTTTCTGTTGGCAGGCAGAATTGGAACATGAAATTTAAGGATGCTACCTCTGCCGCTCAAGCAGCGACTGAATTTGCAGAATATGCAAGCCTAGCTACCCGAGCTGTTGTAGAACTTTCAAGGCAATATTGTGTTGATGATGGTGGTTCATGCCACTGAGGTTTCAAGGATGAAACGTCGGAACATGGGCAATCATTTCCTAGAGATGGTAATGGTAATTTTTCTGTTGGCAGGCAGAATTGGAACAGTAATTAAAGGATGCTACCTCTGTTGTTCAAGCAGCGGCTGAGTTTGCAGAACATGCAAGCCTAGCTGCCAGAGCTGTTGTAGAACTTTCAAGGCAATATTGTTTTGATGATGGTGGTTCATGCCACTTAGGTTTCAAGGATGAAAGGTTGGAACATGGGCAATCATTTCCTAGAGATAGTAAAGGTAATTTTTCTGTTGGCAGGCATAATTGGAACATGAAATTTAAGGATGCTACCTCTGCTGCTCAAGCAGCGGCTGAGTTTGCAGAACATGCAAGCCTAGCTGCCAGAGCTGTTGTAGAACTTTCAAGGCAATATTGTGTTTATGATGGTGGTTCATGCCACTTAGGTTTCAAGGATGATAGGTTGGAACATGGGCAATCATTTTCTGGAGATGGTAATGATATTTGTTTTTTGGCAGGCAAAATTGGAACATGAAATTTAAGGATGCGACATCTGCTGCTCAAGCAGCGGCTGAGTTTGCAGAATATGCAAGCCTAGCTGCCAGAGCTGTTGTAGAAATTTCAAGGCAATATAGTGTTGATGATGGTGGTTCATGCCACTTAGGTTTCAAGGATGAAACGTTGGAACATGGGCAATCATTTCCTAGAGATGGTAATGGTAATTTTTCTGTTGGCAGGCAGAATTGGAACATGAAATTTAAGGATGCTATCTCTGTTGCTCAAGCAGCGACTGAGTTTGCAGAGCATGCAAGCCTAGCTGCCAGAGCTGTTGTAGAACTTTCAAGACAATATTGTGTTGATGGTGGTGGTTCATGCCACTTAGGTTTCAAGGAAGAAAAGATGGAACATGGGCAATCATTTCCTGGAGACGATAATGGTTATTCACATTTCCTAGAGATAGTAATGGTAATATTTCTGTTGGCAGACAGAATTGGAACATGAAATTTAAGGATGTTACCTCTGCTGCTCAAGCAGCAAATGAGTTTGCAGAACATGCAAGCCTAGCGGCCAGAGATATAGTAGAATTCAAGGCAATATTGTGTTGATGATGGTGATTCATGCCAATAAGTTTTCAAGGATGAATGGTTGGAACATGGGCAATCATTTCCTTGAGATGGTAATGATAATTTTTCTGTTGGCAGGGAGAATTGGAACTTGAAATTTAAGGATGCTACCTTTGCTGCTCAAGCAGGGGATGAGTTTGTAGAATATGCAAGCCTAGCTGCCAGAGATGTTTTAGAACTTTCAAGGCAATATTGTGTTGATGATGGTGGTTCATGCCACTTAGGTTTCAAGGATGAAAGGTTGGAACATGGGCAATCATTTCCTGGCGATGGTAATGGTAATTTTTCTGTTGGCAGGCAGAATTGGAACATGAAATTTAAGTATGCTACCTCTGATGCTCAAGCAACGGCGTAGTTTGCAGAGCATGCAAGCCTAGCTGCCAGAGCTGTTGTAGAACTTTCAAGACAATATTGTTTTGATGATGGTGGTTCATGCCACTTAGGTTTCGAGGATGAAAGGATGGAACATGGGCAATCATTTCCTGGAGATGATAATTGTTATTCTTCTGTTGGCAGGCAGAATTGGAACATGAAATTTCAGGATGCTACCTCTGGTGCTCAAGCAGCGACTAAGTTTGCAGAACATGCAAGCCTACCTGCCAGAGCTGTTGTAGATCTTTCAAGGTATTATTGTGTTGATGATGGTGGTTCATGCCACTTAGGTTTCAAGGATGAAAGGTTGGAACATGGGAAATCTTTTCCTGAAGATGGTAATGGTAAATTTTCTGTTGGCCGGCAGAATTGGAATATGAAATTTAAGGATGCTACCTCTGCTAATCAAGCAGCAGCTAAGTTTGCAGAACATGCAAGCCTAGCTGCCAGAGCTATTGTAGAACTTTAAATGCAATATTATGTTGATGATGGTGGTACATGCCACATAGGTTTCAAGGATGAAAGATTGAAACATGGGCAATCATTTCCTGGAGATGGTAATTGTAAATTTTCTATTGCCTGCAGAATTGGAACATGAAATTTAAGGATGCTACCTCTACTGCTCAAGCAACGGCTGAGTTTGCAGAACATGCAAGCCTAGCTCCTACAGCTGTTTAGAACATTCAAGGCAATATTGTGTTGATGATGGTGGATCATGCTACTTAGGTTTCAAGGATGAAAGGTTGGAACAAGGGCAATCATTTCCTAGAGATAGTAATGGTAATTTTTCTGGCAAGCATAATTGGAACATGAAATTTAAGGATGCTACCTCTGCTGCTCAAGCAGCGGCTGAGTTTGCAGTACATGCAAGCCTAGTTGCCAGAGCTGTTGTAGAACTTTCAAGGCAATATTGTGTTGATGATGGTGGTTCATGCCACTTAGGTTTCAAGGATGAAAGGTTGGAACATGGGCAATCATTTCCTAGAGATGGTAATGATAATTTTTCTGTTGGTAGGCAGAATTGGAACATGAAATTTAAGGATGCTACCTCTGCTGCTCAAGCAGCGGCTGAGTTTGCAGAATATGCAAGCCTAGCTGCCAGAGCTGTTGTAGAACTTTCAAGGCAATATTGTGTTGATGATGGTGGTTCATGCCACTTAGGTTTCAATTATGATAGGTTGGAACATGGGAAATCATTTCCTAGAGATGGTAATGGTAATTTTTCTGTTGGCAGGCAAAATTGGAACATGAAATTTAAGGATGCTACCTCTGCTGCTCAAGCAGCAGCTAAGTTTGCAGAACATGCAAGCCTAGCGGCTAGAGCTGTTGTAGAACATTCAAGGCAATATTGTGTTGATGATGGTGGTTCATGCCACTTAGGTTTCAAGGATGAATGGTTGGAACATGGGAATTCATTTCCTAGAGATGGTAATGGTAATTGTTCTATTGGCAGGCAGAATTGGAACATGAAATTTAAGGACGCCACCTCTGCTGCTTAAGCAATGGCTGAGTTTGCAGAATATGCAAGCCTAGCTGCTAGTGCTGTTGTAGAAATTACCAGGCAATATTGTGTTGGTGATAGTGGTTCATGACACTTAGGTTTCAAGGATGAAAGGCTGGAACATGGGCAATCATTTCCTGGAGATGGTAATGGTAATTTTTCTGTTGGCAGGAAGAATTGGAACATTAAATTTAAGGATTCTACCTCTGTTGCTCAAGCAGCGGCTGAGTTTGCAGAATATGCAAGCCTAGCTGCCAGAGATGTTGTAGAACTTTCAAGGCAATATTGTGTTGATGATGGTGGTTCATGCCACTTAGGTTTCAATTATGATAGGTTGGAACATGGGAAATCATTTCCTAGAGATGGTAATGGTAATTTTTCTGTTGGTAGGCAAAATTGAAACATGAAATTTAAGGATGCTACCTCTGCTGCTCAAGCAGCGGCTGAGTTTGCAGAACATGCAAGCCTAGCTGCCAGAGCTGTTGTAGAACTTTCAAGGCAATATTGTGTTGATGATGGTGGTTCATGCCTCTTAGTTTTCAAGGATGAAAGGTTGGAAAAAGGGCAATCATTTCCTAGAGATGGTAATGGTAATTTTTCTGTTGGCAGGCAGAATTGGAACATGAAATTTAAGGATGCTACCTCTGCTGCTCAAGCAGGGGATGAGTTTTTAGAATATGCAAACCTAGCTGCCAGAGCTGTTGTAGAACTTTTAAGACATTATTGTGTTGATGATTGTGGTTCATGCCACTTAGGTTTCAAGGATGAAAGGTTGGAACATGGGCAATCATTTCCTAGAGATGGTGATGGTAATGTTTCTGTTGGCATAAAGAATTGGCACATGAAAATTAAGGATGCTACCTCAGCTTCTCAAGTAGTGGCTGAGTTTGTAGAGCATGCAAGCCAAGCTTCCAGAGCTGCTGAAGAACTTTCAAGGCAATATTGTGTTGATGATGGTTGTTCATGCCACTTAGGTTTTAAGGATGAAATGCGGGAACTTGGGCAATCATTTCCTGAAGATGGTAATGTTAATTTTTCTGTTGGCAGGCAGAATTGGAACATGATATTTAAGGATGCTACCTCTGCTGCTCAAATAACGGCTGAGTTTGCAGAGCATGCAAGCCTAGCTTCCAGAGCTGTTGAAGAACTTTAAAGGCAATATTGTGTTGATGATGGTGGTTCATGCTACTAAGGTTTCAAGGATGAAAGGCTGGAACATGGGCAATCACTTCCTGGAGATGGTAATGGAAATTTTTCTGTTGGCAGGCAGAATTGGAACATTAAATTTAAGGATGCTACCTCTGCTGCTCAAGCAGCGGCTGAGTTTGCCGAGCATGCAAGCCTAGCTGCCAGAGCTGTTGTAGAACTCTCAAGGCAATATTATGTTGATGATGGTGTTTCATGCCACTTAGGTTTCAAGGATGAAAGGCTGTAACATGGGCAATCATTTCCTAGAGATGGTAATGATAATTTTTCTATTTGTAGGAAGAATTGGAACATGAAAATTAAGGATGCTACCTCTGCTGCTCAAGCATCGGCTGAGTTTGCAGAACATGCAAGCCTAGCTGCCAGAGCTGTTGTAGAACTTTCAAGGCAATATTGTGTTGATGATGGTGGTTCATGCCACTTAGGTTTCAAGGATGAATGGTTGGAACATGGGCAATCATTTCCTAGAGATGGTAATGGTAATTGTTCTATTGGCAGGCAGAATTGGAACATGAAATTTATGGATGCTACCTCTGCTGCTCAAGCAACGGCTGAGTTTGCAGAATATGCAAGCCTAGCTGCCAGAGCTGTTGTAGAAATTACAAGGCAATATTGTGTTGGTGATAGTGGTTCATGCCACTTAGGTTTCAAGGATGATAGTCTGGAACATGGGCAATCATTTCCTGGAGATGGTAATGGTGATTTTTCTATTGGCAGGCAGAATTGGAACATGAAATTTAAGGATGCTACCTCTGATGGTCAAGTAGCGGCTGAGTTTGCAGAGCATGCAAGCCTAGTTGCCAGAGCTATTGTAGAACTTTCAAGGCAATATTGTGTTGATAATGGTGGTTCATGCCACTTAGGTTTCAAGGATGAAAGGTTAGAACATGGGCAATCATTTCCTGGAGATGGTAATGGTAATTTTTAGGTTGGCAGGCAGAATTGGAACATGAAATTTAAGGATGCTACCTCTGCTGCTCAAGCAGCGGCTGAGCTTGCAGAACATGCAAGCCTAGCTGCCAGAGCTGTTGTAGAACTTTCAAGGCAATATTGTGTTGATGATGGTGGTTCATGCCTCTTAGTTTTCAAGGATGAAAGGTTGGAAAAAGGGCAATCATTTCCTAGAGATGGTAATGGTAATTTTTCTGTTGGCAGGCAGAATTGGAACATGAAATTTAAGGATGCTACCTCTGCTGCTCAAGCAGGGGATGAGTTTTTAGAATATGCAAGCCTAGCTGCCAGAGCTGTTGTAGAACTTTTAAGGCATTATTGTGTTGATGATTGTGGTTCATGCCACTTAGGTTTCAAGGATGAAAGGTTGGAACATGGGCAATAATTTCCTAGAGATAGTGATGGTAATGTTTCTGTTGGCAAACAGAATTGGCACATGAAAATTAAGAATGCTACCTTAGCTTCTCAAGCAGCGGCTGAGTTTGCAGAGCATGCAAGCCAAGCTTCCAGAGCTGCTGAAGAACTTTCAAGGCAATATTGTGTTGATGATGGTGGTTCATGCCACTTAGGTTTTAAGGATGAAATGCGGGAACTTGGGCAATCATTTCCTGGAGATGGTAATGTTAATTTTTCTGTTGGCAGGCAGAATTGGAACATGATATTTAAGGATGCTACCTCTGCTGCTCAAACAACGGCTGAGTTTGCACAGCATGCAGGCCTAGCTTCCAGAGCTGTTGAAGAACTTTAAAGGCAATATTGTGTTGATGATGGTGGTTCATGCTACTAAGGTTTCAAGGATGAAAGGCTGGAACATGGGCAATCACTTCCTGGAGATGGTAGTGGAAATTTTTCTGTTGGCAGGCAGAATAGGAACATTAAATTTAAGGATTCTACCTCTGCTGCTCAAGCAGCGGCTGAGTTTGCCGAGCATGAAAGCCTAGCTGCCAGAGCTGTTGTAGAACTTTCAAGGCAATATTGTGTTGATGATGGTGGTTCATGCCACTTAGGTTTCAAGGATGAAAGGCTGGAACATGGGCAATCATTTCCTAGAGATGGTAATGGTGATTTTTCTGTTTGTAGGAAGAATTGGAGCATGAAATTTCAGGATCCTACCTCTGCTGCTCAAGCAGCGGCTGAGTTTGCCGAGCTTGCAAGCCTAGCTGCCAGAGCTGTTGTAGAACTTTCAAGGCAATATTGTGTTGATGATGGTGGTTCATGCCACTTAGGTTTCAAGGATGAAAGGCTGGAACATGGGCAATCTTTTCCTGGAGATGGTAATGGTAATTTTTCTGTTTACAGGAAGAATTGGAACATGAAATTTAAGGATGCTACCTCTATTGCTCAAGCAGCGCCGAGTTTGCAGAACATGCAAGCCTATCTACCAGAGTTGTTGTAGAACTTTAAAGGCAATATTGTGTTGATGATGGTGGTTCATGGCACTTAGTTTTCAAGGATGAAAGGTTGAAACATAGGCAATCATTTCCTTGAGATGGTAATTTTTGTGTTGGCAAGAAGAATTGGAACATGAAATTTAAGGATGCTACCTCTGCTGCTCAAGCAGCGGCTGAGTTTACAGAACATACAAGCCTAGATGCCAGAGATGTTGTAGAACTTTCAATGAAATATTGTGTTGATGATGGTGGTTAATGCCACTTAAGTTTAACGGATGAAAGGTTGGAACATGGGCAATCATTTCCTGGAGATGGTTATTTTTCTGTTGGTAGGTAGAATTGGAACATGAAATTTAAGGATGCTACCTCTGCTTCTCAAGCAACGGCTGAGTTTGCAGAACATGTAGGCCTAGCTGCCAGAGCTCTTGTAGAACTTTCAAGGCAATATTGCGTTGATGATTATGGTTCATGCCACTTAGGTTTCAAGGATGAAAGGTTGGAACATGGGCAATCATTTCCTGGAGATGGTGATGGAAATGTTTCTGTTGGCAGGCAGAATTGGAACATGAAATTTAAGGATGCTACGACTGCTGCTCAAGCAGCGGCTCAGTTTGCAGAGCATGCAAGCCTAGCTGCTAGAGCTGTTGTAGAACTTGCAAGCCAATATTGTGTTAATGATTGTGCTTCATGCCCCTTAGGTTTCAAGGATGAAAGGCTGGAACATGGGAAATCATTTCCTAGAGATGGTAATGGTATTTTTTCTGTTGGCAGGCAGAATTGGAACATGAAATTTAAAGATGCAACCTCTGTTGTTCAAGTAGCGGCTGAGTTTGCAGAGCATGCAAGCCTAGCTGCCAGAGCTGTTGTAGAACTTACAAGGCAATATTGTGTTGGTGATGGTGGTTCATGCCACTTAGATTTCAAGGATGAAAGGTAGGAACATGGGCAATCATTTCCTGGAGATGGAAATGGTAATTTTTCTGTTGGCAGGCAGAATTGGAGTATGAAATTTAAGGATGCTACATCTGCTGCTCAAGCAACGGTTGAGTTTGCAGAGCATGCAAGCCTAGCTTCCAGACATGTTGAAGAACTTTAAAGGCAATATTGTGTTGATGATGGTGGTTCATGCCACTTAGGTTTCAAGGATGAAAGGTTGGAACATGGTAAATCATTTCCTGGAGATGGTAATGGTAATTTTTCTGTTGGCAAGCAGAATTGGAACATAAAATTTAAGGATGCTACCTCTGTTGCTCAAGCAGGGGATGAGTTTTTAGAATATGCAAGCCTAGCTGCCAGAGCTGTTGTAGAACTTTCAAGGCATTATTGTGTGGATGATTGTGGTTCATGCCACTTAGGTTTCAAGGATGAAAGGTTGGAACATGGGCAATCATTTCCTAGAGATGGTGATGGTAATGTTTCTGTTGGCATACAGAATTGGCACATGAAAATTAAGGATGCTACCTCAGCTTCTTAAGCAGTGGCTGAGTGTCACGCCCCGAACCTAGGAGCGAGACAAGCACCCTGTGCCTTACCTAACCTGGCGTACCAAATTGCGACTAAGGGACTCTGAACACATAATGTCATACTTTGGCCATGGGGCCACCTTGCAAGACAATTTGCGAATCAAAATATAAAACTGAATGGAAATTAGCGCTAACTAAATATCAATATAAAGCTAGGCCGACAAGGCCGTCATAGCTACTACAGCTGACAAACCACCAATTTATACAAACCCAACATACTGCACTAACCAACAGGATATGCCTACAAGCCTCTACTGATAGATGTACTGTGATCGGAACAGGGCCCCGACCTACCCATAACATATATACAGATATACATAAGATGTACACAAAACTCTAGACCTGGCAACTCCGAAAGACGTGGAGCTTACCGATCAGGCGGAACTCGGGAAACACCTACTGAGGAGGTCTACCCGTCTGTCTGTCTGAACCTGCACGCATGAAATGCAGCGCCCCCAAAAAAGGGACGTCAGTACGAAATAATGTACCGAGTATGTAAGGCAATAAAATAACTGAAATCTGAAACTGAACTGATAATATGATAACTGAAATTAACTGGGAGTCAAAGATGATCTGGAGATATACTTACCTGCTGATACTGACTCAACTCCTTCAATATAGTAAGTAAAATAATTGTACGGCCTTATAAGGCTCGGTATATATAACTGCTCTGCCATAGTAGGCTCGCTCATAGGCGCTCGGCCATACTAGGCTATGTATCTCGACCATGCTGGGCTCGCTCATAGGCGCTCGGCCACAGTAGGCTCGGTATATAACTTTCCATCTGATCAGAGGTTGCCCAATAGGGGCCTGCCCATCGATTATAGCTCGATGGTAATGAAAATACTGTAATACTGTATATATAGGCTTGTTGCTCTCTTGACTGGAAGAAGACAATACTAAATTGAATATAGAATCTCGATAAGGAATAATATTGTAACTTATGAGACTAGAATAGTGTGAATAAATTCATGAATATGAACTTCTCTTTTTGTCTCATTATTAACACATGTAGCTACGAGATCATGCCAAAATGAAGGAAGGCTTAGCCTTAACATACCTTATCACAATCTTTCCAATCACCAAGTTGAACTCACCTCTTCACACCTTAATCTATAAGAATGATAATAATACTATCGTTAAGTTACGAAAGGTACAACTATCGCACAACGAACGACAAACCTATTTTGTATTAAAACGGGCAGCATCTCCCCTATAATATGCCCTTCCTCCAAATTCAAGATAACACCAAAAATACAAGAAAATAACAATAACAACATATATACATCATTTTCCAGCCCTATATACACCATCAAATACTACAAAACAGCCCAACACACCCCAATCTCTTCGTACACAAAACGACCACCGTAGTAGTGTCAAACGACCCGAAAATGTTATGACGAACGACCAGCCAACCACCCTACATTTATATGGTGTTTATAAACCCCCTTCCTCCTCCAAAACTCCACAAAATAGTAGTAAAACACGCAGCCCAACAGCAACACAAAACAGTCCACAAAACAGTCCGCTACAAGTGAATAACTCGAACTCACGGCTTCCGATCACCGTCCCGTGAGTTCTTACAAGTATAGAACGACTTACCATGAATTTACAGCAGAAAAAATGGATGAAAGAGAGCAGTAAACTCACCTTATTTGTTGGATAATTCAGCTCCTATCTTGGTTCTTCAAACTCTAAGTTTTACCTCCAATTGGAACTTGAAAGGGAGAGAAAATCAATTAGGGTTTGTGGGAAATTTTTGGGAGGATTCTTTGCAGAGCTTATGTCTGGTTATTATGCTCTATT
Organism: Nicotiana tomentosiformis; assembly: GCF_000390325.3. Taxonomy (NCBI): domain Eukaryota; kingdom Viridiplantae; phylum Streptophyta; class Magnoliopsida; order Solanales; family Solanaceae; genus Nicotiana; species Nicotiana tomentosiformis. Next base: position 1,166,809 of record NW_027174563.1, read on the forward strand.
TTAAGTCTAATATATGAAGAAAATAGGCCCTTAAAAGGCCTCTTTGGACGACCCGAAATGGCCCATTTTTGGGCTTTCATTTAAGCAAGTAGGTGACACACCTACTTGTCACCTAGCAGCTTGCGCAGTATCGCAAAAATGCACATATCTCTCTACTCCGATGTCGTATTGACAAATGGTTTAATGCGTTGGAAAATAGACTCATAGATCTTTAATTTGATGGGTGGAACACACCATAACTCTAAGTATATTGGGAGAAAATTGCAGTTACAGTTGACCCAAAGTTTCAGTAAAACTTATGAATGTAACTTGTGATGACTTTCATCGACTTTTGTTCCACAACTCTCTTGACTTCAAAACATAACAAACGGATGTCATACGACTAATATAAATCATAACATAATCTCCTTATCATTTTAATCACCCTAGTCTCACCCCAAAGGTACATGTTATAACATTCCCAACTTGTCGACTTTCGACGAAACATTGTTGTATTCAATTGCTTTAGCTTTTGAACTGTCCAACCCTCTTTGTACTTGTTGTTCATGATCTTCAATATTGTAACCTCAGAGGTAACATGATTAACTTACTTTATATACCTTTAAATATTATCTTATTTTTGGTCCTACATTAGTTTGCTTACGACGCATTTTTACGTACGAAATTATAGGGTGTAACATCACTCCCCCCTTGGGAACATTCGTCCTCGAATGTTTACTCTTGGAGACTTTGGAAACTTTTTCCAGAGTATCCTTCGTACACTAGGTAAAAACCAACCTGCACGTAGCCAGAAACATACTATGCATGCCACACATGGCCAATCTTTATAAATAGCAGCAATTTGCCTCACCGACCATAAATCATAAATATTGAAAGTGAAAAATAAAAGCTTACCTGATGACCTGCTAGCCTAAATAGAGCTATGTTGTAGCATCCCATCTCGAACCATATCTTCAGTTTGAAATAGGTGGGGGGTATTTAGACTTCATTTCTTCCTCTGATTCCCACATCATCTCTTCTACATTCTTGCTCCTCCATAAAACCTTTACGGAAGCTACCTCCTTATTTCGTAGATTGCGGATTTGTCGGTCTAGGATGGCAACTGGAATTTCCTCGTATGACAAGTCCTCTGTAATCTGTACATCATCCGTGGGCACCACTCGGGTAGGATCGCCAATGCACTTCCGTAGCATAGATACGTGAAAAACCGGATGGACAGACTCCAATTCTGAGGGCAACTCTAACTCATAAGCTACTTGGCCCACTCTCCGAATGATCCTATAAGGCCCAATATACCGTGGGCTAAGCTTGCCTTTCTTGCCAAACCTCATCACGCCCTTCATAGGTGATACCTTTAAGAATACCCAGTCATTAATCCTGAACTCTAAGTCTCGTCGCCGCACGTCAGAATATGACTTCTGACGACTCTGAGCTGTCAACAGTCGCTCCCGGATAACCTTTACTTTCTCTATGGCCTGCTGAACCAGGTCTGGCCCATGTAACCCAGATTCTCCAACATCAAACCACCCTATAGGAGATCTGCACTTACGCCCATACAAAGCCTCGTACGGAGCCATCTGGATACTGGAGTGGTAACTGTTATTATATGCAAACTCGATAAGAGGTAGATGTTCATCCCAACTTCTTTTAAAATCCAACACACATACTCGTAACATATCCTCGAGCGTCTGAATTGTGCGCTCGGCTTGTCCATCAGTCTGTGGATGAAAAGCTGTGCTGAGATTCACCTGAGTCCCCTAGACCTCTCTGAAATGACCTCCAAAAATGTGCTGTAAACTGAGCCCCACGGTCAGATATAATAGAAACTGGTACTCCGTGTAGCCGCACTATCTCCTTAATATATAACTTTGCATAATCTTCTGCGGTATATGTAGATCTGACCGGTAGGAAGTGAGCTGATTTAGTGAGCCTATCGACTATCACCCATATGGAATCGAAATTACGATTAGAACGAGGTAAACCCGTGATAAAGTCCATGTTTATCGCCTCCTATTTCCATGTCGGGATCTCTATAGTCTGCATTAGCCCTCCAGGCTTCTGGTGCTCTATCTTCACTTGCTGGCAACTAGTACATTGGGCGACAAACTCAGCAATGTTCTTCTTCATATCGTTCCACCAGTACATATCCTTAATGTCATGATACATCTTCGTCGATCCAGGATGGATGGAATACTATGAATAATGTGCCTCTGACATAATCTTGTCTCGTAGCCCTGCTACATCTGGAACACACAAATGACCCCTGTATCTGAGAACCCCATCTCCCTTGAGCTCTAACAATGGCTTCTTCTGTTGCGAAACTCGCTCTCTCAACTCGACCAACTATGGGTCCTCGTACTGCCTTTCCTTGACTTCAGCTATGAGGGATGATTTTGCAGTGTTTTGGATTACAACTCCACCATCCTCAGAATCTACTAACCGAACCCCCAACGAAGCCAATTGATGAATCTCTCTAGCTAATTGTCTTTTCTCGGGCTCTACATGTGCTAAGCTACCCATAGATCGGCGACTTAAGGCATCTGCTACAACATTAGCTTTCCCTGGATGGTAGAGAATGTTAACATCGTAATCTTTCAATAACTCAAGCCATCGCCTCTGTCGCAAATTCAACTCTTTCTGCTTGAAAATATATTGTAGGCTTTTATGATCAGTAAATACATCAACATGAACACCATATAAATAATGCCGCCATATCTTAAGTGCATGGACAACCGCAGCTAACTCGAGGTCGTGGGTCGGATAATTCCTCTCGTGCTTCCTCAACTGCCTTGAAGCATACGCAATTACCTTCCCATGTTGCATCAGGACACATCCTAACCTGACACCTGATGCATCACAATACACGGCATAACCCTCTAGACCCTCTGGAAGTGTTAGAACTGGAGCTGAGGTCAACCTGTTCTTAAGCTCTTGGAAACTTCGCTCACAAGCCTCTGTCCATTGAAACTTAATTTCTTTCTGTGTCAACTTCGTCAATGGTGCCGAAAGGGAAGAAAAACCCTATACGAACCTTCGATAGTATCCTGCTAAGCCTAGAAAGCTACGAACCTCTGTCGGAGTGGTAGGTCTAGGCCAAGATTTCACGGCCTCAATTTTCTGAGTGTCCACCTTTATACCTTCATCTGATACAATATGCCCCAAGAATGCTACAGACTTCAACCAGAACTCACATTTAGAAAACTTAGCATACAACTTACGATCACAGAGGGTTTGGAGTACCGCTCGCAGGTGGTCCGCATGCTCATCCTCTGAACGGGAATAAACCAGAATATCATCAATAAATACTATCACAAACAGATCTAAAAATGGTCGGAATAGGCTATTCATCAAGTCCATAAATACAGCGGGTGCATTAGTCAACCCGAAGGACATGACAAGGAACTCGAAGTGGCCATATCGGGTCCTGAAGGCTGTCTTCGGAATATCTTTTTCCCGAACTCTGACTTGGTGGTACCCCGACCTCAAATCTATCTTTGAAAAGCATCTAGCCCCCTGCAACTGATCAAACAAGTCATCGATCCTTGGAAGTGGATACTTATTCTTAATAGTTACCTTGTTCAGCTGCCTATAATCGATACACATCCTCAGCGAGCCGTCTTTCTTCCGCACAAATAGTACTGGTGCACCCCAAGGTGAGGTACTGGGCCTAATGTAACCTTTCTCCAGCAAATCTTTTAACTGCTCCTTCAACTCCTTCAATTCGGCAGGTGCCATTCTATACGGAGGGACGGATATTGGTTGAGTTCCTGGAAGCAAATCGATGCTAAAATCAATCTCTCGCTCTGGAGGAATACCTGGAAGCTCATCTGGAAACACATCTGCATACTCTTTGACTATGGGAATAGACTGAAGTGTAGGTATCTGAGCATTTGCATCTCTAACTCGCACAATATGATAAATGCACCCTTTTGCGATCATTTTCCTCGCCTTCAGATAGGAAATTAACCTACCTCTAGGTGTTGGTGTATTACCTACCCATTCAAGGATTGGCTCACCCGGAAAATAAAATTTGGCTACCTTTGCTCGGCAATCAACTGTGGCATAGCAAGCTGCCAACCATTCCATGCCCATGATAGCATCAAAATCCATCATCTCTAGCTCAACTAGGTCAGCTGAGGTCTGACGACTACAAATTGTCATCGTACAACCTCGGTAAACCCGTCTAGCAATAATCGATTCTCCGACCGGTGTAGATACCGCAAAAGGATCACTTAGTATTTCAGGCACTATACCAAACTTCCTCGTGACAAATGGGGTAATATACGATAAAGTAGATCCTGGGTCTATCAAAGCATAAGCATCGTGAGAGCAAATGGTTAATATACCTGTCACAACGTCTGGTGAAGACTCCTGGTCCTGTCGACCCGCTAAAGCATAGATACGGTTCTGATTACCACCTGAACTGGAACCTCTACCTCTACCAGTTGAAGACTGAGACTCGCGCCTTGAAGGATGCACGGACATAGATGATCCTGTTGCTGAACTCGCTGGTTGTGCCATCCCCCCCGAATCTCTATTTGGGCAATCTCGCATCATATGCCCTGGACGCCCACATATATAACAAGCATCAGAACCTGCTCGGCATTGGCCCAAGTGTCCTCTACCACAGATGTCACACCGTGGAGGAAATGACCATGTCTGTGCAGATCCTCACTGTCGCTGCAAACCCGATACCTGTGAGCTCTCACCTGGTCCTGACTGAGTATAGCGGTCATACCTGTAACCCTGTAACCGAGGTGGCGGAGGCCTAGGTGGCCGTCCGAAGTACTGGGTCCTATAACTACCCTGATATTGCTTCTGAGACTTGGGAAATCTCATCCTCTTACGTTGCCCTTGCTCAGCCCTCTCTGTACCCTGCTGCCGACGCCTACCCCTTTCTATATTCTGGGCGAATGCCTGAATCCGGGAGATATCCATACTATCCTGCAATGCAGCGGTGGCACATGCCTCGGTTAACTCTGGGGCTAACCCTGCTATAAACCTGTGAATCCTGTCCCGCATAGTAGAAACTATGGATGGTGCATATCTGGCCAATGAGTCAAAACGGAGACTATACTCTCGAACACTCATATTACCCTGCTTGAGGGCTAGAAACTGATCGACTCGAGCCTGTCGGATCTCCCGCGGTAAGTACTGGTCAAGGAAAGCATCTGAAAAATTCTCCCAAATAGCTGGAGGTGTATCACGTCCCCTGGACCTCTCCCATCCCTCATACCAAAGGATGGCTATATCTCGGAGTCGAAAAGCTGCTAGCTCAACTGCCTCTTTCTCCGTGGCATGCATAACACGAAAGATCCTGTGAAGCTGATCTATGAAATCCTGCGGGTCCTCCCTCTGATCTATCCCCGTGAACTCTGGGGGACTCAAAGCAATAAACTCTCGGACCCTTGAACTCCCAGACCCCTCAGAAGTTCCTGCACTAGCTGATGCAGTAGCATGTTGCTGGGTAGCTACCAACTGTGTCAACAAATGCACCGCACTCCTTAAGTCCTGATCTGATGGAAGTGGAGGGGGGACTGGATGTGCGGTTTCCCTAGGAATCTCCGTAGTTGGTGGAGGAGCCGGTAATGGCTGAGTAGGGGTCTCCCTTGAGCCTCAGACTGGGCCCCATCTACTGGGGGTACCCTGCTGGTCCCCTCACCTACTGTTGTATCTCTCCTCTGGCTAGCCGTAGTCTTCCTAGTCACCGTCATATGTGCATGCAAACACCAACACATAAGTTTAATTCAAATTTCCTATAACTCAGTTCTATAGCACGATTTAAATTTCAAAGAAGTGTAACCAACTCCTAAATGCCCTGTAGTTCCTTGCTTATATAATGTGGTGCACAACACATCTATAAACAAGACCCTACTAGATACGGCTTGTAGACTCCCTAGGACAGAACTGCTCTGATACCAAGTTTGTCACGCCCCGAACCTAGGAGCGAGACAAGCACCCTGTGCCTCACCTAACCTGGCATACCAAATTGCGACTAAGGGACTCTGAACACATAATGTCATACTTTGGCCATGGGGCCACCTTGCAAGACAATTTGCGAAGCAAAATATAAAACTGAATAGAAACTAGCGCTAACTAAATATCAATATAAAGCTAGGCCGACAAGGCCGTCATAGCTACTACAGCTGATAAACCACCAATTTATACAAACCCAACATACTGCACTAACCAACAGGATATGCCTACAAGCCTCTACTGATAGATGTACTTTGATCGGAACAGGGCCCCGACCTACCCATAACATATATACAGATATATATAAGATGTACACAAAACTCTAGACCTGGCAACTCCGAAAGATGTGGAGCTTACCGATCAGGCGGAACTCGGGAAACACCTACTGAGGAGGTCTACCCGTCTGTCTGTCTGAACCTGCACGCATGAAATGCAGCGCCCCCAAAAAAGGGACGTCAGTATGAAATAATGTACCGAGTATGTAAGGCAATAAAATAATTGAAATCTGAAACTGAACTGATAATATGATAACTGAAATTAACTGGGAGTCAAAGATGATCTAGAGATATACTTACCTGCTGATACTGACTCAACTCCTTCAATATAGTAAGTAAAATAATTGTACGGCCTTATATAGATCGGTATATATAACTGCTCTGCCATAGTAGGCTCGCTCATAGGCACTCGGCCATACTAGGCTATGTATCTCGACCATGCTGGGCTCGCTCATAGGCGCTCGGCCACAGTAGGCTCGGTATATAACTTTCCATCTGATCAGAGGTTGCCCAATAGGGGCCTGCCCATCGATTATAGCTCGATGGTAATGAAAATACTGTAATACTGTATATATAGGCTTGTTGCTCTCTTGACTGGAAGAAGACAATACTAAATTGAATATAGAATCTCGATAAGGAATAATATTGTAACTTATGAGACTAGAATAGTGTGAATAAATTCATGAATATGAACTTCTCTTTTTGTCTCATTATTAACACATGTAGCTACGAGATCATGCCAAAATGAAGGAAGGCTTAGCCTTAACATACCTTATCACAATCTTTCCAATCACCAAGTTGAACTCACCTCTTCACACCTTAATCTACAAGAATGATAATAATACTATCGTTAAGTTACGAAAGGTACAACTATCGCACAACGAACGACAAACCTATTTTGTATTAAAACGGGCAGCATCTCCCCTATAATATGCCCTTCCTCCAAATTCAAGATAACACCAACAATACAAGAACAGAACAATAACAACATATATACATCATTTTCCAGCCCTATATACACCATCAAATACTACAAAACAGCCCAACACACCCCAATCTCTTCGTACACAAAACGACCACCGTAGTAGTGTCAAACGACCCGAAAATGTTATGACGAACGACCAGCCAACCACCCTACATTTATATGGTGTTTATAAACCCCCTTCCTCCTCCAAAACTCCACAAAATAGTAGTAAAACACGCAGCCCAACAGCAACACAAAACAGTCCACAAAACAGTCCGCTACAAGTGAATAACTCGAACTCACGGCTTCCGATCACCGTCCCGTGAGTTCTTACAAGTATAGAACGACTTACCATGAATTTACAGCAGAAAAAATGGATGAAAGAGAGCAGTAAACTCACCTTATTTGTTGGATAACTCAGCTCCTATCTTGGTTCTTCAAACTCTAAGTTTTACCTCCAATTGGAACTTGAAAGGGAGAGAAAATCAATTAGGGTTTGTGGGAAATTTTTGGGAGGATTCTTTGCAGAGCTTATGTCTGGTTATTATGCTCTATTTTAAGTCTAATATATGAAGAAAATAGGCCCTTAAAAGGCCTCTTTGGACGACCCGAAATGGCCCATTTTTGGGCTTTCATTTAAGCAAGTAGGTGACACACCTACTTGTCACCTAGCAGCTTGCGCAGTGTTGCAAAAATGCCCATATCTCTCTACTCCGATGTCGTATTGACAAACTGTTTAATGAGTTGGAAAATAGACTCATGGATATTTAATTTGATGGGTGGAACACCCCATAACCCTAAGTATATTGGGAGAAAATCGCAGTTACATTTGACCCAAAGTTTCAGTAAAACTTATGAATGTAACTTGTGATGACTTTCATCGACTTTTGTTCCACAACTCTCTTGACATTCAAAACATAACAAACGGATGTCATACGACTAATATAAATCATAACATAATCTCCTTATCATGTTAATCACCCTAGTCTCACCCCAAAGTTACATGTTATAACATTCCCAACTTGTCGACTTTCGACGAAACATTGTTGTATTCAATTGCTTTAGCTTCTGAACTGTCCAACCCTCTTTGTACTTGTTGTTCATGATCTTCAATATTGTAACCTCAGAGGTAACATGATTAACTTACTTTATATACCTTTAAATATTATCTCATTTTTGGTCCTACATTAGTTTGCTTACGACGCATTTTTACGTACGAAATTATAGGGTGTAACACTGAGTTTGCACAGCATGCAAGCCAAGCTTCTAGAGCTACTGAAGAAGTTTCAAGGCAATATTGTGTTGATGATGGTGGTTCATGCCACTTAGGTTTTAAGGATGAAATGCGGGAACTTGGGCAATCATTTCCTGGAGATGGTAATGTTAATTTTTCTGTTGGCAGGCAGAATTGGAACATGATATTTAAGGATGCTACCTCTGCTGCTCAAACAACGGCTGAGTTTCAAGAGCATGCAAGCCTAGCTTCCAGAGCTGTTGAAGAACTTTAAAGGCAATATTGTGTTGATGATGGTGGTTCATGCTACTAAGGTTTCAAGGATGAAAGGCTGGAACATGGGCAATCACTTCCTGGAGATGGTAATGGAAATTTTTCTGTTGGCAGGCAGAATTGGAACATTAAATTTAAGGATGCTACCTCTGCTGCTCAAACAGCTGCTGAGTTTGCATAACATGCAAACCTAGCTGCCAGAGCTGTTGTAGAACTTTCAAGGCAATATTGTGTTGATGATGGTGGTTCATGCCACTTAGGTTTCAAGGATGAAAGGCTGGAACATGGGCAATCATTTCCTAGAGATGGTAATGGTAATTTTTCTGTTGGCAGGCAGAATTGGAACATGAAATTTCAGGATCCTACCTCTGCTGCTCAAGCAGCGGCTGAGTTTGCCGAGCATGCAAGCCTAGCTGCCAGAGCTGTTGTAGAACTTTCAAGGCAATATTGTGTTGATGATGGTGGTTCATGCAACTTAGGTTTCAAGGATGAAAGGCTGGAACAAGGGCAATCTTTTCCTGGAGATGGTAATGGTAATTTTTCTGTTTGCAGGAAGAATTGGAACATGAAATTTAAGGATGCTACCTCTATTGCTCAAGAAGCGGCTGAGTTTGCAGAACATGCAAGCCTATCTACCAGAGCTATTGTAGAACTTTAAAGGCAATATTGTGTTGATGATGGTGGTTCATGGCACTTAGTTTTCAAGGATGAAAGGTTGAAACATAGGCAATCATTTCCATGAGATGGTAATTTTTGTGTTGGCAAGAAGAATTGGATCATGAAATTTAAGGATGCTACCTCTGCTGCTCAAGCAGCGGCTGAGTTTACAGAACATGCAAGCCTAGATGCCAGAGCTGTTGTAGAACTTTCAATGAAATATTGTATTGATGATGGTGGTTCATGCCACTTAAGTTTAACGGATGAAAGGTTAGAACATGGGCAATCATTTCCTGGAGATGGTTATTTTTCTGTTGGTAGGTAGAGTTGGAACATGAAATTTAAGGATGCTACCTTTGCTGCTCAAGTAACGGCTGAGTTTGCAGAACATGCAGGCCTAGCTGCTAGAGCTCTTGTAGAACTTTCAAGGCAATATTGCGTTGATGATTATGGTTCATGCCACTTAGGTTTCAAGGATGAAAGGTTGGAACATGGGCAATCATTTCCTGGAGATGGTAATGGTAATATTTCTGTTGGCAGGAAGAATTGGAACATGAAATTTAAGGATGCTACCTCTGCTGCTCAAGCAGCGGCTGTGTTTGCAGAGCATGCAAGCCTAGCTGCCAGAGCTGTTGTAGAACTTTCAAGCCAACATTGTGTTAATGATTGTGGTTCATGCCACTTAGGTTTCAAGGATGAAAGGATGGAACATGGGAAATCATTTCCTGGAGATGGTAATGGTAATTTTTTTGGTGACAGGCATAATTGGAAAATGAAATTTAAAGATGCTACCTCTGCTGTTCAAGTAGCGGCTGAGTTTGCAGAGCATGCAAGCCTAGCTGCCAGAGCTGTTGTAGAACTTACAAGGCAATATTGTGTTGGTGATGGTGGTTCATGCCACTTAGGTTTCAAGGATGAAAGGCAGGAACATGGGAAATTATTTCCTGGAGATGGTAATGGTAATTTTTCTATTGGCAGGCAGAATTGGAACATGAAATTTAAGGATGCTACCTCTGCTGCTCAAGCAACGGCTGAGTTTGCAGAGCATGCAAGCCTAGCTTCCAGAGCTGTTGAAGAACTTTAAAGGCAATATTGTGTTGATGATGGTGGTTCATGCTACTTAGGTTTCAAGGATGAAAGGCAGGAACATGGGAAATTATTTCCTGGAGATGGTAATGGTAATTTTTTTGTTGGCAGGTAGAATTGGAACATGAAATTTAAGGATGCTACCTCTGCTGCTCAAGCAACGGCTGAGTTTGCAGAGCATGCAAGCCTAGCTTCTAGAGCTGTTGAAGAACTTTAAAGGCAATATTGTGTTGATGATGGTGGTTCATGCCACTTAGGTTTCAAGGATGAAAGGCAGGAACATGGGCAATCATTTCCTGGAGATGGTAATGGTAATTTTTTTCTGTTGGCAGGCAAAATTGGAACAATAAATTTTAGGATGCTACCTCTGCTGCTCAAGCAGCGGCTGAGTTTCCAGAGCATGCAAGCCTAGCTGCCAGAGCTGTTGTAGAACTTTCAAGCCAACATTGTGTTAATGATTGTGGTTCATGCCACTTAGGTTTCAAGGATGAAAGGCTGGAACATGGGAAATCATTTCCTGGAGATGGTAATGGTAATTTTTCTGTTGGCAGGCAGAATTGGAAAATGAAATTTAAAGATGCTACCTCTGCTGCTCAAGCAACGGCTGAGTTTGCAGAGCATGCAAGCCTAGCTTCTAGAGCTGTTGAAGAACTTTAAAGGCAATATTGTGTTGATGATGGTGGTTCATGCCACTTAGGTTTCAAGGATGAAAGGCAGGAACATGGGCAATCATTTCCTGGAGATGGTAATGGTAATTTTTTCTGTTGGCAGGCAGAATTGGAACAATAAATTTTAGGATGCTACCTCTGCTGCTCAAGCAGCGGCTGAGTTTCCAGAGCATGCAAGCCTAGCTGCCAGAGCTGTTGTAGAACTTTCAAGCCAACATTGTGTTAATGATTGTGGTTCATGCCACTTAGGTTTCAAGGATGAAAGGCTGGAACATGGGAAATCATTTCCTGGAGATGGTAATGGTAATTTTTCTGTTGGCAGGCAGAATTGGAAAATGAAATTTAAAGATGCTACCTCTGCTGTTCAAGTAGCGGCTGAGTTTGTAGAGCATGCAAGCCTAGCTGCCAGAGCTGTTGTAGAACTTACAAGGCAATATTTTGTTGGTGATGGTGGTTCATGCCACTTATGTTTCAAGGATGAAAGGCAGGAACATGGGAAATTATTTCCTGGAGATAGTAATGTTTGTGTTGGCAAGCAGAATTGGAACATGAAATTTTAGGATGCTACCTCTGCTGCTCAAGCAGCGGCTGAGTTTGCAGAACATGCAAGCCTAGCTGCCAGAGCTGTTGTAGAACTTTCAAGGCAATATTGTGTTGATGATGGTGGTTCATGCCACTTAGGTTTCAAGGATGAAAGGATGGAACATGGGCAATCATTTCCTGGAGATGGCGATGGTAATGTATTTGTTGGCAGGAAGAATTGGAACATGAAATTTAAGGATGCTACCTCTGCTGCTCAAGCAGCGGCTGAGTTTGCAGAGCATGCAAGCCTAGCTGCCAGAGCTGTTGTAGAACTTTCAAGCCAACATTGTGTTAATGATTGTGGTTCATGCCACTTAGGTTTCAAGGATGAAAGGCTGGAACATGGGAAATCATTTCCTGGAGATGGTAATGGTAATTTTTCAGTTGGCATGCAGAATTGGAAAATGAAATTTATAGATGCTACCTCTGCTGTTCAAGTAGCGGCTGAGTTTGTAGAGCATGCAAGCCTAGCTGCCAAAGCTGTTGTAGAACTTACAAGGCAATATTTTGTTGGTGATGGTGGTTCATGCCACTTATGTTTCAAGGATGAAAGGCAGGAACATGGGAAATTATTTCCTGGAGATGGTAATGGTAATTTTTTTGTTGGCAGGTAGAATTGGAACATGAAATTTAAGGATGCTACCTCTGCTGCTCAAGCAACGGCTGAGTTTGCAGAGCATGCAAGCCTAGCTTCTAGAGCTGTTGAAGAACTTTAAAGGCAATATTGTGTTGATGATGGTGGTTCATGCCACTTAGGTTTCAAGGATGAAAGGCAGGAACATGGGCAATCATTTCCTGGAGATGGTAATGGTAATTTTTTTCTGTTGGCAGGCAAAATTGGAACAATAAATTTTAGGATGCTACCTCTGCTGCTCAAGCAGCGGCTGAGTTTCCAGAACATGCAAGCTTAGCTTCCAGAGCTGTTGAAGAACTTTAAAGGCAATATTGTGTTGATGATGGTGGTTCATGCCGCTTAGGTTTCAAGGATGAAAGGTTGGAACATGGGCAATCATTTCCTGGAGATAGTAATTTTTGTGTTGGCAAGCAGAATTGGAACATGAAATTTAAGGATGCTACCTCTGTTGCTCAAGCAACGGCTGATTTTGCAAAACATGCAAGCCTAGCTACCATAGCTATTGTAGAACTTTCAAGGCAATAGTGTGTTGATGATGGTGGTTCATGCCACTTAGGTTTAAAGGATGAAAGGTTGGAACATGGGCAATCATTTCCTGGAGATGGTGATGGTAATGTTTCTGTTGGCAGGCAGAATTGGAACATGAAATTTAAGGATGCTACCTCTGCTGCTCAAGCAGCGGCTGAATTTGCAGAGCATGCAAGCCTAGCTACCAGAGCTGTTGTAGAACTTTCAAGCCAATATTGTGTTAATGATTGTGGTTCATGCCACTTAGGTTTCAAGGATGAAAGGCTGAAAAATGGGAAATCATTTCCTGGAGATGGTAATGGTAATTTTTCTGTTGGCAGGCAGAATTAGAAAATGAAATTTAAAGATGCTACCTCTGCTGTTCAAGTAGCGGCTGAGTTTGCAGAGCATGCAAGCCTCGCTGCCAGAGCTGTTGTAGAACTTACAAGGCAATATTGTGTTGGTGATGGTGGTTCATGCCACTTAGGTTTAAAGGATGAAAGGCAGGAACTTGGGTAATCATTTCCTGGAGATGGTAATGGTAATTTTTCTGTTGGCAGGCAGAATTGGAACATGAAATTTAAGGATGCAACCTCTGCTGCTCAAGCAACAGCTGAGTTTGCAGAGCATGCAAGCCTAGCTTCCAGAGCTGTTGAAGAACTTTAAAGGCAATATTGTGTTGATGATGGTGGTTCATGCCACTTAGGTTTCAACGATAAAAGGTTGGAACATGGGCAATCATTTCCTGGAGATGGTAATTTTTGTGTTGGCAAGCAGAATTGCAACATGAAATTTAAGGATGCTACCTCTGCTGCTCAAGCCGCGGCTGAGTTTACAGAACATGCAAGCCTAGATGCCAGTGTTGTTGTAGAACTTTCAATGAAATATTGTGTTGATGATGGTGGTTCATGCCACTTAGGTTTCAAGGATGAAAGGTTGGAACATGGGCAATCATTTCCTGGAGATGGTAATTTTTCTGTTGGTAGGTAGAATTGGAACATGAAATTTAAGGATGCTACCTCTACTACACAGGCAGCGGCTGAGTTTGCAGAACATGCAGGCCTAGCTGCCAGAGCTGTTGTAGAACTTTCAAGGCAATATTGTATTAATGATTATGGTTCATGACCCTTAGGTTTCAAGGACGAAAGGTTGGAACATGGGCAATCATTTCCTGTAGATGTTGATGGTAATGTTTCTGTTGGCAGGCAGAATTGGAACATGAAATTTTAGGATGCTACCTCTGCTGCTCAAGCAACGGCTAAGTTTGCAGAGCATGCATGCCTAGCTGCCAGAGCTGTTGTAGAACTTGCAAGCCAATATTGTGTTAATGATGGTGGTTAATGCCACTTAGGTTTCAAGGATTAAAGGCTGGAACATGGGAAATCATTTCCTAGAGATGGTAATGGTAATTTTTCTATTGGCAGGCAAAATTGAAACATGAAATTTAAAGATGCTACCTCTGCTGTTCAAGTAGCGGCTGAGTTTGCAGAGCATGCAAGCCTAGCTGCCAGAGCTGTTGTAGAACTTACAAGGTAATATTGTATTGGTGATGGTGGTTCATGCCACTTAGGTTTCAAGGATGAAAGTCAGGAACATGGGCAATCATTTCCTGGAGATGGTAATGGTAATTTTTCTGTTGGCAGTCAGAATTAGAACATGAAATTTAAGGATGCTACCTCTGCTGCTCAAGCAACGGCTGAGTTTGAAGAGCATGCAAGCCTAGCTTGCAGAGCTGTTGAAGAACTTTAAAGGCAATATTGTGTTGATGATGGTGGTTTATGCCACTTAGGTTTCAAGGATGAAAGGAAGGAACATGGGCAATCATTTCCTGGAGATGATAATGGTAATTTTTTTCTGTTGGCAGGCAGAATTGGAACAATAAATTTTAGGATGCTACCTCTGCTGCTCAAGCAGCGGCTGAGTTTGCAGAACATGCAAGCCTAGCTGCCAGAGCTGTTGTAGAACTTTCAAGGCAATATTGTGTTGATGATGGTCGTTCATGCCACTTAGGTTTCAAGGATGAAAGGTTGGAACATGGGCAATCATTTCCTTGAGATGGTAATGGTAAATCTTCTTGTTGGTAGGCAGTATTGGAACATGAAATTTAAGGATGCTACCTCTACTGCTCAAGCAGCGGATGAGTTTGCAGAACATGCAGGCCTAGCTGCCAGAGTTGTTGTAGAACTTTCAAGGCAATATTGCGTTGATGATTATGGTTCATGCCACTTAGGTTTCAAGGATGAAAGGTTGGAACATGGGCAATCATTTCCTGTAGATGGTGATGGTAATATTTCTGTTGGCAGGCAGAATTGGAACATGAAATTTAAGGATGCTACCTCTGCTGCTCAAGCAACGACTAAGTTTGCAGAGCATGCATGCCTAGCTGCCAGAGCTGTTGTAGAACTTGCAAGCCAATATTGTGTTAATTATTGTGGTTCATGCCACTTAGGTTTCAAGGATTAAAGGCTGGAACATGGGAAATCATTTCCTAGAGATGGTAATGGTAATTTTTCTGTTGGCAGGCAGAATTGGAACATGAAATTTAAAGATGCTACCTCTGCTGTTCAAGTAGCGGCTGAGTTTGCAGAGCATGCAAGCCTAGCTGCCACAACTGTTATAGAACTTACAAGGCAATATTGTTATGCTGATGGTGGTTCTTGCATCTTAGGTTTCAAGGATGAAAGGCAGGAACATGGGAAATCATTTCCTGGAGATGGTAATGGTAATTTTTCTGTTGGCAGGCAGAATTGGAACATGAAATTTAAGGATGCTACCTCTGCCGCTCAAGCAACGGCTGAGTTTGCAGAGCATGCAAGCCTAGCTTCTAGAGCTGTTGAAGAACTTTAAAGGCAATATTGTGTTGATGATGGTGGTTCATGCCACTTAGGTTTCAAGGATGAAAGGTTGGAACATGGGCAATCATTTCCTGGAGATGGTAATGGTAATTTTGCTGCTGGCAAGAAAAATTGGAACATGAAATTTAAGGATGCTACCTCTGCTGCTCAAGCATCGACTAAGTTTGCAGAACATGCAAGCCTAGCTGCCAGAGCTATTATAGAACTTTTAAGGCAATATTGTGTTGATGATGGTGGTTCATGCCATTTAGGTTTCAAGGATGAATGGTTGGAACATGGGCAATCATTTCCTGGAGATGGTAATGGTAATGTTTATGTTGGTAGGCAGAATTGGAACATGAAATTTAAGGATGCTACCTCTGTTGCTCAAGCAGCGGCTGAGTTTGCAGAACATGCAAGCATAGCTGCCAGAGCTATTGTAGAACATTAAAGGCAATAGTGTGTTGATGATGGTGGTTCATGCCACTTAGGATTCAAGGATGAAAGGTTGGAACATGGGCAATCATTTCCTGGAGATGGTGATGGTAATGTTTAAGTTGGCAGGCAGAATTGGAACATGAAATTTAAGGATGCTACCTCTGCTGCTCAAGCAGCGGCTAAGTTTGCAGAGCATGCAAGCCTAGCTGCCAGAGCTGTTGTAGAACTTTTAAGCCAATATTGTGTTAATGATTGTGGTTTATGCCACTTAGGTTTCAAGGATGAAAGGCTGGAATAGGGGAAATCATTTCCTGGAGATGGTAATGGTAATTTTTCTGTTGGCAGGTAGAATTGGAACATGAAATTTAAAGATGCTACCTCTGCTGTTCAAGTAGCGACTGAGTTTGCAGAGCATGCAAGCCTAGCTGCCAGAGCTGTTGTAGAACTTACAAGGAAATATTGTGTTGGTGATGGTGGTTCATGCCACTTAGGTTTCAAGGATGAAAGGTTGGAACATGGGCAATCATTTCCTGGAGATGGTAATGGTAATTTTTCAGCTGGCAAGCAGAATTGGAATATGAAATGTAAGGATGCTACCTCTGCTGCTCAAGCATCGACTGAGTTTGCAGAACATGCAAGCCTAGCTGCCAGAGCTATTATAGAACTTTTAAGGCAATATTGTGTCAATGATGGTAGTTCATGCCACTTAGGTTTCAAGGATGAATGGTTGGAACATGGGCAATCATTTCCTGGAGATGGTAATGGTAATGTTTCTGTTGGCAGGCAGAATTGGAACAATAAATTTTAGGATGCTACCTCTGCTGCTCAAGCAGCGGCTGACTTTGCAGAACATACAAGCCTAGCTGCCAGAGCAATTGTAGAACATTAAAGGCAATAGTGTGTTGATGATGGTGGTTCATGCCACTTAGGTTTCAAGGATGAAAGGTTGGAACATGGGCAATCATTTCCTGGAGATGGTAATGGTAATTTTTCTGTTGGCATGAAAAATTGGAACATGAAATTTAAGGATGCTACCTCTGCTACTCAAGCAGCGGCTGAGTTTGCAGAGCATGCAAGCCTAGCTGCCAGAGATGTTGTAGAACTTTCAAGACAATATTGTGTTAATGATTGTGGTTCATGCCACTTAGGTTTCAAGGATGAAAGGCTGGAAAATGGGAAATCATTTCCTGGAGATGGTAATGGTAATTTTTCTGTTGGCAGGCAGAATTGGAAAATGAAATTTAAAGATGGTACCTCTACTGTTCAAGTAGCGGCTGAGTTTGCAGAGCATGCAAGCCTCGCTGCCAGAGCTGTTGTAGAACTTACAAGGCAATATTGTGTTGGTGATGGTGGTTCATGCCACTTAGGTTTAAAGGATGAAAGGTAGGAACATGGACAATCATTTCCTGGAGATGGTAATGGTAATTTTTCTGTTGGCAGGCAGAATTGGAACATGAAATTTAATGATGCAACCTCTGCTGCTCAAGCAACGGCTGAGTTTGCAGAGCATGCAAGCCTAGCTTCCAGAGCTGTTGAAGAACTTTAAAGGCAATATTGTGTTGATGATGGTGGTTCATGCCACTTAGGTTTCAACGATGAAAGGTTGGAACATGGGCAATCATTTCCTGGAGATGGTAATGGTAATGTTTCTGTTGGCAGGCAGAATTGGAACAATAAATTTTAGGATGCTACCTCTGCTGCTCAAGCAGCGGCTGACTTTGCAGAACATACAAGCCTAGCTGCCAGAGCAATTGTAGAACATTAAAGGCAATAGTGTGTTGATGATGGTGGTTCATGCCACTTAGGTTTCAAGGATGAAAGGTTGGAACATGGGCAATCATTTCCTGGAGATGGTAATGGTAATTTTTCTGTTGGCATGAAAAATTGGAACATGAAATTTAAGGATGCTACCTCTGCTACTCAAGCAGCGGCTGAGTTTGCAGAGCATGCAAGCCTAGCTGCCAGAGATGTTGTAGAACTTTCAAGACAATATTGTGTTAATGATTGTGGTTCATGCCACTTAGGTTTCAAGGATGAAAGGCTGGAAAATGGGAAATCATTTCCTGGAGATGGTAATGGTAATTTTTCTGTTGGCAGGCAGAATTGGAAAATGAAATTTAAAGATGGTACCTCTACTGTTCAAGTAGCGGCTGAGTTTGCAGAGCATGCAAGCCTCGCTGCCAGAGCTGTTGTAGAACTTACAAGGCAATATTGTGTTGGTGATGGTGGTTCATGCCACTTAGGTTTAAAGGATGAAAGGTAGGAACATGGACAATCATTTCCTGGAGATGGTAATGGTAATTTTTCTGTTGGCAGGCAGAATTGGAACATGAAATTTAATGATGCAACCTCTGCTGCTCAAGCAACGGCTGAGTTTGCAGAGCATGCAAGCCTAGCTTCCAGAGCTGTTGAAGAACTTTAAAGGCAATATTGTGTTGATGATGGTGGTTCATGCCACTTAGGTTTCAACGATGAAAGGTTGGAACATGGGCAATCATTTCCTGGAGATGGTAATTTTTGTGTTGGCAAGCAGAATTGGAATATGAAATTTAAGGATGCTACCTCTGCTGCTCAAGCAGCGGCTGAGTTTACAGAATATGCAAGCCTAGATGCCAGTGTTGTTGTAGAACTTTCAATGAAATATTGTGTTGATGATGGTGGTTCATGCCACTTAGGTTTCAAGGATGAAAGGTTGGAACATGGGCAATCATTTCCTAGAGATGGTAATTTTTCTCTTGGTAGGTAGAATTGGAACATGAAATTTAAGGATGCTACCTCTACTGCTCAGGTAGCGGCTGAGTTTGCAGAACATGCAGGCCTAGCTGCCAGAGCTGTTGTAGAACTTTCAAGGCAATATTGTATTGATGATTATGGTTCATGCCACTTAGGTTTCAAGGATGAAAGGTTGGAACATGGGCAATCATTTCCTGTAGATGGTAATGGTAATGTTTCTGTTGGCAGAATTGGAACATGAAATTTAAGGATGCTACCTCTGCTGCTCAAGCAACGGCTAAGTTTGCAGAGCATGCATGCCTAGCTGCTTGAGCTGTTGTAGAACTTGCAAGCCAATATTGTGTTAATGATTGTGGTTCATGCCACTTAGGTTTCAAGGATTAAAGGCTCGAACATGGGAAATCATTTCCTAGAGATGGTAATGGTAATTTTTCTGTTGGCAGGTAGAATTGGAACATGAAATTTAAAGATGCTACCTCTGCTGTTCAAGTAGCGGCTGAGTTTGCAGAGCATGCAAGCCTAGCTGCCAGAGCTATTGTAGAACTTACAAAGCAATATTGTATTGGTGATGGTGGTTCATGCCCCTTAGGTTTCAAGGATGAAAGTGAGGAACATGGGCAATCATTTCCTGGAGATGGTAATGGTAATTTTTCTATTGGCAGTCAGAATTGGAACATGAAATTTAAGGATGCTACCTCTGCTGCTCAAGCAACGGCTGAGTTTGCAGAGCATGCAAGCCTAGCTTTCAGAGCTGTTGAAGAACTTTAAAGGCAATATTGTGTTGATGATGGTGGTTCATGCCACTTAGGTTTCAAGGATGAAAGGCAGGAACATGGGCAATCATTTCCTGGAGATGATAATGGTAATTTTTTTCTGTTGGCAAGTAGAATTGGAACAATAAATTTTAGGATGCTACCTCTGCTGCTCAAGCAGCGGCTGAGTTTGCAGAACATGCAAGCCCAGCTGCCAGAGCTGTTGTAGAACTTTTAAGCCAATATTGTGTTAATGATTGTGGTTTATGCCACTTAGGTTTCAAGGATGAAAGGCTGGAATAGGGGAAATCATTTCCTGGAGATGGTAATGGTAATTTTTCTGTTGGCAGGCAGAATTGGAACATGAAATTTAAAGATGCTACCTCTGCTGTTCAAGTAGCGGCTGAGTTTGCAGAGCATGCAAACCTAGCTGCCAGAGCTGTTGTAGAACTTACAAGGCAATATTGTGTTGGTGATGGTGGTTCATGCCACTTAGGTTTCAAGGATGAAAGGAAAGAACATGGGCAATCATTTCCTGGAGATGGTAATGGTAATTTTTCTGTTGGCAGGCAGAATTGGAACATGAAATTTAAGGATGCTACCTCTGCTGCTCAAGCTACGGCTGAGTTTGCAGAGCATGCAAGCCTAGCTGCCACAGCTGTTGTAGAACTTACAAGGCAATATGGTGGTTCTTGCCACTTAGGTTTCAAGGATGAAAGGCAGGAACATGGGAAATCATTTCCTGGAGATGGTAATGGTAATTTTTCTGTTGGCAGGCAGAATTGGAACATGAAATTTAAGGATGCTACCTCTGCCGCTCAAGCAACGGCTGAGTTTGCAGAGCATGCAAGCCGAGTTTCCAGAGGTGTTGAAGAACTTTAAAGGAAATATTGTGTAGATGATGGTGGTTCATGCCACTTAGGTTTCGAGGATGAAAGGTTGGAACATGGGCAATCATTTCCTGGAGATGGTAATGGTAATTTTGGTGCTGGCAAGAAGAATTGGAACATGAAATTTAAGGATGCTACCTCTGCTGCTCAAGCATCGACTAAGTTTGCAGAACATGCAAGCCTAGCTGCCAGAGCTATTATAGAACTTTTAGGGCAATATTGTGTTGATGATGGTGGTTCATGCCATTTAGGTTTCAAGGATGAATGGTTGGAACATGGGCAATCATTTCCTGGAGATGGTAATGGTAATGTTTATGTTGGCAGGCAGAATTGGAACATGAAATTTAAGGATTCTACCTATGTTGCTCAAGCAGCGGCTGAGTTTGCAGAACATGCAAGCCTAGCTGCCAGAGCTATTGTAGAACATTAAAGGCAATAGTGTGTTGATGATGGTGGTTCATGCCACTTAGGATTCAAGGATGAAAGGTTGGAACATGGGCAATCATTTCCTGGAGATGGTGATGGTAATGTTTAAGTTGGCAGGCAGAATTGGAACATGAAATTTAAGGATGCTACCTCTGCTGCTCAAGCAGCGGCTAAGTTTGCAGAGCATGCAAGCCTAGCTGCCAGAGCTGTTGTAGAACTTTTAAGCCAATATTGTGTTAATGATTGTGGTTTATGCCACTTAGGTTTCAAGGATGAAAGGCTGGAATAGGGGAAATCATTTCCTGGAGATGGTAATGGTAATTTTTCTGTTGGCAGGCAGAATTGGAACATGAAATTTAAAGATGCTACCTCTGCTGTTCAAGTAGCGGCTGAGTTTGCAGAGCATGCAAGCCTAGCTGCCAGAGCTGTTGTAGAACTTACAAGGCAATATTGTGTTGGTGATGGTGGTTCATGCCACTTAGGTTTCAAGGATGAAAGGCAGGAACATGGGCAATCATTTCCTGGAGATGGTAATGGTAATTTTTCTGTTGGCAGGCAGAATTGGAACATGAAATTTAAGGATGCTACCTCTGCTGCTCAAGCTACGGCTGAGTTTGCAGAGCATGCAAGCCTAGCTTCCAGAGCTGTTGAAGAACTTTAAAGGCAATATTGTGTTGATGATGGTGGTTCATGCCACTTAGGTTTCAAGGATGAAAGGTTGGAACATGGGCAATCATTTCCTGGAGATGGTAATGGTAATTTTTCAGCTGGCAAGCAGAATTGGAATATGAAATTTAAGGATGCTACCTCTGCTGCTCAAGCAGCGGCTGAGTTTACAGAATATGCAAGCCTAGATGCCAGTGTTGTTGTAGAACTTTCAATGAAATATTGTGTTGATGATGGTGGTTCATGCCACTTAGGTTTCAAGGATGAAAGGTTGGAACATGGGCAATCATTTCCTAGAGATGGTAATTTTTCTCTTGGTAGGTAGAATTGGAACATGAAATTTAAGGATGCTACCTCTACTGCTCAGGTAGCGGCTGAGTTTGCAGAACATGCAGGCCTAGCTGCCAGAGCTGTTGTAGAACTTTCAAGGCAATATTGTATTGATGATTATGGTTCATGCCACTTAGGTTTCAAGGATGAAAGGTTGGAACATGGGCAATCATTTCCTGTAGATGGTAATGGTAATGTTTCTGTTGGCAGAATTGGAACATGAAATTTAAGGATGCTACCTCTGCTGCTCAAGCAACGGCTAAGTTTGCAGAGCATGCATGCCTAGCTGCTTGAGCTGTTGTAGAACTTGCAAGCCAATATTGTGTTAATGATTGTGGTTCATGCCACTTAGGTTTCAAGGATTAAAGGCTCGAACATGGGAAATCATTTCCTAGAGATGGTAATGGTAATTTTTCTGTTGGCAGGTAGAATTGGAACATGAAATTTAAAGATGCTACCTCTGCTGTTCAAGTAGCGGCTGAGTTTGCAGAGCATGCAAGCCTAGCTGCCAGAGCTATTGTAGAACTTACAAAGCAATATTGTATTGGTGATGGTGGTTCATGCCCCTTAGGTTTCAAGGATGAAAGTGAGGAACATGGGCAATCATTTCCTGGAGATGGTAATGGTAATTTTTCTATTGGCAGTCAGAATTGGAACATGAAATTTAAGGATGCTACCTCTGCTGCTCAAGCAACGGCTGAGTTTGCAGAGCATGCAAGCCTAGCTTTCAGAGCTGTTGAAGAACTTTAAAGGCAATATTGTGTTGATGATGGTGGTTCATGCCACTTAGGTTTCAAGGATGAAAGGCAGGAACATGGGCAATCATTTCCTGGAGATGATAATGGTAATTTTTTTCTGTTGGCAAGTAGAATTGGAACAATAAATTTTAGGATGCTACCTCTGCTGCTCAAGCAGCGGCTGAGTTTGCAGAACATGCAAGCCCAGCTGCCAGAGCTGTTGTAGAACTTTTAAGCCAATATTGTGTTAATGATTGTGGTTTATGCCACTTAGGTTTCAAGGATGAAAGGCTGGAATAGGGGAAATCATTTCCTGGAGATGGTAATGGTAATTTTTCTGTTGGCAGGCAGAATTGGAACATGAAATTTAAAGATGCTACCTCTGCTGTTCAAGTAGCGGCTGAGTTTGCAGAGCATGCAAACCTAGCTGCCAGAGCTGTTGTAGAACTTACAAGGCAATATTGTGTTGGTGATGGTGGTTCATGCCACTTAGGTTTCAAGGATGAAAGGAAAGAACATGGGCAATCATTTCCTGGAGATGGTAATGGTAATTTTTCTGTTGGCAGGCAGAATTGGAACATGAAATTTAAGGATGCTACCTCTGCTGCTCAAGCTACGGCTGAGTTTGCAGAGCATGCAAGCCTAGCTGCCACAGCTGTTGTAGAACTTACAAGGCAATATGGTGGTTCTTGCCACTTAGGTTTCAAGGATGAAAGGCAGGAACATGGGAAATCATTTCCTGGAGATGGTAATGGTAATTTTTCTGTTGGCAGGCAGAATTGGAACATGAAATTTAAGGATGCTACCTCTGCCGCTCAAGCAACGGCTGAGTTTGCAGAGCATGCAAGCTGAGTTTCCAGAGGTGTTGAAGAACTTTAAAGGAAATATTGTGTAGATGATGGTGGTTCATGCCACTTAGGTTTCGAGGATGAAAGGTTGGAACATGGGCAATCATTTCCTGGAGATGGTAATGGTAATTTTGGTGCTGGCAAGAAGAATTGGAACATGAAATTTAAGGATGCTACCTCTGCTGCTCAAGCATCGACTAAGTTTGCAGAACATGCAAGCCTAGCTGCCAGAGCTATTATAGAACTTTTAGGGCAATATTGTGTTGATGATGGTGGTTCATGCCATTTAGGTTTCAAGGATGAATGGTTGGAACATGGGCAATCATTTCCTGGAGATGGTAATGGTAATGTTTATGTTGGCAGGCAGAATTGGAACATGAAATTTAAGGATTCTACCTATGTTGCTCAAGCAGCGGCTGAGTTTGCAGAACATGCAAGCCTAGCTGCCAGAGCTATTGTAGAACATTAAAGGCAATAGTGTGTTGATGATGGTGGTTCATGCCACTTAGGATTCAAGGATGAAAGGTTGGAACATGGGCAATCATTTCCTGGAGATGGTGATGGTAATGTTTAAGTTGGCAGGCAGAATTGGAACATGAAATTTAAGGATGCTACCTCTGCTGCTCAAGCAGCGGCTAAGTTTGCAGAGCATGCAAGCCTAGCTGCCAGAGCTGTTGTAGAACTTTTAAGCCAATATTGTGTTAATGATTGTGGTTTATGCCACTTAGGTTTCAAGGATGAAAGGCTGGAATAGGGGAAATCATTTCCTGGAGATGGTAATGGTAATTTTTCTGTTGGCAGGCAGAATTGGAACATGAAATTTAAAGATGCTACCTCTGCTGTTCAAGTAGCGGCTGAGTTTGCAGAGCATGCAAGCCTAGCTGCCAGAGCTGTTGTAGAACTTACAAGGCAATATTGTGTTGGTGATGGTGGTTCATGCCACTTAGGTTTCAAGGATGAAAGGCAGGAACATGGGCAATCATTTCCTGGAGATGGTAATGGTAATTTTTCTGTTGGCAGGCAGAATTGGAACATGAAATTTAAGGATGCTACCTCTGCTGCTCAAGCTACGGCTGAGTTTGCAGAGCATGCAAGCCTAGCTTCCAGAGCTGTTGAAGAACTTTAAAGGCAATATTGTGTTGATGATGGTGGTTCATGCCACTTAGGTTTCAAGGATGAAAGGTTGGAACATGGGCAATCATTTCCTGGAGATGGTAATGGTAATTTTTCAGCTGGCAAGCAGAATTGGAATATGAAATTTAAGGATGCTACCTCTGCTGCTCAAGCATCGACTGAGTTTGCAGAACATGCAAGCCTAGCTGCCAGAGCTATTATAGAACTTTTAAGGCAATATTGTGTCAATGATGGTAGTTCATGCCACTTAGGTTTCAAGGATGAATGGTTGGAACATGGGCAATCATTTCCTGGAGATGGTAATGGTAATGTTTCTTTTGGCAGGCAGAATTGGAACATGAAATTTAAGGATGCTACCTTTGTTGCTCAAGCAACGGCTCAGTTTGTAGAACATACAAGCCTAGCTGCCAGAGCAATTGTAGAACATTAAAGGCTATAGTGTGTTGATGATGGTGGTTCATGCCACTTAGGTTTCAAGGATGAAAGTTTGGAACATGGGCAATCATTTCCTAGAGATGGTAATGGTAATCTTTCTGTTGGCAGGCAGAATTGGAACATGAAATTTAAGGATGCTACCTCTGCTGCTCAAGCAGCGGCTGAGTTTGCAGAGCATGCAAGCCTAGCTGCCAGAGCTGTTGTAGAACTTTCAAGCCAATATTGTGTTAATGATTGTGGTTCATGCCACTTAGGTTTCAAGGATGAAAGGCTGGAAAATGGGAAATCATTTCCTGGAGATGGTAATGGTAATTTTTCTGTTGGTAGGCAGAATTGGAAAATGAAATTTAAAGATGCTACCTCTGCTGTTCAAGTAGCGGCTGAGTTTGCAGAGCATGCAAGCCTCGCTGCCAGAGCTGTTGTAGAACTTTCAAGCCAATATTGTGTTAATGATTGTGGTTCATGCCACTTAGGTTTCAAGGATGAAAGGCTGGAAAATGGGAAATCATTTCCTGGAGATGGTAATGGTAATTTTTCTGTTGGCAGGCAGAATTGGAAAATGAAATTTAAAGATGCTACCTCTGCTGTTCAAGTAGCGGCTGAGTTTGCAGAGCATGCAAGCCTCGCTGCCAGAGCTGTTGCAGAACTTACAAGGCAATATTGTGTTGGTGATGGTGGTTCATGCCACTTAGGTTTAAAGGATGAAAGGTAGGAACATGGGCAATCATTTCCTGTAGATGGTGATGGTAATTTTTCTGTTGGCAGGCAGAATTGGAACATGAAATTTAAGGATGCAACCTCTGCTGCTCAAGCAACGGCTGAGTTTGCAGAGCATGAAGCCTAGCTTCCAGAGCTATTGAAGAACTTTAAAGGCAATATTGTGTTGATGATGGTGGTTCATGCCACTTAGGTTTCAACGATGAAAGGTTGGAACATGGGCAATCATTTCCTGGAGATAGTAATGGTAATTTTTCTGTTGGCAGGCAAAATTGGAACATGAAATTTAAATATGCTACCTCTACTGTTCAAGTAGCGGCTGAGTTTGCAGAGCATGCAAGCCTAGCTGCCAGAGCTGTTGTAGAACTTACAAGGCAATATTGTATTGGTGATGGTGGTTCATGCCACTTAGGTTTCAAGGATGAAAGTCAGGAACATGGGCAATCATTTACTGGAGATGGTAATGGTAATTTTTCTGTTGGCAGTCAGAATTGGAACATGAAATTTAAGGATGCTACCTCTGCTGCTCAAGCAACGGCTGAGTTTGCAGAGCATGCAAGCCTAGCTTTCAGAGCTATTGAAGAACTTTAAAGGCAATATTGTGTTGATGATGGTGGTTCATGCCACTTAGGTTTCAACGATGAAAGGCAGGAACATGGGCAATCATTTCCTGGAGATGATAATGGTAATTTTTTTCTGTTGGCAAGCAGAATTGGAACAATAAATTTTAGGATGCTACCTCTGCTGCTCAAGCAGCGGCTGAGTTTGCAGAACATGCAAGCCTAGCTGCCAGAGCTGTTGTAGAACTTTCAAGGCAATATTGTGTTGATGATGGTGGTTCATGTCACTTAGGTTTCATGGATGAAAGGTTGGAACATGGGCAATCATTTCCTTGAGATGGTAATGGTAAATCTTCTTGTTGGTAGGCAGTATTGGAACATGAAATTTAAGGATGCTACCTCTACTGCTCAAGCAGCGGCTGAGTTTGTAGAACATGCAGGCCTAGCTGCCAGAGCTGTTGTAGAACTTTCAAGGCAATATTATATTGATGATTATGTTTCATGCCACTTAGGTTTCAAAAATGAAAGGTTGGAACATGGGCAATCATTTCCTGTAGATGGTGATGGTAATGTTTCTGTTGGCAGGCAGAATTGGAACATGAAATTTAAGGATGCTACCTCTGCTGCTCAAGCAACGGCTAAGTTTGCAGAGCATGCATGCCTAGCTGCCAGAGCTGTTGTAGAACTTGCAAGCCAATATTGTGTTAATGATTGTGGTTCATGCCACTTAGGTTTCAAGGATTAAAGGCTGGAACATGGGAAATCATTTCCTAGAGATGGTAATGGTAATATTTCTGTTTGCAGGCAGAATTGGAACATGAAATTTAAAGATGCTACCTCTGCTGTTCAAGTAGCGGCTGAGTTTGCAGAGCATACAAGCCTAGATGCCAGAGCTGTTGTAGAACTTGCAAGCCAATATTGTGTTAATGATTGTGGTTCATGCCACTTAGGTTTCAAGGATGAAAGGCAGGAACATGGGAAATCATTTCCTGGAGATGGTAATGGTAATTTTTCTGTTGGCAGGCAGAATTGGAACATGAAATTTAAGGATGCTACCTCTGCTGCTCAAGCAACGGCTGAGTTTGCAGAGCATGCAAGCCTAGTTTCTAGAGGTGTTGAAGAACTTTAAAGGAAATATTGTGTAGATGATGGTGGTTCATGCCACTTAGGTTTCAAGGATGAAAGGTTGGAACATGGGCAATCATTTCCTGGAGATGGTAATGGTAATTTTGCTGCTGGCAAGAAGAATTGGAACATGAAATTTAAGGATGCTACCTCTGTTGCTCAAGCATCGACTAAGTTTGCAGAACATGCAAGCCTAGCTGCCAGAGCTATTATAGAACTTTTAAGGCAATATTGTGTTGATGATGGTGGTTCATGCCATTTAGGTTTCAAGGATGAATGGTTCGAACATGGGCAATCATTTCCTGGAGATGGTAATGGTAATTTTTCTGTTGGCAGGCAGAATTGGAACATGAAATTTAAGGATGCTACCTCTGCTGCTCAAGCAACGGCTGAGTTTGCAGAGCATGCAAGCCTAGTTTCTAGAGGTGTTGAAGAACTTTAAAGGAAATATTGTGTAGATGATGGTGGTTCATGCCACTTAGGTTTCAAGGATGAAAGGTTGGAACATGGGCAATCATTTCCTGGAGATGGTAATGGTAATTTTGCTGCTGGCAAGAAGAATTGGAACATGAAATTTAAGGATGCTACCTCTGCTGCTCAAGCATCGACTAAGTTTGCAGAACATGCAAGCCTAGCTGCCAGAGCTATTATAGAACTTTTAAGGCAATATTGTGTTGATGATGGTGGTTCATGCCATTTAGGTTTCAAGGATGAATGGTTCGAACATGGGCAATCATTTCCTGGAGATGATAATGGTAATGTTTCTGTTGGCAGGCAGAATTGGAACATGAAATTTAAGGATGCTACCTCTGTTGCTCAAGCAGCGGCTGAGTTTGCAGAACATGCAAGCCTAGCTGCCAGAGCTATTGTAGAACATTAAAGGCAATAGCGTGTTGATGATGGTGGTTCATGCCACTTAGGATTCAAGGATGAAAGGTTGGAACATGGGCAATCATTTCCTGGAGATGGTGATGGTAATGTTTAAGTTGGCAGACAGAATTGGAACATGAAATTTAAGGATGCTACCTCTGCTGCTCAAGCAGCGGCTAAGTTTGCAGAGCATGCAAGCCTAGCTGCCAGAGCTGTTGTAGAACTTTTAAGCCAATATTGTGTTAATGGTTGTGGTTTATGCCACTTAGGTTTCAAGGATGAAAGGCTGGAACATGGGAAATCATTTCCTAGAGATGGTAATGGTAATATTTCTGTTTGCAGGCAGAATTGGAACATGAAATTTAAAGATGCTACCTCTGCTGTTCAAGTAGCGGCTGAGTTTGCAGAGCATACAAGCCTAGCTGCCAGAGCTGTTGTAGAACTTGCAAGCCAATATTATGTTAATGATTGTGGTTCATGCCACTTAGGTTTCAAGGATGAAAGGCTGGAACATGGGAAATCATTTCCTAGAGATGGTAATGGTAATTTTTCTGTTGGCAGGCAGAATTGGAACATGAAATTTAAAGATGCTACCTCTGCTGTTCAAGTAGCGGCTGAGTTTGCAGAGCATGCAAGCCTAGCTGCCAGAGCTGTTGTAGAACTTACAAGGCAATATTGTGTTGCTGATGGTGGTTCATGCCACTTAGGTTTCAAGGATGAAAGGAAGGAATATGGGAAATAATTTCCTGGAGATGGTAATGGTAATTTTTCTGTTGGCAGGCAGAATTGGAACATGAAATTTAAGGATGCTACCTCTGCTGCTCAAGCAACGGTTGAGTTTGCAGAGCATGGAAGCCTAGTTTCGAGAGGTGTTGAAGAACTTTAAAGGAAATATTTTGTAGATGATGGTGGTTCATGCCACTTAGGTTTCAAGGATGAAAGGTTGGAACATGGGTAATCATTTCCTGGAGATGGTAATGGTAATTTTGCTGCTGGCAAGAAGAATTGGAACATGAAATTTAAGGATGCTACCTCTGCTGCTCAAGCATCGACTAAGTTTGCAGAACATGCAAGCCTAGCTGCCAGAGCTATTATAGAACTTTTAAGGCAATATTGTGTTGATTATGGTGGTTCATGCCATTTAGGTTTCAAGGATGAATGGTTGGAACATGGGCAATCATTTCTTGGAGATGGTAATGGTAATGTTTATGTTGGCAGGCAGAATTGGAACATGAAATTTAAGGATGCTACCTCTGTTGCTCAAGCAGCGGCTGAGTTTGCAGAACATGCAAGCCTAGCTGCCAGAGCTATTGTAGAACATTAAAGGCAATAGTGTGTTGATGATGGTGGTTCATGCCACTTAGGATTCAAGGATGAAAGGTTGGAACATGGGCAATCATTTCCTGGAGATGGTGATGGTAATGTTTAAGTTGGCAGGCAGCATTGGAACATGAAATTTAAGGATGCTACCTCTGCTGCTCAAGCAGCGGCTAAGTTTGCAGAGCATGCAAACCTAGCTGCCAGAGCTGTTGTAGAACTTTTAAGCCAATATTGTGTTAATGGTTGTGGTTTATGCCACTTAGGTTTCAAGGATGAAAGGCTGGAATAGGGGAAATCATTTCCTGGAGATGGTAATGGTAATTTTTCTGTTGGCAGGCAGAATTGGAACATGAAATTTAAAGATGCTACCTCTGCTGTTCAAGTAGCGGCTGAGTTTGCAGAGCATGCAAGCCTAGCTGCCAGAGCTGTTGAAGAACTTACAAGGCAATATTGTGTTGGTGATGGTGGTTCATGCCACTTAGGTTTCAATGATGAAAGGCAGGAACATGGGCAATCATTTCCTGGAGATGGTAATGGTAATTTTTCTGTTGGCAGGCAGAATTGGAACATGAAATTTAAGGATGCTACCTCTGCTGCTCAAGCTACGGCTGAGTTTGCAGAGCATGCAAGACTAGCTTCCAGAGCTGTTGAAGAACTTTAAAGGCAATATTGTGTTGATGATGGTGGTTCATGCCACTTAGGTTTCAAGGATGAAAGGTTGGAACATGGGCAATCATTTCCTGGAGATGGTAATGGTAATTTTTCAGCTGGCAAGAAGAATTGGAATATGAAATTTAAGGATGCTACCTCTACTGCTCAAGCATCGACTGAGTTTGCAGAACATGCAAGCCTAGCTACCAGAGCTATTATTGAACTTTTAAGGCAATATTGTGTTAATGATGGTAGTTTATGCCACTTAGGTTTCAAGGATGAATGGTTGGAACATGGGCAATCATTTCCTCGAGATGGTAATGGTAATGTTTCTGTTGGCTGGCAGAATTGGAACATGAAATTTAAGAATGCTACCTCTGTTGCTCAAGCAACGGCTGAGTTTGCAGAACATACAAGCCTAGCTGCCAGAGCAATTGTAGAACATTAAAGACAATAGTGTGTTGATGATGGTGGTTCATGCCACTTAGGTTTCAAGGATGAAAGTTGGGAACATGGGCAATCATTTCCTGGAGATGGTAATGGTAATTTTTCTGTTGGCAGGCAGAATTGGAACATGAAATTTAAGGATGCTACCTCTGCTGCTCAAGCAGCGGCTGAGTTTGCAGAGCATGCAAGCCTAGCTGCCAGAGCTGTTGTAGAACTTTTAAGGCAATATTGTGTTAATGATTGTGGTTTATGCCACTTAGGTTTCAAGGATGAAAGGCTGGAACAGGGGAAATCATTTCCTGGAGATGGTAATGGTAATTTTTCTGTTGGCAGGCAGAATTGGAACATGAAATTTAAAGATGCTACCTCTTCTGTTCAAGTAGCGGCTGAGTTTGCAGAGCATGCAAGCCTAGCTGCCAGAATAGTTGTAGAACTTACAAGGCAATATTGTGTTGGTGATGGTGGTTCATGCCACTTAGGTTTCAAGGATGAAAGGCAGGAACATGGGCAATCATTTCCTGGAGATGGTAATGGTAATTTTTCTATTGGCAGGCAGAATTGGAACATGTATTTTAAGGATGCTACCGGTGCTGCTAGAGTAGCGACTGAGTTTACAGAACATGCAAGCCTAACTGCCAGAGCTGTTGTAGAACTTTCAAGGCAATATTGTGTTGATGATGGTGGTTCATGCCACTTAGGTTTCAAGGATGAAAGGTTGGAACATGGGCAATCATTTCATGGAGATGGTAATGGTAATTTTTCTATTGGCAAGCAGAATTGGAACATGAATTTTAAGGATGCTACCTGTGCTGCTGGAGTAGCGACTGAGTTTACAGAACATGCAAGCCTAACTGCCATAGCTGTTGTAGAACTTTCAAGGCAATATTGTGTTGATGATGGTGGTTCATGCCACTTAGGTTTCAAGTATGAAAGGTTGGAACATGGGGAATCATTTCCTGGAGATGGTAATGGTAATTTTTCTGTTGGCTGGAAGAATTGGAACATGAAATTTAAGGATGCTACCTCTGCTGCTCAAGCATCGGCTGAGTTGGCAGAACATGCAAGCCTAGCTACCAGAGCTATTATATAACTTTCAAGGCAATATTGTGTTGATGATGGTTGTTCATGCCACTTAGGTTTCAAGGATGAAAGGTTGGAACATGGGCAATCATTTCATGGAGATGGTAATTTTTATGTTGGCAAGCAGAATTGGAACATGAAATTTAAGGATGCTACCTCTGCTGCTCAAGCAGCGGCTGAGTTTGCAGAACATGCAAGCCTAGCTACCAGAGTTGTTGTAGAACTTTCAAGGCAATATTGTGTTGATGATGGTGGTTCATGCCACTATGTTTCAAGGAAAAAAAGTTGGAATATGGGCAATCATTTCATGGAGATGGTAATGGTAATTTTTCTATTGGCAGGCAGAATTGGAAAATGAATTTTAAGGATGCTACCTGTGCTGCTCAAGTAGCGACTGAGTTTAAAGAACATGCAAGCCTAACTGCCAGAGCTATTGTAGAACTTTCAAGGCAATATTGTGTTGATGATGGTGGTTCATGCCACTTATTTTTCAAGGATGAAAGGTTGGAACATGGGGAATCATTTCCTGGAGATGGTAATGGTAATTTTTCTGTTGGCAGGCAGAATTGGAACATGAAATTTAAGGATGCAACCTCTGCTGCTCAAGCAGCGGCTGAGTTTGCCGAGCATGCAAGCCTAGCTGCCAGAGCTGTTGTAGAACTTTCAAGGCAATATTGTGTTGATGATGGTGGTTCATGCCACTTAGGTTTCAAGGATGAAAGGCTGGAACATGAGCAATCATTTCCTGGAGATGGTAATGGTAATTTTTCTGTTGGCAGGCAGAATTGGAACATGAAATTTAAGGATGCTACCGCTGCTGCTCAAGTAGCGTCTGAGTTTTCCGAGCATGCAAGCCTAGGTGCCAGAGCGGTTGTAGAACTTTCAAGGCAATATTGTGTTGATGATGGTAGTTCATGCCTCTTAGGTTTCAAGGATGAAAGGCTCGAACATGGGCAATCATTTCATGAAGATGGTAATGGTAATTTTTCTGTTGGCAAGCAGAATTGGAACATGAAATTTAAGGATGCTACCTCTGCTGCCAAGCAGCGACTGAGTTTACAGAACATGCAAGCCTAACTGCCAGAGCTGTTGTAGAACTTTCAAGGCAATATTGTGTTAATGATGGTGGTTCTTGCCACTTAGGTTTCAAGTATTAAAGATTTGAACATGGGCAATCATTTCCTGGAGATTGTAATGGTAATTTTTAAGTTGTCAGGCAGAATTGGAACATGAAATTAAAGGATGCTACCTCTGCTGCTCAAGCAGCGGCTGAATTTAGAGAATATGTAGGCCTAGCTGCCAGAGCAATTGTAGAACTTTCAAGGAAATATTGTGTTGATGATGGTGGTTCATGCACTTAGGTTTCAAGGATGAAAAGTTGGAACATGGGCAATCATTTCATGGAGATGGTAATTTTTATGTTGGCAAGTAGAATTGGAACATGAAATTTAAGGATGCTACCTCTGCTGCTCAAGTAGCGACTAAGTTTACAGAACATGCAAGCCTAACTGCCAGAGCTGTTGTAGAACTTTCAAGGCTAGATTGTATTGATGATGGTGGTTCATGCCACTTAGTTTTCCAGGATGAAAGGTTGGAACATGGGCAATCATTTCCTGGAGATGGTAATGGTAATTTTTCTGTTGGCAGGCAGAATTGGAACATGAAATTTAAGGATGCTACCTCTGCTGCTCAAGCAGCGGCTGAGTTTGGCGAGCATGCAAGCCTAGCTTCTAGAGCTGTTGAAGAACTTTAAAGGCAATATTGTGTTGATGATGGTGGTTCAGATCACTTAGGTTTCAAGGATGAAAGGCTGTAACATGGGCAATCACTTCCTAGAGATGGTAATGGTAATTGTTCTGTTGGCAGGCAAAATTGGAACATGAAATTTAAGGATGCAACCTCTGCTGCTCAAGCAGCGGCTGAGTTTGCCGAGAATGCAAGCCTAGTTGCTAGAGCTGTTGTAGAACTTTCAAGGCAATATTGTGTTGATGATGGTGGTTCATGGCACATAGTTTTCAAGGATGAAAGGTTGGAACATGGGGAATCATTTCCTGGAGCTGGTAATGGTAATTTTTCTGTTGGCAGGCAGAATTGGAACATGAAATTTAAGGATGCAACCTCTGCTGCTCAAGCAGCGGCTGAGTTTGCCGAGCATGCAAGCCTAGTTGCCAGAGCTATTGTAGAACTTTCAAGGCAATATTGTGTTGATGATGGTTGTTCATGCCACTTAGGTTTCAAGTATGAAAGATTGGAACATAGGCAAGCATTTCTTGGAGATTAAAATGGTAATTTTTCAGTTGTCAGGCAGAATTGGAACATGAAATTAAAGGATGCTACCTCTGCTGCTCAAGCAGCGGCTGAGTTTAGAAAACATGCAGGCCTAGCTGCCAGAGCTATTTTAGAACTTTCAAGGCAATATTGTGTTGATGATGGTGGTTCATGCCACTTAGGTTTCAAGGATGAAAGGTTGGAACATGGGAAATCATTTCATGGAGATGGTAATTTTTATGTTGGCAAGCAGAATTGGAACATGAAATTTAAGGATGCTACCTCTGCTGCCAAGCAGCGACTGAGTTTACAGAACATGCAAGCCTAACTGCCAGAGCTGTTGTAGAACTTTCAAGGCAATATTGTGTTAATGATGGTGGTTCTTGCCACTTAGGTTTCAAGTATTAAAGATTTGAACATGGGCAATCATTTCCTGGAGATTGTAATGGTAATTTTTAAGTTGTCAGGCAGAATTGGAACATGAAATTAAAGGATGCTACCTCTGCTGCTCAAGCAGCGGCTGAATTTAGAGAATATGTAGGCCTAGCTGCCAGAGCAATTGTAGAACTTTCAAGGAAATATTGTGTTGATGATGGTGGTTCATGCACTTAGGTTTCAAGGATGAAAAGTTGGAACATGGGCAGTCATTTCATGGAGATGGTAATTTTTATGTTGGCAAGTAGAATTGGAACATGAAATTTAAGGATGCTACCTCTGCTGCTCAAGTAGCGACTAAGTTTACAGAACATGCAAGCCTAACTGCCAGAGCTGTTGTAGAACTTTCAAGGCTAGATTGTATTGATGATGGTGGTTCATGCCACTTAGTTTTCCAGGATGAAAGGTTGGAACATGGGCAATCATTTCCTGGAGATGGTAATGGTAATTTTTCTGTTGGCAGGCAGAATTGGAACATGAAATTTAAGGATGCTACCTCTGCTGCTCAAGCAGCGGCTGAGTTTGGCGAGCATGCAAGCCTAGCTTCTAGAGCTGTTGAAGAACTTTAAAGGCAATATTGTGTTGATGATGGTGGTTCAGATCACTTAGGTTTCAAGGATGAAAGGCTGTAACATGGGCAATCACTTCCTAGAGATGGTAATGGTAATTGTTCTGTTGGCAGGCAAAATTGGAACATGAAATTTAAGGATGCAACCTCTGCTGCTCAAGCAGCGGCTGAGTTTGCCGAGAATGCAAGCCTAGTTGCTAGAGCTGTTGTAGAACTTTCAAGGCAATATTGTGTTGATGATGGTGGTTCATGGCACATAGTTTTCAAGGATGAAAGGTTGGAACATGGGGAATCATTTCCTGGAGCTGGTAATGGTAATTTTTCTGTTGGCAGGCAGAATTGGAACATGAAATTTAAGGATGCAACCTCTGCTGCTCAAGCAGCGGCTGAGTTTGCCGAGCATGCAAGCCTAGTTGCCAGAGCTATTGTAGAACTTTCAAGGCAATATTGTGTTGATGATGGTTGTTCATGCCACTTAGGTTTCAAGTATGAAAGATTGGAACATAGGCAAGCATTTCTTGGAGATTAAAATGGTAATTTTTCAGTTGTCAGGCAGAATTGGAACATGAAATTAAAGGATGCTACCTCTGCTGCTCAAGCAGCGGCTGAGTTTAGAAAACATGCAGGCCTAGCTGCCAGAGCTATTTTAGAACTTTCAAGGCAATATTGTGTTGATGATGGTGGTTCATGCCACTTAGGTTTCAAGGATGAAAGGTTGGAACATGGGAAATCATTT
This sequence comes from Nicotiana tomentosiformis, assembly GCF_000390325.3. Classification (NCBI taxonomy): domain Eukaryota; kingdom Viridiplantae; phylum Streptophyta; class Magnoliopsida; order Solanales; family Solanaceae; genus Nicotiana; species Nicotiana tomentosiformis. Next base: position 1,202,665 of record NW_027174563.1, read on the forward strand.
CATGGAGATGGTAATGTTTCTGTTGGCAGGCAGAATTGGAACATGAAATTTAAGGATGCTACCTCTGTTGCTCAAGCAGCGGCTGAGTTTGCAGAACATGCAAGCCTAGCTGCCAGAGCTATTGTAGAACATTAAAGGCAATAGCGTGTTGATGATGGTGGTTCATGCCACTTAGGATTCAAGGATGAAAGGTTGGAACATGGGCAATCATTTCCTGGAGATGGTGATGGTAATGTTTAAGTTGGCAGGCAGAATTGGAACATGAAATTTAAGGATGCTACCTCTGCTGCTCAAGCAGCGGCTAAGTTTGCAGAGCATGCAAGCCTAGCTGCCAGAGCTGTTGTAGAACTTTTAAGCCAATATTGTGTTAATGGTTGTGGTTTATGCCACTTAGGTTTCAAGGATGAAAGGCTGGAACATGGGAAATCATTTCCTGGAGATGGTAATGGTAATTTTTCTGTTGGCAGGCAGAATTGGAACATGAAATTTAAGGATGCAACCTCTGCTGCTCAAGCAGCGGCTGAGTTTGCCGAGCATGCAAGCCTTGCTGCCAGAGCTATTGTAGAACTTTCAAGGCAATATTGTGTTGATGATGGTGGTTCATGCCACTTAGGTTTCAAGGATGAAAGGCTGGAACATGAGCAATCATTTCCTGGAGATGGTAATGGTAATATTTCTGTTGGCAGGCAGAATTGGAACATGAAATTTAAGGATGCTACCGCTGCTGCTCAAGTAGCGTCTGAGTTTTCCGAGCATGCAAGACTAGGTGCCAGAGCGGTTGTAGAACTTTCAAGGCAATATTGTGTTGATGATGGTGGTTCATGCCACTTAGGTTTCAAGGATGAAAGGCTGGAACATGGGCAATCATTTCATAAAGATGGTAATGGTAATTTTTCTGTTGGCAAGCAGAATTGGAACATGAAATTTAAGGATGCTACCTCTGATGCCTAGCAGCGACTGAGTTTACAGAACATGCAAGCCTAACTGCCAGAGCTGTTGTAGAACTTTCAAGGCAATATTGTGTTAATGATGGTGGTTCTTGCCACATAGGTTTCAAGTGTGAAAGATTTGAACATGGGCAATCATTTCCTGGAGATTGTAATGGTAATTTTTAAATTGTCAGGCAGAATTGGAACATGAAATTAAAGGATGCTACCTCTGCTGCTCAAGCAGCGGCTGAATTTAGAGAATATATAGGCCTAGCTGCCAGAGCAATTGTAGAACTTTCAAGGCAATATTGTGTTGATGATGGTGGTTCATGCCACTTAGGTTTCAAGGATGAAAGGTTGGAACATGGGCAATCATTTCATGGAGATGGTAATTTTTATGTTGGTAAGCAGAATTGGAACATGAAATTTAAGGATGCTACCTCTGCTGCTCAAGTAGCGACTGAGTTTACAGAACATGCAAGCCTAACTGCCAGAGCTGTTGTAGAACTTTCAAGGCAATATTGTATTGATGATGGTGGTTCATGCCACTTAGTTTTCCAGGATGAAAGGTTGGAACATGGGCAATCATTTCCTGGAGATGGTAATGGTAACTTTTCTGTTGGCAGGCAGAATTGGAACATGAAATTTAAGGATGCTACCTCTGCTGCTCAAGCAGCGGCTGAGTTTGGCGAGCATGCAAGCCTAGCTTCTAGAGCTATTGAAGAACTTTAAAGGCAATATTGTGTTGATGATGGTGGTTCAGATCACTTAGGTTTCAAGGATGAAAGGTTGTAACATGGGCAATCACTTCCTAGAGATGGTAATGGTAATTTTTCTGTTGGCAGGCAAAATTGGAACATGAAATTTAAGGATGCAACCTCTGCTGCTCAAGCAGCGGCTGAGTTTGCCGAGAATGCAAGCCTAGTTGCTAGAGCTGTTGTAGAACTTTCAAGGAAATATTGTGTTGATGATAGTGGTTCATGGCACTTAGTTTTCAAGGATGAAAGGTTGGAACATGGGGAATCATTTCCTGGAGATGGTAATGGTAATTTTTCTGTTGGCAGGCAGAATTGGAACATGAAATTTAAGGATGCAACCTCTGCTGCTCAAGCAGCGGCTGAGTTTGCCGTGCATGCAAGCCTAGTTGCCAGAGCTATTGTAGAACTTTCAAGGCAATATTGTGTTGATGATGGTGATTCATGGCACTTAGGTTTCAAGGATGAAAGGCTGGAACATGGGCAATCATATCTTGGAGATGGTAATGGTAATTGTTCTGTTTGCAGGAAGAATTGGAACATGAAATTAAAGGATGCTACCTCTGCTGCTCAAGTAGCGGCTGAGTTTGCCGAGCATGCAAGCCTAGCTGCCAGGGCTGTTGTAGAACTTTCAAGGCAATATTGTGTTGATGATGGTGGTTCATGCCACTTGGTTTCAAGGAAAAAAAGTTGGAATATGGGCAATCATTTCATGGAGATGGTAATGGTAATTTTTCTATTGGCAGGCAGAATTGGAACATGAATTTTAAGGATGCTACCTGTGCTGCTCAGGTAGCGACTGAGTTTAAAGAACATGCAAGCCTAACTGCCAGAGCTATTGTAGAACTTTCAAGGCAATATTGTGTTGATGATGGTGGTTCATGCCATTTAGTTTTCAAGTATGAAAGGTTGGAACATGGGGAATCATTTCCTGGAGATGGTAATGGTAATTTTTCTGTTGGCAGGCAGAATTGGAACATGAAATTTAAGGATGCAACCTCTGCTGCTCAAGCAACGGCTGAGTTTGCCGAGCATGCAAGCCTAGCTTTCAGAGCTGTTATAGAACTTTCAAGGCAATATTGAGTTGATGATGGTGGTTCATGCCACTTAGGTTTCAAGGATGAAAGGCTGGAACATGAGCAATCATTTCCTGGAGATGGTAATGGTAATTTTTCTGTTGGCAGGCAGAATTGGAACATGAAATTTAAGGATGCTACCGCTGCTGCTCAAGTAGCGACTGAGTTTTCCGAGCATGCAAGCCTAGGTGCCAGAGCGGTTGTAGAACTTTCAAGGCAATATTGTGTTGATGATGGTGGTTCATGCCACTTAGGTTTCAAGGATGAAAGGCTGGAACATGGGCAATCATTTCATGAAGATGGTAATGGTAATTTTTCTGTTGGCAAGCAGAATTGGAACATGAAATTTAACGATGCTACCTCTGCTGCCAAGCAGCGACTGAGTTTACAGAACATGCAAGCCTAACTGCCAGAGCTGTTGTAGAACTTTCAAGGCAATATTGTGTTGATGATAGTGGTTCATGGCACTTAGTTTTCAAGGATGAAAGGTTGGAACATGGGGAATCATTTCCTGGAGATGGTAATGGTAATTTTTCTGTTGGCAGGCAGAATTGGAACATGAAATTTAAGGATGCAACCTCTGCTGCTCAAGCAGCGGCTGAGTTTGCCGTGCATGCAAGCCTAGTTGCCAGAGCTATTGTAGAACTTTCAAGGCAATATTGTGTTGATGATGGTGATTCATGGCACTTAGGTTTCAAGGATGAAAGGCTGGAACATGGGCAATCATATCTTGGAGATGGTAATGGTAAGTGTTCTGTTTGCAGGAAGAATTGGAACATGAAATTTAAGGATGCTACCTCTGCTGCTCAAGTAGCGGCTGAGTTTGCCGAGCATGCAAGCCTAGCTGCCAGGGCTGTTGTAGAACTTTCAAGGCAATATTGTGTTGATGATGGTGGTTCATGCCACTTGGTTTCAAGGAAAAAAAGTTGGAATATGGGCAATCATTTCATGGAGATGGTAATGGTAATTTTTCTATTGGCAGGCAGAATTGGAACATGAATTTTAAGGATGCTACCTGTGCTGCTCAGGTAGCGACTGAGTTTAAAGAACATGCAAGCCTAACTGCCAGAGCTATTGTAGAACTTTCAAGGCAATATTGTGTTGATGATGGTGGTTCATGCCATTTAGTTTTCAAGTATGAAAGGTTGGAACATGGGGAATCATTTCCTGGAGATGGTAATGGTAATTTTTCTGTTGGCAGGCAGAATTGGAACATGAAATTTAAGGATGCAACCTCTGCTGCTCAAGTAGCGACTGAGTTTTCCGAGCATGCAAGCCTAGGTGCCAGAGCGGTTGTAGAACTTTCAAGGCAATATTGTGTTGATGATGGTGGTTCATGCCACTTAGGTTTCAAGGATGAAAGGCTGGAACATGGGCAATCATTTCATGAAGATGGTAATGGTAATTTTTCTGTTGGCAAGCAGAATTGGAACATGAAATTTAACGATGCTACCTCTGCTGCCAAGCAGCGACTGAGTTTACAGAACATGCAAGCCTAACTGCCAGAGCTGTTGTAGAACTTTCAAGGTAATATTGTGTTGATGATAGTGGTTCATGGCACTTAGTTTTCAAGGATGAAAGGTTGGAACATGGGGAATCATTTCCTGGAGATGGTAATGGTAATTTTTCTGTTGGCAGGCAGAATTGGAACATGAAATTTAAGGATGCAACCTCTGCTGCTCAAGCAGCGGCTGAGTTTGCCGTGCATGCAAGCCTAGTTGCCAGAGCTATTGTAGAACTTTCAAGGCAATATTGTGTTGATGATGGTGATTCATGGCACTTAGGTTTCAAGGATGAAAGGCTGGAACATGGGCAATCATATCTTGGAGATGGTAATGGTAATTGTTCTGTTTGCAGGAAGAATTGGAACATGAAATTTAAGGATGCTACCTCTGCTGCTCAAGTAGCGGCTGAGTTTGCCGAGCATGCAAGCCTAGCTGCCAGGGCTGTTGTAGAACTTTCAAGGCAATATTGTGTTGATGATGGTGGTTCATGCCACTTGGTTTCAAGGAAAAAAAGTTGGAATATGGGCAATCATTTCATGGAGATGGTAATGGTAATTTTTCTATTGGCAGGCAGAATTGGAACATGAATTTTAAGGATGCTACCTGTGCTGCTCAGGTAGCGACTGAGTTTAAAGAACATGCAAGCCTAACTGCCAGAGCTATTGTAGAACTTTCAAGGCAATATTGTGTTGATGATGGTGGTTCATGCCATTTAGTTTTCAAGTATGAAAGGTTGGAACATGGGGAATCATTTCCTGGAGATGGTAATGGTAATTTTTCTGTTGGCAGGCAGAATTGGAACATGAAATTTAAGGATGCAACCTCTGCTGCTCAAGCAACGGCTGAGTTTGCCGAGCATGCAAGCCTAGCTGCCAGAGCTGTTATAGAACTTTCAAGGCAATATTGTGTTGATGATGGTGGTTCATGCCACTTAGGTTTCAAGGATGAAAGGCTGGAACATGAGCAATCATTTCCTGGAGATGGTAATGGTAATTTTTCTGTTGGCAGGCAGAATTGGAACATGAAATTTAAGGATGCTACCGCTGCTGCTCAAGTAGCGACTGAGTTTTCCGAGCATGCAAGCCTAGGTGCCAGAGCGGTTGTAGAACTTTCAAGGCAATATTGTGTTGATGATGGTGGTTCATGCCACTTAGGTTTCAAGGATGAAAGGCTGGAACATGGGCAATCATTTCATGAAGATGGTAATGGTAATTTTTCTGTTGGCAAGCAGAATTGGAACATGAAATTTAACGATGCTACCTCTGCTGCTAAGCAGCGACTGAGTTTACAGAACATGCAAGGCTAACTGCCAGAGCTGTTGTAGAACTTTCAAGGCAATATTGTGTTGATGATAGTGGTTCATGGCACTTAGTTTTCAAGGATGAAAGGTTGGAACATGGGGAATCATTTCCTGGAGATGGTAATGGTAATTTTTCTATTGGCAGGCAGAATTGGAACATGAAATTTAAGGATGCAACCTCTGCTGCTCAAGCAGCGGCTGAGTTTGCCGAGCATGCAAGTCTAGTTGCCAGAGCTATTGTAGAACTTTCAAGGCAATATTGCGTTGATGATGGTGATTCATGCCACTTAGGTTTCAAGGATGAAAGGTTGGAACATGGGCAATCATATCCTGGAGATGGTAACGGTAATTGTTCTGTTTGCAGGAAGAATTGGAACATGAAATTTAAGGATGCTACCTCTGCTGCTCAAGCAGCGGCTGAGTTTGCCGAGCATGCAAGCCTAGCTACCAGGGCTGTTTTAGAACTTTCAAGGCAATATTGTGTTGATGATGGTGGTTCATGCCACTTGGTTTCAAGGAAAAAAAGTTGGAATATGGGCAATCATTTCATGGAGATGGTAATGGTAATTTTTCTATTGGCAAGCATAATTGGAACATGAATTTTAAGGATGCTACCTGTGCTGCTCAGGTAGCGACTGAGTTTACAGAACATGCAAGTCTAATTGCCAGAGCTGTTGTAGAACTTTCAAGGCAATATTGTGTTGATGATGGTGGTTCATGCCACTTAGGTTTCAAGTATGAAAGATTGGAACATGGGCAATCATTTCCTGGAGATTGTAATGGTAATTTTTCTGTTGTCAGGCAGAATTGGAACATGAAATTAAAGGATGCTACCTCTGCTGCTCAAGCAGCGGCTGAGTTTAGAGAACATGCAGACCTAACTGCCAGAGCTATTGTAGAACTTTCAAGGCAATATTGTGTTGATGATGGTGGTTCATGCCACTTAGGTTTCAAGTATGAAAGATTAGAACATAGGAAATCATTTCCTGGAGATTAAAATGGTAATTTTTCAGTTGTCAGGCAGAATTGGAACATGAAATTAAAGGATGCTACCTCTGCTGCTCAAGCAGCGGCTGTGTTTAGAGAACATGCAGGCCTAGCTGCCAGAGCTATTTTAGAACTTTCAAGGCAATATTGTGTTGATGATGGTGGTTCATGCCACTTAGGTTTCAAGGATGAAAGGTTGGAACATGGGAAATCATTTCATGGAGATGGTAATTTTTATGTTGGCAAGCAAAATTGGAACATGAAATTTAAGGATGCTACCTCTGCTGCTCAAGCAGAGGCTGAGTTTACAGAATATGCAAGCCTAGATGCCCGAGCTGTTGTAGAACTTTCAATGAAATATTGTATTGATGATGGTGGTTCATGACACTTTGGCTTCAAAGATTAAAGGTTGGAACATGGGCAATCATTTCCTAGAGATGGTAATTTTTCTGTTAGTAGGTAGAATTGGAACATGAAATTTAAGGATGCTACCTCTGCTGCTCAAGCAGCGGCAGAGTTTGCAGAACATGCAGGCCTAGCTGCCAGAGCTGTTGTAGAACTTTCAGGGAAATATTGCGTTGACGATTATGGTTCATGCCACATAGGTTTCAAGGATGAAAGGTTGGAACATGGGCAATCATTTCCTGGAGATGGTGATGGTAATGTTTCTGTTGGCAGGCAGAATTGGAACATGAAATTTAAGGATGCTACCTCTGCTGCTCAAGCAGCGGCTGAGTTTGTAGAGCATGTGAGCCTAGCTGCCAGAGCTGATGTAGAACTTTCAAGCCAATATTGTGTTGATGATGGTGGTTCATGCTACTTAGTTTTCAAGGATGAAAGGTTGAAACATAGGCAATCATTTCCTAGAGATGGTAATTTTTCTGTTGGCAGGCAGAATTGGAACATGAAATTTAAAGATGCTACCTCGGCTGTTCAAGTAGCGGCTGAGTTTGCAGTGCATGCAAGCCTAGCTGCCAGAGCTGTTGTAGAACTTACAAGGCAATATTGTGTTGGTGATGGTGGTTCATGCCACTTAGGTTTCAAGGATGAAAGGCAGGAACATGGGCAATCATTTCCTAGAGATGATTATGGTAATTTTTCTGTTGGCAGGCAGAATTGGAACATGAAATTTAAGGATGCTACCTCTACTGCTCAAGCAGCGGCTGAGTTTGCAGAACATTCAAGCCTAGCTACCAGAGCTGTTGAAGAACTTTAAAGGCAATATTGTGTTGATGATGGTGGTTCATGCCACTTGGTTTCAAGGAAAAAAAGTTGGAATATGGGCAATCATTTCATGGAGATGGAAATGGTAATTTTTCTATTGTCATGCAGAATTGGAACATGAAATTTAAGGATGCTACCTCTACTGCTCAAGCAACGGCTGAGTTTGCAGAGCATGCAAGCCTAGCATCCAGAGCTGTTGAGGAACTTTAAAGGTAATATTGTGTTGATGATGGTGGTTCATGCCACTTAGGTTTCAAAGATGAAAGGTTGGAACATGGGCAATCATTTCCTGGAGATGGTAAAGGTAATTTTTCTGCTGGCAAGCAGAATTGGAACATGAAATTTAAGGATGCTACCTTTGCTGCTCAAGCATTGACTGAGTTTGCAGAACATGCAAGCGTAGCTGCCAGAGCTATTATAGAACTTTTAAGGAAATATTGTGTTGATGATGGTGGTTCATGCCACTTAGGTTTCAAGGACGAATGGTTGGAACAAGGGCAATCATTTCCTGTAGATGGTAATGGTAATGTTTCTGTTGGCAGGCAGAATTGGAACATGAAATTTAAGGATACCACCTCTGCTGCTCAAGCGGCGGCTGAGTTTGCAGAACATGCAAGCCTAGCTATCAGAGTTGCTGTAGAACTTTCAAGGCAATATTGTGTTGATGATGGTGGTTCATGCCACTTAGGTTTCAAGGATAAAAGGCTGGAACATGAGCAATCATTTCCTGGAGATGGTAATGGTAATTTTTCTGTTGGCAGGCAGAATTGGAACATGAAATTTAAGGATGCTACCTCTGCTGCTCAAGCAGCGGCTGAGTTTGCCGAGCATGCAAGCCTAGCTGCCAGAGCTGTTGTAGAACTTTCAAGGCAATATTGTGTTGATGATGGTGGTTCATGCCACTTAGGTTTCAAGGATGAAATGTTGGAACATGGGCAATCATTTCCTGGAGATGGTAATGGTAATTTTTCTGTTGGCAGGCAGAATTGGAACATGAATTTTAAGGATGCTACCTGTGCTGCTCAAGTAGCGACTGAGGTTACAGAACATGCAAGCCTAACTGCCAGAGCTGTTGTAGAACTTTCAAGGCAATATTTTGTTGATGATGGTGGTTCATGCCACTTAGTTGTCAAGGATGAAAGGTTGGAACATGGGCAATCATTTCCTGGAGATGGTAATGGTAATTTTTCTGTTGGCAGGATGAATTGGAACATGAAATTTAAGGATGCTACCTCTGCTGCTCAAGCAGCAGCTGAGTTTGCCGAGCATGCAAGCCTAGCTTCCAGAGCTATTGAAGAACGTTAAAGGCAATATTGTGTTGATGATGGTGGTTCATGCCACTTAGGTTTCAAGGATGAAAGGCTGGAACATGGGCAATCACTTCCTAGAGATGGTAATGGTAATTTTTCTGTTGTTAGGTAGAATTGGAACATGAAATTTAAGGATGCAACCTCTGCTGCTCAAGCAGCGGCTGAGTTTGCAGAACATGCAGGCCTAGCTGCCAGCGCTGTTGTAGAATTTTCAAGGAAATATTGCGTTGATGATTATGGTTCATGCCACAAAGGTTTCAATGATGAAAGGTTGGAACATGGGCAATCATTTCCTGGAGATGGTGATGGTAATGTTTCTGTTGGCAGGCAGAATTGGAACATGAATTTTAAGGATGCTACCTCTGCTGCTCAAGCAGCGGCATGCAAGCCTAGCTGCCAGAGCTGTTGTAGAACTTTCAAGCAAATATTGTGTTGATGATGATGGTTCATGCCACTTAGTTTTCAAGGATGAAAGGTTGAAACATAGGCCATCATTTCCTAGAGATGGTAATTTTTGTGTTGGCAAGCAGAATTGGAACATGAAATTTAAGGATGCTACCTCTGCTGCTCAAGCAGCGGCTGAGTTTACAAAACATGCAAGCCTAGATGCCAGAGCTGTTGTAGAACTTTCAATGAAATATTGTGTTGATGATGGTGGTTCATGCCACTTAGGTTTAAAGGATGAAAGGTTGGATCATGGGCAATCATTTCCTGGAGATGGTAATTTTTCTGTTGGTAGGTAGAATTGGAACATGAAATTTAAGGATGCTACCTCTACTGCTCAAGCAGCGGCTGAGTTTGCAGAGCATGCAAGCCTAGCTTCCAGAGCTGTTGAAGAACTTTAAAGGCAATATTGTGTTGATGATGGTGGTTCATGCCACTTAGGTTTCAAGGATGAAAGGTTGGAACATGGGCAATCATTTCCTGGAGATGGTAAGGGTAATTTTTCTGCTGGCAAGCAGAATTGGAACATGAAATTTAAGGATGCTACCTCTGCTGCTCAAGCATTGACTGAGTTTGCAGAACATGCAAGCCTAGCTGCCAGAGCAATTATAGAACTTTTAAGGCAATATTGTGTTGATGATGGTGGTTCATGCCACTTAGGTTTCAAGGATGAATGGTTGGAACATGGGCAATCATTTCCTGTATATGGTAATGGTAATGTTTCTGTTGGCAGGAAGAATTGGAACATGAAATTTAAGGATGCTACCTCTGTTGCTCAAGCAGCGGCTGAGTTTGCAGAACATGCAAGCCTAGCTTCCAGATCTATTGTAGAACTTTAAAGGCAATAGTGAGTTGATGATGGTGGTTCTTGCCACTTAGGATTCAAGGATTTAAGGTTGGAACATGGGCAATCATTTCCTGGAGATGGTAATGGTAGTATTTCTATTGGCAGGCAGAATTGGAACATGAAATTTAAGGATGCCACCTCTGCTGCTCAAGCGGCGGCTGAGTTTGCAGAACATGCAAGCCTAGCTATCAGAGTTGCTGTAGAACTTTCAAGGCAATATTGTGTTGATGATGGTGGTTCATGCCACTTAGGTTTCAAGGATAAAAGGCTGGAACATGAGCAATCATTTCCTGGAGATGGTAATGGTAATTTTTCTGTTGGCAGGCAGAATTGGAACATGAAATTTAAGGATGCTACCTCTGCTGCTCAAGCAGCGGCTGAGTTTGCCGAGCATGCAAGCCTAGCTGCCAGAGCTGTTGTAGAACTTTCAAGGCAATATTGTGTTGATGATGGTGGTTCATGCCACTTAGGTTTCAAGGATGAAATGTTGGAACATGGGCAATCATTTCCTGGAGATGGTAATGGTAATTTTTCTGTTGGCAGGCAGAATTGGAACATGAATTTTAAGGATGCTACCTGTGCTGCTCAAGTAGCGACTGAGGTTACAGAACATGCAAGCCTAACTGCCAGAGCTGTTGTAGAACTTTCAAGGCAATATTGTGTTGATGATGGTGGTTCATGCCACTTAGTTGTCAAGGATGAAAGGTTGGAACATGGGCAATCATTTCCTGGAGATGGTAATGGTAATTTTTCTGTTGGCAGGATGAATTGGAACATGAAATTTAAGGATGCTACCTCTGCTGCTCAAGCAGCAGCTGAGTTTGCCGAGCATGCAAGCCTAGCTTCCAGAGCTATTGAAGAACTTTAAAGGCAATATTGTGTTGATGATGGTGGTTCATGCCACTTAGGTTTCAAGGATGAAAGGCTGGAACATGGACAATCACTTCCTCGAGATGGTAATGGTAATTTTTCTGTTGTTAGGTAGAATTGGAACATGAAATTTAAGGATGCAACCTCTGCTGCTCAAGCAACGGCTGAGTTTGCAGAACATGCAGGCCTAGCTGCCAGCGCTGTTGTAGAACTTTCAAGGAAATATTGCGTTGATGATTATGGTTCATGCCACAAAGGTTTCAAGGATGAAAGGTTGGAACATGGGCAATCATTTCCTGGAGATGGTGATGGTAATGTTTCTGTTGGCAGGCAGTATTGGAACATGAAATTTAAGGATGCTACCTCTGCTGCTCAAGCAGCGGCTGAGTTTGCAGAGCATGCAAGCCTAGCTGCCAGAGCTGTTGTAGAACTTTCAAGCAAATATTGTATTGATGATGGTGGTTCATGCCACTTAGTTTTCAAGGATGAAAGGTTGAAACATAGGCAATCATTTCCTAGAGATGGTAATGGTAATATTTCTGTTTGCAGGCAGAATTGGAACATGAAATTTAAGGATGCTACCTCTGCTGCTCAAGCAGCGGCTGAGTTTACAAAACATGCAAGCCTAGATGCCAGAGCTGTTGTAGAACTTTCAATGAAATATTGTGTTGATGATGGTGGTTCATGACACTTAGGTTTCAAGGATGAAAGGTTGGATCATGGGCAATCATTTCCTGGAGATGGTAATTTTTCTTTTGGTAGGTAGAATTGGAACATGAAATTTAAGGATGCTACCTCTACTGCTCAAGCAGCGGCTGAGTTTGCAGAGCATGCAAGCCTAGCTTCCAGAGCTGTTGAAGAACTTTAAAGGCAATATTGTGTTGATGATGGTGGTTCATGCCACTTAGGTTTCAAGGATGAAAGGTTGGAACATGGGAAATCATTTCCTGGAGATGGTAAGGGTAATTTTTCTGCTGGCAAGCATAATTGGAACATGAAATTTAAGGATGCTACCTCTGCTGCTCAAGCATTGACTGAGTTTGCATAACATGCAAGCCTAGTTGCCAGATCTATTATAGAACTTTTAAGGCAATATTGTGTTGATGATGGTGGTTCATGCCACTTAGGTTTCAAGGATAAAAGGCTGGAACATGAGCAATCATTTCCTGGAGATGGTAATGGTAATTTTTCTGTTGGCAGGCAGAATTGGAACATGAAATTTAAGGATGCTACCTCTGCTGCTCAAGCAGCGGCTGAGTTTGCCGAGCATGCAAGCCTAGCTGCCAGAGCTGTTGTAGAACTTTCAAGGCAATATTCTATTGATGATGGTGGTTCATGCCACTTAGGTTTCAAGGATGAAAGGCAGGAACATGGGCAATCATTTCCTAGAGATGGTAATGGTAATTTTTCTGTTGGTAGGCAGAATTGGAACATGAAATTTAAGGATGCTACCTCTACTGCTCAAGCAGCAGCTGAGTTTGCAGAACATTCAAGCCTAGCTACCAGAGCTGTTGAAGAACTTTAAAGGCAATATTGTGTTGATGATGGTGGTTCATGCCACTTGGTTTCAAGGAAAAAAAGTTGGAATATGGGCAATCATTTCATGGAGATGGTAATGGTAATTTTTCTATTGTCATGCAGAATTGGAACATGAAATTTAAGGATGCTACCTCTGCTGCTCAAGCAACGGCTGAGTTTGCAGAGCATGCAAGCCTAGCTTCCAGAGCTGTTGAAGAACTTTAAAGGCAATATTGTGTTGATGATGGTGGTTCATGCCACTTAGGTTTCAAGGATGAAAGGTTGGAACATGGGCAATCATTTCCTGGAGATGGTAAGGGTAATTTATCTGCTGGCAAGTAGAATTGGAACATGAAATTTAAGGATGCTCTGCTGCTCAAGCATTGACTGAGTTTGCAGAACATGCAAGCCTTGCTGCCAGAGCTATTATAGAACTTTTAAGGCAATATTGTGTTGATGATGGTGGTTCATGCCACTTAGGTTTCAAGGATGAATGGTTGGAACATGGGCAATCATTTCCTGTAGATGGTAATGGTAATGTTTCTGTTGGCAGGAAGAATTGGAACATGAAATTTAAGGATGCTACCTCTGTTGCTCAAGCAGCGGCTGAGTTTGCAGAACATGCAAGCCTAGCTTCCAGAGCTATTGTAGAACTTTAAAGGCAATAGTGAGTTGATGATGGTGGTTCATGCCACTTAGGATTCAAGGATTTAAGGTTGGAACATGGGCAATCATTTCCTGGAGATGGTAATGGTACTATTTCTATTGCCAGGCAGAATTGGAACATGAAATTTAAGGATGCCACCTCTGCTGCTCAAGCTGCGGCTGAGTTTGCAGAACATGCAAGCCTAGCTATCAGAGTTGCTGTAGAACTTTCAAGGCAATATTGTGTTGATGATGATGGTTCATGCCACTTAGGTTTCAAGGATAAAAGGCTGGAACATGAGCAATCATTTCCTGGAGATGGTAATGGTAATTTTTCTGTTGGCAGGCAGAATTGGAACATGAAATTTAAGGATGCTACCTCTGCTGCTCAAGCAGCGGCTGAGTTTGCCGAGCATGCAAGCCTATCTGCCAGAGCTGTTGTAGAACTTTCAAGGCAATATTGTGTTGATGATGGTGGTTCATGCCACTTAGGTTTCAAGGATGAAATGTTGGAACATGGGCAATCATTTCCTGGAGATGGTAATGGTAATTTTTCTGTTGGCAGGAAGAATTGGAACATGAATTTTAAGGATGCTACCTGTGCTGCTCAAGTAGCGACTGAGGTTACAGAACATGCAAGCCTAACTGCCAGAGCTGTTGTAGAACTTTCAAGGCAATATTGTGTTGATAATGGTGGTTCATGCCACTTAGTTGTCAAGGATGAAAGGTTGGAACATGGGCAATCATTTCCTGGAGATGGTAATGGTAATTTTTCTGTTGGCAGGATGAATTGGAACATGAAATTTAAGGATGCTACCTCTGCTGCTCAAGCAGCAGCTGAGTTTGCCGACCATGCAAGCCTAGCTTCCAGAGCTATTGAAGAACTTTAAAGGCAATATTGTGTTGATGATGGTGGTTCATGCCACTTTGGTTTCAAGGATGAAAGGCTGGAACATGGGCAATCACTTCCTAGAGATGGTAATGGTAATTTTTCTGTTGTTAGGTAGAATTGGAACATGAAATTTAAGGATGCAACCTCTGCTGCTCAAGCAGCGGCTGAGGTTGCAGAACATGTAGGCCTAGCTGCCAGCGCTGTTGTAGAATTTTCAAGGAAATATTGCGTTGATGATTATGGTTCATTCCACAAAGGTTTCAAGGATGAAAGGTTGGAACATGGGCAATCATTTCCTGGAGATGGTGATGGTAATGTTTCTGTTGGCAGGCAGAATTGGAACATGAAATTTAAGGATGCTACCTCTGCTGCTCAAGCAGCGGCTGAGTTTGCAGAGCATGCAAACCTAGCTGCCAGAGCTGTTGTAGAACTTTCAAGCAAATATTGTGTTGATGATGGTGGTTCATGCCACTTAGTTTTCAAGGATGAAAGGTTGAAACATAGGCCAACATTTCCTAGAGATGGTAATTTTTTTGTTGGCAAGCAGAATTGGAACATGAAATTTAAGGATGCTACCTCTGCTGCTCAAGCAGCGGCTGAGTTTACAAAACATGCAAGCCTAGATGCCAGAGCTGTTGTAGAACTTTCAATGAAATATTGTGTTGATGATGGTGGTTCATGCCACTTAGGTTTCAAGGATGAAAGGTTGGATCATGGGCAATCATTTCCTGGAGATGGTAATTTTTCTGTTGGTAGGTAGAATTGGTACATGAAATTTAAGGATGCTACCTCTACTGCTCAAGCAGCGGCTGAGTTTGCAGAGCATGCAAGCCTAGCTTCCAGAGCTGTTGAAGAACTTTAAAGGCAATATTGTGTTGATGATGGTGGTTCATGCCACTTAGGTTTCAAGGATGAAAGGTTGGAACATGGGCAATCATTTCCTGGAGATGGTAAGGGTAATTTTTCTGCTGGCAAGCAGAATTGGAACATGAAATTTAAGGATGCTACCTCTGCTGCTCAAGCATTGACTGAGTTTGCAGAACATGCAAGCCTAGCTGCCAGAGCTATTATAGAACTTTTAAGGCAATATTGTGTTGATGATGGTGGTTCATGCCACTTAGGTTTCAAGGATGAATGGTTGGAACATGGGCAATCATTTCCTGTAGATGGTAATGGTAATGTTTCTGTTGGCAGGCAGAATTGGAACATGAAATTTAAGGATGCTACCTTTGTTTCTCAAGCAGCGGCTGAGTTTGCAGAACATGCAAGCCTAGCTGCCAGAGCTATTGTAGAACTTTAAAGGCAATAGTGTGTTGATGATGGTGGTTCATGCCACTTAGGTTTCAAGGATGAAAGGCAGGAACATGGGCAATCATTTCCTAGAGATGGTAATGGTAATTTTTCTATTGGCAGGCAGAATTGGAACATGAAATTTAAGGAGGCTACCTCTGCTGCTCAAGCAACGGCTGAGCTTGCAGAACATGCAAGCCTAGCTATCAGAGCTGCTGTAGAACTTTCAAGGCAATATTGTGTTGATGATGGTGGTTCATGCCACTTGGTTTCAAGGAAAAAAAGTTGGAATATGGGCAATCATTTCATGGAGATGGTAATTGTAATTTTTCTATTGGCAGGCAGAATTGGAACATGAAATTTAAAGATTCTACCTCTACTGTTCAAGAAGCGGCTGAGTTTGCAGAGTATGCAAGCCTAGCTGCCAGAGCTGTTGTAGAACTTACAAGGCAATATTGTGTTGGTGATGGTGGTTCATGCCACTTAGGTTTCAAGGATGAAAGATTGGAACATGGGCAATCATTTCCTGGAGATGGTAAAGGTAATTTTTCTGCTGGCAAGCAGAATTGGAACATGAAATTTTAGGATGCTACCTCTGCTACTCAAGCATCGACAGAGTTTCCAGAACATGCAAGCCTAGCTACCAGAGCTATTATAGAAATTTTAAGGCAATATTGTGTTGATTATGGTGGTTCATGCCACTTAGGTTTCAAGGATGAATGGTTGGAACATGGGCAATCATTTCCTGGAGATGGTAATGGAAATGTTTCTATTGGCAGGCAGAATTGGAACTTGAAATTTAAGGATGCTACCTCTGTTTCTCAAGCAGCGGCTGAGTTTGCAGAACATGCAAGCCCAGCTGCTAGAGCTATTGTAGAACTTTAAAGGTAATAATGAGTTGATGATGGCGGTTCATGCCACTTAGGTTTCAAGGATGAAAGGTTGAAACATGGGCAATCATTTCCTGGAGATGGTAATGCTAATTTTTCTGTTGGCAGGCAGAATTGGAACATGAAATTTGAGGATGCTACCTCTGCTGCTCAAGCATCGACTGAGTTTCCAGAACATGCAAGCCTAGCTGCCAGAGCTATTATAGAACTTTTAAGGCAATATTGTGTTGATGATGGTGGTTCATGCCACTTAGGTTTCAAGGATGAATGGTTGGAACATGGGCAATCATTTCCTGTAGATGGTAATGGTAATGTTTCTGTTGGCAGGCAGAATTGGAACATGAACTTTAAGGATGCTACCTCTGCTGCTCAAGCAACGGCTGAGTTTGCAGAGCATGCAAGCCTAGCTTCCAGAGCTGTTGAAGAACTTTAAAGGCAATATTGTGTTGATGATGGTGGTTCATGCCACTTAGGTTTCAAGGATGAAAGGTTGGAACATGTGCAATCATTTCCTGGAGATGGTAAAGGTAATTTTTCTGCTGGCAAGCAGAATTGGAACATGAAATTTGAGGATGCTACCTCTGCTGCTCAAGCAACGGTTGAGTTTGCAGAGCATGCAAGCCTAGCTTCCAGAGCTGTTGAAGAACTTTTAAGGCAATATTGTGTTGATGATGGTGGTTCATGCCACTTAGGTTTCAAGGATGAATGGTTGGAACATGGGCAATCATTACCTGTAGATGGTAATGGTAATGTTTCTGTTGGCAGGCAGAATTGGAACATGAAATTTAAGGATGCTACCTTTGTTTCTCAAGCAGCGGCTGAGTTTGCAGAACATGCAAGCCTAGCTGCCAGAGCTATTGTAGAACTTTAAAGGCAATAGTGTGTTGATGATTGTGGTTCATGCCACTTGGGTTTCAAGGATGAAAGGCAGGAACATGGGCAATCATTTCCTATAGATGGTAATGGTACTTTTCCTGTTGGCAGGCAGAATTGGAACATGAAATTTAAGAATGCTACCTCTGCTGCTCAAGCAACGGCTGAGTTTGCAGAGCATGCAAGCCTAGCTTCCAGAGCTGTTGAAGAACTTTAAAGGCAATATTGTGTTGATGATGGTGGTTTATGCCACTTAGGTTTCAAGGATGAAAGGTTGGAACATGGGCAATCATTTCCTGGAGATGGTAAAGGTAATTTTTCTACTGGCAAGCAGAATTGGAACATGAAATTTAAGGATGCTACCTCTGCTGCTCAAGCATCGACTGAGTTTCCATAACATGCAAGCCTAGCTGCCAGAGCTATTATACAACTTTTAAGGCAATATTGTGGTGATGATGGTGGTTCATGCCACTTAGGTTTCAAGGATGAATGGTTGGAACATGGGCAATCATTACCTGTAGATGGTAATGGTAATGTTTCTGTTGGCAGGCAGAATTGGAACATGAAATTTAAGGATGCTACCTTTGTTTCTCAAGCAGCGGCTGAGTTTGCAGAACATGCAAGCCTAGCTGCCAGAGCTATTGTAGAACTTTAAAGGCAATAGTGTGTTGATGATTGTGGTTCATGCCACTTGGGTTTCAAGGATGAAAGGCAGGAACATGGGCAATCATTTCCTATAGATGGTAATGGTACTTTTCCTGTTGGCAGGCAGAATTGGAACATGAAATTTAAGAATGCTACCTCTGCTGCTCAAGCAACGGCTGAGTTTGCAGAGCATGCAAGCCTAGCTTCCAGAGCTGTTGAAGAACTTTAAAGGCAATATTGTGTTGATGATGGTGGTTTATGCCACTTAGGTTTCAAGGATGAAAGGTTGGAACATGGGCAATCATTTCCTGGAGATGGTAAAGGTAATTTTTCTACTGGCAAGCAGAATTGGAACATGAAATTTAAGGATGCTACCTCTGCTGCTCAAGCATCGACTGAGTTTGCAGAACATGCAAGCCTAGCTGCCAGAGCTATTATAGAACTTTTAAGGCAATATTATGGTGATGATGGTGGTTCATGCCACATAGGTTTCAAGGATGAATGGTTGGAACATGGGCAATCATTTCTTGTAGATGGTAATGGTAATGTTTCTGTTGGCAGGCAGAATTGGAACATGAAATTAAAGGATGCTACCTCTGTTAATCAAGCAGCGGCTGAGTTTGCAGAACATGCAAGCCTAGCTGCCAGAGCTATTGTAGAACTTTAAAGGCAATAGTCTGTTGATGATGGTGGTTCATGCCACTTAGGATTCAAGGATGAAAGGTTGGAACATGGGCAATCATTTCCTGGAGATGGTAATGGTAATATTTCTATTGGCACGCACAATTGGAACATGAAATTTAAGGATGCTACCTCTGCTGCTCAAGAACGGCTGAGTTTGCAGAACATGCAAACCTAGCTATCAGAGCTGCTGTAGAACTTTCAAGGCAATATTGTGTTGATGATGGTGGTTCATGCCACTTGGTTTCAAGGAAAAAAAGTTGGAATATGGGCAATCATTTCATGGAGATGGTAATGGTAGTTTTTCTATTGGCAGCCATAATTGGAACATGAAATTTAAAGATGCTACCTCTACTGTTCAAGAAGCGGCTGAGTTTGCAGAGTATGCAAGCCTAGCTGCCAGAGCTGTTGTAGAACTTACAAGGCAATATTGTGTTGATGATGGTGGTTCATGCCACTTGGTTTCAAGGAAAACAAGTGGGAATATGGGCAATCATTTCATAGAGATGATAATGGTAATTTTTCTATTGTCATGCAGAATTGGAAAATGAAATTTAAGGATGCTACCTCTGCTGCTCAAGCAACGGTTGAGTTTGCAGAGCATGCAAGCCTAGCTTCCAGAGCTGTTGAAGAACTTTAAAGGCAATATTGTGTTGATGATGGTGGTTTATGCCACTTAGGTTTCAAGGATGAAAGATTGGAACATGGGCAATCATTTCCTGGAGATGGTAAAGGTAATTTTTCTGCTAACAAGCAGAATTGGAACATGAAATTTTATGATGCTACCTCTGCTACTCAAGCATCGACAGAGTTTCCAGAACATGCAAGCCTAGCTACCAGAGCTATTATAGAACTTTTAAGGCAATATTGTGTTGATTATGGTGGTTCATCGCACTTAGGTTTCAAGGATGAATGGTTGGAACAAGGGCAATCATTTCCTGGAGATGGTAATGGAAATGTTTCTGTTGGCAGGCAGAATTGGAACTTGAAATTTAAGGATGCTACCTCTATTTCTCAAGCAGCGGCTGAGTTTGCAGAACATGCAAGCCCAGCTGCCAGAGCTATTGTAGAACTTTAAAGGTTATAATGTGTTGGTGATGGTGGTTTATGCCACTTAGGTTTCAAGGATGAAAGGTTGGAACATGGGCAATCATTTCCTGGAGATGGTAAAGGTAATTTTTCTGCTGGCAAGCAGAATTGGAACATGAAATTTAAGGATGCTACCTCTGCTGCTCAAGCATCGACTGAGTTTGCAGAACATGCAAGCCTAGCTGCCAGAGCTATTATAGAACTTTTAAGGCAATATTATGGTGATGATGGTGGTTCATGCCACTTAGGTTTCAAGGATGAATGGTTGGAACATGGGCAATCATTTCTTGTAGATGGTAATGGTAATGTTTCTGTTGGCAGGCAGAATTGGAACATGAAATTTAAGGATGCTACCTCTGTTAATCAAGCAGCGGCTGAGTTTGCAGAACATGCAAGCCTAGCTGCCAGAGCTATTGTAGAACTTTAAAGGCAATAGTCTGTTGATGATGGTGGTTCATGCCACTTAGGATTCAAGGATGAAAGGTTGGAACATGGGCAATCATTTCCTGGAGATGGTAATGGTAATATTTCTGTTGGCAGGCAGAATTGGAACATGAAATTTAAGGATGCTACCTCTGCTGCTCAAGAACGGCTGAGTTTGCAGAACATGCAAACCTAGCTACCAGAGCTGTTGTAGAACTTTCAAGGCAATATGGTGTTGATGATGGTGGTTCATGCCACTTGGTTTCAAGGAAAAAAAGTGGGAATATGGGCAATCATTTCATAGAGATGATAATGGTAATTTTTCTATTGTCATGCAGAATTGGAAAATGAAATTTAAGGATGCTACCTCTGCTGCTCAAGCAACGGCTGAGTTTGCAGAGCATGCAAGCCTAGCTTCCAGAGCTGTTGAAGAACTTTAAAGGCAATATTGTGTTCATGATGGTGGTTCATGCCACTTAGGTTTCAAGGATGAAAAATTGGAACATGGGAAATCATTTCCTGGAGATGGTAATGGTAATTTTTCTGTTGGCAGGCAGAATTGGAACATGAAATTTAAGGATTCTACCTCTGCTGCTCAGTCAGCGGCTAAGTTTGCAGAACATGCAAGCCTAGCTACCAGAGTTGTTGTAGAACTTTCAAGGCAATATTGTGTTGATGATGGTGGTTCATGCCACTTGGTTTCAAGGAAAAAAAGTTGGAATATGGGCAATCATTTCATGGAGATGGTAATGGTAATTTTTCTATGGGCAGGCAGAATTGGAACATGAATTTTAAGGATGCTACCTGTGCTGCTCAAGTAGCGACTGAGTTTCTAAAACATGCAAGCCTAACTGCCAGAGCTGTTGTAGAACTTTAAAGGCAATATTGTGTTGATGATGGTGGTTCATGACACTTATGTTTCAAGGATGAAAGGTTGGAACATGTGCAATCATTTCCTGGAGATGGTAATGGTAATTTTTCTATTGGCAGGCAGAATTGGAACATGAAATTTAAGGATGCTACCTCTGCTGCTCAAGCAACGGCTGAGTTTGCAGAACATGCAAGCCTAGCTGCCAAAGCTATTATAGAACTTTCAAGGCAATATTGTATTGATGATGGTGGTTCAAGCCACTTAGGTTTCAAGGATGAAATGTTGGAACATGGGCAATCATTTCCTGGAGATGGTAATGGTAATTTGTCTGTTGGCAGGCAGAATTAGAACATGAAATTTAAGGATGCTACCTCTGCTACTCAAGAAGCGGCTGAGTTTACAGAACATGCAGGCCTAGCTGCTAGAGCTGTTTTAGAACTTTAAAGGCAATATTGTGTTGATGATGGTGGTTCATGCCACTTAGGTTTCAAGGATGAAAAGTTGGAACATGGGCAATCATTTCCTGGAGATGGTGATGGTAATTTTTCTGTTGGCAGGCATAATTGGAACATGAAATTTAAGGATGCTACCTCTGCTGCTCAAGCAACGGCTGAGTTTGCAGAACATGCAAGCCTAGCTTCCAGAGCTGTTGAAGAACTTTAAAGGCAATATTGTGTTGATGATGGTGGTTCATGCCACTTAGGTTTCAAGGATGAATGGTTGGAACATGGGCAATAATTTCTTGGAGATGGTAATGGTAATATTTCTGCTGGAAAGCAGAATTGGAACATAAAATTTAAGGATGCTACCTCTGCTGCTCAAGCATCGACTGAGTTTGCAGAACATGCAAGCCTAACTGCCAGAGCTATTGTAGAACTTTAAAGGCAATAGTGTGTTGATGATGGTGGTTCATGCCACTTAGGTTTCAAGGATGAAAAATTGGAACATGGGCAATCATTTCCTGGAGATGGTAATGGTAATTTTTCTGTTGGCAGGCAGAATTGGAACATGAAATTTAAGGATTCTACCTCTGCTGCTCAGTCAGCGGCTGAGTTTGCCGAGCATGCAAGCCTAGCTGCCAGGGCTGTTGTAGAACTTTCAAGGCAATATTGTGTTGATGATGGTGGTTCATGCCACTTGGTTTCAAGGAAAAAAAGTTGGAATATGGGCAATCATTTCATGGAGATGGTAATGGTAATTTTTCTATTGGCAGGCAGAATTGGAACATGAATTTTAAGGATGCTACCTGTGCTGCTCAAGTAGCGACTGAGTTTACAAAACATGCAAGCCTAACTGCCAGAGCTGTTGTAGAACTTTAAAGGCAATATTGTGTTGATGAAGGTGGTTCTTGACACTTATGTTTAAAGGATGAAAGGTTGGAACATGGGCAATCATTTCCTGGAGATGGTAATGGTAATTTTTCTGTTGGCAGGCAGAATTGGAACATGAAATTTAAGGATTCTACCTCTGCTGCTCAGTCAGCGGCTGAGTTTGCAGAACATGCAAGCCTATCTACCAGAGCTGTTGTGGAACTTTCAAGGCAATATTGTGATGATGATGGTGGTTCATGCCACTTGGTTTCAAGGAAAAAAAGTTGGAACATGGGCAATCATTTCCTGGAGATGGTAATGTAATTTTTCTGTTGGCAGGCAGAATTAGAACATGAAATTTAAGGATGCTACCTCTACTACTCAAGAAGCGGCTGAGTTTACAGAACATGCAGGCCTAGCTGCTAGAGATGTTTTAGAACTTTAAAGGCAATATTGTGTTGATGATGGTGGTTCATGCCTCTTAGGTTTCAAGGATGAAAGGTTGGAACATGGGCAATCATTTCCTGAAGATGGTAATGGTAATTGTTTTGTTGGCAAGCAGAATTGGGACATGAAATTTATGGTTGCTACCTATGTTGGTCAAGCATCGATTGAGTTTGCAGATCATGTAAGCCTAGCTGCCAGAGCTATTATAGAACTTTTAAGGAAATATTGTGTTGATGATGGTGGTTCATGCCACTTAGGTTTCAAGGATGAATGGTTGGAACATGGGCAATCATTTCCTGTAGATGGTAATGGTAATGTTTCTGTTGGCAGGCAGAATTGGAACATGAAATTTAAAAGATGCTACCTCTGTTTTTCAAGTAGCGGCTGAATTTGCAGAGCATGCAAGCCTAGCTGCCAGAGCTGTTGTAGAACTTTAAAGGCACTAGTGCGTTGATGATGGTGGTTCATGCCACTTAGGTTTCAAGGATGAAAAGTTGGAACATGGGCAATCATTTCCTGGAAATGGTGATGGTAATGTTTCTGTTGGCAGGCAGAATTGGAACATGAAATTTAAGGATGCTACCTCTACTGCTCAAGCAACGGCTGAGTTTGCAGAGCATGCAAGCCTAGCTGCCAGAGCTGTTGTAGAACTTTCTAGCCAATATTGTGTTAATGATTGTGGTTCATGCCACTTAGGTTTCAAGGATGAAAGGCTGGAACATGGGAAATCATTTTCTGGAGATGGTAATGGTAATTTTTCTTTTGGCAGGCAGAATTGGACCATGAAATTTAAAGATGCTACCTCTGCTGTTCAAGTATCGACTGAATTTGCAGAACATGCAAGCCTAACTGCCAGAGCTATTGTAGAACTTTAAAGGCAATAGTGTGTTGATGATGGTGGTTCATGCCACTTAGGTTTCAAGGATGAAAGGTTGGAACATGGGCAATCATTTCCTGGAGATGGTAATGGTAATTTTTCTGTTGGCAGGCAAAATTGGAACATGAAATTTAAGGATTCTACCTCTGCTGCTCAGGCAGCGGCTGAGTTTGCAGAACATGCAAGCCTAGCTACCAGAGTTGTTGTAGAACTTTCAAGGCAATATTGTGTTGATGATGGTGGTTCATGCCACTTGGTTTCAAGGAAAAAAAGTTGGAATATGGTCAATCATTTCATGGAGATGGTAATGGTAATTTTTCTATTGGCAGGCAGAATTGGAACATGAATTTTAAGGATGCTACCTCTGCTACTCAAGAAGTGGCTGAGTTTACAGAACATGCAGGCCTAGCTGCTAGAGCTGTTTTAGAACTTTAAAGGCAATATTGTGTTGATGATGGTGGTTCATGCCATTTAGGTTTCAAGGATGAATGGTTGGAACATGGGCAATCATTTCCTTTAGATGGTAATGGTAATGTTTCTGTTGGCAGGCAGAATTGGAACATGAAATTTAAGGATGCTACCTCTGTTTCTCAAGCAGCGGCTGAGTTTGCAGAACATGCAAGCCTAGCTGCCAGAGCTATTGTAGAACTTTAAAGGCACTAGTGTGTTGATGATGGTGGTTCATGCCACTTAGGTTTCAAGGATGAAAAGTTGGAACATGGGCAATCATTTCCTGGAGATGGTGATGGTAATTTTTCTGTTGGCAGGCATAATTGGAACATGAAATTTAAGAATGCTACCTCTGCTGCTCAAGCAACGGCTGAGTTTGCAGAACATGCAAGCCTAGCTTCCAGAACTGTTGAAGAACTTTAAAGGCAATATTGTGATGATGATGGTGGTTCATGCCACTTAGGTTTCAAGGATGAATGGTTGGAACATGGGCAATAATTTCTTGGAGATGGTAATGGTAATTTTTCTGCTGGAAAGCAGAATTGGAACATAAAATTTAAGGATGCTACCTCTGCTGCTCAAGCATCGACTGAGTTTGCAGAACATGCAAGCCTAACTGCCAGAGCTATTGTAGAACTTTAAAGGCAATAGTGTGTTGATGATGGTGGTTCATGCCACTTAGGTTTCAAGGATGAAAAATTGGAACATGGGCAATCATTTCCTGGAGATGGTAATGGTAATTTTTCTGTTGGCAGGCAGAATTGGAACATGAAATTTAAGGATTCTACCTCTGCTGCTCAGTCAGCGGCTGAGTTTGCAGTACATGCAAGCCTAGCTACCAGAGCTGTTGTAGAACTTTCAAGGCAATATTGTGTTGATGATGGTGGTTCATGCCACTTGGTTTCAAGGAAAAAAAGTTGGAATATGGGCAATTATTTCATGGAGATGGTAATGGTAATTTTTCTATTGGCAGGCAGAATTGGAACATGAATTTTAAGGATGCTACCTGTGCTGCTCAAGTAGCGACTGAGTTTACAAAACATGCAAGCCTAACTGCCAGAGCTGTTGTAGAACTTTAAAGGCAATATTGTGTTGATGAAGGTGGTTCATGACACTTATGTTTAAAGGATGAAAGGTTGGAACATGGGCAATCATTTCCTGGAGATGGTAATGGTAATTTTTCTGTTGGCAGGCAAAATTGGAACATGAAATTTAAGGATTCTACCTCTGCTGCTCAGTCAGCGGCTGAGTTTGCAGAACATGCAAGCCTAGCTACCAGAGCTGTTGTGGAACTTTCAAGGCAATATTGTGATGATGATGGTGGTTCATGCCACTTGGTTTCAAGGAAAAAAAGTTGGAACATGGGCAATCATTTCCTGGAGATGGTAATGGTAATTTTTCTGTTGGCAGGCAGAATTAGAACATGAAATTTAAGGATGCTACCTCTGCTACTCAAGAAGCGGCTGAGTTTACAGAACATGCAGGCCTAGCTGCTAGAGCTGTTTTAGAACTTTAAAGGCAATATTGTGTTGATGATGGTGGTTCATGCCTCTTAGGTTTCAAGGATGAAAGGTTGGAACATGGGCAATCATTTCCTGAAGATGGTAATGGTAATTATTTTGTTGGCAAGCAGAATTGGGACATGAAATTTATGGTTGCTACCTATGTTGCTCAAGCATCGATTGAGTTTGCAGAACATG
The DNA here is from genome assembly GCF_000390325.3 of Nicotiana tomentosiformis. NCBI lineage: Eukaryota > Viridiplantae > Streptophyta > Magnoliopsida > Solanales > Solanaceae > Nicotiana > Nicotiana tomentosiformis. The sequence continues at coordinate 1,228,513 of NW_027174563.1, forward strand.
TAAGCCTAGCTGCCAGAGCTATTATAGAACTTTTAAGGAAATATTGTGTTGATGATGGTGGTTCATGCCACTTAGGTTTCGAGGATGAATGGTTGGAACATGGGCAATCATTTCCTGTAGATGGTAATGGTAATGTTTCTGTTGGCAGGCAGAATTGGAACATGAAATTTAAGGATGCTACCTCTGTTTCTCAAGCAGTGGCTGAGTTTGCAGAACTTGCAAGCCTAGCTGCCAGAGCTATTGTAGAACTTTAAAGGCACTAGTGCGTTGATGATGGTGGTTCATGCCACTTAGGTTTCAAGGATGAAAAGTTGGAACATGGGCAATCATTTCCTGGAAATGGTGATGGTAATGTTTCTGTTGGCAGGCAGAATTGGAACATGAAATTTAAGGATGCTACCTCTACTGCTCAAGCAACGGCTGAGTTTGCAGAGCATGCAAGCCTAGCTGCCAGAGCTGTTGTAGAACTTTCAAGCCAATATTGTGTTAATGATTGTGGTTCATGCCACTTAGGTTTCAAGGATGAAAGGCTGGAACATGGGAAATCATTTTCTGGAGATGGTAATGGTAATTTTTCTGTTGGCAGGCAGAATTGGACCATGAAATTTAAAGATGCTACCTCTCTTGTTCAAGTATCGACTGAATTTGCAGAACATGCAAGCCTAACTGCCAGAGCTATTGTAGAACTTTAAAGGCAATAGTGTGTTGATGATGGTGGTTCATGCCACTTAGGTTTCAAGGATGAAAGGTTGGAACATGGGCAATCATTTCCTGGAGATGGTAATGGTAATTTTTCTGTTGGAAGGCAAAATTGGAACATGAAATTTAAGGATTCTACCTCTGCTGCTCAGGCAGCGGCTGAGTTTGCAGAACATGCAAGCCTAGCTACCAGAGCTGTTGTAGAACTTTAAAGGCAATATTGTGTTGATGATGGTGGTTCATGCCACTTGGTTTCAAGGAAGAAAAGTTGGAATATGGTCAATCATTTCATGGAGATGGTAATGGTAATTTTTCTATTGGCAGGCAGAATTGGAACATGAATTTCAAGGATGCTACCTGTACTGCTCAAGTAGCGACTGAGTTTACAAAACATGCAAGCCTAACTACCAAAGCTGTTGTAGAACTTTAAAGGCAATATTGTGTTGATGATGGTGGTTCATGACACTTATGTTTCAAGGATGAAAGGTTGGAACATGGGCAATAATTTCCTGGAGATGGTAATGGTAATTTTTCTGTTGGCAGGCAGAATTGGAACATGAAATTTAAGGATGCTACCTCTGCTGCTCAAGCAACGGCTGAGTTTGCAGAACATGCAAGCCTAGCTGTCAAAGCTATTATAGAACTTTCAAGGCAATATTGTGTTGATGATGGTGGTTCATGCCACTTAGGTTTCAAGGATGAAATGTTGGAACATGGGCAATCATTTCCTGCAGATGGTAATGGGAATTTTTCTGTTGGCAGGCAGAATTAGAACATGAAATTTAAGGATGCTACCTCTGCTACTCAAGAAGCGGCTGAGTTTACAGAACATGCAGGCCTAGCTGCTAGAGCTGTTTTAGAACTTTAAAGGCAATATTGTGTTGATGATGGTGGTTCATGCCACTTAGGTTTCAAGGATGAAATGTTAGAACATGGGCAATCATTTCCTGAAGATGGTAATGGTAATTTTTCTGTTGCCAAGAAGAATTGGAACATGAAATTTAAGAATGCTACCTATGCTGCTCAAGCATCGACTGAGATTGCAGAACATGCAAGCCTAGCTGCCAGAGCTATTATAGAACTTTTAAGGCAATATTGTGTTGATGATGGTGGTTCATGCCACTTAGGTTTCAAGGATGAAATGTTGGAACATGGGCAATCATTTCCTGGAGATGGTAATGGGAATTTTTCTATTGGCAGGCAGAATTGGAACATGAAATTAAAGGATGCTACCTCTGCTGCTCAAGCAGCGGCTGAGTTTACAGATCATGCAGGCCTAGCTGCCAGAGATGTTGTAGAACTTTCAAGGCAATATTTTGTTGATGATGGTGGTTCATGCCACTTAGGTTTCAAGGATGAAAGGTTGTAACATGGTCAATAATTTCATGGAGATGGTAATATTTCTGTTGGCTAGCAGAATTGGAACATGAAATTTAAGGATGCTACCTCTGCTGCTCAAGCAACGGTTGAGTTTGAAGAACATGCAAGGCTAGCTACCAGAGCTATTGTAGAACTTTCAAGGCAATATTGTGTTGATGATGGTGGTTCATGCCACTTGGTTTCAAGGATAAAAAGTTGGAATATGGGCAATCATTTCATGGAGATGGTAATGGTAATTAATCTATTGCAGGCAGAATTGGAACATGAAATTTAAGGATGCTACCTCTGCTGCTCAAGCAGCGGCTGAGTTTGCAGAACATGCAAGCCTAGCTACCAGAGCTATTGTAGAACTTTCAAGGTAATATTGTGTTGATGATGGTGGTTCATGCCACTTGGTTTCAAGGATAAAAAGTTGGAATATGGGCAATCATTTCATGGAGATGGTAATGGTAATTTTTCTATTGGCAGGCAGAATTGGAACATGAATTTTAAGGATGCTACCTGTGCTGCTCAAGTAGCGACTGAGTTTACAGAACATGCAAGCCTAACTGCCAGAGCTGTTGTAGAACTTTCAAGGCAATATTGTGTTGATGATGGTGGTTCATGCCACTTAGTTTTCAAGGATGAAAGTTTGGAACATGGACAATCATTTCCTTGAGATGGTAATGGTAATTTTTCTGTTGGCAGGCAGAATTAGAACATGAAATTTAAGGATGCTACCTCTGCTACTCAAGAAGCGGCTGAGTTTACAGAACATGCAAGCCTAACTGCCAGAGCTGTTGTATAACTTTAAAGGCAATATTGTGTTGATGATGGTGGTTCATGACACTTATGTTTCAAGGATGAAAGGTTGGAACATTGGCAATCATTTCCTGGAGATGGTAATGGTAAGTTTTCTGTTGGCAGGCAGAATTGGAACATGAAATTTATGGATGCTACCTCTGCTGCTCAAGCAATGGCTGAGTTTGCAGAACATGCAAGCCTAACTTCCAAAGCTATTATAGAACTTTCAAAGCAATATTGTGTTGATGATGGTGGTTCATGCCACTTAGGTTTCAAGTATGAAATGTTGGAACATGGGCAATTATTTCCTGGAGTTGTTAATGGTAATTGTTCTGTTGGCAGGCATAAATAGAACATGAAATTTAAGGATGCTACCTCTGCTGCTCAAGAAGCGGCTGAGTTTGCAGAACATGCAGGCCTGGCTGCTAGAGCTATTTTAGAACTTTAAAGGCAATATTGTGTTGATGATGGTGGTTCATGCCACTTAGGTTTCAAGGATGAAAGAATGGAACATGGGCAATCATTTCATGGAGATGGTAATGGCAATTTTTCTGTTGGCAAGCAGAATTGGAACATGAAATTTAAGGATGCTACCTCTGCTGCTCAGCATCGACTGAGTTTGCAGAACATGCAAGCCTAGCTGCCAGAGCTATTATAGAACATTTAAGGCAATATTTTGTTGATGATGGTGGTTCATGCCACTTAGGTTTCAAGGATGAATGGTTGGAACATGGGCAATCATTTCCTGGAGATGGTGATGGTAATGTTTCTGTTGGCAGGCAGAATTAGAACATGAAATTTAAGGATGCTACCTCTGCTGCTCAAGCATCGACCGAGTGTGCAGAACATGCAAGCCTAGCTGCCAGAGCTATTATAGAACTTTTAAGGTAATATTGTGTTGATGATGGTGGTTCATGCCACTTAGGTTTCAAGGATGAATGGTTGGAACATGGGCAATCATTTCCTCGAGATGGTAATGGTAATGTTTCTGTTGGCAGGCAGAATTGGAACATGAAATTTAAGGATGCTACCTCTGTTGCTCAAGTAACGGCTGAGTTTGCAGAACTTGCAAGCCTAGTTTCTAGATCTATTATAGAACTTTCAAGGTAATATTGTGTTGATGATGGTGGTTTATGCCACTTAGGTTTCAAGGATGAAAGGTTGGAACATGGGCAATCATTTCCTGTAGATTGTAATGGTAATGTTTCAGTTGTCAGGCAGAATTGGAACATGAAATTAAAGGATGCTACCTCTGCTGCTCAAGCAGCGACTGAGTTTATATAACATGCCGGCCTAGCTGCCAGAGCTGTTGCAGAACTTTCAAGGCAATATTGTGTTGATGATGGTGGTTCATGCCACTTAGGTTTCAAGGATGAAAGGTTGGAACATGGGCAATCATTTCATGGAGATGGTAATTTTAATGTTGGCAAGCAGAATTGGACCATGAAATTTAAGGATGCTACCTCTGCTGCTCAAGCAGCGGCTGAGTTTGCAGAACATGCAAGCCTTGCTACCAGAGCTGTGGTAGAACTTTCAAGGCAATATTGTGTTGATGATGGTGGTTCATGCCACTTCAGTTTCAAGGATGAAAGGTTGGAACATGGGCAATCATTTCATGGAGATGGTAATTTTTATGTTGGCAAGCAGAATTGGAACATGAAATTAAAGGATACTACCTCTGCTGCTCAAGCAGCGGCTGAGTTTGCAAAACATGCAAGCGTAGCTACCAGAGCTATTGTAGAACTTTCAAGGCAATATTGGGTTGATGATGGTGGTTCATGCCACTTGGTTTCAAGGATAAAAAGTTGGAATATGGGCAATCATTTCATGGAGATGGTAATGGCAATTAATCTATTGGCAGGCAGAATTGGAACATGAAATTTAAGGATGCTACCTCTGCTGCTCAAGCAGCGGCTGAGTTTGCAGAACATGCAAGCCTAGCTGCCAGAGGTGCTGTAGAACTTTCAAGGCAATATTGTGTTGATGATGGTGGTTCATGCCACTTAGGTTTCAAGGATGAAAGTTTGGAACATGGGCAATCATTTGCTGGAGATGGTAATGGTAATTTTTCTGTTGGTGTGCAGAATTGGAACATGAAATTTAAGGATGCTACCTCTGCTGCTCAAGCAACGGCTGAGTTTGCAGAACATGCAAGCCTAGTTGCCAGAGGTGTTGTAGAACTTTTAAGACAATATTGTGTTGATGATGGTGGTTCATGCCACTTATGTTTCAAGGATGAAAGGTTGGAACATGGGCAATTATTTCATGGGGATGTTAATTTTTATGTTGGCAAGCAGAATTGGAACATGAAATTTAAGGATACTACCTCTGCTGCTCAAGCAACGGCTGAGTTTGCAGAACATGCAAGCCTAACTGCCAGAGTTGGTGTAGAACTTTCAAGGCAATATTGTGTTGATGATGGTGGTTCATGCCACTTGGTTTCAAGGATAAAAAGTTGGAATATAGGCAATCATTTCATGAAGATGGTAATGGTAACATTTCTATTGGCAAGCAGAATTGGAACATGAAATTAAAGGATGCTACGTCTACTGCTCAAGCAGCGGCTGAGTTTACAGAACATGCAGGCCTAGCTGCCAGAGCTGTTGTAGAACTTTCAAGGCAATATTATGTTGATGATGGTGGTTCATGCCACTTAGGTTTCAAGGATGAAAGGTTGGAACATGGGCAATCATTTCCTGGAGATGGTAATTTTTCTGTTGGCAAGCAGAATTGGCACATGAAATTTAAGGATGCTACCTCTGCTGCTCAAGCAGCGGCTATGTTTGCAGAACATGCATGCCTAGCTGCCAGAGCTATTATAGAACTTTCAAGGCAATATTGTGTTGATGATGGTGGTTCATGCCACTTAGGTTTCAAGGATGAAAGGTTGTAACATGGGCAATCATTTCATGGAGATGGTAATTTTTCTGTTGGCAAGCAGAATTGGAATATGAAATTTAAGGATGCTACCTCCGCTACTCAAGCAGCGGCTGAGTTTGCAGAACATGCAAGCCTAGCTACCAGAGCTATTGTAGAACTTTCAAGGCAATATTGTGTTGATGATGGTGGTTCATGCCACTTGGTTTCAAGGATAAAAAGTTGGAATATGGGCATTCATTTCATGGAGATGGTAATGGTAATTAATCTATTGGCAGGCATAATTGGAACATGAAATTTAAGGATGCTACCTCTGCTGCTCAAGCAGCGGCTGAGTTTGCAGAACATGCAAGCCTAGCTGCCAGAGGTGCTGTAGAACTTTCAAGGCAATATTGTGTTGATGATGGTGGTTCATGCCACTTAGGTTTCAAGAATGAAAGTTTGGAACATGGGCAATCATTTCCTGGAAGTGGTAATGGTAATATTTCTGTTGGCATGTAGAATTGGAACTTGAAATTTAAGGATACTACCTCTGCTGCTCAAGCAGCGTTTGAGTTTGCAGAACATGCAAGCCTAGCTGCCAGAGCTGTTGTAGATCTTTCAAGGCAATATTGTATTGATGATGGTGGTTCATGCCACTTATGTTTCAGGGATGAAAGGTTGGAACATGGTCAATTATTTCCTAGAGATGTAATTTTTATGTTGGCAAGCAGAATTGGAACATGAAATTTAAGGATACTACCTCTGCTGCTCAAGCAACGGCTGAGTTTGCAGAACATGTAGGCCTACCTGCCAGAGCTGTTGTAGAACTTTCAAGGTAATATTGTGTTGATGATGGTGGTTCATGCCACTTGGTTTCAGGGATAAAAAGTTGGAATATGGGCAATCATTTCATGGAGATGGTATTGGTAACTTTTCTATAGGCAAGCAGAATTGGAACATGAAATTAAAGGATGCTACCTCTGCTGCTCAAGCAGCGGTTGAGTTTACAGAACATGCAGGCCTAGCTGCCAGAGCTGTTGTAGAACTTTCAAGGCAATATTGTTTTGATGATGGTGGTACATGCCACTTAGGTTTCAAGGATGAAAGGTTGGAACATGGGCAATCATTTCCTGAAGATGGTAATTTTTCTCTTGGCAAGCAGAATTGGAACATGAAATTTAAGGATGTTACCTCTACTGCTCAAGTAGCGGCTGAGTTTACAGAACATGCAGGCCTAGCTGCCAGAGATGTTGTAGAACTTTCAAGGCAATATTGTGTTGATGATGGTGGTTCATGCCACTTGGTTTCAAGGATAAAAAGTTGGAATATAGGTAATCATTTCATGAAGATAGTAAAGGTAACTTTTCTATTGGCAAGCAGAATTGGAACATGATATTAAAGGATGCTACCTCTGCTGCTCAAGCAGCGGCTGAGTTTACAGGTCATACTGGCCTAGCTGCCAAAGCTGTTGTAGAACTTTCAAGGCAGTATTGTGTTGATGAGGGTGGTTCATGCCACTTAGGTTTCAAGATGAAAGGTTGGAACATGGTCAAGCATTTCCTTGAGATGGTAATGGTAATTTTTCTGTTGCCAGGCAGTATTGGAACATGAAATTTAAGGATGCTACCTCTGCTGCTCAAGCAACGACTGAATTTGCAGAACATGCAAGCCTAGCTGCCAGAGCTGTGGAGAACTTTCAAGGCAATATTGTGTTGATGAGGGTGGTTCATGCCACTTAGGTTTCTAGGATGAAAGTTTGGAACATGGTCATGCATTTCCTGGAGATGTTTATGGTAATTTTTCTGTTGGCAAGTAGAATTGGAACATGAAATTTAAGGATGCTACCTCTGCTGCTCAAGCAGCGGCTGAGTTTGCAGAACATGCAAGCCTAAGTGCCAGAGCTGTTGTAGAACATTCAAGGCAATATTGTGTTGCTGATAGTGGTTCATTCCACTTAGTTTTCAAGGAATAAAGGTTGGAACATGGGCAATCATTTCCTTGAGATGGTAATGGTAATTTTTCTATTGGGAGGAAGAATTGGAACATGAAATTTAAGGATGCTACCTTTACTGCTCAAGCAGCGGCTGAGTTTGCAGAACATGCAAGCCTAGCTGCCAGAGGTGCTGTAGAAATTTCAAGGCAATATTATGTTGATGATGGTGGTTCATGCCACTTAGGTTTCGAGGATGAAAGGTTGGAACATGGGAAATCATTTCCTGGAGATGGTAATTTTTCTGTTGCCAAGCAGAATTGGCACATGAAATTTAAGGATGCTACCTCTGCTGCTCAAGCAGTGGCTATGTTTGCAGAGCATGCCAGCGTAGCTGCCAGAGCTATTATAGAACTTTCAAGGCAATATTGTGTTTATGATGGTGGTTGATGCCACCTGGATTTCAAGTATGAAAGGTTGGAACATGGGCAATCATTTTCTGGAGATGGTAATGGTAATTTTTCTGTTGGCAGGCGGAATTAGAACATGAAATTTAGGGATGCTACCTCTGATGCTCAAGCAGCGGCTGAGTTTGCAGAACATGCAAGCCTAACTACCAGAGCTATTGTAGAACTTTCAAGGCAATATTGTGTTGATGATGGTGGTTCATGCCACTTGGTTTCATGGATAAAAAGTTGGAATATGGGCAATCCTTTCATGGAGATGGTAATGGTAATTTTTCTATTGGCAGGCAGAATTGGAACTTTAAATTTAAGGATGCTACCTCCGCTGCTCAAGTAGCAACTGAATTTATAGAACATGCAAGCCTAACGGCCAGAGCTGTTGTAGAACTTTCAAGGCAATATTGTGTTGTTGATGGTGGTTCATGCCACTTACTTTTCAAGGATGAAAGGTTGGAACATGGGCAATCATTTCCTTGAGATGGTAATGGTAATTTTTTTGTTGGAAGGCAGAATTTGAACATGAAATTTAAGGATGCTACCTCTCCTGCTCAAGCAGCGGCTGAGTTTATAGAATATGCAGGCCTAGCTGCTAGAGCAGTTTTAGAAATTTAAAGGCAATATTGTGTTGATGATGGTGGTTTATGCCACTTAAGTTTCAAGGATGAAAGGTTTGAACATGGGCAATCATTTCCCGGAGATGGTAATTTTTGTGTTGGCAGGCAGTATTGGAACATGAAATATTAGGATGCTACCTCTGCTGCTCAAGCAGTAGCTGAGTTTGCAGAACATACAATCCTAGTTGCTAGATCTGTTGTAGAGCTTTAAAGGCAATATTGTGTTGATGATGGTGGTTCATGCCACTTAGGTATCAAGGATGAAAGGTTGGAACATGGGCAATCATTTCCTTGAGATGGTAATGGTAATTTTTCTATTGGCAGGCAGAATTGGAACATGAAATTTAAGGATGCTACCTGTGCTGCTCAAGTAGCGACTGAGTTTACATAACATGCAAGCCTAACTGCCAAAGCTGTTGTAGAACTTTAAAGGCAATATTGTGTTGATGATGGTGGTTCATGACACTTATGTTTCAAGGATAAAAAGTTGGAATATAGGCAATCATTTCATGAAGATGGTAATGGTAACATTTCTATTGGCAAGCAGAATTGGAACATGAAATTAAAGGATGCTACCTCTACTGCTCAAGCAGCGGCTGAGTTTACAGAACATGCAGGCCTAGCTGCCAGAGCTGTGGTAGAACTTTCAAGGCAATATTATGTTGATGATGGTGGATCATGCCACTTAGTTTTCAAGGATGAAAGTTTGGAACACGGTCAATCATTTCCTGGAGATGGTAATGGTAATTTTTCTGTTGGCAGGCAGAATTGGAACATAAAATTAAAGGATACTACCTCTGCTGCTCAAGCAGTAGCTGAGTTTACAGAACATGTAGGCCTAGCTGCCAGAGCTATTGTAGAACTTTCAAAGCAATATTGTGTTGATGATGGTGGTTCATGCCACTTAGGTTTCAAGGATGAAAGGTTGTAACATGGGAAATCATTTCATGGAGATGGTAATTTTTCTGTTGGCAAGCAGAATTGGAACATGAAATTAAAGGATGCTACCTCTGTTGCTCAAGCAGTGGCTGAGTTTGCTGAACATGCAAGCCGAGCTACCAGAGCTATTGTAGAACTTTCAAGGCAATATTGTGTTGATGATGGGGGTTCATGCCACTTGGTTTCAAGGATAAAAAGTTGGAATATGGGCAATCATTTCATGGAGATGGTAATGGTAATTTATCTATTGGCAGGCAGAATTGGAACATGAAATTTAAGGATGCTACCTCTGCTGCTCAAGCAGCGGCTGAGTTTGCATAACATGCAAGCCTACGTGCTAGAGGTGCTGTAGAACTTTCAAGGCAATATTGTGTTGATGATGGTGGTTCATGCCACTTAGGTTTCAAGGATGAAAATTTGGAACATGGGCAATCATTTCCTGGAGATGGTAATGGTAATTTTTCTATTGGCAGGCAGAATTGGAACATGAAATTTAAGAATGCTACCTCTGCTGCTCAAGCAGCGTCTGAGTTTATAAAACATGCAGCCTAGCTGTCAGAGCTATTGTAGAACTTTCAAGGCAAATTTATGTTGATGATGGTGGTTCATGCCACTTAGGTTTCAAGGATGAAAGGTTGTAACATGGGCAATCATTACAGGGAGATGGTAATTTTTCTGTTGGCAAGAAGAATAGGAACATGAAATTTAAGAATGCTACCTCCGCTGCTCAAGCAGCGGCTGAGTTTGCAGAACATGCAAGCCTAGCTACCAGAGCTATTGTAGAAATTTCAAGGCAATATTGTGTTAATGATGGTGGTTCATGCCACTTGGTTTCAAGTATAAAAAGTTGCAATATGGGCAATTATTTCATGGAGATGGTAATGGCAATTTATGCATTGGTAGGCAGAATTGGAACATGAAATTTAAGGATGCTACCTCTGCTGCTCAAGCAGCGGCTGAGTTTGCAGAACATGCAAGCCTAGCTGCCAGAGGTGCTCTAGAACTTTCAAGGCAATATTGTGTTGGTGATGGTGGTTCATGCCACTTAGGTTTCAAGGATGAACTTTGGAACATGGGAAATCATTTCCCGGAGATGGTAATGGTAATTTTTCTGTTGGCACGCAGAATTGGAGCATGAAATATAAGGATGCTACTTCTGCTGCTCAAGCAGCGTCTGAGTTTGCAAAACATACAAGCCTAGCTGCCACAGCTGTTGTAGAACTTTCATGGCAATATTGTGTTGATGATGGTGGTTTATGCCACTTAGGTTTCGAGGATGAAAGGTTGGAACATGGGCAATTATTTCATAGAGAGGGTAATTTTTATGTTGGCCAGCAGAATTGGAACATGAAATTTAAGGATACTACCTCTGCAGCTCAAGCAATGGCTGAGTTTGCAGAACATGCAAGCCTAGCTGCCAGAGCTGTTGTAGAACTTTCAAGGCAATATTGTGTTGATGATGGTGGTTCATGCCACTTGGTTTCAAGGATAAAAAGTTGGAATACGGGCAATCATTTCATGGAGATGGTATTGGTAACGTTTCTATTGGCAAGCAGAATTGGAACATGAAATTAAAGGATGCTACCTCTGCTGCTCAAGCAGCGGCTGAGTTTACAGAACATACAGGCCTAGCTGCCAGAGCTATTGTAGAACTTTCAAGGCAATATTGTTTTGATGATGGTGGTTCATGCCACTTAGGTTTCAATGATGAAAGGTTGGAACATGGCCAATCATTTCCTGAAGATGGTAATTTTTCTGTTGGCAAGCAGAATTGGAACATGAAATTTAAGGATGCTACCTCTGCTGCTAAAGCAGCGGCTGAGTTTGCAGAACATCCAAGCCTAGCTGCCAGAGCTATTATAGAATTTTGAAATCAATATTGTGTTAATGATGGTGGTTCATGCCACTTGGTTTCAAGGATAAAAAGTTGGAATATGGGCAGTTATTTCATGGAGATGGTAATGGTAATTTATGTATTGGCAGGGAGAATTGGTACATGAAATTTAAGGATGCTACCTCTACTGCTCAAGCAGCGGCTGAGTTTGCAGAACATGCAAGCCGAGCTGCCAGAGGTGCTGTAGAACTTTCAAGGCAATATTGTGTTGATGATGGTGGTTCATGCCACTTAGGTTTCAAGGATGAACTTTGGAACATGGGCAATCATTTCCTGGAGATGGTAATGGTAATTTTTCTGTTGGCAGGCAGAATTGGAGCATGAAATTTAAGGATGCTACCTCTGCTGCTCAAGCAGCGTCTGAGTTTGCAAAACATGCAAGCCTAGCTGCCATAGCTGTTGTAGAACTTTCAAGGCAATATTGTGTTGATGATGGTGGTTCATGCCACTTAGGTTTCAAGGATGAAAGGTTGGAACATGGGAAATTATTTCATGGAGATGGTAATTTTTATGTTGGCAAGCAGAATTAGAATATGAAATTTAAGGATACTACCTCTACTGCTCAAGTAACGGCTGAGTTTGCAGAACATGCAGGCCTAGCTGCCAGAGCTATTGTAGAACTTTCAAGGCAATATTGTGTTGATGATGGTGGTTCATGCCACTTAGGTTTCGAGGATGAAAGGTTGGAACATGGGCAATTATTTCATAGAGATGGTAATTTTTATGTTGGCAAACAGAATTGGAACATGAAATTTAAGGATACTACCTCTGCTGCTCAAGCAACGGCTGAGATTGCAGAACATGTAGGCCTAGCTGCCAGAGCTGTTGTAGAACTTTCAAGGCAATATTGTGTTGATGATGGTGGTTCATGCTACTTGGTTTCAAGGATAAAAAGTTAAAATATGGGCAATCATTTCATTTCATGGTGATGGTATTGGTAACTTTTCTATTGGCAAGAAGAATTGGAACATGAAATTAAATGATTCTACCTCTGTTGCTCATGAAGCAGCTGAGTTTGCAGAACATGCAAGACTAGCTACCAGAACTATTGTAGAAATTTCAAGGCAATATTGTGTTAATAATGGTGGTTCATGCCACTTGGTTTCAAGGATAAAAAGTTGGAATATAGGAAATTATTTCATGGAGATGGTAATGGTAATTTATGTATTGGCAGGCAGAATTGGAACATTAAATTTAAGGATGCTACCTCTGCTGCTCAAGCAGTGGCTGAGTTTGCAGAACATGCAAGCCTAGCTACCAGAGGTGCTGTAGAACTTTCAAGGCAATATTGTGTTGATGATGGTGGTTCATGCCACTTAGGTTTCAAGGATGAACTTTGGAACATGAGCAATCATTTCCTGGAGATGGTAATGGTAATTTTTCTGTTGGAAGGTAGAATTGGAACATGAAATTTAAGGATGCTACCTCTGCTGCTCAAGCAGCAGCTGAGTTTGCACAACATGCAAGCCTAGCTGCCAGAGCTGTTGTAGAACTTTCAAGGCAATATTATGTTGATGATGGTAGTTCATGCCACTTAGGTTTCAAGGATGAAAGGTTGGAACATAGGCAATCATTTCCTGGAGGTGGTAGAAGTAATTTTTCTGTTGGCAGGAAGAGTTGGAACATGAAATTTAAAGATGCTACCTCTGCTGCTCAAGCAGCGGCTGAGTTTGCAGAACATGCAAGCCTAGCTGCCAGAGCTGTTGTAGAACTTTCAAGGCAGTATTGTGTTGATGAGGGTGGTTCATGCCACTTAGGTTTCAAGGATGAAAGGTTGGAACATGGGCAATTATTTCATGGAGATGGTAATTTTTTTGTTGGCAAGCAGAATTAGAATATGAAATTTAAGGATACTACCTCTACTGCTCAAGCAACGGCTGAGTTTGCAGAACATGCAGGCCTAGCTGCCAGAGCTATTGTAGAACTTTCAAGGCAATATTGTGTTGATGATGGTGGTTCATGCCACTTAGGTTTCGAGGATGAAAGGTTGGAACATGGGCAATTATTTCATAGAGATGGTAATTTTTATGTTGGCAAACAGAATTGGAACATGAAATTTAAGGATACTACCTCTGCTGCTCAAGCAACGGCTGAGATTGCAGAACATGCAGGCCTAGCTGCCAGAGCAGTTGTAGAACTTTCAAGGCAATATTGTGTTGATGATGGTGGTTCATGCTACTTGGTTTCAAGGATAAAAAGTTAGAATATGGGCAATCATTTCATGGAGATGGTATTGGTAACTTTTCTATTGGCAAGCAGAATTGGAACATGAAATTAAAGGATGCTACCTCTGCTGCTCAAGAAGCGGCTGAGTTTGCAGAACATGCAAGACTAGCTACCAGACCTATTGTAGAAATTTCAAGGCAATATTGTGTTAATAATGGTGGTTCATGCCACTTGGTTTCAAGGATAAAAAGTTGGAATATAGGAAATTATTTCATGGAGATGGTAATGGTAATTTATGTATTGGCAGGCAGAATTGGAACATGAAATTTAAGGATGCTACCTCTGCTGCTCAAGCAGCGGCTGAGTTTGCAGAACATGCAAGCCTAGCTACCAGAGGTTCTGTAGAACTTTCAAGGCAATATTGTGTTGATGATGGTGGTTCATGCCACTTAGGTTTCAAGGATGAACTTTGGAACATGAGCAATCATTTCCTGGAGATGGTAATGGTAATTTTTCTGTTGGAAGGTAGAATTGGAACATGAAATTTAAGGATGCTACCTCTGCTGCTCAAGCAGCAGCTGAGTTTGCACAACATGCAAGCCTAGCTGCCAGAGCTGTTGTAGAACTTTCAAGGCAATATTATGTTGATGATGGTAGTTCATGCCACTTAGGTTTCAAGGATGAAAGGTTGGAACATAGGCAATCATTTCCTGGAGGTGGTAGAAGTAATTTTTCTGTTGGCAGGAAGAGTTGGAACATGAAATTTAAAGATGCTACCTCTGCTGCTCATGCAGCGGCTGAGTTTGCAGAACATGCAAGCCTAGCTGCCAGAGCTGTTGTAGAACTTTCAAGGTAGTATTGTGTTGATGAGGGTGGTTCATGCCACTTAGGTTTCAAGGATGAAAGGTTGGAACATGGGCAATTATTTCATGGAGATGGTAATTTTTTTGTTGGCAAGCAGAATTAGAATATGAAATTTAAGGATACTACCTCTACTGCTCAAGCAACGGCTGAGTTTGCAGAACATGCAGGCCTAGCTGCCAGAGCTATTGTAGAACTTTCAAGGCAATATTGTGTTGATGATGGTGGTTCATGCCACTTAGGTTTCGAGGATGAAAGGTTGGAACATGAGCAATTATTTCATAGAGATGGTAATTTTTATGTTGGCAAACAGAATTGGAACATGAAATTTAAGGATACTACCTCTGCTGCTCAAGCAACGGCTGAGATTGCAGAACATGCAGGCCTAGCTGCCAGAGCAGTTGTAGAACTTTCAAGGCAATATTGTGTTGATGATGGTGGTTCATGCTACTTGGTTTCAAGGATAAAAAGTTAGAATATGGGCAATCATTTCATGGAGATGGTATTGGTAACTTTTCTATTGGTAAGCAGAATTGGAACATGAAATTAAAGGATGCTACCTCTACTGCTCAAGAAGCGGCTGAGTTTGCAGAACATGCAAGACTAGCTACCAGACCTATTGTAGAAATTTCAAGGCAATATTGTGTTAATAATGGTGGTTCATGCCACTTGGTTTCAAGGATAAAAAGTTGGAATATGGGCAATTATTTCATGGAGATGGTAATGGTAATTTATGTATTGGCAGGCAGAATTGGAACATGAAATTTAAGGATGCCACCTCTGCTTTTCAAGCAGCGGCTGAGTTTGCAGAACATGCAAGCCTAGCTGCCAGAGGTGCTGTAGAACTTTCAAGGCAATATTGTGTTGATGATGGTGGTTCATGCCACTTAGGTTTCGAGGATGAAAGGTTGGAACATGGGAAATTATTTCATAGAGATGGTAATTTTTATGTTGGCAAACAGAATTGGAACATGAAATTTAAGGATACTACCTCTGCTGCTCAAGCAACGGCTGAGATTGCAGAACATGCAGGCCTAGCTGCCAGAGCTGTTGTAGAACTTTCAAGGCAATATTGTGTTGATGATGGTGGTTCATGCTACTTGGTTTCAAGGATAAAAAGTTAGAATATGGGCAATCATTTCATGGAGATGGTATTGGTAACTTTTCTATTGGTAAGCAGAATTGGAACATGAAATTAAAGGATGCTACCTCTGCTGCTCAAGAAGCGGCTGAGTTTGCAGAACATGCAAGACTAGCTACCAGACCTATTGTAGAAATTTCAAGGCAATATTGTGTTAATAATGGTGGTTCATGCCACTTGGTTTCAAGGATAAAAAGTTGGAATATGGGCAATTATTTCATGGAGATGGTAATGGTAATTTATGTATTGGCAGGCAGAATTGGAACATGAAATTTAAGGATGCCACCTCTGCTGCTCAAGCAGCGGCTGAGTTTGCAGAACATGCAAGCCTAGCTGCCAGAGGTGCTGTAGAACTTTCAAGGCAATATTGTGTTGATGATGGTGGTTCATGCCACTTAGGTTTCAAGGATGAAAGGTTGGAACGTGGACAATCATTTCCTGGAGGTGGTAGAAGTAATTTTTCTGTTGGCAGGAAAAGTTGGAACATGAAATTTAAGGATGCTACCTCTGCTGCTCAAGCAGCGACTGAGTTTGCAGAACATGCAAGCCTAGCTGCCAGAGCAGTTGTAGAACTTTCAAGGCAGTATTGTGTTGATGAGGGTGGTTCATGCCACTTAGGTTTCAAGATGAAAGGTTGGAACATGGTCAAGCATTTCCTTGAGATGGTAATGGTAATTTTTCTGTTGGCAGGCAGTATTGGAACATGAAATTTAAGGATGCTACCTCTGCTGCTCAAGCAGCGACTGAGTTTGCAGAACATGCAAGCCTAGCTGCCAGAGCTGTGGAGAACTTTCAAGGCAATATTGTGTTGATGAGGGTGGTTCATCCCACTTAGGTTTCAAGGATGAAAGGTTGGAACATGGTCATGCATTTCCTGGAGATGGTTATGGTAATTTTTCTGTTGGCAAGTAGAATTGGAACATGAAATTTAAGGATGCTACCTCTGCTGCTCAAGCAGCGGCTGAGTTTGCAGAACATGCAAGCCTAGCTGCCAGAGCTGTTGTAGAACATTCAAGGCAATATTGTGTTGCTGATAGTGGTTCATTCCACTTAGTTTTCAAGGATTAAAGTTTGGAACATGGGCAATCATTTCCTTGAGATGGTAATGGTAATTTTTCTGTTGGGAGGCAGAATTGGAACATGAAATTTAAGGATGCTACCTTTACTCCTCAAGCAGCGGCTGAGTTTGCAGAACATGCAAGCCTAGCTGCCAGAGGTGCTGTAGAAATTTCAAGGCAATATTGTGTTGATGATGGTGGTTCATGCCACTTAGGCTTCAAGGATGAAAGTTTGGAACATGGGCAATCATTTCCTGGAGATGGTAATTTTTCTTTTGCCAAGCAGAATTGGCAGATGAAATTTAAGGATGCTACCTCTGCTGCTCAAGTAGCGGCTATGTTTGCAGAACATGCCAGCCTAGCTGCCAGAGCTATTATAGAACTTTCAAGGCAATATTGTGTTTATGATGGTGGTTGATGCCACCTGGATTTCTAGTATGAAAGGTTGGAACATGGGCAATCATTTTCTGGAGATGGTAATGGTAATTTTTCTATTGGCAAGTGGAATTGGAACATGAAATTTTGGGATGCTACCTCTGCTGCTCAAGCAGCGGCTGAGTTTGCAGAACATGCAAGCCTAGCTACCAGAGCTATTGTAGAACTTTCAAGGCAATATTGTGTTGATGATGGTGGTTCATGCCACTTGGTTTCATGGATAAAAAGTTGGAATATGGGAAATCCTTTCAAGGAGATGGTAATGGTAATTTTTCTATTGGCAGGCAGAATTGGAACTTGAAATTTAAGGATGCTACCTCTGCTGCTCAAGTAGCGACTGAATTTATAGAACATGCAAGCCTAACGGCCAGAGCTGTTGTAGAACTTTCAAGGCAATATTGTGTTGTTGATGGTGGTTCATGCCACTTACTTTTCAAGGATGAAAGGTTGGAACATGGGCAATCATTTCCTTGAGATGGTAATGGTAATTATTCTGTTGGAAGGCAGAATTTGAACATGAAATTTAAGGATGCTACCTCTCCTGCTCAAGCAGCGGCTGAGTTTATAGAATATGCAGGCCTAGCTGCTAGAGCAGTTTTAGAAATTTAAAGGCAATATTGTGTTGATGATGGTGGTTTATGCCACTTAAGTTTCAAGGATGAAAGGTTTGAACATGGGCAAATCATTTCCCGGAGATGGTAATTTTTCTGATGGCAAGCAGAATTGGAACATGAAATTTAAGGATGCTACCTCTGCTGCTCAAGCAGTAGCTGAGTTTGCAGAACATACAAGCCTAGCTGCTAGATCTGTTGTAGAACTTCAAAGGCAATATTGTGTTGATGATGGTGGTTCATGCCACTTAGGTATCAAGGATGAAAGGTTGGAACATGGGCAATCATTTCCTTGAGATGGTAATGGTAATTTTTCTATTGGCAGGCAGAATTGGAACATGAAATTTAAGGATGCTACCTGTGCTGCTCAAGTAGCGACTGAGTTTACATAACATGCAAGCCTAACTGCCAACGCTGTTGTAGAACTTTAAAGGCAATATTGTGTTGATGATGGTGGTTCATGACACTTATGTTTCAAGGATAAAAAGTTGGAATATAGGCAATCATTTCATGAAGATGGTAATGGTAACATTTCTATTGGCAAGGAGAATTGGAACATGAAATTAAAGGATGCTACCTCTACTGCTCAAGCAGCGGCTGAGTTTACAGAACATGCAGGCCTAGCTGCCAGAGCTGTGGTAGAACTTTCAAGGCAATATTATGTTGATGATGGTGGTTCATGCCACTTAGGTTTCAAGGATGAAAGTTTGGAACATGGGCAATCATTTCCTGGAGATGGTAATGGTAATGTTTCTATTGGCAGGCAGAATTGGAACATAAAATTAAAGGATACTACCTCTGCTGCTCAAGCAGCAGCTGAGTTTACAGAACATGCAGGCCTAGCTGCCAGAGCTGTTGTAGAACTTTCAAGGCAATATTGTGTTGATGATGGTGGTTCATGCCACTTAGGTTTCAAGGATGAAAGGTTGTAACATGGGAAATAATTTCATGGAGATGGTAATTTTTCTGTTGGGAAGCAGAATTGGAACATGAAATTAAAGGATGCTACCTCTGTTGCTCAAGCAATGGCTGAGTTTGCAGAACATGCAAGCCTAGCTACCAGAGCTATGGTAGAACTTTCAAGGCAATATTGTGTTGATGATGGGGGTTCATGCCACTTGGTTTCAAGGATAAAAAGTTGGAATATGGGCAATCATTTCATGGAGATGGTAATGGTAATTTATCTATTGGCAGGCAGAATTGGAACATGAAATTTAAGGATGCTACCTCTGCTACTCAAGCAGCGGCTGAGTTTGCAGAACATGCAAGCCTACGTGCTAGAGGTGCTGTAGAACTTTCAAGGCAATATTGTGTTGATGATGGTGGTTCATGCCACTTAGGTTTCAAGGATGAAAATTTGGAACATGGGCAATCATTTCCTGGAGATGGTAATGGTAATTTTTCTGTTGGCAGGCAGAATTGGAACATGAAATTTAAGGATGCTACCTCTGCTGCTCAAGCAGCGTCTGAGTTTATAGAACATGCAGCCTAGCTGTCAAAGCTATTGTAGAACTTTCAAGGCAAATTTGTGTTGATGATGGTGGTTCATGCCACTTAGATTTCAAGGATGAAAGGTTGTAACATGGGCAATCATTTCATGGAGATGGTAATTTTTCTGTTGGCAAGAAGAATAGGAACATGAAATTTAAGAATGCTACCTCCGCTGCTCAAGCAGCGGCTGAGTTTGCAGAACATGCAAGCCTAGCTACCAGAGATATTGTAGAAATTTCAAGGCAATATTGTGTTAATGATGGTGGTTCATGCCACTTGGTTTCAAGGATAAAAAGTTGGAATATGGGCAATTATTTCATGGAGATGGTAATGGCAATTTATGCATTGGCAGGCAGAATTGGAACATGAAATTTAAGGATGCTACCTCTGCTGCTCAAGCAGCGGCTGAGTTTGCAGAACATGCAAGCCTAGCTGCCAGAGGTGCTCTAGAACTTTCAAGGCAATATTGCGTTGGTGATGGTGGTTCATGCCACTTAGGTTTCAAGGATGAACTTTGGAACATGGGAAATCATTTCGTGGAGATGGTAATGGTAATTTTTCTGTTGGCAGGCAGAATTGGAGCATGAAATATAAGGATGCTACTTCTGCTGCTCAAGCAGCGTCTGAGTTTGCAAAACATGCAAGCCTAGCTGCCACAGCTGTTGTAGAAATTTCAAGGCAATATTGTGTTGATGATGGTGGTTTATGCCACTTAGGTTTCGAGGATGAAAGGTTGGAACATGGGCAATTATTTCATAGAGAGGGTAATTTGTATGTTGGCCAGTAGAATTGGAACAAGAAATTTAAGGATACTACCTCTGCAGCTCAACAACGGCTGAGTTTGCAGAACATGCAGGCCTAGCTGCCAGAGCTGTTGTAGAACTTTCAAGGCAATATTGTGTTGATGATGGTGGTTCATGCCACTTGGTTTCAAGGATAAAAAGTTAGAATATACGCAATCATTTCATGGAGATGGTATTGGTAACATTTCTATTGGCAAGCAGAATTGGAACATGAAATTAAAGGATGCTACCTCTGCTGCTCAAGCAGCGGCTGAGTTTACAGAACATACAGGCCTAGCTGCCAGAGCTATTGTAGAACTTTCAAGGCAATATTGTTTTGATGATGGTGGTTCATGCCACTTAGGTTTCAAGGATAAAAGGTTGGAATATAGGCAATTATTTAATGGAGATGGTAATGGTAATTTATGTATTGGCAGGCAGAATTGGAATATGAAATTTAAGGATGCTTCCTCTGCTGCACAAGCAGCAGCTGAGTTTGCAGAACATGCAAGCCTAGCTGCCAGAGGTGCTGTAGAACTTTCAAGGCAATATTGTGTTGATGATGGTGGTTCGTGCCACTTAGGTTTCAAGGATGAACTTAGGAACATGGACAATCATTTCCTGGAGATGGTAATGGTAATTTTTCTGTTGGCAGGTAAAATTGGAACATGAAATTTATGGATGCTACCTCTGCTGCTCAAGCAGCAGCTGAGTTTGCAGAACATGCAAGCCTAGCTGCCAGAGCTGTTGTAGAACTTTAAAGGCAATATTATGTTGATGATGGTAGTTCATGCCACTTAGGTTTCAAGGATGAAAGGTTGGAACATGGGCAATCATTTCCTGGAGGTGGTAGAAGTAATTTTTCTGTTGGCCGGAAGAGTTGGAACATGAAATTTAAGGATGCTACCTCTGCTGCTCAAGCAACGACTGAGTTTGCAGAACATGCAAGCCTAGCTGCCAGAGTAGTTGTAGAACTTTCAAGGCAGTATTGTGTTGATGAGGGTGGTTCATGCCACTTAGGTTTCAAGATGAAAGGTTGGAACATGGTCAAGCATTTCCTTGAGATGGTAATGGTAATTTTTCTGTTGGCAGGCAGTATTGGAACATGAAATTTAAGGATGCTACCTCTGCTGCTCAAGCAGCGACTGAGTTTGCAGAACATGCAAGCCTAGCTGCCAGAGCTGTGGAGAACTTTCAAGGCAATATTGTGTTGATGAGGGTGGTTCATGCCACTTAGGTTTCAAGGATGAAAGGTTGGGACATGGTCATGCATTTCCTGGAGATGGTTATGGTAATTTTTCTGTTGGCAAGTAGAATTGGAACATGAAATTTAAGGATGCTACCTCTGCTGCTCAAGCAGCGGCTGTGTTTGCAGAACATGCAAGCCTAGCTGCCAGAGCTGTTGTAGAACATTCAAGGCAATATTGTGTTGCTGATAGTGGTTCATTCCACTTAGTTTTCAAGGATTAAAGGTTGGAACATGGGCAATCATTTCCTTGAGATGGTAATGGTAATTTTTCTGTTGGGTGGCAGAATTGGAACATGAAATTTAAGGATGCTACCTTTACTACTTAAGCAGCGGCTGAGTTTGCAGAACATGCAAGCCTAGCTGCCAGAGGTGCTGTAGAAATTTCAAGGCAATATTGTGTTGATGATGGTGGTTCATGCCACTTAGGCTTCAAGGATGAAAGTTTGGAACATGGGCAATCATTTCCTGGAGATGGTAATGGTAATTTTTCTATTGGCAGGCAGAATTGAACATGAAATTTAAGGATGCTACCTCTGCTACTCAAGCAGCGGCTGAGTTTGCAGAACATGCAAGCCTACGTGCTAGAGGTGCTGTAGAACTTTCAAGGCAATATTGTGTTGATGATGGTGGTTCATGCCACTTAGGTTTCAAGGATGAAAATTTGGAACATGGGCAATCATTTCCTGGAGATGGTAATGGTAATTTTTCTGTTGGCAGGCAGAATTGGAACATGAAATTTAAGGATGCTACCTCTGCTGCTCAAGCAGCGTCTGAGTTTATAGAACATGCAGCCTAGCTGTCAAAGCTATTGTAGAACTTTCAAGGCAAATTTGTGTTGATGATGGTGGTTCATGCCACTTAGATTTCAAGGATGAAAGGTTGTAACATGGGCAATCATTTCATGGAGATGGTAATTTTTCTGTTGGCAAGAAGAATAGGAACATGAAATTTAAGAATGCTACCTCCGCTGCTCAAGCAGTGGCTGAGTTTGCAGAACATGCAAGCCTAGCTACCAGAGATATTGTAGAAATTTCAAGGCAATATTGTGTTAATGATGGTGGTTCATGCCACTTGGTTTCAAGGATAAAAAGTTGGAATATGGGCAATTATTTCATGGAGATGGTAATGGCAATTTATGCATTGGCAGGCAGAATTGGAACATGAAATTTAAGGATGCTACCTCTGCTGCTCAAGCAGCGGCTGAGTTTGCAGAACATGCAAGCCTAGCTGCCAGAGGTGCTCTAGAACTTTCAAGGCAATATTGTGTTGGTGATGGTGGTTCATGCCACTTAGGTTTCAAGGATGAACTTTGGAACATGGGAAATCATTTCGTGGAGATGGTAATGGTAATTTTTCTGTTGGCAGGCAGAATTGGAGCATGAAATATAAGGATGCTACTTCTGCTGCTCAAGCAGCGTCTGAGTTTGCAAAACATGCAAGCCTAGCTGCCACAGCTGTTGTAGAACTTTCAAGGCAATATTGTGTTGATGATGGTGGTTTATGCCACTTAGGTTTCGAGGATGAAAGGTTGGAACATGGGCAATTATTTCATAGAGAGGGTAATTTGTATGTTGGCCAGTAGAATTGGAACAAGAAATTTAAGGATACTACCTCTGCAGCTCAACAACGGCTGAGTTTGCAGAACATGCAGGCCTAGCTGCCAGAGCTGTTGTAGAACTTTCAAGGCAATATTGTGTTGATGATGGTGGTTCATGCCACTTGGTTTCAAGGATAAAAAGTTAGAATATACGCAATCATTTCATGGAGATGGTATTGGTAACATTTCTATTGGCAAGCAGAATTGGAACATGAAATTAAAGGATGCTACCTCTGCTGCTCAAGCAGCGGCTGAGTTTACAGAACATACAGGCCTAGCTGCCAGAGCTATTGTAGAACTTTCAAGGCAATATTGTTTTGATGATGGTGGTTCATGCCACTTAGGTTTCAAGGATAAAAAGTTGGAATATAGGCAATTATTTAATGGAGATGGTAATGGTAATTTATGTATTGGCAGGCAGAATTGGAATATGAAATTTAAGGATGCTTCCTCTGCTGCACAAGCAGCAGCTGAGTTTGCAGAACATGCAAGCCTAGCTGCCAGAGGTGCTGTAGAACTTTCAAGGCAATATTGTGTTGATAATGGTGGTTCGTGCCACTTAGGTTTCAAGGATGAACTTAGGAACATGGACAATCATTTCCTGGAGATGGTAATGGTAATTTTTCTGTTGGCAGGTAAAATTGGAACATGAAATTTATGGATGCTACCTCTGCTGCTCAAGCAGCAGCTGAGTTTGCAGAACATGCAAGCCTAGCTGCCAGAGCTGTTGTAGAACTTTAAAGGCAATATTATGTTGATGATGGTAGTTCATGCCACTTAGGTTTCAAGGATGAAAGGTTGGAACATGGGCAATCATTTCCTGGAGGTGGTAGAAGTAATTTTTCTGTTGGCCGGAAGAGTTGGAACATGAAATTTAAGGATGCTACCTCTGCTGCTCAAGCAACGACTGAGTTTGCAGAACATGCAAGCCTAGCTGCCAGAGTAGTTGTAGAACTTTCAAGGCAGTATTGTGTTGATGAGGGTGGTTCATGCCACTTAGGTTTCAAGATGAAAGGTTGGAACATGGTCAAGCATTTCCTTGAGATGGTAATGGTAATTTTTCTGTTGGCAGGCAGTATTGGAACATGAAATTTAAGGATGCTACCTCTGCTGCTCAAGCAGCGACTGAGTTTGCAGAACATGCAAGCCTAGCTGCCAGAGCTGTGGAGAACTTTCAAGGCAATATTGTGTTGATGAGGGTGGTTCATGCCACTTAGGTTTCAAGGATGAAAGGTTGGGACATGGTCATGCATTTCCTGGAGATGGTTATGGTAATTTTTCTGTTGGCAAGTAGAATTGGAACATGAAATTTAAGGATGCTACCTCTGCTGCTCAAGCAGCGGCTGTGTTTGCAGAACATGCAAGCCTAGCTGCCAGAGCTGTTGTAGAACATTCAAGGCAATATTGTGTTGCTGATAGTGGTTCATTCCACTTAGTTTTCAAGGATTAAAGGTTGGAACATGGGCAATCATTTCCTTGAGATGGTAATGGTAATTTTTCTGTTGGGTGGCAGAATTGGAACATGAAATTTAAGGATGCTACCTTTACTACTTAAGCAGCGGCTGAGTTTGCAGAACATGCAAGCCTAGCTGCCAGAGGTGCTGTAGAAATTTCAAGGCAATATTGTGTTGATGATGGTGGTTCATGCCACTTAGGCTTCAAGGATGAAAGTTT
The DNA here is from genome assembly GCF_000390325.3 of Nicotiana tomentosiformis. NCBI lineage: Eukaryota > Viridiplantae > Streptophyta > Magnoliopsida > Solanales > Solanaceae > Nicotiana > Nicotiana tomentosiformis. The sequence continues at coordinate 1,253,140 of NW_027174563.1, forward strand.
GGAACATGGGCAATCATTTCCTGGAGATGGTAATGGTAATTTTTCTATTGGCAGGCAGAATTGAACATGAAATTTAAGGATGCTACCTCTGCTGCTCAAGTAGCGACTGAATTTGCAGAACTTGCAAGCCTAGCTGCCAGAGCTGTTGTAGAACTTTCAAGGCAATATTATGTTGATGATGGTAGTTCATGCCACTTAGGTTTCAAGCATGAAAGGTTTGAACATGGGCAATCATTTCCTGGAGATTGTAAATTTTCTATTGGCAGGCAGATTTAGAACATGAAATTTAAGGATGCTACCTCTATTGCTCAAGCAGCGGCTGAGTTTGCAGAACATGGTGGCCTAGCTGCCAGAGCTGTTGTAGAACTTTCAACGAAATATTGTGTTGATGATGGTGGTTCATGCCAATTAGGTTTCAAGGATGAAAGGTTGGAACATGGGCAATCATTTCCTGGAGGTGGTAGAAGTAATTTTTCTGTTGGCCGAAAGAGTTGGAACATGAAATTTAAGGATGCTACCTCTGCTGCTCAAGCAGCGACTGAGTTTTCAGAACATGCAAGCCTAGCTGCCAGAGCAGTTGTAGAACTTTCAAGGCAGTATTGTGTTGATGAGGGTGGTTCATGCCACTTAGGTTTCAAGATGAAAGGTTGGAACATGGTCAAGCATTTCCTTGAGATGGTAATGGTAATTTTTCTGTTGGCAGGCAGTATTGGAACATGAAATTTAAGGATGCTACCTCTGCTGCTCAAGCAGCGACTGAGTTTGCAGAACATGCAAGCCTAGCTGCCAGAGCTGTGGAGAACTTTCAAGGCAATATTGTGTTGATGAGGGTGGTTCATGCCACTTAGGTTTCAAGGATGAAAGGTTGGAACATGGTCATGCATTTCCTGGAGATTGTTATGGTAATTTTTCTGTTGGTAAGTAGAATTGGAACATGAAATTTAAGGATGCTACCTCTGCTGCGCTGTGTTTGCAGAACATGCAAGCCTAGCTGCCAGAGCTGTTGTAGAACATTCAAGGCAATATTGTGTTGCTGATAGTGGTTCATTCCACTTAGTTTTCAAGGATTAAAGGTTGGAACATGGGCAATCATTTCCTTGAGATGGTAATGGTAATTTTTCTGTTGGGAGGCAGAATTGGAACATGAAATTTAAGGATGCTACCTTTACTGCTCAAGCAGCGGCTGAGTTTGCAGAACATGCAAGCCTAGCTGCCAGAGGTGCTGTAGAAATTTCAAGGCAATATTGTGTTGATGATGGTGGTTCATGCCACTTAGGCTTCAAGGATGAAAGTTTGGAACATGCGCAATCATTTCCTGGAGATGGTAATGGTAATTTTTCTATTGGCAGGAAGAATTGAACATGAAATTTAAGGATGCTACCTCTGCTGCTCAAGTAGCGACTGAATTTGCAGAACTTGCAAGCCTAGCTGCCAGAGCTGTTGTAGAACTTTCAAGGCAATATTATGTTGATGATGGTAGTTCATGCCACTTAGGTTTCAAGCATGAAAGGTTGGAACATGGGCAATCATTTCCTGGAGATTGTAAATTTTCTATTGGCAGGCAGATTTAGAACATGAAATTTAAGGATGCTACCTCTATTGCTCAAGCAGCGGCTGAGTTTGCAATACATGGTGGCCTAGCTGCCAGAGCTGTTGTAGAACTTTCAACGAAATATTATGTTGATGATGGTGGTTCATGCCAATTAGGTTTCTAGGATGAAAGATTGGAACATAGGAAATCATTTCATGGAGATGGTAATGGTAATTTATCTATTGGCAGGAAGAATTGGAACATGAAATTTAAGGATGCTACCTCTGCTGCTCAAGCAGCAGTTGAGTTTGCAGAACATGCAAGCCTAGCTGCCATAGCTGTTGTAGAAATTTCAAGGCAATATTATGTTGTTGATGGTAGTTCATTCCACTTAGGTTTCAAGGATGAAAGGTTGGAACATGGGCAATCATTTCCTGGAGATTTTAAATTTTCTATTGGCGGGCAGATTTAGAACATGAAATTTAAGGATGCTACCTCTGCTGCTCAAGCAGCGGCTGAATTTGCAGAACATGGTGGCCTAGCTGTCAGAGCTGTTGTAGAACTTTCAAGGAAATATTATGTTGATGATGGTGGTTCATGCCACTTAAGTTTCAAGGATGAAAGATTGGAACATAGGCAATCATTTCATGGAGATGGTAATGGTAATTTATCTATTGGCAGGAAGAATTGGAACATGAAATTTAAGGATGCTACCTCTGCTGCTCAAGCAGCAACTGAGTTTGCCGAACATGCAAGCCTCCCTGCCAGAGCTGTTGTAGACCTTTCAAGGCAATATTGTGTTGATGATAGTGGTTCATGCCACTTAGGTTTCAAGGATAGAACATGGGCAATCAATTCCTGGAGATGGTAATGGTAATTTTTCTGTTGGCAGGTAGAATTAGAACATGAAATTTAAGGATGCTACCTCTGCTGCTCAAGCAGCAGCTGAGTTTGCAGAACATACAAGCCTAGCTACCAGAGCTGTTGTAGAACTTTCAAGGCAATATTATGTTGATGATGGTAGTTCATGCCACTTAGGTTTCAAGGATGAAAGGTTGGAACATGGGCAATCATTTCCTGGAGGCTGTAGTAGTAACTTTTCTGTTGGCAGGAAGAATTGGAACATGAAATTAAAGGATGCTACCTCTACTGCTCAAGCAGCGGCTGAGTTTGCAGAAGATGCAAGCCTAGCTGCCAGAGCTGTTGTAGAACTTTCAAGGCAGTATTGTGTTGATGAGGGTGGTTCATGCCACTTAGGTTTCAAGATGAAAGGTTGGAACATGGTCAAGCATTTCCTTGAGATGGTAATGGTAATTTTTCTGTTGGCAGGCAGTATTGGAACATGAAATTTAAGGATGCTACCTCTGCTGCTCAAGCAGCGACTGAGTTTGCAGAACATGCAAGCCTAGCTGCCAGAGCTGTGGAGAACTTTCAAGGCAATATTGTGTTGATGAGGGTGGTTCATGCCACTTAGGTTTCAAGGATGAAAGGTTGGGACATGGTCATGCATTTCCTGGAGATGGTTATGGTAATTTTTCTGTTGGCAAGTAGAATTGGAACATGAAATTTAAGGATGCTACCTCTGCTGCTCAAGCAGCGGCTGTGTTTGCAGAACATGCAAGCCTAGCTGCCAGAGCTGTTGTAGAACATTCAAGGCAATATTGTGTTGCTGATAGTGGTTCATTCCACTTAGTTTTCAAGGATTAAAGGTTGGAACATGGGCAATCATTTCCTTGAGATGGTAATGGTAATTTTTCTGTTGGGTGGCAGAATTGGAACATGAAATTTAAGGATGCTACCTTTACTACTTAAGCAGCGGCTGAGTTTGCAGAACATGCAAGCCTAGCTGCCAGAGGTGCTGTAGAAATTTCAAGGCAATATTGTGTTGATGATGGTGGTTCATGCCACTTAGGCTTCAAGGATGAAAGTTTGGAACATGGGCAATCATTTCCTGGAGATGGTAATGGTAATTTTTCTATTGGCAGGCAGAATTGAACATGAAATTTAAGGATGCTACCTCTGCTGCTCAAGTAGCGACTGAATTTGCAGAACTTGCAAGCCTAGCTGCCAGAGCTGTTGTAGAACTTTCAAGGCAATATTATGTTGATGATGGTAGTTCATGCCACTTAGGTTCAAGCATGAAAGGTTTGAACATGGGCAATCATTTCCTGGAGATTGTAAATTTTCTATTGGCAGGCAGATTTAGAACATGAAATTTAAGGATGCTACCTCTATTGCTCAAGCAGCGGCTGAGTTTGCAGAACATGGTGGCCTAGCTGCCAGAGCTGTTGTAGAACTTTCAACGAAATATTGTGTTGATGATGGTGGTTCATGCCAATTAGGTTTCAAGGATGAAAGGTTGGAACATGGGCAATCATTTCCTGGAGGTGGTAGAAGTAATTTTTCTGTTGGCCGAAAGAGTTGGAACATGAAATTTAAGGATGCTACCTCTGCTGCTCAAGCAGCGACTGAGTTTTCAGAACATGCAAGCCTAGCTGCCAGAGCAGTTGTAGAACTTTCAAGGCAGTATTGTGTTGATGAGGGTGGTTCATGCCACTTAGGTTTCAAGATGAAAGGTTGGAACATGGTCAAGCATTTCCTTGAGATGGTAATGGTAATTTTTCTGTTGGCAGGCAGTATTGGAACATGAAATTTAAGGATGCTACCTCTGCTGCTCAAGCAGCGACTGAGTTTGCAGAACATGCAAGCCTAGCTGCCAGAGCTGTGGAGAACTTTCAAGGCAATATTGTGTTGATGAGGGTGGTTCATGCCACTTAGGTTTCAAGGATGAAAGGTTGGAACATGGTCATGCATTTCCTGGAGATTGTTATGGTAATTTTTCTGTTGGTAAGTAGAATTGGAACATGAAATTTAAGGATGCTACCTCTGCTGCTCAAGCAGCGGCTGAATTTGCAGAACATGCAAGCCTAGCTGCCAGAGCTGTTGTAGAACATTCAAGGCAATATTGTGTTGCTGATAGTGGTTCATTCCACTTAGTTTTCAAGGATTAAAGGTTGGAACATGGGCAATCATTTCCTTGAGATGGTAATGGTAATTTTTCTGTTGGGAGGCAGAATTGGAACATGAAATTTAAGGATGCTACCTTTACTGCTCAAGCAGCGGCTGAGTTTGCAGAACATGCAAGCCTAGCTGCCAGAGGTGCTGTAGAAATTTCAAGGCAATATTGTGTTGATGATGGTGGTTCATGCCACTTAGGCTTCAAGGATGAAAGTTTGGAACATGCGCAATCATTTCCTGGAGATGGTAATGGTAATTTTTCTATTGGCAGGAAGAATTGAACATGAAATTTAAGGATGCTACCTCTGCTGCTCAAGTAGCGACTGAATTTGCAGAACTTGCAAGCCTAGCTGCCAGAGCTGTTGTAGAACTTTCAAGGCAATATTATGTTGATGATGGTAGTTCATGCCACTTAGGTTTCAAGCATGAAAGGTTGGAACATGGGCAATCATTTCCTGGAGATTGTAAATTTTCTATTGGCAGGCAGATTTAGAACATGAAATTTAAGGATGCTACCTCTATTGCTCAAGCAGCGGCTGAGTTTGCAATACATGGTGGCCTAGCTGCCAGAGCTGTTGTAGAACTTTCAACGAAATATTATGTTGATGATGGTGGTTCATGCCAATTAGGTTTCTAGGATGAAAGATTGGAACATAGGAAATCATTTCATGGAGATGGTAATGGTAATTTATCTATTGGCAGGAAGAATTGGAACATGAAATTTAAGGATGCTACCTCTGCTGCTCAAGCAGCAGTTGAGTTTGCAGAACATGCAAGCCTAGCTGCCATAGCTGTTGTAGAAATTTCAAGGCAATATTATGTTGTTGATGGTAGTTCATTCCACTTAGGTTTCAAGGATGAAAGGTTGGAACATGGGCAATCATTTCCTGGAGATTTTAAATTTTCTATTGGCGGGCAGATTTAGAACATGAAATTTAAGGATGCTACCTCTGCTGCTCAAGCAGCGGCTGAATTTGCAGAACATGGTGGCCTAGCTGTCAGAGCTGTTGTAGAACTTTCAAGGAAATATTATGTTGATGATGGTGGTTCATGCCACTTAAGTTTCAAGGATGAAAGATTGGAACATAGGCAATCATTTCATGGAGATGGTAATGGTAATTTATCTATTGGCAGGAAGAATTGGAACATGAAATTTAAGGATGCTACCTCTGCTGCTCAAGCAGCAACTGAGTTTGCCGAACATGCAAGCCTCCCTGCCAGAGCTGTTGTAGACCTTTCAAGGCAATATTGTGTTGATGATAGTGGTTCATGCCACTTAGGTTTCAAGGATAGAACATGGGCAATCAATTCCTGGAGATGGTAATGGTAATTTTTCTGTTGGCAGGTAGAATTAGAACATGAAATTTAAGGATGCTACCTCTGCTGCTCAAGCAGCAGCTGAGTTTGCAGAACATACAAGCCTAGCTACCAGAGCTGTTGTAGAACTTTCAAGGCAATATTATGTTGATGATGGTAGTTCATGCCACTTAGGTTTCAAGGATGAAAGGTTGGAACATGGGCAATCATTTCCTGGAGGCTGTAGTAGTAACTTTTCTGTTGGCAGGAAGAATTGGAACATGAAATTAAAGGATGCTACCTCTACTGCTCAAGCAGCGGCTGAGTTTGCAGAAGATGCAAGCCTAGCTGCCAGAGCTGTTGTAGAACTTTCAAGGCAGTATTGTGTTGATGAGGGTGGTTCATGCCACTTAGGTTTCAAGATGAAAGGTTGGAACATGGTCAAGCATTTCCTTGAGATGGTAATGGTAATTTTTCTGTTGGCAGGCAGTATTGGAACATGAAATTTAAGGATGCTACCTCTGCTGCTCAAGCAGCGACTGAGTTTGCAGAACATGCAAGCCTAGCTGCCAGAGCTGTGGAGAACTTTCAAGGCAATATTGTGTTGATGAGGGTGGTTCATGCCACTTAGGTTTCAAGGATGAAAGGTTGGGACATGGTCATGCATTTCCTGGAGATGGTTATGGTAATTTTTCTGTTGGCAAGTAGAATTGGAACATGAAATTTAAGGATGCTACCTCTGCTGCTCAAGCAGCGGCTGTGTTTGCAGAACATGCAAGCCTAGCTGCCAGAGCTGTTGTAGAACATTCAAGGCAATATTGTGTTGCTGATAGTGGTTCATTCCACTTAGTTTTCAAGGATTAAAGGTTGGAACATGGGCAATCATTTCCTTGAGATGGTAATGGTAATTTTTCTGTTGGGTGGCAGAATTGGAACATGAAATTTAAGGATGCTACCTTTACTACTTAAGCAGCGGCTGAGTTTGCAGAACATGCAAGCCTAGCTGCCAGAGGTGCTGTAGAAATTTCAAGGCAATATTGTGTTGATGATGGTGGTTCATGCCACTTAGGCTTCAAGGATGAAAGTTTGGAACATGGGCAATCATTTCCTGGAGATGGTAATGGTAATTTTTCTATTGGCAGGCAGAATTGAACATGAAATTTAAGGATGCTACCTCTGCTGCTCAAGTAGCGACTGAATTTGCAGAACTTGCAAGCCTAGCTGCCAGAGCTGTTGTAGAACTTTCAAGGCAATATTATGTTGATGATGGTAGTTCATGCCACTTAGGTTCAAGCATGAAAGGTTTGAACATGGGCAATCATTTCCTGGAGATTGTAAATTTTCTATTGGCAGGCAGATTTAGAACATGAAATTTTAGGATGCTACCTCTATTGCTCAAGCAGCGGCTGAGTTTGCAGAACATGGTGGCCTAGCTGCCAGAGCTGTTGTAGAACTTTCAACGAAATATTGTGTTGATGATGGTGGTTCATGCCAATTAGGTTTCAAGGATGAAAGGTTGGAACATGGGCAATCATTTCCTGGAGGTGGTAGAAGTAATTTTTCTGTTGGCCGAAAGAGTTGGAACATGAAATTTAAGGATGCTACCTCTGCTGCTCAAGCAGCGACTGAGTTTTCAGAACATGCAAGCCTAGCTGCCAGAGCAGTTGTAGAACTTTCAAGGCAGTATTGTGTTGATGAGGGTGGTTCATGCCACTTAGGTTTCAAGATGAAAGGTTGGAACATGGTCAAGCATTTCCTTGAGATGGTAATGGTAATTTTTCTGTTGGCAGGCAGTATTGGAACATGAAATTTAAGGATGCTACCTCTGCTGCTCAAGCAGCGACTGAGTTTGCAGAACATGCAAGCCTAGCTGCCAGAGCTGTGGAGAACTTTCAAGGCAATATTGTGTTGATGAGGGTGGTTCATGCCACTTAGGTTTCAAGGATGAAAGGTTGGAACATGGTCATGCATTTCCTGGAGATTGTTATGGTAATTTTTCTGTTGGTAAGTAGAATTGGAACATGAAATTTAAGGATGCTACCTCTGCTGCTCAAGCAGCGGCTGAATTTGCAGAACATGCAAGCCTAGCTGCCAGAGCTGTTGTAGAACATTCAAGGCAATATTGTGTTGCTGATAGTGGTTCATTCCACTTAGTTTTCAAGGATTAAAGGTTGGAACATGGGCAATCATTTCCTTGAGATGGTAATGGTAATTTTTCTGTTGGGAGGCAGAATTGGAACATGAAATTTAAGGATGCTACCTTTACTGCTCAAGCAGCGGCTGAGTTTGCAGAACATGCAAGCCTAGCTGCCAGAGGTGCTGTAGAAATTTCAAGGCAATATTGTGTTGATGATGGTGGTTCATGCCACTTAGGCTTCAAGGATGAAAGTTTGGAACATGCGCAATCATTTCCTGGAGATGGTGATGGTAATTTTTCTATTGGCAGGAAGAATTGAACATGAAATTTAAGGATGCTACCTCTGCTGCTCAAGTAGCGACTGAATTTGCAGAACTTGCAAGCCTAGCTGCCAGAGCTGTTGTAGAACTTTCAAGGCAATATTATGTTGATGATGGTAGTTCATGCCACTTAGGTTTCAAGCATGAAAGGTTGGAACATGGGCAATCATTTCCTGGAGATTGTAAATTTTCTATTGGCAGGCAGATTTAGAACATGAAATTTAAGGATGCTACCTCTATTGCTCAAGCAGCGGCTGAGTTTGCAATACATGGTGGCCTAGCTGCCAGAGCTGTTGTAGAACTTTCAACGAAATATTATGTTGATGATGGTGGTTCATGCCAATTAGGTTTCTAGGATGAAAGATTGGAACATAGGAAATCATTTCATGGAGATGGTAATGGTAATTTATCTATTGGCAGGAAGAATTGGAACATGAAATTTAAGGATGCTACCTCTGCTGCTCAAGCAGCAGTTGAGTTTGCAGAACATGCAAGCCTAGCTGCCATAGCTGTTGTAGAAATTTCAAGGCAATATTATGTTGTTGATGGTAGTTCATTCCACTTAGGTTTCAAGGATGAAAGGTTGGAACATGGGCAATCATTTCCTGGAGATTTTAAATTTTCTATTGGCGGGCAGATTTAGAACATGAAATTTAAGGATGCTACCTCTGCTGCTCAAGCAGCGGCTGAATTTGCAGAACATGGTGGCCTAGCTGTCAGAGCTGTTGTAGAACTTTCAAGGAAATATTATGTTGATGATGGTGGTTCATGCCACTTAAGTTTCAAGGATGAAAGATTGGAACATAGGCAATCATTTCATGGAGATGGTAATGGTAATTTATCTATTGGCAGGAAGAATTGGAACATGAAATTTAAGGATGCTACCTCTGCTGCTCAAGCAGCAACTGAGTTTGCCGAACATGCAAGCCTCCCTGCCAGAGCTGTTGTAGACCTTTCAAGGCAATATTGTGTTGATGATAGTGGTTCATGCCACTTAGGTTTCAAGGATAGAACATGGGCAATCAATTCCTGGAGATGGTAATGGTAATTTTTCTGTTGGCAGGTAGAATTAGAACATGAAATTTAAGGATGCTACCTCTGCTGCTCAAGCAGCAGCTGAGTTTGCAGAACATACAAGCCTAGCTACCAGAGCTGTTGTAGAACTTTCAAGGCAATATTATGTTGATGATGGTAGTTCATGCCACTTAGGTTTCAAGGATGAAAGGTTGGAACATGGGCAATCATTTCCTGGAGGCTGTAGTAGTAACTTTTCTGTTGGCAGGAAGAATTGGAACATGAAATTAAAGGATGCTACCTCTACTGCTCAAGCAGCGGCTGAGTTTGCAGAAGATGCAAGCCTAGCTGCCAGAGCTGTTGTAGAACTTTCAAGGCAGTATTGTGTTGATGAGGGTGGTTCATGCAACTTAGGTTTCAAGATGAAAGGTTGGAACATGGTCAAGCATTTCCTTGAGATGGTAATGGTAATTTTTCTGTTGGCAGGCAGTATTGGAACATGAAATTTAAGGATGCTACCTCTGCTGCTCAAGCAGCGACTGAGTTTGCAGAACATGCAAGCCTAGCTGCCAGAGCTGTGGAGAACTTTCAAGGCAATATTGTGTTGATGAGGGTGGTTCATGCCACTTAGGTTTCAAGGATGAAAGGTTGGGACATGGTCATGCATTTCCTGGAGATGGTTATGGTAATTTTTCTGTTGGCAAGTAGAATTGGAACATGAAATTTAAGGATGCTACCTCTGCTGCTCAAGCAGCGGCTGTGTTTGCAGAACATGCAAGCCTAGCTGCCAGAGCTGTTGTAGAACATTCAAGGCAATATTGTGTTGCTGATAGTGGTTCATTCCACTTAGTTTTCAAGGATTAAAGGTTGGAACATGGGCAATCATTTCCTTGAGATGGTAATGGTAATTTTTCTGTTGGGTGGCAGAATTGGAACATGAAATTTAAGGATGCTACCTTTACTACTTAAGCAGCGGCTGAGTTTGCAGAACATGCAAGCCTAGCTGCCAGAGGTGCTGTAGAAATTTCAAGGCAATATTGTGTTGATGATGGTGGTTCATGCCACTTAGGCTTCAAGGATGAAAGTTTGGAACATGGGCAATCATTTCCTGGAGATGGTAATGGTAATTTTTCTATTGGCAGGCAGAATTGAACATGAAATTTAAGGATGCTACCTCTGCTGCTCAAGTAGCGACTGAATTTGCAGAACTTGCAAGCCTAGCTGCCAGAGCTGTTGTAGAACTTTCAAGGCAATATTATGTTGATGATGGTAGTTCATGCCACTTAGGTTTCAAGCATGAAAGGTTTGAACATGGGCAATCATTTCCTGGAGATTGTAAATTTTCTATTGGCAGGCAGATTTAGAACATGAAATTTAAGGATGCTACCTCTATTGCTCAAGCAGCGGCTGAGTTTGCAGAACATGGTGGCCTAGCTGCCAGAGCTGTTGTAGAACTTTCAACGAAATATTGTGTTGATGATGGTGGTTCATGCCAATTAGGTTTCAAGGATGAAAGGTTGGAACATGGGCAATCATTTCCTGGAGGTGGTAGAAGTAATTTTTCTGTTGGCCGAAAGAGTTGGAACATGAAATTTAAGGATGCTACCTCTGCTGCTCAAGCAGCGACTGAGTTTGCAGAACATGCAAGCCTAGCTGCCAGAGCAGTTGTAGAACTTTCAAGGCAGTATTGTGTTGATGAGGGTGGTTCATGCCACTTAGGTTTCAAGATGAAAGGTTGGAACATGGTCAAGCATTTCCTTGAGATGGTAATGGTAATTTTTCTGTTGGCAGGCAGTATTGGAACATGAAATTTAAGGATGCTACCTCTGCTGCTCAAGCAGCGACTGAGTTTGCAGAACATGCAAGCCTAGCTGCCAGAGCTGTGGAGAACTTTCAAGGCAATATTGTGTTGATGAGGGTGGTTCACGCCACTTAGGTTTCAAGGATGAAAGGTTGGAACATGGTCATGCATTTCCTGGAGATTGTTATGGTAATTTTTCTGTTGGTAAGTAGAATTGGAACATGAAATTTAAGGATGCTACCTCTGCTGCTCAAGCAGCGGCTGAATTTGCAGAACATGCAAGCCTAGCTGCCAGAGCTGTTGTAGAACATTCAAGGCAATATTGTGTTGCTGATAGTGGTTCATTCCACTTAGTTTTCAAGGATTAAAGGTTGGAACATGGGCAATCATTTCCTTGAGATGGTAATGGTAATTTTTCTGTTGGGAGGCAGAATTGGAACATGAAATTTAAGGATGCTACCTTTACTGCTCAAGCAGCGGCTGAGTTTGCAGAACATGCAAGCCTAGCTGCCAGAGGTGCTGTAGAAATTTCAAGGCAATATTGTGTTGATGATGGTGGTTCATGCCACTTAGGCTTCAAGGATGAAAGTTTGGAACATGCGCAATCATTTCCTGGAGATGGTAATGGTAATTTTTCTATTGGCAGGAAGAATTGAACATGAAATTTAAGGATGCTACCTCTGCTGCTCAAGTAGCGACTGAATTTGCAGAACTTGCAAGCCTAGCTGCCAGAGCTGTTGTAGAACTTTCAAGGCAATATTATGTTGATGATGGTAGTTCATGCCACTTAGGTTTCAAGCATGAAAGGTTGGAACATGGGCAATCATTTCCTGGAGATTGTAAATTTTCTATTGGCAGGCAGATTTAGAACATGAAATTTAAGGATGCTACCTCTATTGCTCAAGCAGCGGCTGAGTTTGCAATACATGGTGGCCTAGCTGCCAGAGCTGTTGTAGAACTTTCAACGAAATATTATGTTGATGATGGTGGTTCATGCCAATTAGGTTTCTAGGATGAAAGATTGGAACATAGGAAATCATTTCATGGAGATGGTAATGGTAATTTATCTATTGGCAGGAAGAATTGGAACATGAAATTTAAGGATGCTACCTCTGCTGCTCAAGCAGCAGTTGAGTTTGCAGAACATGCAAGCCTAGCTGCCATAGCTGTTGTAGAAATTTCAAGGCAATATTATGTTGTTGATGGTAGTTCATTCCACTTAGGTTTCAAGGATGAAAGGTTGGAACATGGGCAATCATTTCCTGGAAATTTTAAATTTTCTATTGGCGGGCAGATTTAGAACATGAAATTTAAGGATGCTACCTCTGCTGCTCAAGCAGCGGCTGAATTTGCAGAACATGGTGGCCTAGCTGTCAGAGCTGTTGTAGAACTTTCAAGGAAATATTATGTTGATGATGGTGGTTCATGCCACTTAAGTTTCAAGGATGAAAGATTGGAACATAGGCAATCATTTCATGGAGATGGTAATGGTAATTTATCTATTGGCAGGAAGAATTGGAACATGAAATTTAAGGATGCTACCTCTGCTGCTCAAGCAGCAACTGAGTTTGCCGAACATGCAAGCCTCCCTGCCAGAGCTGTTGTATACCTTTCAAGGCAATATTGTGTTGATGATAGTGGTTCATGCCACTTAGGTTTCAAGGATAGAACATGGGCAATCAATTCCTGGAGATGGTAATGGTAATTTTTCTGTTGGCAGGTAGTATTAGAACATGAAATTTAAGGATGCTACCTCTGCTGCTCAAGCAGCAGCTGAGTTTGCAGAACATACAAGCCTAGCTACCAGAGCTGTTGTAGAACTTTCAAGGCAATATTATGTTGATGATGGTAGTTCATGCCACTTAGGTTTCAAGGATGAAAGGTTGGAACATGGGCAATCATTTCCTGGAGGCTGTAGTAGTAACTTTTCTGTTGGCAGGAAGAATTGGAACATGAAATTAAAGGATGCTACCTCTACTGCTCAAGCAGCGGCTGAGTTTGCAGAAGATGCAAGCCTAGCTGCCAGAGCTGTTGTAGAACTTTTAAGGCAGTATTGTGTTGATTAGGGTGGTTCATGCCACTTAGGTTTCAAGGATGAAAAGTTGGAACATGGTCAAGCATTTCCTTGAAATGGTAATGGTAACTTTTCTGTTGGCAGTCAGTATTGGAACATGAAATTTAAGGATGCTACCTCTGCTACTCAAGCAGCGACTGAGTTTGCAGAACATGCAAGCCTAGCTGCCAGAGCTGTTGGAGAACTTTCAAGGCAATATTGTGTTGATGAGGGTGGTTCATTCCACTTAGGTTTCAAGGATGAAAGGTTGGAACATGGTCATGAATTTCCTGGAGATGGTTATGGTAATTTTTCTGTTGGCAAGTAGAATTGGAACATGAAATTTAAGGATGCTACCTCTGCTGCTCCAGCAGCAGCTGAGTTTGCAGAACATGCAAGCCTAGCTGCCAGAGCTGTTGTAGAACTTTCAAGGCAATATTGTGTTGATGATGGTGGTTCATTCCACTTAGTTTTCAAGGATTAAAGGTTGGAACATGGGCAATCATTTCCTTGAGATGGTAATGGTAATTTTTCTATTGGCAGGCAGAATTGGAACATGAAATTTAAGGATGCTACCTCTGCTGCTCAAGCAGCAGTTGATTTTGCAGAACATGCAAGCCTAGCTGCCAGATCTGTTATAGAAATTTAAAGGCAATATTGTGTTGATGATGGTGGTTCATGACACTTATGTTTCAAGGATGAAAGGTTTGAACATGGGCAATCATTTCCTGGTGATGGTAATGTTAATTTTTCTGTTGGCAGGCAGAATTGGAACATGAAATTTAAGGATGCTACCTCTGCTGCTCAAGCAGCGGCTGAGTTTGCAGAACATGCAAGCCTAGCTGCCAGAGGTGCTCTAGAACTTTCAAGGCAATATTGTGTTGGTGATGGTGGTTCATGCCACTTAGGTTTCAAGGATGAACTTTGGAACATGGGAAATCATTTCGTGGAGATGGTAATGGTAATTTTTCTGTTGGCAGGCAGAATTGGAGCATGAAATATAAGGATGCTACTTCTGCTGCTCAAGCAGCGTCTGAGTTTGCAAAACATGCAAGCCTAGCTGCCACAGCTGTTGTAGAACTTTCAAGGCAATATTGTGTTGATGATGGTGGTTTATGCCACTTAGGTTTCGAGGATGAAAGGTTGGAACATGGGCAATTATTTCATAGAGAGGGTAATTTGTATGTTGGCCAGTAGAATTGGAACAAGAAATTTAAGGATACTACCTCTGCAGCTCAACAACGGCTGTGTTTGCAGAACATGCAGGCCTAGCTGCCAGAGCTGTTGTAGAACTTTCAAGGCAATATTGTGTTGATGATGGTGGTTCATGCCACTTGGTTTCAAGGATAAAAAGTTAGAATATACGCAATCATTTCATGGAGATGGTATTGGTAACATTTCTATTGGCAAGCAGAATTGGAACATGAAATTAAAGGATGCTACCTCTGCTGCTCAAGCAGCGGCTGAGTTTACAGAACATACAGGCCTAGCTGCCAGAGCTATTGTAGAACTTTCAAGGCAATATTGTTTTGATGATGGTGGTTCATGCCACTTAGGTTTCAAGGATAAAAGGTTGGAATATAGGCAATTATTTAATGGAGATGGTAATGGTAATTTATGTATTGGCAGGCAGAATTGGAATATGAAATTTAAGGATGCTTCCTCTGCTGCACAAGCAGCAGCTGAGTTTGCAGAACATGCAAGCCTAGCTGCCAGAGGTGCTGTAGAACTTTCAAGGCAATATTGTGTTGATGATGGTGGTTCGTGCCACTTAGGTTTCAAGGATGAACTTAGGAACATGGACAATCATTTCCTGGAGATGGTAATGGTAATTTTTCTGTTGGCAGGTAAAATTGGAACATGAAATTTATGGATGCTACCTCTGCTGCTCAAGCAGCAGCTGAGTTTGCAGAACATGCAAGCCTAGCTGCCAGAGCTGTTGTAGAACTTTAAAGGCAATATTATGTTGATGATGGTAGTTCATGCCACTTAGGTTTCAAGGATGAAAGGTTGGAACATGGGCAATCATTTCCTGGAGGTGGTAGAAGTAATTTTTCTGTTGGCCGGAAGAGTTGGAACATGAAATTTAAGGATGCTACCTCTGCTGCTCAAGCAACGACTGAGTTTGCAGAACATGCAAGCCTAGCTGCCAGAGTAGTTGTAGAACTTTCAAGGCAGTATTGTGTTGATGAGGGTGGTTCATGCCACTTAGGTTTCAAGATGAAAGGTTGGAACATGGTCAAGCATTTCCTTGAGATGGTAATGGTAATTTTTCTGTTGGCAGGCAGTATTGGAACATGAAATTTAAGGATGCTACCTCTGCTGCTCAAGCAGCGACTGAGTTTGCAGAACATGCAAGCCTAGCTGCCAGAGCTGTGGAGAACTTTCAAGGCAATATTGTGTTGATGAGGGTGGTTCATGCCACTTAGGTTTCAAGGATGAAAGGTTGGGACATGGTCATGCATTTCCTGGAGATGGTTATGGTAATTTTTCTGTTGGCAAGTAGAATTGGAACATGAAATTTAAGGATGCTACCTCTGCTGCTCAAGCAGCGGCTGTGTTTGCAGAACATGCAAGCCTAGCTGCCAGAGCTGTTGTAGAACATTCAAGGCAATATTGTGTTGCTGATAGTGGTTCATTCCACTTAGTTTTCAAGGATTAAAGGTTGGAACATGGGCAATCATTTCCTTGAGATGGTAATGGTAATTTTTCTGTTGGGTGGCAGAATTGGAACATGAAATTTAAGGATGCTACCTTTACTACTTAAGCAGCGGCTGAGTTTGCAGAACATGCAAGCCTAGCTGCCAGAGGTGCTGTAGAAATTTCAAGGCAATATTGTGTTGATGATGGTGGTTCATGCCACTTAGGCTTCAAGGATGAAAGTTTGGAACATGGGCAATCATTTCCTGGAGATGGTAATGGTAATTTTTCTATTGGCAGGCAGAATTGAACATGAAATTTAAGGATGCTACCTCTGCTACTCAAGCAGCGGCTGAGTTTGCAGAACATGCAAGCCTACGTGCTAGAGGTGCTGTAGAACTTTCAAGGCAATATTGTGTTGATGATGGTGGTTCATGCCACTTAGGTTTCAAGGATGAAAATTTGGAACATGGGCAATCATTTCCTGGAGATGGTAATGGTAATTTTTCTGTTGGCAGGCAGAATTGGAACATGAAATTTAAGGATGCTACCTCTGCTGCTCAAGCAGCGTCTGAGTTTATAGAACATGCAGCCTAGCTGTCAAAGCTATTGTAGAACTTTCAAGGCAAATTTGTGTTGATGATGGTGGTTCATGCCACTTAGATTTCAAGGATGAAAGGTTGTAACATGGGCAATCATTTCATGGAGATGGTAATTTTTCTGTTGGCAAGAAGAATAGGAACATGAAATTTAAGAATGCTACCTCCGCTGCTCAAGCAGTGGCTGAGTTTGCAGAACATGCAAGCCTAGCTACCAGAGATATTGTAGAAATTTCAAGGCAATATTGTGTTAATGATGGTGGTTCATGCCACTTGGTTTCAAGGATAAAAAGTTGGAATATGGGCAATTATTTCATGGAGATGGTAATGGCAATTTATGCATTGGCAGGCAGAATTGGAACATGAAATTTAAGGATGCTACCTCTGCTGCTCAAGCAGCGGCTGAGTTTGCAGAACATGCAAGCCTAGCTGCCAGAGGTGCTCTAGAACTTTCAAGGCAATATTGTGTTGGTGATGGTGGTTCATGCCACTTAGGTTTCAAGGATGAACTTTGGAACATGGGAAATCATTTCGTGGAGATGGTAATGGTAATTTTTCTGTTGGCAGGCAGAATTGGAGCATGAAATATAAGGATGCTACTTCTGCTGCTCAAGCAGCGTCTGAGTTTGCAAAACATGCAAGCCTAGCTGCCACAGCTGTTGTAGAACTTTCAAGGCAATATTGTGTTGATGATGGTGGTTTATGCCACTTAGGTTTCGAGGATGAAAGGTTGGAACATGGGCAATTATTTCATAGAGAGGGTAATTTGTATGTTGGCCAGTAGAATTGGAACAAGAAATTTAAGGATACTACCTCTGCAGCTCAACAACGGCTGAGTTTGCAGAACATGCAGGCCTAGCTGCCAGAGCTGTTGTAGAACTTTCAAGGCAATATTGTGTTGATGATGGTGGTTCATGCCACTTGGTTTCAAGGATAAAAAGTTAGAATATACGCAATC